>NC_143576.1:43262490-43936084 GCF_048544385.1 Mastigoproctus giganteus
TTTATATATATTACTGTATTGATTTTTTTTTTTTTTTGAGAGGAGTTTCTTCCTTGCCTAAATTGTCTTGTGTTTTATTATTATTATTATTATTATTAGCCATATGGTACAAGGAAGCCTGAGGCTTATGCTGCACCAGCCAAAAAAAAAAAAAAAAATTCCCGAGTTACCCCCCTGTGTGTGTGTGTGTGTGTGTGTGTGTGTGTGTGTGTGTGTGTGTGAGAGAGAGAGAGAGAGAGAGAGAGAGAGAGAGAGAGAGAGAGAGAGAGAGAGAGAGAAGTAGAAAGGCATCACCAAGAAAGAGAAGAATGATGATATCCAGCTCAGGACCCTGGGTTTGCCAAGCCCATACTCACCAGATGTGAGCCCCCGGGGAAAGACGCAGAGTTTTTGCGTCTTTTTCTGGAGACTTGTTTCAGGTTTTTGCCTGGCCGAGTGGGAGAGATGGACCTCCCCTCTCCCACTTCGAACTCTGTCCGGGTTGCCTGAAAATGATTTTCTGTGTTAAATTGTATGTATTTTGTAAATACTGTAATTATCTTGTTAATATCATGGTGCTTTTGTTTGATTTGTTGTTTGCTCTCAGAATTGAGAGTAACTGATTTTATTGTGTTTTAAATCAGCAGTTAATCTTAAATGTTTATATTGTACATTACTTGTGTAGTTAGCTCATTATTATGTTGAAGAGCGTTTTTCTCTTCTTGTGTTGTCTGTTTGGCTCTGAGGAGTGGGATGGACTTCTCCCTCCTCCCTCAGATCCAACCTTCAGTTGGCTATTCTGGTTGAGTGAGATGATTTTCCTCTCTAGCCTGTCTTACTGCTGGCTGCTTCTCTTGCTGCTTGTGTTTTGATTTAATTTTGTTTTCCTGCGGGGCTGATTATTTGTTGTATTTTCTTTCCTGCCTGATTGCAGCTGCAATCAGTTGGGTTTTTGCTAGTACCATATAGTTCTTAGTCTAGCATTTTAGTTGTAAATGGGTTTTGGTTCTGAGGGGTGGGATGGACCTCTCCCCGCCCTCTCAGATCCAATTGCTTTGTTGGCAATTGACATCCATTTTTTTTTTTTTTTTTTTTTTTTTTAAATGCTTACCTATGCATTATTGTTAATTCTACGTGTCTTGTTATTTGAAACAAGTTTTGTTTTTCGCAGCTTGTGGTAGCAGCTTTGCACTTGCTGGTTATGTACATATGTTTATAGATTAGATTACTTGTGCAGAGACATTTTCTCTGCATATTAATTAATTATTGTTTAATACTTAACTTATTATTTTGATCTGTTATACTTAGATTTAAATTTAGAATTGCTTTTGATTCGGGTAACTAATTTATTTGTACACTATTTACTGGTTTTGCCTTTGGCATATCTTTGCCTTGGGTGAGTTCTGTTTGTCTCTTTGTGTTTTGTATATATGTTTCTACATTTCTTCTGGTTGACTGTTTCTGTTAATTTCTTGGTTGACTAATTTTTCAGCCAAGATTTTAATTACTTATTTGTAAATATTGTATATTTTACTCTCTGCTTATGCAGTGTAATTTGTTAATATGTTTACTGCTATGTTTCATATCGGTGACATAAGTATTTATTTTTTATCTTAATTTATTCTTTTAAGTGGCTATCTAATAGCCACTTGTACATTACCTATGTTCTTTCCTTGAGACTTTTCTTTTTCCCCTTGTCGGTGCAAGTTGGGCTTCCTTCCCGGCTAGGGGAATCTTTCTTTCAAATGTACAAGCCTTCAGGCTTCAAAATTTTACCTCTTCAAGCTCTCTCGCTTGTAAGATTTTCCAACTAGTGTTTTCCTCTTTCCTGTTTCTTCTTTTTCCTGAGAGAGTGTTTTGCTCTCATTTCTTCTTCTACTTTCTTTTCTCCTATTTTATCCTCCCTATTCATTATTTACTATAACCGGGATTCCACTTGTTGGAATCCCACTAAGTGTAATTTAGATAGTTCCTGGAGCGCCTCCACGTGGCTAGGGACGGGAATCGGGACGCAGGTAGCTTGCTCCCTGCCTCCCGGCTGCTAAGACTCCAGGGCCGGCAAACAACAACCATCACAGCACACATATATACTTACACACACACACACACACACACACACACACACACACACACACACTTGCCGGCTATAAATAACCTACAGATGCTACAGCGGTATATAGGGGTAACCCTGGAGGCCGCAATCAATACAAGAATACCTTGTCCCTTGTCAAGCCCCTGGCCTCCTGGCTGTGGCGAGCACATTATTGTATCTTTACTGTACAATAAAGATTTTCTTCTTCTTATCTCAGGTTTAATTGCATTCAGTAGTTTTCCATGAGAAAATGGTAAGTTCTCTAGTTGTCAATCGCCTGGAGAGGTCTGGGTTCGAATTCCGTCAGAGGCTGAAAGAATTTTTAAAATGCGGTTTTACATCTCACGCAAAGGTGAGGTAGGATTTTCCCCAAAGCGTGTTCCCCAATGGACGCATGCTGTATAGACACAATTGACGCCCGGTAATTCATGAGAAGTGACATACTATGACCGAAGTGTGTCAAGGAGTCTTCCGCAACCGACCACTAAGTTTCTTGTCATTAAATTTTTACGACTGTACAGAGCAGCCCGCTTGTTATAAAATTAGAATTTTATGCTGCTCAAATGATTAAAATTAATGTTTCATGTTTATATATTAATTTTAGTGCCATTTTTATCCTGGAAGAACAGCAGAAAGTTTGGGCTTTCTCCCCTCCCGCTTTATAAATCAACCCCCTTAAAATAGTTCTCTATAAGAGACTCTAAACCAGACTCTTCCTCCGAATTCATGAGACGGGTCATAAATTCGTTTAGTTACAGTCAGACAGTGACGCACAATTCCAGAATTGAAACCAACATGGATTGTGGCCCTTTCTGTAAGTCAGATGACTTTTGTTTCTTTCCTTTTAATCAGTAGGTGATTAGGCATGAGCAACTTCAAGGCGCAGTTTTGAATGTGCATATATGGATGTATTGACCAAACGGAGGGCGGTTATTGGGCAACTTCTACAGCTTAATAACAAATCTACGTTGTATGCAATATTTTCTCAAATATTTTGTTCTCAAAAAATTGCATTATGATAAATCCTTCAGAACAAAATTTAATAAGAGATACATGTTTTCATCCAGGTTTTAAATGAGTGGGGGGGGGGGGGTTAGGAAGCAAATTATTTACACCACAAGTAAAATTCTGTTCATGTTTTTTCCCCGGTTTGAATAATACGATAAGAATTTCGTTGCTTTTTCGAAAGGCAGAGAGATTAAAATACAGCCGCCTACATACACACTAAGAAGCACGTGCGAACAATTAGAAGAGAAGAAAGTAACACGGTGCAATTCTTCACAGCGGCATTCCAAATATCATTACGAACTGACAAGCAAATAACCGACCAATTAAAATGATATATACCTAGATAAATTACTGACTATTCTTGGTTTTATTGCTGCCGTGGCATGCACGCATTTCAGTGTCGAGCTGGGAAAAATAACTACTGCTGGCAAAATACTGCGGTTCCTAATTAAATGTCCTTTTGTGAATTATGTCATGAATAGTTTTTGCTGTAGTTTGAGTGTTAAATGGATTCCGATGCTTTGTCGCATCATTCGCATTTAAATAATTAGATTAGAGAGCGATTTGCTGGTCCACAGATACGGTTGGTACTCACGTAGCCTTCCTTTTTTTTCTACATAAATTCATATTTTTAATAATTCTTGGGTTAAGATCAATATATGTACACTGCGAAGATCTTCGCTATGAAACTATCCATTCAGTAAAAAAACAATAAAAATGCCGAGAGCAGTGGTATGACTTCAGGACAACACATACTGGCACTGATATATCTGTCTTCTACGTTAATGCAAATTTATACCAATTTCACTGAAAATGCATTAAATCCTTCTTCAATAAAGTTTTTACTTCCTTTAAAGAGAAAGGACAGGCTACTAATGTTTCTATTTGGATACATCGATGCCGTCTGGTGCATAAGAAGTCTTTACAGGCTTTAAAAACTGCTTTTGTGAGGAGAAAAAAATTCTAACCCGTCAGTTAATCATTTATATATTTAAGATAAAAAGTTGTTGCTAGGCTATTAATCTCTCGTTACGATTAGCACGGCACCAGGATGTTTTTCTTTCCACGCAAAAGTAGGTTTGCCGTACCTATCTATAAAACAGCGTTGCAGGGCACCATTAAACATCGTGACTTTATCTAAAAATATTACGTCTTAAACACATAATGGTCTTTTATTCTTAATTACCACACCCTAAAACTTAATTTCTTTGTCTTTAATAATTTTCACTTTTTTAAAGTTCACTTATAACTAATTTAATAACTTTTCTCTTAAACAATGTGCAATACTGCTCACTGGTGAGTGTCATTAAGCAAACAATACGGTCATATATTAAAAACAAATAGACCACATTTCAAAATAGAGTTTTGTCTTTTTCCAGATGCATTAATTATCTGAAAAAGAACTGGAGTTGTTACCACAAAACAAAGGGTTGCGATCTCAAATTGCTAATATGGCATATACTTCCAGTCGGTTTTAAGAACAAGCTTGTAAGTATGGAATGGTAAGCAGTCTAGTTAAATATATATATTAACTACTAAAACAGTTAATGCAGATGAGTTCCTAAAATTATTCTGACCCCAAATATAGCAGGTCCACCTGTTCTCAAACAATCAAATAGTACACGAGAGAGAGAGAATTTCTATTGACTGGTCAGGGTCATTTACTAGCTATTCAGCGATGCATTACACTACCTATTAATCATTGGATACCATGAATTATATGGTGAAAGGTATACGGAATGAGAGAGAGAGAGAATATGTCATGTAACAAATGACCCTCATCCGCGCATAGAATTTCTCTCCAGGGTAGCACCGATTCAGGCAACGACCTTACAGCAGGTTAACGTTAGCTTCTACCTCTGCAAGTGTTGTTCCCACACAGAATCACGCTCTTCTGGGGAAGACCTGTGGTCTCGATCTGAGATAAATGTTTAAAGAAATAAAAAATATAGGAAAAAATGCCATTTAAAACACCGAACCGAAATGTGAAAAGACAGAAGTTCAATGAGCATTACATATCGGAGGAACTCTCTACAAAGCTTTTTTTTTTAATTTCCATTTGCGAATGTATTCGCCAAGGCCGACTACAGAGTTTTGCTTTTACCAACGAAGCTCACCTCTTTTCCACAAATGCGTAGAATACACTTAAGCTGTACACAATATGCTTATGCTGCGCAGCCTTGTTTCGGCGCTTACCTGAAAGATTCGCAGCAGCAGCTAAGACGGTCTCTGTGACTTCTGATCCTACACACAATATGGAAAAAGACTTGGTTTGGATTCTGTCGAGATGTGAAAAGAATCTACAGCCTTTTGCCCACAGTACTTGGGTTATTTGCCTCAGGTGAGGGCAGCATGGTTTATTCTGGCAGAACTTCAGGTTTTCATACAGGAAACAAATAACAGAATGTTTACAGACTCGATATACTGCATTTATGCTTTATGGCGTTAACTAGCACGGCCCTAATGTCTCAACATGCTCACTAAACAACCTATCCATTAAAAACAGACTTGTTTTGAATATTTAAATTTAATTTTTCGATTTCGGGATGACGAGGGTTATTGGTTTAACAAAATTGATGGGGTTACTAAAGTATTTCATTATGATGGGGTTAACAGCGCATGAGCATCTTAAGCCATATTATAAGTTCTTTTCGACAGTTTCTGGCTAAAAACAAATCGCTGGGTGTGAACATGCACCCTACTTGCCAGATCTAGCCTCTTGTGAAATTTAAGACTTTTTTTTCTCTTCCCCACATTAAAAAGTGTAAAAGGGCTTGCAGAACGTGACTTCCAGAAATGTTTCTCTGCTCGGAAGAAATGTATGGAACTGTGTGTGTGTGTGTGTAAGAGCACGGCAATTATTCTGAAGTGGATAACTGGTAAGGCGCGAAGTATTTTATTATATATATTTGATTGCAGCAGTTTCGTCATTTAATAGCCACACCTCTTACACCACTGCATGTCTATGCGTTGTGTCCAGAGCCAATTTGATGATTGTTTGGCTGAAAAAGCCACAATAACTCAGGGGAATAATCCTACTGTGCACGTGAGATTGATGAACGATTGAAGAGGCCTTTATGAATTCCTCCATTCTTTGACGGGATTCAAATTCAGACTTTCAGGCAGAGTGACGAATGACAAATCACACTCACTGAAGGCGGAACATAAATAGTTCTAGGTCCACGTTGAGAAATAGAAATTATTTCTACTACTATTCCATGTTGAGAAATAGAAATAGTAGTTTTGCACAGTAGTTTTAAATATGGAAAGGGTGATATATATTTAAAGAACTTTGGCAATAATGATGTTTTCAATCTTAAAGCACAAAAGAGAGAGGGAAAGAAAAAAAAAAGTCAGTATTGGATATCTTTATTTCCCAAATAATTATCATCCGTTGATCATCATTTTAATAACATAGATTGAAGAACTCTAAAGTCACTGGTTCAATATTATAATATGGAAGTATTACATTTGCGAAAAAAAACATTTTCTTTGGTTCAAGATTTCTTTTAAACCAAGACACATCGTCGTCGGGGCTTCTCTGTTACTTGACAGTATCTGAATTGCCTACTAGATATCTTGCGTTGCTCAGAATGTTACAAATACAAAAAATAAAATAAATAAATTTCATGTTATGATGTGTTCTTCTCGTATTGATATCGGTTATTCGATTAACGATTACATTATATTAAAAATTCCATGAACATTATAATTACATGGCCAGTACTTAAGTGTACTCCTTTCAACATAATTAAATGTGTGTTACCTGGCAAAGTGGCAATGGAATTATAAGAGCGAAGCATTACCTTTCGAACAGATAGTGTATTAGTCTCACACTTGGCATAAATGGCATCGATTATCATAAAAGAGAAGATAATATAGTTTCGGGCCTGTTGAACTTAAACTCAAAAAAAAAAAAAAAAGAAAAGAAAATAAAAGAAAGTGAGCGTTCCAGGATATTGCATTCTTGTGTACCCTCTGAAAAACTCTAGAGACAACCAAATATCCTTTCCGAGATAAATTCCCTCGTGGCATCAAAATAAGGCGTCACCTAAATATTTCGTTTGAGTAGGCTGAAGATCAACTACAAAATTCGTGCTGTGTAGCTGGCCATGACGTTTATGTTCCTGATATGTATATATTCTTTTTAACTTCGCTTGGTACAACCAGAAGAGGAGCTTTCTACAAATAATTTCTCTGCATGCGTGATTTTTTTTATTTCATTTATATCGTTATACTGCGGATCTTATCAGAAGGTAAATGGCCAGTATCAACCATACAACATGAAATATTCTTTTCTTCTCACTAAATTTTCCGCCGACATAATAATCTAATATGGTCTCCAGTCTAGTATGGCCTCCATATTGCAATATTAGTGTGTTGTATATATTACCTGCAATCTTTCTTAAATATTAATTACGCAGTCACTGATCTTACGTTTCTCCTGTCGAACTTTACAGCCACCAAGATCTACGATGACCTTCAACTGTAATGTTAACAGTTAAAGTTAACTGCATAGCAAATCTCCACATTATCTCCACAGATTAACTTGTATTTAGGATAAGCCATGATGTGGAATACGTAAATAAATATCTATAAATAGAGGACGGCCCACTTGTTTCATAATACGAATTACCTTCTGTCCTATTAAGGTCCTGTTTGATACCATCCTTTCCAAGAAGGATTCATTTTCAATTTGCCCTAGAGATACACTAGATAAATTGACAGTTTATGGTAATGTTCGTGTACACTGAGGTATGTTCAAAGATTCGACTACGTCTTTGACAGTAACATACAGTTTTTAAGAGTTAAGGCTATTTTAACTAAACGGAATTCTGAACTTATAAGAAGGTCCTGTTGGACTACCAAATTATAATATTTATACAAGATTTGAGGTCACTGAAGTCATGAATTAATTAATCTGCTGTGGTCACATAACTTTTGAAAGTTAATGACCATACTAAAGCGAAGACAACGTATAACAGAGAGAGATTTTCATACGGTACTCTAATTATCCCGTTGTAATAATGTGTGTTCTTTCATCTAAGCCCTTAACGTGTATAAGCAATAGCTTTGGCATAGTTAGTGATTCCAAGAATGGCTAGGGCAGTCTCGCTTCGAAACGCTTTGTTGCAACAGCCTATTTTTCTCTCGTAGGTTCACGTTCCAATCCGCTGAAGGAAGATATAAAAAATAAATGAGGAAATGAACTCGAAGTAAATCTTAGTGATGGATGCAGACAGACTGAAGCAAGCTATCGCACAGAGAAGCAGAAAAGAGAGGAAAATTTAAGGCAGTAAATTATCTAGATAGAGGAAATAGACCAGAGATGAAGCTCGCGATAACTGCGCATCCTCTGGTTCGATATGAGATTTTTTTCACTTTCGGTAACGCCGAGAAAAAAAATCGGGTATCGTATATGTTTTTTTATTCCTTTTTATCGCTATCTCGTTGATAGTAGAAAACAAATATTGCACTCTAGTAACAGGAGTATTTGAGGAAAGTGAGAAAAGAACATTAAGCAGATAGTCTGTTTATATTTCTTTTCGGTGCTTTGTACTGGATCGTCGTTCTTCATTTCCTAATGATATTTATTCTCGTTATCTTTGAAAATGCAATAGTGTTCTTCGTATACGAAGCTGTCGAAAACAAGAACCACTGTTCGACAGAGCGTAACTAAAATTTCCTTAATGTATTTAAATTTTACCCATGGGTAATAAGGCACATTTCAGTAAGAAGAAATGATAGCGGTACTCTGTAGGATGGAATTTGCAATAACCGACCATTAGTTTAAATAACTCAGTAGCGAAAAAGATGACCACACGATGAACAACAACAGTAATTTTGTTAATGTTTTGATCTACTAAACACTTCGCACTATATTCCACATATCTGAACGAATAAGGAATCCTATGGCAGGTGCATCTTACTGAAGTCTCATCACCTAGTATAGTTGCTAATGGCATCCTTCAAAATAACAGTTGGCAATATATTTCGATGGTATTATTTCCATTTTACAAAGTGCAGTTTCCTAATGCACTTTCCACTTTAGCTATCTCACTGTAAATGGCAGCGTAAAAATATTTATTTCGAAACTTATTTTTAAGTAATTGAAACAAACTTTTTTCCAAAGCGTTACTGTCGTACGCTGACAGATTTCAATTTCATCAGTTAGAATTTATACCTATTTTTTTTACCAAGTTGTAAATACAATTCAGTTAATATTAATAATTACAGATTTGAAACTACTAAATTAAAAAAAAAAATTGAACTGTTTGGTTTTGTTGGGGGGATAGGAAAATGTTATTAATGTCTTTTATTTTTGTTGAGTTTATTTTGGTTTGACTTCCACCTTACTGAAGTCACAATCCCACCTTACAAACTAAAAACATCCTACAAATTACAAAGCTGATCTGACTGCAATTCACAGAAAATTCTAGATTCTAGGGTACGTAAAACGGGTGTTAGAAGAACATTAAAGACACACATTTATTTACAAAAATTTACAAACCATTAATGAACATTATATACAGCATTTACATACAAATAACAAACTACATATATACATTCATACCAATTTCCATATATTTGAACCATACTACAGTAAAATACACTACCTCTCTCTCATCAACTATTCTCAATTTACAAATTAATAGCATCAATTTGAATCAGTTGTATTTTACTTAATATGAATCATCGATGATTACTCAATCATTCTCTGTCATTACCAATTTTTATCACTATCATCAGTAAAACTCATTTCAACTCTTATTGCTTTGTTAGATCTCTTAGCTTTTAACCCATCATGAAATTTATTACAACTGGTATCCTCTTACATCAGTAATATTTACTACAAATCACTCATTGTACCTTTATTACTCTCTAGTTATCATCTTAGTCATCCCTCTTTACTCTTGAGGTTTCTGTATAAATAAAACTTCTTTCTCTTTACACCTCATCTGATATGTTATCTTGTGTTGGAACCTGGCCTAAATTAATGATATAGGTTAACATATCCTTACAATACTACCCCTATAAATATAATTTCTTTACTCATTCCTTTATACTATTACTTTCTTTTTATTACCCCTGTACCACCCTTACATTATTTCATAATCATTAACATTCATAAAAAAATATCTCAACCTTAGTAACTAACTTGCCTAAATACAACAGGAATGTTCCTTTTTTTAAAAGGAACATTCCTGTTGAGTATTTTGCATCTACATTCACACGTGAGGAATCATTACAGTTTGAAAATGGAAGAAGGTTATCAAATTGTAGCAGTGTGCTTAATGATTTTGTAATAACTGAGAGAAAAGTGGAGGAGAAATTGTTGAAGTTAAACATAAGAAAGGCACCTGGGGCGGATGGGATCTATCCAGTTATATTAAAGGAGGCGGCAAAGCAACTAAGCAAACCCTTAGCCATAATTATGAGAGCATCCTTGGATTCAGGGGAGGTTCCCACGGACTGGAGATGTGCAAATGTATCCCCAATTCACAAAGGAGGTTCGAAGGGTGACACGAATAATTACAGACCAGTTAGTTTAACTTCTGTTCCGGGTAAAATAATGGAGTCACTGGTTAAAGATGCATTGCAGGATCATCTAGACAAGACTGCAGCAATAATTCAGACACAGCATGGGTTTGTTAAGGGAAAGTCTTGTCTGACAAATTTGATTGGTTATTATGATGTGGTCACAAAGGAACTGGATGCAAAAAATAATTTTGATATCATATACTTGGATTTCAGGAAAGCTTTTGACACTGTTGCGCATGGAAGACTACTGTACAAATTGGAGCAGAATGGTATTAAGGGTAAGTTGCTACAATGGATAAAAGGATGGTTAAGTGGGAGAAGACAGAGGGTGGTAATCAATGGGTGCTGCTCTTCGTGGACTAATGTTATTAGTGGAGTCCCACAGGGTTCGGTGTTGGGTCCACTGTTGTTTTGTATATTTATCAATGATATTGATGAAGGTATATCAGGCTTAATGTCGAAGTTTGCAGATGACACGAAGGTTGGCAGGGTTGTTAATGACAGTAATGGCAGTGTGCTACTGCAACAGGATCTAGATAATTTGGGCAGATGGGCTAAGAAGTGGCAACTGAAGTTTAACCTTGACAAATGCAAAGTACTGCATATGGGTAGAAGTAACCCCAGAGAAACGTACCAACTGTGTGGTACTACACTTAAGGTGGTAGAAAATGAAAAAGACCTGGGAGTAATTGTGCAGTCAGATATGAAGTTTTCTGAGCAATGTAGACAGGCTGCTAGGGCAGGTCATGGGGTTTTGTCAATGATATATAGGAATTTTGCTAGCAGGGAAAAGGAGGTGATTGTCCCTCTGTATAAGGCAATGGTCAGGCCACGCCTTGAGTACTGCGTACAGGTCTGGAGGCCTCATTTTAGGAAGGATGTAGATTTGCTTGAGCGTGTACAGAGAAGAGCAACACGATTGGTGAGGGGAATGAAGGGATCCTCTTACCAAGAGAGGCTTAAGTTCTGCAAATTGCAGTGGCTGGAGACTAGGCACCTGCGCGGTGATCTGATTGAGGTCTATAAGGCCTTGAATGGGTTGAGCACGCTGAATTCTGATGGGATCCTCCCACTTGTTCAGAATACGAACCTACGGGGACATAAGTTCAAATTAAGAAAGGATAGATGTAGAATAGATGTGCGGAAATTTGCCTTTAGCCAGCGGGTGGTTAATTGCTGGAACAAACTTCCATCTGTCGTTGTGGAAGTTGATAGGTTAAATAAATTTAAGGAGGAACTGGACAGGCAATTGGAGGGTATGGTGTGATTTTTTTTTTTTTTTTTTTGGCTGATGCTGCATAAGCTCCTACACTTGCTTTCTTGCATCAAGTGCCACTACTACTACTACTACTACTACTATCACTCAATTCCTTACAGAACTAGATTATAAGTCCTTGAGTTCAGGATTCAAGAAAAAAAAACAGGAACAGACTTACGTTCTGGAATGGCCGCTACTTCCAATTTCCTTGCGTTCAGGCTTCCTTCGTGGCAGACGGGCTTTCTTCCATTTCTTGGGCACACTGCCTTCCGATACTGGACCAGGCTTTCTTTCTCTTCTTGGTTCACTTATCTTTTAACTTAACCACCACCTTCACGGCCTGTCACTGCCCTCCGATGCCGGACAAAGCTTTCTTTCTTGCATATTTACATTAACCTTAAACTTTAACACTGCCTTCACTGCCCTCCGATGCTGGACCAGGATTTCTTTCTCTCACGTTTCTTCTTTTTCTTCTTCATTTTGCTACCACAAGATGTGAACTCTGGCCACCGAAAAATCTACTTCTACTTCAACCTGCAACTCGCGACTTCCTGCTTTTGACCACAGGGAAGTCAGATACAGAATCCCCGCTTGCTCAAATTGCTCCCCAGAACTTTACTCTTTCCCTCAAGTCCCCAAGGACTCCAACGAATCCCCATACTGTTTAATTTTTCATTCCTTCCTATTTGCTAAAATAACCCACCCCAGCTGTCTCCCTAGAGCACAACCCAATCTTTCTTTCTTTTTTTTTTTTTTTCATAGGGCAGTATGGCCCTTTAATGTTTGTCGGTAACCTCCAAAACACTCATTTTCGTGTTCACACTTTTTCTCTAAATATGGCCAACTTTTCAAAATATCCACCATCCTGACGCCGTTTTCTTTTGAAGCGAACACTGGGCGTCCACTAATTTCCTGTTTACTTCCTAACGGTGACTTAGATCAAAAGAGACGCTTCGTAATCCCATTTACGGTCCTATTGTTCTTCCCCTCGGCAACCCTTTCACGCCTGTTCTCAAATGGCACCTCCCTCTCATTGCGCTGCCTCTGTTGGTTCTCTTGTATTATTTAAATTACTTGTTTACCTTTTGCGCTATTTTAATTCACACGCCTAAAACTGTCCATTACTAAATCCAGTGTTCTTCCAAGTTCAACCTTATTTACATTAACACTAAATATTCAATCTTAATACTATCTTTCACTTAATACACGGGCATTGCTAATTCTCACTTTCCGTTGCCCTTCCTGGATTTATTTTAGCAAAACAAATATTTCTATTTTAATTTGTAAGATCTTACAGTTTAAAGTAATGCAATTATAAGTTAGAAGGGACAAAGTATTTCCATTACTTGAAAACAGTAATCTAATGCTTTTACTAAAATCAGTATATCATAAACGATAATGTGAAATCCATGAATCTAACTATTGGTCGTTTCTAATGTACCTTTGAAAGTGCTTTTTTTTTTTCTTTTTTTTTTAAAGTTACCCCTGCGGTATCGGTTATTCACGAAGTACCTCCAAAATATGACGCTTGCTTTAAACTGCGGTTCAAGTTACTTTACTTTCATTGGTATTAATATAAAACTCACTCTTTTGTTCAAATCTAAAATTAAGCAGATTTTCTTTCTTTGTTAATAATAAACCCGGTAGTGTAATCCAATTGTAAATACAGCGCAATACAAATTCTGCCTAAAACTTATGTTTATAGATAACCTTTGACTGAAATCGATCTGAAATCTTACGTATGCGTTCGACTAGTCTTTTTGCATATTCTTTGAGACAAAACTGAACAGGCAGGTATCTTCTTTTCTTTAAATTTACCTTGCTATCCGCGATTATTTGGTGTGGCCAGTAGTTCAGCCCCTTCACACCATGAACTCCACGCCACACCACACCATTTGATGTCTCCAGAAAACAATGCACCCTTGCATGCGATACAACCTGAATTGCGGTATTGTCAGCCATTGTTTCTTATTTCACTTCAAACTGACCTACGTGGTATCATCAAGGTTCTATTCCCGTTAACAACCGGAGAAATTTCATTCGAGGCTGTAGTTAGCAGATGTCGGGTGAAGGGTGTAGGGTTTGCCCCCGTGACTTATTCCAAATGTTTCATCAGCACAGCATGCAAATCCGTCTCTGAACAGATACACTTCTCCGCACAAAATATACTTATGGTTAAGAGCGCACGCCTTGGAGGCGGTTAGCCTCAATAATTATATTTTATAACATCTGAAGTGCAGTGAATGAATCGAATTTTAAAGGGTTTTTAAGGTTACTGATTGCCATTGTCAGATTTATTCTTGATGGATACTGTGCACTTTATAGCATATTCCTACCCATATTTAATTGCATAAATCAAGTTGCATTGTTGTAATATTCTGTTGCATCAACGCCTTGTGGATATGAACATTCCCATCTTCCAACAGTGTAATTAAGGTTGATTTTACTTTATTTTTTCAGTTTCTGTTGGAGGTGTACTGTTTTAGGCGCATCAGCAACCTAGCCCATACTGAGCAGTATATAATATGTCTGTAAATTACAGGTGTTCGGTGGTCGACTTGCTGTTTGCTAGACGGAAAACCATGCTATCCTCGCCCGAGACCAACTAACTCAGCCAAAAAAAAAGACTCGTAAAAATTCCGACCAATAGAAACTGCGAAAAAGATCCATAAAAATCCTTTCCATTATCGACGGAAATAGAACTCGGGTCTATTTCACCAAGGACGGACGGTGATTATACCAGCTGTGCTATCCACGACTGGTCTTTTTGCAGATGAAATCGCTATTTACTATTATGCGATGGTCATCATTTCTTCACTTTCAAGAAACTGGTCTATTTAAGACACCGAGGAATTGGTATATATTTTTGAAATGGACAGAGTGAATGCTTTAAATTTGGGAAATTTTTTGGCTCATCGACTACTTTTGGTCATAGTGCTACTTCATATAATAACCCAGTTCATATTGTGTTTATCCTGTACCATGCCTGTAAAAATGTGTGTTCACAGTCCAATTTGCCTATTGTTCGAGCTGATAAACTCTGGAAAACTCAAGGAGAACCCTACTCCTTTTAACTGTGATCTACTAACTACAATTCAGATTGTAGAATTCCTTCAGTTTGTACGGTAAAATGTATACCATATATATAAATAAAATTACACTATATACCAGGTAAAAATTCTTAAAAGATAGGTTTTATTAAACTGATATATAATGCAAGCTTAATACTACGCTAATTTGTTAAGAGGTGACGCTTCCACATTCTGGCCGAACCCCATCTTCAGACCATAAATGGTATGGAGGGGATATAAGAACATCTTCCCAACATGAAAATTACGATAAAATGAATTAAAAATTACAAATAACGTTAAATTAAGGAATTTTGAGAATTTAGGAGATTTAGAATTCTATAGTCAAGTTAAACCACAAGTTAAATATTAAATAGAAACACGACAAGTATACTTACATAACTTTACTTCTTGCACTGTAATACAAACAACAAAAACTTGCTTCGTGCAGGACTATATAAAGAGAACTGGGTAAGATACGGTTCCAGGTTATTAAGACAGGTGGACGAATGTCGAATACGGCAAGCTTGGTCCAGGCTAAAGCTTTGAGCCGATGTCAGTTTTTGTTGATTGAATTCAGGAATATGTAGATGCATTAAGTCCTTGTATGTATTCAATTTGTTTCTTTGCTACACACTCATGCGGTCCGTTGTTATAAAATTAATAGATAGATTTTATATCGTTTTCTAATCTCACTTTCTCTCCATTTGGCATCGCGTACCCAACATTACTCTTCAATCACCAATGTAAATTTTTCATTTTGTCAGTGGGTCCCACGCTGGTAGCAGGGTGGACAGTCGCTATAATGCACTGTGGGAGGGGGGGGGGATCTCCATTCAATTCTTGTGGCCCGCCGACGTATGAGAAATATTTCCATGAAAGATGACAATCTAACACTTTCACCAAAAGCAATATACATATTATATAAAGCAATATATCTCGGCAGTCAGAGATTGATTACCTCTTGATTCTCAGAGGTAGTCAGTCTCGAATGAGGTTTTATTTATTTATTTTTTTAAATATCGGTTCTTAATAATAAATAAAACATCTCTTTATTTGATGAAATACGGAAATTTTGAGCCAATTAAAGTTATTGAATTATAGAATTCCTAAATATCAATACATTTGTAACCTCATCGATGGAAGACAACCTTCTACCTATGAAAAAAAAAGTCCTTGAAAAATGTACAAATGAAAAACTGAAGTTCTACAGTATATTGCATCCAGATAAGTTTAGGTCAATTATTTTAATTAATTTACAAAAGCATGGAGAAAGGATATTAAAATTGGAGTACGCGCAAATAAAATAAAGAAAGAAAATAGTAGGAATTCTTTCTGTGTTCCTGAAAAATCTAACACTTTGAAAGCAAAAACCATGACGACCAGAGAGCAAAAATATAATGATTTTACTATGGGTAAACCCTGTCTATTAGTGAAGATCTCGCAGTTATATTTTGCTTAGATTTGATATTGAGTTACCGCGAGCCAATGTAGTTTCAATTTTCAGAAATTAGCTTTTGTTTGTTATTTGGTTTTTAACGAACGCTGGTCTAATCAAGACGCGTGTGCTATGCACTGCTGCTCCTGCCCACCTGGCTACGGAGGCGCCGCTGAAATCAGTCTGGTTTTAAATTATGTGATTTATTTATTTGCCTTTCAGGATAACGCGCAATGCGACGTCTTCTATTTAGACATCAAAGGCATCAAAAACACCGATCACAAGAAAGCTGTCGAGATAGTAAATCATTTTCTCATTGACAGAGTGGTAATCTACAGTACAACTTAAACCGTAGCTGCTTTCTCTTTCTCACTAGCAGCGATGATAATTTCGTCACAACCAAAAAAGGCATTCCTCAGTGAGGTGTACTTTCCAAAATTTTACTTTCAGCATCTCTACAACACTCCTGCAAGCGAATCCTAATCTGCTGGCATATGCCAATGATTTAAAGCTATTTATTCATTCAAAAGCCAGTGATGAAAATCTCAAAGAATCATCAAGGATCTGATAGAAGTCAATCTCACTATCAATGCAAACAAATCTCCTCAGATAACCTATTCTTTAAAGAAACAACCAAACCACATAGAAATTAAAACTGCAGATATCACAATTCCAAATTATTCCAGACTGAGGTCAAATTTCTATGCCAAAAAACGACATTGGAGTAATATTTGACAAAAATATTTCTTCTAATTCCAATATTTTCATTTTTCCCAAAAAATTCAAAAGCAAAATTATTATTATTATTTTTATTATTAGCCACAAGAAATCGTGGGTAACCCCGGGAATGGAATGTGCCAAGAGGGTGCAGAATCTACATACCGAGGTGCGAGGAACCACGTGTACAATGTATAAGAGTGCTTGCGTGCTCAACCTGAGATGTACAGAATTCAACTTATATTAGCTTGAACTAAAAACAAAGTTTGTAAGAATAAAAAGCAAGGAAAAAGTAAAAGAAACATAAATGCAGCAGACAGAAAAGTCCAGGTGCAGGTGATCCTCAGAGAGTCAATTTGGTAGCAATTGTCCTCACAGAACTTATCTGAGTGGATACCAAATTTATTAAAGATCTGGAGGCAATTGAGCAGAAACGTGTCCCTCAGAGAATCGAACATCCCGACTTCTGCCTCCCTCTCAGAGGGAGGCAGGAGTCGGGGTGTTCTTCTCTTGCGTTCTTTGGGCAGGAGATTAATGTGGATACAGCTGGAGCATCAGTTCGGCCCGTGATAAGTCGTACTAGCGTTAGGACATTTCTTGTCGTGATGAGAAGTCCCCAGGGAGTGGTGCCTAAGTTAGCTTGGAGAATAGATCAGGAGATAGTAAAAAGGTGGCCCACCACCCTGTTCATTCATTTGAGCAACCAATATTCCAGACTGAGGTACTTGTTTAGGTGGGAGGCAAGAACAGATGAACTCTGAAGCAAAGAGGACAATAGGTGTTATGAATCTCAGGATATACCAACAAAGCAGCACTGGTTGATGTACACCCACTAGCTCCTGACGCACTGCCCAAAGTGCCGCGTACGTCTTCTTTGTCATCCTGACAAAGTGAGGCTGGAAGGTGAGTCCAACATCCCAGGTGAGACCTAGGTCTTTATGGGATGTCACCCTTTGCTCCCTTTCCCCACTAACCGAACGTTTGGATATAGTTAATCAAACAAGAAACATCAGCGATCCAAGGTAATGTAAATCATGTTCAAAGATGCATCGTTTCCATACTGTCATATGGTTCTGATATCTGGTCTGGAGCGAGCCTTTCAAGAACTTCCAGTCCCTAGAGTATTGAATTCTAAAATGACTCAATAGCAAACCTCCATACAATATCCCGGCAACAGCTTTATGACAACTTATACATGAAGCCTCTGCAACAGATCATCAAAGAGTGTGGAGCGATGTTTTTAGGAGCATTAGCAACTGAGGCCATATTGCTCAGAGGATATGCGGTGGTCATTCGCTGACCTTTCCGCATCCTCTGTATTTGGTGGTCATGGGCTCGAACCCCGGTCTAATCAAAAAGCGTGTGCTACGCACTGCCGCTCCTGCCCACCTGGCTTCAAAGGCGCCATATTTCTTGCAATCTTGCAAAGTTGATAACTACTGCAAGCGATTCACCAAATATAACCAGCATAACAACAGCAGCTCCCAATAGAGAAAATTACGAATACCAGCAACAGTTCAACACTAGCCTCAAGACTCAAGAAAATGAACAGAATGTTTTCGAATGCACCCCATTCGTAATTCTTCACAACACTGACAAATGCCTGTCAACACTCACAACAGGAATCAGATTTCCAATCCGACGAAAAGAAATGCAAGCAGCAGTCTGTCTCCAACCAAGCATTAATTAGCAGCCTAACGCATAATGTACTGTACTAAAACTGTCTTATTTCGTTAATACATGAATATAATTCATATTCATTGTTTGTTTTTTTATATACTGTATATTGCTATATATTGTTTATCCATTATTTATTTACTGTGTACTAAATTATCTGTCCGCGGCAATGTGCTGTGAAGGGTTTCTGTAATATGCAATACATTAATATTTATTTATTAGTATAAGTAATAATGCACAATTCAGATATACAATATACTGATGCGTTATGGTTTTACCTCCACATTAATTCTTAAAAAGCTGCAGCCATCGACATTTCAGTGCGCAAAACATTCCCTATTTTAAAGAATTTTAAAACGGTTTAACTAAGTTTTTTAGCATCTAACCATATTTTCAACTAATTCAGACTGTGATTTGCAGGTGCCAGCGTGTAGCTGAGAATGTGTATTTCCAGTGGTTACAGATCTCTAAATAATTTTCTCGCCATCGCAATAAAACTCTTTAAAATAAATTTATTTAACTGTAATGGGAAATCCTATTGGATCACTAATGTTATTCCTTTTCAAAAATAAAATTACGAGAAGATGAAAATCTTTGGAAGGACATTATATTTAATACATGCCAAAGGAGGCTGTTCAGATGAATTTTTACTTATTCAGAGACATTTCCGGAGATGCGAATTCTCGAGATAGCAATGCGTTTAATCCAACGTTAACGAAAACGAAGCGTGGCTTTTTTATTATATTGGTTTACCGTTGGCGTAATTAGATATGTTTTTAAATTATTTTAGGTATTAAAATTTAGCTCCGTCTGATTCTTATTACTCAGCAGACCTTGCTGTGTTTCCATTAAAGACCCATCCTTTTCTGGGTGATCATATTTCAACCATATATTGAATTTGAAGGAACATAATGACAACGTATGCCTTTAGTGGTAGACTTCAGTGAAGATGGCATTTTCCCCCCTCTTTCGTAACAACAAGGAACACGACCTCATTTAATACTACTGTCGATTATAGAGATGACAAATCTGATTTATTTTGAATCTTCTCTCCCTCTCTCGCAAGTAAAGGATCACTCTAGTAAGTACAACGGTGCCTTAGACAATGGAAAATACGTTTCCGCCTAGCAAAGCCAATTTCAGCAACAGAAGTGGAGAATAAAAGACACGTGAACTTGATCTACGACTTGAGAATAAATCTTATATTCTTTGAAATGAAACACTTCCTTTTCTTGGGAAACGAAGAAAAGGAATCTTCTAGAATAATACCGGTTAAACTGCTTTGAAGCGGGCCACCTGAAACTAGAAAGAGAGAGCATCGAAAACTTTAATAAATACTCGTTTATCGTATCTAAGTTTGATCTTAAGGTGGAATGGATAATGAGATGTGCATTGTTTAATATCGTGAATTTAAAAAGTGAATGAAAATAAACCCATCTTATATATTCAGAACAAATGATAATTATAAAAGAACAGGGAAAACACTTTCCTTACAGCAGGTTCGAATATGTAAGGTTATCACAGGTGGTGGAAAGAAAATAGAAATCTGAAGAGACGATGACACTCTGACGTTAGGTGATTATGAAGTTGCTGATATCAGTTCAAAATCGATATCGGCTGTTTATTGGTTAATTGGCGAGACTACTAACACCATATGAGGTGTCAGTAAAATGGCTACACTTTATTTTGGCTGTTTGAAGGGTGAAATACCTAGTTTGACCCTTCAAACAGACAAAATAAAGTGTTTTATATGAGGGTTGATTAACTCAACCCTCATATAAAACTGCTTTATTTAAGCGTTCTATCGATCAGAGAAAAAAAAAAAAAAAAAAAAAAAAAAGATGCAAAGAAGAAACTCCACTTCACAATGGTGAGAGAAATCTGTCAAAAATATGAAAGGAATCAGAATGCTAAAATTGTTTGACCATAACACAATAATAATACTTTTCTGTGTTCACTCAGGAAGAGCTACACAGATCACAAGAGTTTGCACTAGACGTTTGACAAGAATATTTTTAATTAACCATATTTTGTGGTGGCAGAGATTAGAATCATGGTCAACTGAAACGCTTTTAATACTAAACTTGGCAGCGATCACTCGACTACGTAAAGCCTTCAAAAATATCTGGGCTTCTTAAGGGATTTTAAGTGACAGCATAAAATAAATCACTATGATGATTAAAGTTGGGGGGGGGGGTTATTCCATAAGAGACTATTCACTCAGGTTCAACAGCACCTACATATAAAGTATTTTTTGTCTCCGTATTCTATGGTCGCTTAGCCTGCTTTTCGGAAATTCTATTGAAACTAATTTTCGAGACTGACTCCCTCTGCTATGGACAAAAATAGCACACAAAAATTCTTCCTGTCCGTTTATGGAATTGATCCTTACTTCAGCCAAACAATGGAATTTACATACGGTGCAAAACAGAACAGTAACTCTACACTCTGCTGCTGAAGATGGAATGTCGAATATATACGCAATTTACTTTCATAGCTGGCCTAGAGTTTTCTAATATTATTCGCACATAGTGGACATAGTGTGTTTGTCAAACTGCTCCTGTGATTCCCCACAAATCCGCGTTCATTACTCTGTAACGTAGGCACAACATTGCAAAGCCAGTCGGTTTAGATAGCGTGGGTTATGCGTGAGTAGTGTGTTGTTTGACTGACCTCTTAGTTACTGGGAAGTTTGATCACCATGGAAAGAGGTAGAAGAGATGCTTGAGTGGGCTCTCTTCCCACTTGCAAAGCGAGAGAGACCAAGTTAGCGGAACGGAGCGAGTTGAACAGGAAAGGTAAGAAAAGGGAAGAAAGCAGGGGTAGGCAGAGCGTAAGGCTACCCCAAGGCGAATTGAGCAGGAAAGTGCAAGACACATAGATGGATGATCCCTATAGAAGGGATAGGGGTTAAGGAAGAAGAGAAAGTGCTAAAATGTCATAGAAGATCGCCTCGAAGGACAACTGCATTGTGAGTTGCAGTGCACGTAGAGCTGCACTACAACAGATGAATAACATTTTATAACCAAGCAATGGTCAGAGATAAGTAGAGGCAGTAAAAGACCACTAAGATGGCATACTATTAGTATTAGTAACGGCCGCATGGTGCAAGAAAGCCTATGGCTTATGCTGCACCAGCCAAAAAAAAAAAAAAAAATCCGAACAAAACAATGATAAAAACAAAAAAATAAATAAATAAATAAAATAAATAACTAAATAATAATAATTAATAAATAAAAAAAATAAATAAAAAGGAAATTAAACCTATAATCCTATGCGCTTCCTTACCCGAAAGTACTATCCAGATGACCTTTGAATTTCCCCAAACTATCGGCCTCTACCACCCATGAAGGCAACTTATTCCAGTAATTTATACTCGCTGACTAAAATACAACTTCCTGCAGTCCAATCTAAACATTTCCCCCCCGTAACTTGAATTTATGTCCCCTAGTTCTAGCATCATTTATAATCTTGAAAATTTTGTCCTCATTCATTTTACTGATGCCTCTCAGAGCCTTAAACACCTCAATCAAATCTCCTCTGAGGTGTCTAGTTTCCAAACTCTGCAACCCACATATTCGAAGTCTTTCTTCATAAGGACGCCCTTTTGCCGATCTCACCAGGCGAGTTACCCTTCTTTGCACCCTTTCAAGAAGCTCGATATCTTTCTTTAGGTGCGGTCTCCATACTTGAACACAGTATTCCAAGTGTGGTCTAACATAAGCCTTATATAATGGGATTATCACGTCCCTATCTCTACTTGCAAAAGTTCGATAGATCATCGATAGGACACCATGGGCCTTCCTTGCAACCTGTTTACAATGCTCAGAGAATTTCATGTCTGACCGTATCGTAACACCCAAGTCCCTTTCCTCCAGTACTGGGTTTAGTTGAACTCCACTAAGTGAATAAGTTTTTGAGAGATGAGAGATGAAGGGCAGAGTTGAACATTTTATGGAGCAGGAAGTAACTTTCGGTGTCCACCTGATGAAGCTGCAGGTATTCCAGAAGGAAGTGTAGAAGCAAAAAGCCCGGAAGAAATCACGAGCCTGCAGAAGGCTGAACGGCCAGCTGATGCCACGCCTGAGAGTTGACCAGCGTCACAGAACCCCGTCGATGAGGACTCATCGAGGGTGGTTAAAATTCTGCCTAATGAGTGTTCCTGGCCAACAGAAGAGCCAGAAAACATATAATCCTACGCCGGTGGAGAGCTGGCGTCAAGAAAGGAACTTCAAGGAGAAGAGGTTAAGGCAGGAATCCCACCCAAGAACCCTTTGGTGTACATGTCGTTTATCCCCGCAGAGAGGAGTATCGACGTCTGCAAGAATCTCCGGTGGGAGTTTTGTCAAGAGAAGTTCAGTAAATATTCATAATGTGTTGATGTAAACTCTAGTTGGTTGGTTGCTGTAGGGTTTCAGGCGCATCAACAAATTAGGGCATACTGCCCTGTATATAATATGTCTGTAAATTGCGTGTATTCTTTGGTCGATTTTCTCTGGCTGGACACAAAACTATGATACACTCGCCTGCGACCGATTAACTCAATCACGTTGTAAAATAGACCCATTAAAAATTGTTAGCGTCATTGACGGATTCGAACTCAGTCTTTTCCACCTGGTATGGGGAGGACGGTGATTATACTAACCGTGCTACCCACGAGGGCGTAAACTCTAGGATTAATTTCCTATATTTCATGTGCTATTTTGTAAAATATTAGCATACAGGCAATGGCAGAAATCTTCCCGTTGATCGTGCTGATTCTCCTAACTACTTTTTGGAAAAGAGGCGAGGAGTAACTCGAATTTGCGGCTTGAGATAAAAGACAAACTACAACGGAACTACTGCAACTAAAGGAATAAAAGATGACAATAAAAATAATACAGTAAGTGATTATATAGTATGAATCAGAGCTGTAATACTCAATATGTTCTACGTTGATAATGATATTAGTAAATTAATAAGAGGAGTTTGCCTCAATATAGTACGTGGAACACTTCCGTATGATACCCTCCAGAAATTAAAACGGAAAAAACGAAAAAATCGACAACTTACCGGTACATTAAAGTAAAATATAAATAATTAAAGTAAATTATAAATAATTAAATAATCAATTTAACACAATTCAAAATCAATTCAAAACAATTAAAATTCAAAATAACGCAATTAAAAGAAGCTAACGAAAATATTCAAAACGATTTTCCTTCCTTTGAATTTTAATTGTTTTGAATTGATTTTGAATTGTGTTAAATTGATTATTTAATTATTTATAATTTACTTTAATTATTTATATTTTACTTTAATGTACCGGTAAGTTGTCGATTTTTTCGTTTTTTCCGTTTTAATTTCTGGAGGGTATCATACGGAAGTGTTCCACGTACTATATTGAGGTAAACTCCTCTTATTAATTTACTAGTAAGTGATTATAAAAAGTCAAAGATTATAAAATGCATGCCCTCAAATAATTATTCGAGGGTATGCAGAAGGTAGAAAATGAGATGAAAGAAAAGATGCATTCAGTAAGGGGGAGAATTTAGAAATAAAAACAGTAAGACAGAAAGAAAAATAATGAGGATATCGACACTCATTACTGAGGTAAGACAACTTGTGAATGAGAAAATAAAATTTTGACATTACAGTTGGTCTATACTAGAACATAAGCACAAGGCAGCATTATATAAATTACGCAAAGAAAAATAACATGATGAATACAAATGTAGCGTCCAAAAAATTCTCCTTTACTTTCGTGTTTGGAATCAAAAGGATGTGATCAACTTAATTTAGTTTTTCGCTGAATATGAAGGCAGCTATCATTAGTCCACGCTTCAAACTGGGCGCATGAAAGAGAATTCGGAGTTTTCCTGACACCACTGAAGACGTACGGAAAGAAAAAGGAACTTATTCTCACAGTCACTGAGAAAAATTCCGCCCACAGTAATTTCACTAGCAGTTTCTCATCACACTTTAACATCGATTATTTTACAGACTGTAACACTTGTTCTCGGTTTGCGTGCCTGAATGAAAGGAATATCAATCTTTCTCTGTAGCAAGCGTGCAGTCTAGTAGCACGGACATGTTAACTTGAAAACAGCGAATGGCACTGTAGCAAATGAATCTAATGCAAATGCGAGAAAATATTGTAATAAACATAACAGCGATTGAACGCAGAAAAAAGGCCACGGTGTCGCTGCTTATGAAGGAAAGTTCCGGTCGAGAAAATGAGAAACTTCCGGTGAATCAAAGTAGGCACTTATTAACTTTATCGAAAAGCAAATTGTGTTTCTATTGGATGAGAAAAGTTTGCACTCTTCACCTATTACACGAACATGTTCGTTGGTGCTTTACTGCTCACGGCATTCTTACAAAATCCAGTGCAATGTTACACAAGATTAGCATAACCATGTAAAGGCTTTTCCAGCTCTGAACTAAGGCCGTTTATACGTTGTTTTCGTTATTTTATGAATTATTAAAAGTATAAACTAATGAAACACTTCATATTTTGAAGTATAAGGGTCGATGTAAAATTATAGTTATATTTACTATCTGCAATATAACTCGAAATTAGTGACTGTGGTTATCATTAATTTCGAACCTTATTTATGTACTTCCTTCCGAAAAAATATCGTGACGTGGTATCATAAATTAATTAACTTTACAAATGAAAGCTGTTGAAAAAAAAAGAATGATCATAATTATTCATTTATTAATTATTTACAGTAACTACTAACAACTGTACATAGAGAACATAGCGTATTTGTCTGTCGATGCCAGGTTTCCGACAAACCCATACTTAGTGACACTTTGAAGGTGCAAAACTCTGCAAAGCAGCTAGATAAGTGTGAGTTGTGTTGGGTACTGTGACTTATATATTGCGCCTCTACCATAAGTGTCACTTTCTCTGATGTCGTAGGGATGGTATCGCATTTCTCGTTGTCTCCAGATGAAATAACGTCTAGAATCTGTTAAAGGCTTAAGCGGGACTCATCAGAGAATAGAACAGTATCCTATTTGTCAGAGCTCCAAGCGACATGGTCATAGCACCAGTTTCAACGAGCTCTGCGGTGATTTGGGGGTTAATGGGATACAACCGAATGGTTTCCTTAGGGTAACTTGAATTGAGCCTTCTTAACACAGTTGTTTGTGTTATGTGGTCGAATTTTGTTTGCCGGACGAAAAACCTTAGTTTCCGGGAGAAAAAAAAAAAACATACTATCTTCGCCTGAAATCGACTAAGTTAGCTACATTGCAAAAAATGCCGATAAAAATTTCCCCCATCATCGACCATACTCAAACCCAAATCTTTTTCACCTGATGTCGGGATGACGGCGATCCTACCAACTGTGCTACTCATGAGAGTCTTAATACAGTTCAGTTGGAAATATGTTCACCAGCAGCACCTCAATGGATAGTTGATGACAGGACATCGTAGGGTTCCGTCTTGTGTTAGAGCCAAATAACGGTCTGTTCTTGTTGACGTAGCCCTAGGGCGACTTTTCCGAGCTCTTTTTCTAATGGTCCTTGTCTCCTGAAACTGCTTATGAAACTATGAAGTGCCGTGACGACACTGCGTGATACATTAAGCCAACGTGCTACTTCCACCTGATCGGCTTCAAGTCGTCCAACCGCTAGCTATCTCAAAGAATCATCTAAATGACGATGACTTGCCATCCTGAGTGCCGGAGATGTGGGTATACCACTGAGCAAGCCAAAATCGAGAATGAAGTGAAGTGGTCCCAAACCGTGTTTTTTTTTTTTTGCATAATGTGCAGCTCTGTACATCTCATCGTGGACAGTGCTGTGGGCGGAGAAAGGTGGTGGATGAACGTGGTCGTCGACGTCTGGCTCCCATTGTTTCAGCCAACCGAAGAGCGACAGTGGCACAAATCAGCGCAGACTTCAACGAGGGAGGTGCCAGAAACGTCTCCACCAAGACCATCAGTCGACCATTAGCCGCAACAGGTTATGGGAGCCTCCGACCCACCAGAGTCCCATTGCTAACACCACGACAGGAAACTTTACGCCTCAACTGGGCGAAAGAACATCAGCAGAGAATGACAGGTTTTGGCTTTAACGTCAAAGACTGAAGGGGCCTTATTCTGACTAAAAGTATACACTTTGTATAGGCTTAGTCAGAATAAAATTATATCAAGTTAACATTCACTCTGTAGCTATATTTATATATTTTATTGTGCAATGTTTCTTAAAAATACAGTGTTTGCTATTACTGGTTGAATGAGGAAAGGAACGGGTAAAAAATGCAAGCGTCTCAAAATGAAAGTGTCCTCTAGACGGAAACATGATACTCAACCTCAATTGCGAAACACCGATTTTACTAAACACAAGGGTTCACTTTAGAAATGTCAGGCAGGATAAATCAGGTGTAAAAACTGAATAGTTCCATATCCTTACACAGCTTGAAATCTAAGTGCAATTTAATAAATGGTGGCGACAAAATGCTAAAGATTTTAACCTCCTAAGTGAATTACTATAATGATAACTATTGCTGGTGAGACGGCAAGATGATTGTAATGGAATTTCTCTGGTCGTTATGAAAGCAATTATATTTTTATTTAATCCTACTTTGTGCAATTAAAGTTTCCAACGCACAAAAAAAAATCTCGTTCACTTTCCCCTTTCCTGTGTGTGGGGGAGAGCTAATTACTAATCTGATAGAAGTTATCGAGAGTGACAAAAACAGAGAGGAAGCATTAATAAATGATAAATGGATTGGCGAATCTGCACTCAACGAACACGAATGCAGACAGCAACTATTGTCCGCTGTGCGGCAGAAATTTGAATTAAAAGTCATATCAGCTTGAATCAGCTTCAACAACTCAGAAAGCGTTCAAAGAAAAATAAATGAAAATGAAATCTTAATTCCTGTTAAGATTAAGGGAGGGGAAGCTATTTCGCAAAAGATGGCCCTTGTCTTCACGGGACGATGAAAGACTTAGGTGTATACGTGAGTTACAACGCAAATGATTAACTACATTCCGTCAAAAACGTGATTAGTATGATTAAGTCGCATTTTTGTTAATTTATCAAAAAACTGATGATGATATTCCGGAAGCACGCGATGTCATGTTCCCCGTGTATCACCGTATAAACAGGTTGGATTAAAAAGCTTTTATGGCGAGAAAATAAAAACAAAAATGATTGGTTAAGTTGCAGCGAAGTCAGTCTTCTCCCAGCAATTTGAAGAAAGTCAATGTTTCTCAAACTGCGTTTCGCAGAACCCTGGTCTTCTGGAGAGAAAATTACAGTAATTGAGAATAAACTTTTACCTTTTTTTTTAACGCATTCACATAAAATATATGAAAAACTGGCACCATCTCTCTGCACGTTAATAATGCTCAGAGAGACGTCTCCACTAGTGGCTGAGTTTATCTTGAAAAAATATTGCTTATTCCCCGAATTGAGAACATAACACTGAATATTGCTTATTCTTGGACTAACATTCTTAGTTTCGTATTTATATTTCTCGCTCAAGCACGGCTAACGTTTATTATTACTAGCTGCGTTTTATATTTGTTTTGTTTAGGTGTTATTTTGAACTATTTTTCTACCCTTGATCAATTATATTCCGCGGCACATCAGTTTGGTATCATTTCCGTATATTTCTTTCAGATTTTATTTCTTCATGGATTCAGTTCATTTTCTGGAGCTATGAATGCATAATTAAACGCAACCTCACGTTTTGGCCTCTATGATAGCATTATTTTTGACACCATCATTTAATTAATTCGTGATGATTTAAATTGAATATAAGTGGGCAGAATTACTATCTGTAAAAAGTGTTAAACAAGGAAATTTAAGTTCTAAATTAAGAGAAAATAAATTATGCACCTTAATCCAGGGGCGCCTGAAGAGCTTTTTTAGATATTAAATAAAATATGTAACACATTAAAGATTTCATTACTTATATTAAGTCCTTGTTTACAATATTTAATTAGTAAACGTTTAGCAAGTAAGCATTTAGTTAAAATACATTTATGAAGTATTTAACCGATATGACCAAACAAAAAACGCTCGCAGCTCTCTGGACAATCCGACAGGAGTTGATACAGGAAAGGCTTCGGGATTTCCTTTTACAATACGTGCAAAGAAGCATGATCCCTACAACACTGTGCATCTGTGCTCTGGTACGGGTCTACCCCCCCTCCCCCCAACTGCTGAACTCCACATGTTTCTTGGGATGGAATACTAGTTCCTGAGATAGCTAAACAGAGTGACAAGTAACATTTACAATCCTCTGGAGCATGCTCTGTGCAAATTTTGGAATTAAAGCATGGAAAACCATCATGGAGTTCATCATCAATGACTAAATGGACTCACCTGACATCCTGAAAGTTATCGCTATTTCTGGAGTCACTGAACGAACCCGTGGAGTATATTACCCACTTTAAGAACAACATTTTAAAACGTACAGTACCTCAGAACAATATTTCCTGCAAACACCATCACATCCTATAACACTCTACAGATTTCCACTGGAGATTTCTACGGACTACACAAAGCAAATTCCGTATAAAACGAGAAGTAATCATAACAGAACCTACAGGGACCTCTCTATAAACAATCATGGGATGAAATACTGTTACTAGTATATCGAGGTCAGCTCCGTATAATTGAATATTTCCTAGACTGTGTCTCAAACTAGTGGTTGAATGGTGCCCAGCGTGTCTTTCTACATTCAGTCCTGGGATCTTGCTCGTTTACATTTTAATTCCTAATTTTTTAAATTCAGCTGTACAACTATTTATTAATTTATTTACTTCTTTTTTTTTTTGTAAATACTGTACAATTTTTATAATCACTGATTATTTACCATATGCACTCCACTTCCTGAACAGCAGGCTGTACTGAAGGCAACCCATGGATGTAGAAATAAAGGAAGTTAATAATAATGATAAGATAATTTTATTGGTATTGATAATTCATGTGTACTTTAAAATTAAATTAATTTATGTGTTCAAAATTAATTAATTTTAGGCATACATAAAGTATAAAACGAAAAATACTTAGCTCATCATATAGTTCCGGATGATGAGATCTTCACGTGATCTTAGGGGCATTCGACTCAATCAAAAAATATGAATATCAGACTTCGTAAAATACGAGATCGCTTCCTTTTTGTATCTGCAGCTATTAATTGGCCACTGCGCCTTAGGGGAAACTTTTGAGAGCTTACAGAGCACACAAGCGCTAAAAATGTAATGAGAAAAAAGCCTGAACCTCCAAATCAACAAAAATCTGATCACCTTTATCATTCATTCAGGAGTAAGAGCGCCTTGTTTTCGTAGATGACGTTAATTTTTCCTAAACAGTTTACTGATAAATTTCTCTTCAGGCTGTTCCTAATGCTTCTTCCTTATAGTCTCTTCAAAAATTGAAGTTCGATATAGTCACATGCAAATCTATCACATTCGCTGATCATAGGTTTTAACTCTAACTACTATATAGTTACATAATTGGCAAAATCAGGAAAATTTATCTACACCACCGATTCTCGTGTTATATTCACAGACAAGTGCAACTTCAGAGTCACATAAAAACACATTGATTCTAAAGGCTAGATGTGTTGTGCATTGTACGCGCATTTCTGTGTAAATCTTATATTACAAACCTTATTAAGCGATTTATAAATACGACGTATTTCGTATAAATGCGAAAGCCTTATTAAGCAATTTATAAATACGACGGAAGTTTCCACAATGAGAATTCGCTTTTACACGATTTTTTAATTTAGGAACTACCCCGACCGCAGTATTGTAATTGACTTTTACCCGAAGGATTAAATTCAACAATATATCAAACTTTAATCTATTCAGAAAGATTTCCATATTTTTTAAAACTAAAGTCCTTATTTTTAATAATGATAATATCAGTATCATCGTCATTTTCCAACAGTTGGTGACAGGGATTAAGCGATTTTAATACATGTAGTTTTGAATCAAAGCTCAGTAAATCTTTATTGGCTTTTTTCAAACAGTGGCCGAAATAATCGGCCTCGTGCAGGAAGCGTTGATGAATTTCCACCGAACACTCGGGTAAAACTGATCACAGACTGCAGTTTTAGATACAAAAATTCATTAACACCTTAGTTGCATTAGGGTACAAAAACAACAAAATCAAGTAGTTTTGTCTCCATGTTTTTGAAACACGAACATTGAGTTGATATATCTGGTTTGAAAGAAATCAGTTCGACGACTGTAAAAGCCCGTGTGGTCCACAGGAAGCAACACCATGCGTCTGCTACTCGTTTAGAGAAGCCTGGCTTCCAGTGCATCGACGACTGGAGGGATTTCGAAAGTCATCTTCAATCGAAGCGGTAGTGTGAGTAATTCCAGATTTTCCAGCCAGAATAACATGCGAATCGATCAGTAATTATACACCTCCAAATGATAAAGACGCAGTAAGGACATGGGCGATATGCCTTAGTGTCATATTTTATATTTTTTTTTTCTTAAAGCCTGAATGGTAGTTTCTTTTTAAATGATTAATGAAGTTCTCACATTTTATTAATAATGCAAAGTTTGTTTTGTGATAATGTTTTATGATAATGTTTTAACTGCAAAGTTAAAACATTATCAGCTGAAGTTTAAAAACAGCCAAAATTGTTGGAACGGAGACATCTGTAGGATGAGAGCTTCCTTTCTGAAGGAAAGTAAAGATGCCAGCTGTGAAATTTATGGTCTGATTACTGTCTGACGATCTGACAATTTACTTTTTCGAAACTTTCCTTCCTTGTTATTTTTTTACTGCCGCAAATTTAGGATTTCGGCTAAACTTGATCTATAGATATCTTGAATTATAGATAATTCTCATCTTGAATTAAGCTTAAACTGTTAATCATGTAGTGAACGACTGAAAAAACTGTTTAATGATAAATTTCCGCCATAGATGTAAATTTCCATAGAACATAACGCAATTTTCCATAGAGGAGAACTAGATAAATGAGGCTCTCGCAACCAGCACGGTGGTTATAATCGCTTTCCTTGGACAGTGGAAGAGGTATGAGTTCGACTTCAGCCTAGAAAAATTTCTGGGTCTTTTTTACATCGTGACAAAGTTAATTGTTATTAGGCGATGATGGCTTATTTTCACTTACCGGAAGTTTTGGTTATCGTTCAGCAAGCAGGCAAATGTACCAAAGGATTAAAGCTATTATAGACACAAAATCATAATGCCTAAAAATTTAGTTGCTTCGGCGCTTACATAGCTACCGAATTTTGACTTTTAAAGAAACTGGGAGATTTGGAAGCAAGAGGGATTAGGTGGGTTTTGGTGAAAATAGGCGGAAAACAGGAGGTCCCTTCCGCCGTCAAAAAGCAGGAGTTCTTTCCAATAGGAGAAGAAGAGTTTCGGAAAAAGCGTGATATTTAAAGTCCATACTGCACTAGAAATTAAATTCCACTGTCAAAATACGCATTTCATATTAAAATACAGACTTGTTTACCAGTACAGTATGCTTTTTAAAACATTAATTACCTAATTTTTTTTCTGCTTGGACATGTCCTATTAAACATTAATTGATTCTGATGGCTTCAAGAAAGTACTGTTTCAGCCTTTGTTCACTTCAGAAATGCTGACTCATAGTTTTGTTCATAACAACGTTTAGGCGATCTAGACTTGACTGTCAGCAGCATTTCCAAAGCTTCCCCAGAAAGAGAAAATCAGAACTCAATTTTTGTTTTCCTAAACTGGCTGAATATTCTCTAGCACTGAGCCTTGCTGAGGAATTTTTTTAAGCTGTCAACCTTAACTTGGGATAATTTGTTATATTTCATGCTCCCTGTGCACGTGGTGGTGGTTCCCCAAATAAGGTTGGTTGGTTGTTTTAGGATTTTATGGCGCATTAGCGTCCCCAAATAAGGACCATCGCTTGCTAGTTCCCAAACAAAGACCACCGTACATCAATTCTTTCTTCTTAGTAATAGCATATGGTAGGTTCTCACATTGAAACTGACAGAACTGATGCTGCAAAACGCATTTTTTTATCTATTTCTCTATCTTTAACGACATCAAGCACTACTGGAAACTTGTCTATAAAAAATTTCGAATTTGAAAATGATGCACTGCCAATTGATCAAATTTGTTCTAACTCAGCATTTATAGGAACATCATTTTTCAATGGAAACTTGCGCATCATGAAGTCACATGCAACCTTAAATTAATTATTTTCTAAAAAAAAGAACGGAACCCTCTCTTCTTGTTTTAGACTCTTCATAACGCTGGCAGTATAAATGCATGTGACTAAGTTAGAATCATCTTTCTGCTTTAGTCTGCTGTGGTAATCAATTTCTAAAATGGAAAAGAAAGATTTGAAAACTGTTGGGAAAATAAATTTGAGCATAACTTCTTCAACATATCTGGGTAATGACCTCGGTATATGGATGTGAGGTACCTTGGATTTGAAGAACTATGTTCGGAGTTTCATATGTGGGCATAACGTTTAAAAGGAACAAGCAAATTATTCAAGCTAGAAGAGAGAAACGTGAACGGACTTTCTGAACGGGTGAGGATAACATTCCTAGAATTATTAATTTGCTTGGCCTGTTCAGATTTGCGTTTACCAGAAGTTCGCAATTCAGTTCTGTTCCTTGATTTAATTTGTCTTTTTAAAAATTTTCAAATCATTAACTGGTTTTGGACATGAGTCAGTGCCATTCACTAGTGATCGCTTGTTGTACTTAAATTTGGTTACTCGGCAAAGTGCTTATATTGCTTTTCTCACCAATTCTAACCACTTCTTTAAACACATTTGTCAAAGATTATCACTGTTCTGCCAGTGGTTATGTCTTTGATGAATTATAGCCGTATTTAAGCAAACACAGTCAACATGTACACAGGCGTTTAATTTTTTTTTTTACTTCAGTGACATGCATCAGTTGTTTAAATATAAATTTCTTTTAGAAACTTTATCTCACTTAGTATAATCCACTTTCACAGGAAGGCATGCAGCTCACTTTTTAAGCACAGAAATTAATAAGGTGCAGACGAAGAGCCTATTATCACCAGGTTCTCGTTCTCTTTTTCAAAACCTTGCTTCTCCAGTTTTAAGGCCTACCATAACAAGCATATCCACACTAATTGACTGAGTTTAAACAGTTTTGAAAGAATCCCACATGCTTTCAGACTGTTCAGAAGAAGACTGATTCTAACGTTGCACTGAAATGAAGTCGGTTTCATCGTGACGATTTGTTTTTCTTAGAAAGGTCAACACAATGGAATACAGCTTGGAACAACTTTGATTACTGCCATTTGTAGCAATAAAAAATGGCCCATTTTTCAGAACCATCACTCCTTCTTCCCTTGCCCGTGCAATTTTGCCATCAATGCCTGCTCTTTTTCTTTCATAAGACCTTTTATTTATTTAATTTTTTGTCATTTCTCTACCGAGAAGCATATTTCCAAACAATATACAGTACCTGCGTGATTAGCAAAACTCAAAGGATGAGTGCTGTTGTGATACATTCCCGAATCACTTCATTGTCACCATGAAAGGAATACATATATTTTTGACTTTATTTATATGTACTGCACGTTGTCCTTATGCTTATTTGTTTGCACATGTCTGATTACATCGCGTTTCCCGCCACTTGAAATAGAAAAATCCCATCTGCATACGTAGACCAGGCAAAATGCTAACTCTTTTCGCATTTCGCAATTTATGGAAAACCTTGCGTATGTCTTCTGAAATTTTATTCCGAATTTCTTTGGAATTTTACTGAATGACTGTTAATTACTTTCTCACTGCCCGTTTCTATTTTGCAACATAGGTTACCACAACACACCTGACGGCCGAAAGTGTTTCGGCCGTCAGGTGTGTTGACAAAGTGTTTAGAGAAACACTTTGTCACCAATTAATATCAGGACCGAAGATAAAGAAGGGTCAAATCGATTTAAAAAAATACGGATTTTCTATCGTAAATCTGGAGAGCTGGCAGCTATGCTTTTAAAAAAAAAAACTGGAAGCATATGTAGAGCATGAAGACCAAGAAAAACCAAAGTATCTATACAGGCACTTCCAGTTTGACGATGAATAAGGATCCTTGTTTAGCATGGGTGCTCGTGTACAAACACGAATATACAAGGTTTGTGTTCCCTCATAACAGCATACAAATATTTTTGAAGTACCAGTCGATCCTAAACTTTTTAATGCAATTAAAATCCTTTCTTTTAATCAAACTTTTGGTGTATTGTCATTGTCACAACTTAACATACTACAAGAAGAAATTTTGTCATTTACGGTTTTAAGATTTCATGTTTAAACGTTTGTTCCTAGGGCGAAAAGAACTCTTGACTGAGCGAGACTTCGTATATCTAAACAACTAATTTCTTCTAATAAGAACTAAATCCTAAGCTATCTGTCCTTATTTCCAATTCCAATCAACCTGCCTTTTTCCAATAAAACACACAGATCCACTCTTTGCCGGACTTAGGAGTTGCCTTTGATCCAATACTTCACTTCTATGCATATCTGGAACCGTTAAACATTAAGGTGTGGGCCTATAATGGCTGGCCAATCAACATCTGTGTGCGAGGGATATGCGACATTATTAGTCTATATGCTCGTACGCAGATGCATTTGGAATTTGGGCGTCTGCCGCCCCATCTTGCTCACACTTCGGTATGAGTTCAATGGCTCAGTGAGTGTTACGCACCAAGATGCCTTCTCCTCCAACAGTGGTGGATCGACGTGTTTGTCCTTTTCGTCTCTACGAGGATATCTCCAGAATGAAGCAGTTTGACTGGTTTAGGGAGAGCCTGCCATCTCTTCCAATCTCTTCTCGATGAAGCATACTATAGAATACATTACATCTATGCTCGTACTCCATAATCGAAATTCAGATCACGGTTTAACATGGCGTACTACTTTTTTAAATCAATGAAGATATAGAAACAAAATAAGTAAACATCAAACTTTCAACAGAACTTCTGGGACACGCTCTTATTTCATTTTCCCAACTTAATGGAAAATTTTAGTGCGTAATGAAAAGTAGTCAGATTACAAGGAAACAAAAAATAATAAATAACCAAATTATGTTCTCTGCACTCCTTACATAAATAAGAATCAATATGGTTAACTGGAAAGCACCTATTTCTTGTTCAATATATCTGAAATTTTCAAGAATACTATGTTTGGGAGTGGATAAGGGAGGAGAGAACGATCATCCTAACAATGGCAACTGTTAAATCCATCTGCCTTGTCTATTTATCATAGTCAAAACTTCCTTTAACGTCACACCTGTGAATAATTTGTAAGCTTTGCTGTAACCATTAAGAGGCAGCGTGGGAAAAAACCAGTAGCCCGCCATTATTTATTGGCACGGAACGACTGGTCCTGGCAAAATGAAAACTTCTCAATAGTGTACACAACATACAGAAGTAAAACTCAGCAGAAATCTCAAAGGACCAATTCTCACTCTGATAGGTCAAAATTTCAAACTGAAAACATTATAATGTCACCTTAAGGAAATACAATGGAAGCCGACAACATCGAGTAAAGTCATTATCTTATTTCTGCGGCACACACATTAATTTAGATGCATAAAAATTGTTGACTCGAGTTCAATATTCTGCCCCGTATAAAAGAGAAATATCATATTTCTGCAACAGAATTTTTATCTCTTGAAATGAGTCTTATTAAATATACAGAAGGTTACACTGATAGGCTGTAATTAGAGTTTAAAGAGGGCAAAACAGCATAACCACACTGTGTTCCATGCAAGTGATTTTTAAGTAACAAATTATTATGATCGCAATATTACCTTTAAGGATTTTAGGATTCGATTTTTTTACTTAAATTAATTGAATTTATTTTTTGTGACTAACAGAAGTGTAAAGTAAATAACTAATTAACTTGTTGTCAGTTAATTACTAATTAATTAACTAATATTACATAAAAGTAATTGTTTTCACATCACTGCACTGGTAAATTCACTCGTAATACTCATTCCCCTCTGGACTTGAACGAGATATGAAGTGCAAAACATATTTCACTCTCTGTAATTTAATAAATTAAACAATGAACAACATATACCACAGTGATACCACAAACTATATGGTGTTCATGCACTTTCTACCTCAGAAAGTGGTATTCATCAACACAATTGTAGCACACTTTACCTATTTCTTACTGGATATTAATAAAAATTCAAAAACATCGCCAATTGCACTTTTCTGTGTAATAAGAAAATTGTAATAATTCAATAATTTATATGTTTATTAAACTGATAACAAAAAAGAACGAGCACCTCCCCCTCCCAAAAAAGTAGAGTCCACTAACCGAGAACATTTCTATTCTATGCTTTCGCTATGTTGCCAAGTCCCTCCTCCAATGAGCTCATGGTATTTCTTCAGCTACATTATACAGTATAGGAATGTAAGGATGAAAAACAGAAATTATAATTGCCGGATTTCCATTTTTATGATCTTTTTGAAATTTGTGATGGCTAGAAAAGTGTTTCTGAAAGAGATAAATATAAAACTACATAACATTTTTCCAATGGGAGTCGAATTGTTGCATGCAGACGGACAAACGGATGGGAATGATGAAGTAAATAAACACTCAACGCATATGCGAACACTCGAAAAAATAGAAATTAAAAAATGAACCATCTAATAAAAATCTATAAACGCTAATCTTTCTTTTCTAAAACAGTGGTGTTTTTTTTTTACTTTGTGATGTGTATTTTTTTCTCTCCATCTTTTATGAAACTTATTTTTCGTAGGTAAGTTTTGCTAGTATTGAGAACAAAACTGCAATTTATTATTTATGTAAATATATTTCATAGTGAAACAAAGTATGTATAATTTGATTTACCGATATACAAGAATACAAATATTTAATCTGGAAAAGGGCTTGAAAGTGATATTTTTCACATCTCATTAAATATTTAATTAAACAAAATAAAACAGAAATACTAACAAAATTACCCTACTAAATATTCCAATGAATTAAACTTTTGGAGACCTCTCGAAGACTTTCCACAATATCCAGGATGAGCACGTATGCTCTAAGGACTGTGAACCTGAATTGCTGTTATTTCTGATGAAAAATGAATGAAATAAACACCATAAAAATTCTCCAACTCTATACTTTAATTTTGTATATAGGAAAATGCATTAATGATTCAGTTCCCAGCAAAGAAGAAATAAGAAATCACCGTTCAAAAAGTAGTTCAGTGATAATATTTGTCAGTTTCCGGTTGGCGAAATGAATGCCTTTCCATTCCAGTGTGAAACAGAATTCAGAAAAAGAGCACATATTAATTATTCAGACATTGCTGCAAAATCTTGCTATACCTTGGGCGGTAGAGTGGTAGACAATATTTTCTCGACGCTGAACTAGTGGGTCACATATGAAACTCTTATTTCTTCAGAATACTTTGTGGAACAGCAGCCTTCTGGAGGCCTACAGACAACTGTGAGTAGCCAGATGAATTTTCGGTATAAGTTTTTGCATTTGGGAAACGCAGATTGTGAGAACTGTACAATTCATTTGCACAATAGGATACCTCAAAAAGAGTTCCTACTTCATTATTCATATTGAAAAATTCATATTAACCCGATTAAAATACTATTCTAGTAAATCAATGAATTGCATTGATGTAGTCTAAAACGCATTGAGAATTTATTAAAATGCAAGTTATTTTCATTTAAAAATTGCCTAAACTTCCCTTCCAGTCAATTTTATTTGACTTTCGATTTTTTAGCGCCAATCTTTTGACTTCCTTCAGTGATTTCTGCTCATCCTGGTCTGATCGAGTGCATAGAATATTTCCTATGCGTATGTTCAGGTTTCTTTATAGTTAATAATACGCAATTATGCATTATATTATGAAATTTGTGTCCGACTGTAAATCACAGCAGTAATGACTTTTTATAACTGTACTTTTAAACTTGACGGAATATGAAGAAATTTAAGCCACTCTCATTTTTTAATGTTTTATAGGAATAAAATAATCAGTGTTTCTTCATATCATTTTACTATTGTGGGGTAAAATTCTAGTTTCCATAATTAAACTTTCCATTACTCAATCAATTACTCTGCTGAATAACCGAATAGTCAAATTATCTGTAGATAACTCACGATACCGCAAAGTAATCTCAGTTGGAATCCCGCAAGGGGCAGTGCTATCTGGCCTTCTCTTCACCGCCCTTATTGCTCCACTGGTAATCCAAAAGTTAAATATCCTGGTATATGCTGACGATCTAAAGGTACTCATGCCAATAAGGGCAAGCCAAAACCCTCACCAAGTCTCAGAAGAGCTAACCTCCACTCTCTCCTCAATATGCATCTACCTCAACCAATTTGGTCTGCGTATCAATCCCGAGAAGACAGAAATCATGGTCTTCTCGTTAAAGAAACAGCCAACAAAAATCTCAACCCTCAATGGAGCCTCCATCCCTCTTGTCCAACATCACATTGACGTAGGAATAAGTTTCGATCCAAAGCTTCTTTTCGGCCAGCATATAAACATACTCCTCACAAAAGCCGCCAGACTGAAATGGTTATGTAAGCAACATCTGCACCATGTAACAGAGAAATCCACCGTGATGAGATAAATCTCAACAATAGTGTATCCGCCACTTCTCTATGCTGCAGAGATTTGGGCATCTGCATCTCCTTCTACCATCAAACCAGTTTTCTCATCGGAGTACTGGCTTTACAAGTGGGCGTGCCATAAACTTAGCCTGCCTCCACACCTCCGGACCACAGATATGGCCAATGCACTTAAGGTCCCAAGGCTCAAGTCGCTCATTAATGAAAGAAGGCTCGTCACAACAGTCAAACTCATAACCGATCTCATCTCCTCCACTTCCTTCTGGGAAAACTATGGATGGAGGCTCACACCGGCATGTCTACGAGCAATCCCCCAGTTATATCCTCTGCAAAGACGCCTTCATCTTTCGGACCGGTTTCTTCCTCAGAAGATGCTATCTCGAGTCCAGGACCTAGGTGTTGACTTCAATAAGTTCTGTCGTGATAGACAATATAGGAAAGGAATACTAAGTGGGGTGGCCAAGACTACTACTATTATAAGTTGAGTCTTGAGCAATGTATATTCTTAAACCAAATAAATATGTACATATTTATGCACTTCAATGTATATCCTTATAGTAGGTATTTTGAAGTAAATGACTGTACACTCACTTAATGTTCTATATAAAGGTGTCTCAAAAATATTGGTACAAACGTTTAGGGGAGGTAGGTAACATCTAAAGGAATGTAAATCGCATAGGAACCCATAACCGGAAACATCACGGGAAAGTCATAGCAGAGGCACAAGAAGCAGAAATGACACAAGACAGAAATTAGTGGCAAACATGTATTTGACATAATATTAACAATGGAGTACGAGATGGATGCATTTCATGATGTTACAACAGATGCTCGAAGGTTCCACCATGAGACGCGATGCATGCATGACACCGACGCAGCATGGTTTGACGGACACGGTCGAACACACCTGGAGTTTCTTTGACAGTAGCTGCAGCGCAGACGAGTATCGCCACGAAATCCATTTTAGTCTCCACAGGCGATTCATACACGATAGATTTCAGCCCCCCCCCACAGAAAGAAATCAAGGCCCGATAAATCAGGTGAACGTGGGGATCAGGCAACGGGTCCACCACGGCCAATCCATCAACGCCCAAAACGCCTGGTCTAATGGTCACGATCACACCTTCCATAATGGGCAGGCGCCCCGTCATGTTGAAACTAAATGTTGCGTCTCACATTTGCTGGAACATCGCCAAGTAACCCTGGTAGAACTTGTTCAAGAAAGATCCGATATTTATCAGAGTTCATGCGGGATGGTAACAGGTATGGGCCGACTAAGCAGTCGCCGACCATACCTGCACACACATTTATTGCGAAGCGATGTTGTGCCGCATGGGGGCGCACACCGTGTGGGTTGTCGTGAGCCCACACATGAGCATAGTGCTAATTGAATAAGCCTTCCCGAGTGAAATAAGTCTCATCCGTTAACAAAACATAGGCTGGAAAATTCAAGTCTTGAACACTTTCTTGGAGAAACCACTGCGCAAAAGCCACACGTGCAGGATGACTTGGGAGAGCAGTAACTGAACCCTTTGGAGATTAAAGGGGTGTAAGGAATCGTCATGGCAGACACGTTGTACACTGCAACGAGACACTCCTAAGGCAGACGCAACGGCACGTGTGCTGGTAGTAGGATTATTGTGGACGGCATTCAACACACTTTCTTACATGGCGGGAGTTCGCTTCGAACGTGGTCTGCCCGCACTACTCCTGTTACCTCTAAATGACTCATAATCGCACAAATTTTGATGCACACGCGCGCAAACAAACGGTGGTTCTGTACATGTCTGTCTGGGAAGCGTTCTCCATAAATTCGTTGAGCGGCTCGTCCATTGCCCTCTGCTAATCCATACACTAGGTGCATGTCTGCCAGCTCACAGTTCGTATATCGATGCATGCTCTTCGTGCGGCGACTACTGCTTGAATGAGTAAACCTTAATTTTCAATTTCGCGAACTGGTGAACACGGCCGTGAACAGACTTACGGTGACGTTTCCGGTTATTGGATCCTATGCGATTCACATTCCTTTAGATGTTACCTACCTACCTGAAACGTTTGTACCAATATTTTTGAGACACTCTGTACGTAGTATACTAAATCATTTCGCCATTTTCCTGTACTTTTTTTGCACTTATCATTTCTATTATTTATTTATGTAATTTTGGCATATTGAGGCAATAATTTCTCTGTAGTACGTTGTTAACCCCTGGCCACTGTGCCGTGACGGGCTGTTGCTTTTGATTTGATTTTTGATTTGATTTGAACACTTTCTGAATCACTGAACACTTTCTAAATAATAAAAATATTTTATATAAAACGAGAGGGAAATTTACCACTCTCTCTCTCTCTATATATATATATATATATATACACAAACACACACACTAATTTTGACTCTGCTAATGAGCGTATCTCCATTATACGTGAGCATATATCGATGAAGAAGAAGATGGCGCATTGGCAGCTAAGGCCATAATGCGCCAAGTCAAACGGGCTGTTGCAACTAATATTATGTAAATCATCATTGTAAGCGTTGCAATAAAGATTCTTCTTCAATTACTGAACACTTTCTAACTAATAAAAATATTTTATATAAAACGAGAGGGAAATTTACCACTCACTCTCTCTCTCTCTCTCTCTCTATATATATATATATATATATATATATATATACACAGGGTGTTTCAGTTAAACGTTTCAGAACTTCTAAGAGGGGTAGGGTACATCCTGACAACTCGAAATCATATAGCAATGTGGGGTCGGAAATGCTTTCCTGAAGCGGTGTTGTACACAGAAGCACCATAAAAAGAAAAGAGACCGTAAGTGAGAAATCGTTTTAATAATACATGAAAAGAAGCAAAAAGGTACATGGATTAAAGTAAGTGTTTGAAGTTTCTTCCGCGGGCTACAATGCACGCCTCACATCTCCGACGCATGGACATCCGAACATTCTGGAATACTCCAGGCGAATTTCGAATTTCTTCGGCAGCTACTGCGATTCTTGCAACCAGCTCCTCAGCATTGTCAACAGGGGTGTCATAAACTAGCGATTTCATATGACCCCAGAAATAAAAATCAAGACATGATAGGTCGGGTGACCGAGCAGGCCAACGCACGGGACCACCACGTCCGATCCACTGTTGACCAAATGTGACATCCAGGTAGTTACGAACATCTCCGCTATAATGGGCAGGGGCTCCATCGTGTTGGAACCACATTGTCTGTTGCGTCGATGCAGAAATCTGTTCATCTCTCAAAAGTTGTGGCAATACTTGCTGCAGAAAGATCAAGTAGATAGGTCCGGTTAGACGACACGGTAACAGGTAAGGTCCGATGAGGTGATCTCCCATAATACCGGCCCATACATTGACCGAAAATCGAATCTGTGCTGCACGACGTCGTATTGCATGCGGGTTCTCGACCGCCCAGATATGGTCGTTATGCGTGTTGAAAATTAATTCCCTTGTGAAGGAATTTTCACGGTCATATGAAATCGCTAGTTTATGACACCCCTGTTGACAATGCTGAGGAGCTGGTTGCAAGAATCGCAGTAGCTGCCGAAGAAATTCGAAATTCGCCTGGAGTATTCCAGAATGTTCGGATGTCCATGCGTCGGAGATGTGAGGCGTGCATTGTAGCCCGTGGAAGAAACTTCGAACACTTACTTTAATCCATGTACCTTTTGCTTCTTTTCATGTATTATTAAAACGATTTCTCATTTACGGTCTCTTTTCTTTTTATGGTGCTTCTGTGTACAACACCGCTTCAGGAAAGCATTTCCGACCCCACATTGCTATATGATTTCGAGTTGTCAGGATGTACCCTACCCCTCTTAGAAGTTCTGAAACGTTTAACTGAAACACCCTGTATATATATATATACACACACACTAATTTTGACTCTGCTAATGAGCGTATCTCCATTATACGTGAGCATATATCGATTACAACAGTAAATTTTAGTTTTAAATACTGAGCAAAATATTCTCCTCCCTCTCTCTCACTCAAAACCGATTGGACAGTCCGGATCATCCGGGAAAAATAAATAAATAAACGACGATTCGTCTGTACAGACATTTAATTGTATTTTCGCAAGACACCTTTTTGCTCCACAGCAACATTCATCTCGAAATGTTCTTTGGGTGGAAGAAGAAACATATTCACGGTTATCCACAATAAACGTGGCTTTCGCTTCAAACGCCGCTATTAAACTTGACAGGACTATTATTTTCCACGAATAGTTTCTCCACATGTTGTTCTGACTTACTGCTCTGTACCTCCGATGTTGTTTCCTTTTGTGAGAGATCATTCCACTCATTCGCATGGAAGATATCAGAGTTTAATTTCTGGGACAACTTTAGGATTTTCCACAGAAGCGTGCCATTTATTGGCATAATCGCTGCCCTTGACTGGTTGAACCGAAAGAGATGCTTCTTTACAACGGCTTTCATATCTTGCCGTTTCCTCGGTATTCGATGATGCATCACTGGCAGTCGAAAGTAGCACTTCACGCTGAGACATTACACCGTTATAAGAGAAACTGGCATTTTCAGTTGCTTGGCTATCAGGCACACACATGTTAAGGTGGGAATAGCGTATACTTTTCCTTATTAGAGCCGATTTCAGTTTTTTTCCCTCCTTTAATGCTTTTTAGTCGACTTTTACATTAATTCTGAAAATAACTCCTAAATTGTAATTTAAGCATGATGAAACATTTTTTTAAATGCCATTGATATCATAAACACTATAAATGTAACTGCATATGGAAAAAGAACTATTCTAGAAGAGAGAAGTTTATTCGATTTCTTCTTTCTGTATTTTATAGAGAAAAGAAAACAGTAATTTTGTATGTATTTGTCAGTTTTTTTTCTTAATATAACATTACTAACTAAACATTTAAAAAAATGAATTACAAATTTTAACAATTAAACATAAGACTACTCTAAAGAGTAAAAACATTCAGATTAACTTAACAAGAACAGAGAGTATAATGGAGAGGGGGCGTGCAATTATCTGTCACAAAAAAGACTGCATAACGAACAAGTAATACTAAAAAAACTTCTTCCCATCATTCTGGAGATAGACTGCGATCTCAAGAAATTATCGTCACTGATAAATAACAAAACAAAAAAAAAAAAAATAAATAAAAATAATATCATGAACCGATTCTTCAGTTTTCATCGATTCCAATCCAGGAAATCTAGCACCAGATGCGGCTCTCTTAAACTTGTAGTTCACACATTTACCTTCATTTTAATATTTAATTATTACTTTATATCTGTATGTTTTGCTTATTATAATCCTGATCTTCTGAACGTCCAGGGCTTGTAAAAAATTCGTTTTCAGTTTTGATCGTTGTACAATAAAGAGTTTATTTATTTATTTAAAATCTGGACATAAGTGTATATATAAGAGTAGTAGATATAGAAATAAAATTTAACTTGCATTACAAAAAAACAAAACAAAAAAATGTATGTATATATATATACACACACACACAAATGGCACTGACATCTTACATCAATTTTTAAAACCACATACATTTCAGGCATGTCGTAATTTCGCATAATATACTGGTGTGCAAAACTTAAGGACCAACACTATTTTTAAAGGTTACAACCACAAAATCTTTACTTAAGGTACTCTTTCTGATAAGAGTAGATTCAGTCTCAGCAGAGATTCTGGACGTCAGCTAATCTGGCGGGAGGTTGCACATGGTATCACCCCGCAAACTACAATGAAAAGGATCTATATGGCAGTCGAGGTGTTCTCGTCTGAGGAGGCGTTATCTTAGATGGATGTACACAACTCCAGATACTGGAAGGCAGTACTGTAACCGCCTTCTGTACTGAGTTAATCCTTCCCCATGTGCGTCTGTTCCGAGATGGCATTGGCCCCGGGTTCATGTTTATGGATGATAACGCCACACGCCATCGCATTCCAGCTGCGATATGCTTTTGGAAAGTGAGAACATTGTTTGTATGGATTGGCCTCCCCATCCTCCCTCCGCCGATCTAAATCCCATCGAACACATTTGGACTCTGAGGAGAGGCCTAGCGGCACGTCCACACCAACCAGAAAATGTTCACCAGATAAAGATGGCGCTGACAGAGGAATGGACGATGTTATCGCAAGAACTTATCAACAACGTTGTTCTAAGTATGGACAGGCGGTGCAAAGCCTACATCGACATTAGGGGTTGCCATATCTGTACTGAAGACTACCTCTTCCCTTTGTTCCATCTTTGGCAGTGATGCATCTGTATCATAGCAGCCAGTGCTATGTTGCCATTTTTTATTAAAGTCCCTCTGTACCGTTTTGTTTCCGTTGTTGTGTCGGTGTTGTTTCCTTCATAGTTTCTGTACCTCATGAGGTTCCTTTGGTATGCTTTTCCCATATCCAGGCCACACTTATGAGAAGCTACAGGTGAAAACCTGATTGGTGCTTTAATTTCGCACACCATTGTACTATACAAAATACCTTATCTAGTAGCTAGATCGTACGTATAGCTTATCTAGTAGCATAACGATATAATCAATTATCCTGCTGCACTGCTTATTGAAGTGACATCAACACTCGAAGTTCAAGTTAGTGGTACGTTGACAAAGCAATTAAATCAATATAATCAATTAATCTCGTATGGCGAACAAGAGAATCCTAATTAGACATATAATACGATAACCGACACAGGAAAGTGCAAGTCTCCTATTACTTCGCACCAATAATCTTTTTTTCAGGCAATCTTTTTTCAATGTTAAAAGTCGCCAATGCATATAAAAATCTCCTACCCAAACAAACTCTAACACAAAGGAACAAGACCAAATCATGCACCCTTCGATAGTTAATCTTTAATGTGGTGCACAAAGGAATTTAATCAATCTAACATGAATTATACCTTAAAAAAAATTTCCACTGCTTTTGATATCAGAGCTCATATAATGTCTACGCAATCAAAAAATGCAAGAAATACGTTTCATGCAATTTCAACAGGTACATTACAGCAAAGAGAATGAGCAATTCATTTATTAGACCAATAATTAAAATATCTCAGAAGAAATATAATGTTTAGCTGGATGCATATCAGAAATTAAATATAATCAATTTTTTTAAAAATTCTCCCCTAACAGTTTTCCACTGTAGTATCATTAGCAGAGTAGTATAAGAAAAGTCGATGTTTAGTAAAAAGGCACAACAAAAACCGACAATATAACTTTAAATTAGTTAACAGCCTTGGCTGGCAGCTATTTAAGAATGATGATGTTTAGCAAAATCGAAGACGAAGGCATTCGGAAACAATCCAAATCGAAAAAAAATATTCAAGATTTCAGACAAAAAATAAATCTTTGACTTAGAAACCTGACGAATTAGAGCAAATCATTCACATGAGAAAAGAAGTGAAATTGGATCAAGGAGGCAGGCGGATTATGGGGTGTAATTTAGGATAGAATTTGCTTTTAGGATGTAATTTGCTACAGCTTTTAAATTGAAGGTGTTTACTAAGTGGATCAGTGTTCCCCCGCCCTTCGCCGACAATCTTTGCACCGTGAGTGTTAGGAATAAGGAGTTATAACCGATAGTTTAAACAAGAGAGAAAGGGAAAAAAACTCAGAAGAATCAAGTAAATGTACAGCCATTGTACTTAAAGTCGGAATAACTTACTATTACATTCATTATGATGACAGATTAATGTTTACAAATAGACTAATGTGAAATGAGGAACAACCTTGATCACATTTCTCTATATAGCCAAGGCTTCAGCTGCTATTTTCTTTGAATTATATGAGCATGCTTGATTTTCAGTATTAGGACGAAATGGCTCCGTTCAATCATGTCTGGGAATAGAATTACTGAAGTTCTTAAAGACAATTTGATAGTTCTGAATGCAAATAATTTATAAACATATCAAATATATTTCACAGTGTATAAACTTCAGCTGCTACCACATTGTACAGAAAAAAACATCGGTAGTGGTCTCTATGCTTACTGCGTATGTGGATTTTAAACTCTGTCCAGACGGGGAGAATTTTCATACCCTTCGTTTATATTGTGTTTCGTGAGACGGTTACCCCTCCCCCGCCCAACCTCGGGATTATTGGGATTTTCGTTCCTCAGAACAGGTAAATATCCGTACAATACACTCAATATCATCATCATCAGCCATTTTCAATCCACTGCAGGATGAAGGCCTCTCCAGGAACTTTCCAGTTCCTTCTGTTTTGAGCACTGGCCATCCATTTACTACTGAAAAACTCATGAATTTCATCTATCCATCTCCGCCTTTGTCTTCCAGGTTTTCTTCTAGCTCCTCTTGGGTACCATTCTGTTATTTTCTTAGTCCATCTGTCATCATGTCTTCGAGCTATGTGTCCTGCCCAAGACCATTTTAGTTCAATTTAACACTCACTTTAACACTCAATTTAAAGACACGCAATGCAGTAACTGCTTAAGGTATCACTTGCAACGATGTTTGCTAAACTAACCCACTAAGTGTGGTTTCAAAAAAGAAACCACTGTTGTCGTTTCTTATTGGGATTAAAAAATAAGGAAACAATAACTCAGGTTTACTGTGTTTTTTTTCTTGACGCTGGGGTCAAAATAACCCCAACAATGCACAATATTTGTAGACTTATAAATAAATGATATTTTATTTCCATTTCCAGCTTTTTTATGTCCAAACATGTTTCGACTTTTTTAGTGAGGGTTGTAAAAATATTTCTTGTGCTCAACCGTGCTGCACCGTATAGGACGGATTGTTTTCATTAATTCCATCATGATGGATCTGATATTCCGTCTTGCTTGTATAACATAACAGTTGAATGCACTACCCAACGTAAAAAAATATTCATTTCCTTTAAACCCGAGTCCATCGTTATTGTTACACGAGAAACCTTCGTGTCAACGTTGACTATATATAATTGTAACTATATATAATTCTTTTTTTAATTTACGAGAAGCCGATACTCAGAAGTCATCATCCTTGACTCAAACTTGGTTTCAGCAAGCACTACACTCAAGTAGCACAGAAAATCGAAAAAAAAACCAAAACCCATTATGGACCAGTAAATAGCGAGGAGCATCAAAACAAACATTAAAATAATCAACAATTGTGTCCAGCACTGCATCAACCCCATTCTAAATATATGGTTCCAAAATAGAATCTAGTGCGACAAACTCACGTTCGCTTGCTTGCACAGAATACTGGATCTTCATAAATGTTCTGGTTATACTCCCACATGACCAGGTCAGAGGAGTTTACAATTGATCATTCTGACAATTCATACAATTTTCAACCCTATTTAAGTCACGTGAGCTTGAACCACGGTCAAGCCTGGGTGGCTACACTTGACCACTCGGTACGTTGGGCCTTAGATGGCTCAACCGAAAACTCTGCTTTCCATTCACATTCTCCATGATGAATCAATAAAATAACTTAAAAATGATTAAAAATAATGATTAAACCGATTAAGAAAAAGTAAATGAATATTACTATCGGTGATTATCCATCTGCATAGGGACCATTTAAGTTGGAATAATAAAAAAAAAAAAAAAAAAAACAATGTTTGATGCCTACACTGATGCTCACTATGAAAAAAAAACTAATCTGATAACTAACGAACTGATGACCCTCTCTACAGATAATACTCTGAATTTATTTTTTAAGAAAGATTTCTTTTCTGCAACACACTTCATAACAGATTACTTATTTCCTCTTAGACTCATCAACATATGTTAATGTCTGTAAGCGATCAAGAAGAAAGATTCATTTCTGGAAATTTCGTAAGATTCGTATAGTAAATAACTGAACATGCAACAAGAAAATTTCAAACGAGATTATTCTTCATACTTTATGCCGAGCTTTCCGTAGTCGACTATGGAATGTAAAGAAAAATTCCATCATGGAATGACTGACGATTACAGTGAATTCTGTTGACGGTTTAATGTTCTGAGTTGATTCATGAGTCGAAGAGGCTTCTGAATTGAGCAGTGTTTGCAAAAGAACTTTATATTTTCTTTCGGTCATAGGGACAGATCATGAATCTGTCTATGACACGCTCCATACATGTGGTGGCACGTTTAATAGGGAAGGTTGTTTTTAGAGAGATTTTTTTTTCATCTATTTCGATATAAACAGATTAAGCAAACAGGTACGTACGTAGATATATTTAAATAAAACTTTCTTGTCCATAAAGCTTTACTGCTTCCAAAAAGATTAAAAATTGAATCATTATGGTGGTGATTTCAAATCAAAATGTAATTTATTATAATTAAGAGAAAAATTGGCTTAACGATTTGTTTATTTGAGGGCAGTTAGACAATTCAAATACCACGTTCACTTCGGAATATTACATTCGAATGTGCCATGCTGTTTTGAAAAAATAAAGCAATTTTTTAGTCCATTCACATTATTGGCCATCCGATATGGAATGTCTTATTTCTAAGGCAATTTTTCAATTTAAAGATGAATTTGTTTTCCTAATCATGACTTTAAACGAGTCATTACCATCGCGGCTTATTTCCAATAAGAGATAACTACAGTTAAAACAACTGTTAAACCACAATAATCATCGTTATGAACAGCATCACTTTCTCGAACCTATACCATTCCCTTGATCACATGCACTACTCGTCTCGGTGGTGAGGATGCCCTGGCAAGTTAGTGAAGGAGATGGCGCCATAACAGAGCGATTCACTGACCAATACAGAACTTAGTTGAAAATATTTGATGAAATTCGTTATACTGTATTTATTTACAAATAGTAACAAATTTATCTTATGTCCTTCGCGACTACAAAACATACCAAAGTTCCTCCTACTTATAAAATTTGAAGGAACATTGGTATTAAGAGGAACATTTAGCGAGAGTCACGAAAACCTTGACGACCTCTTCAAACTCTTTCTGGTTTACGCAGACTAAGATTTCTAAAATTATTTCCCAACATGTGATATATAGTATAATTTTGTTAACTATGTGAGTGGGTGTTTAATCATTTTAAGGAAGAACGTTTATGGAAATAACCGACAAAATTTTGTCTAGTACTTAAATAAAAGCGGTTCTATTAAATTTCCTGCTAGAAATATAAAAAATCTGAGTATCTGGAAAGGGTATAATGTAATTTCCATTAAAGACCGAATGTTTCTCCAAAGAAATCGTATTCGTGTTTGGAATTAAAATAAATCATAATGGCCAATACGACACTGTACAAAAACAACATAAAATACAAAGGGATTAGTGATAATCGCGTAAACTCGTACGAATTAAAATTAATAAACTGTTTTTATTTTTTTTTATGCAGAGAGTTATATTAGGAGTGCGTTTAGCACGAAGAAATCTAATGGTATGAGGCGTCAGTGTATTTTGTCTATAACTGGGAGTTTCTTTGGTCGGTGTGCTAAACAAAAAAAAAAAAAAAAGTTTCCAGGTGAAAAACCATGCATCCTCGCTTGGGATCGACTAACTGTGCCACGTTGGGGGGGGGGGGATCATAAAATTCCAAGCCTTGATGACGTGACTACAACCTAGGCCTTTTCTACTCCATGTGGAAGGAAGGCGATTTTAACCACTTGTTTTCCAGTACTATTTGCCTTAGTGCTCTCGTGGGTAGCATAGTTGGTAGAATCGAGTTGTTGTAGGCGTTTCAACCAACCTTGCTACCCACGAGGACTTGACAGAATCGCCGTCCTCCCTACACCGGTTGAAAAAGACCCGAGTTCGAGTCCCTTCGATGACGTGGGGAATTTTTATGGGCCTTTTTCATAACGTGGGTAAATTAGATTGCCTCAAGCAAGGGGAGCATCGTTTTTCTCTGGAAACTGTTTTTCGTCCAGTAAACAGAAAATTGACCACAGAACATATGCAATTTACGAAGAGTATATATATACGGAGTAATATGGTTTTAATCGTTGATGCTCCTAAAAACCTATTACAACAACAACTTGCCTTAGTCAAATTGAATTCGGAGTGGAAACTATACCCATCCTCCCTTACCTTCTTACTCTAAAATACAGTACCATATATATTAGTCAGTTTTATTTAGTGGTATCTATCTGTAGGGAATTAGGTGCATAGGACCAAATATTTTTATAGTCTTCATTAAGAGCACTATATATATATATATATATATATATATATATATATATATATATATATATATAAAATGTACATATTGAAAATGTATAAGAATGTGAGGGTGTTTTTTTAATAAAAAATTCCTTTCAAAAGTGAAAGTACCTTTCATGGAATTTCTTACAGAATTCACAAAGATTGATTTTTATTAACACTGTAATGCATTTTGTTAGCTTCAGACATTTATTCATTTGATGAATAAGCCTGTTATATGTAGCCAGTATTCAACTTAACGACTACTGTTTTTTCTTTTTTTTTTCTCTAATTAACTTCACGTTATTAATGGCTCGATGGTCTGATAACCTAGCATAGTGTAGTTTCCTTCTTTTTTTTTTTAACTAATTCTTCATTGCACGTTTCCCTCAGATTAGTTTAAAAGCTAATTCACCCGATTAAATATAGAAGACACCTCATCCTGACGAATTTAATAAACTTCTTGGTTATATATTCATTTTGAAATGTTAATTAGCTCGATATTCTTGTTATCCAGAAGTTTTCTGAACACTTTGGTAATGGTCTAAGATAGTTTAACAAGGATTATAAGTAGTATATATAAAATTTTGGCAGTTTATTAAAGAGGGCTACGAAAATCCTATAATTAATTCAGGCCGTGTTTAGCTACAATGATATGGAGAGGAGGCAACTAGCTATACTGGTAAAATAAACCAGGGCACGATAATGCAATTATGTTTAGAAAACCGACTATGTAAATGATTGTAAACACAACAGTGTCAGACTGGAACATTAATATCAGGTTTCACAAAACGTTCATTACCTCGTAACTGGATGGATTTTAAGGCATCTCTCGATATAGGGAACACACTTTAGTCTGTTGTAATCTAACGGTAATGCGATGAGGAACAAGAAAATTAAACCTTGATAGAGGAAAATAAAAATAAAGATTAATGTTTCTTTTGCAAACACGGGATTCTGGAAGAATGGGAATGATATGAATTCGAATAAGACAAGTAATTCGCCCTCCCTCTGACCTATTGTATTAAACTAAGAGGGACTAACGTTTCAATTATCTTAAGAGTATTTTTGCCTCTCCAAAGGATTAAACTACCTTGAAGAAATACAAACGAAACAAATTCTAATATATAGACTTAAGGTATCTGTTTTATAACGCATATTTATTATATTTAATTCAAATATAATGGATGGAATTCTTTGCATTTATGCTACTGTTCAGTATCACAACAGCTATCACAATAAACGGTACTGCAGCCTATTTTATCTCAAACGAATGTTCGTTTTATTCAGTGCATAGCAGTCTTATATAATCTGTTTAATTAATATGCAGTGCTAGTCAGCAAATCTGTATAAATAGCTCGGTTAATTAATTTTTTTAATGAAACGTATTAAACGTTGCTGACATTTCGGAGGTACAATTGTGACTCGTTTGGCATAAATAAAGGCAGATTGGTTGCCGACATAAGTAAGAAGCAAACTGCAGTTTTTTCGAAGGAATGCATATTTGAATTATTCATTTCTCAAATTTAAATCGTGCTGTCTAATATATTGTCTATTACTTCAACTGTTTTAATGGGCTTAATAACTGTTGACAGTATATTTTATCATTTCGTGTACAATTTTAAATTAATATATTCTCTTTGTTGGCATTTTTATTGTTATCTGGAAATAGAATGTATGGTTCGGTCAAACGGTGGTCATACTCTTGAATTATAAAAACGTTGCATAATAGATCGAAGGATGAAATTCTAGAAATTTACTATTGAAAGCCTTATTAGTATTGCTCTTCCGAAGTGCAGTAAAACTTAAGGCCGATTAGTAGTCAAGGTACTCTCTATATCCACCACTGTTACTACCAATTTCTTTCGGACTCGTTTCAACTTATTAACGCCTCCTAGTAAAATGAAGATTACTTCCTTTGAAGCTAATTTTTCACTACACACATAACCTCCTCGTCAGATTCAAACTGTTTTCAAAGGGTGTACAAATAAAAAGGCAACTGGATAGGACATTTCCAAAAGTTGATTTCGAAGGCAATTTAGACTGCCTTCGAAATAGTAGTAGTAGTGGCATATGATGCAAGAAAGCAAATGTATGAGCTTATGCAGCATCAGCCAAAAAAAAAAAAAAAAAAAAAAAAAATCACACCATTCCCTCCAAATGCCTGTCCAGTTCCTCCTTAAATTTATTCAAGCTATCAACTTCCACAACGACAGATGGAAGTTTGTTCCAGCAATTAACCACCCGCTGGCTAAGGCAAATTTCCGCACATCTATTCTACATCTGTCTTTTCTTAATTTGAATTTATGCCCCCTTAGGTTCGTAATCTGAACAAGTGGAAGGATCCCATCAAAATTCAGCGTGCTCAATCCATTCAAGGCCTTATATACTTCAATCAGATCACCGCGCAGGTGCCTAGTCTCCAGCCACTGCAATTTGCAGAACTTAAGCCTCTCTTGGTAAGAGGATCCCTTCATTCCCCTCACCAATCTTGTTGCCCTTCTCTGTACCCGCTCAAGTAAATCTACATCCTTCCTAAAATGAGGTCTCCAGACCTGTACGCAGTACTCAAGGCGTGGCCTGACCATTGCCTTATACAGAGGGATAATCACCTCCTTTTCCCTGCTAGCAAAATTCCTATATATCATTGACAAAACCCCATGACCTGCCCTGGCAGCCTGTCTGCATTGCTCAGAGAACTTCATATCTGACTGCACAATTACTCCCAGGTCTTTATCATTTTCTACAACCTTAAGTGTAGTACCACACAGTTGGTACGTTTCTCTGGGGTTATTTCTACCCATATGCAGTACTTTGCATTTGTCAAGGTTAAACTTCAGTTGCCACTTCTTAGCCCATCTGCCCAAATTATCTAGATCCTGTTGCAGTAGTAGACTGCCATTACTGTCATTAACAACCCTGCCAACCTTTGTATCATCTGCAAACTTCGACATTAAGCCTGATATACCTTCATCAATATCATTGATAAACATACAAAACAACAGTGGACCTAACACCAAACCCTGTGGGACTCCAGTAATAACATTAGTCCAAGAAGAGCAGCACCCATTGATTACCACCCTCTGTCTTCTCGCACTTAACCATCCTTTTATCCATTGTAGCAACTTACCCTTAATACCATTCTGCTCCAATTTGTACAATAGTCTTCCATGCGCAACAGTGTCAAAAGCTTTCCTGAAATCCAAATATACGATATCAAAATTGTTTTTTGCATCCAGTTCCTTTGTAACCACATCATAATATCCTATCAAATTTGTCAGACAAGACTTTCCCTTAACAAACCCATGCTGTGTCTGAATTATTGCTGCAGTCTTGTCTAGATGATCCTGCAATGCATCTTTAACCAGCGACTCCATTATTTTACACGGAACAGAAGTTAAACTAACTGGTCTGTAATTACTCGTGTCACCCTTCGATCCCCCTTTGTGAATTGGGGATACATTTGCACATCTCCAGTCCGTGGGAACCTCCCCTGAGTCTAAGGATGCTCTCATAATTATGGCTAAGGGTTTGCTTAGTTGCCTTGCCGCCTCCTTTAATATAACTGGATAGATCCCATCCACCCCAGGTGCTTTTCTTACGTTTAACTTCAACAATGTCTCTTCCACTTTGCTCTCAGTTATTACAAGATCATTAAGCACCCTGCTACAATTTGATAACCTTCTGCCATTTTCAAACCTTAATAATTCCTCACGTGTGAATGTAGATGCAAAATACTCATTCAGTTTGTTTGCTATCTGAGCAGGATCATCAACAGTCGAACCATCGATGTCAATTGGACCAATCAGATTCATCCCCTTCCTTTTAGAGTTTATATAAGTAAAGAAATCCTTGCTGTTTTTCTTAGCATCTTTTGCCAAGGATTTCTCGTAATCTGCCTTCGCCTGCCGAACCTCCTTTGTGACCTGATTACAGATTAACTTATATCTGCCATAGGCTTCTGAGTCGCTTGATAATTTATATGCATCCCATGCATTTTTCTTCTCTGTTACGAGTCTCATTAGTTCATTTGACAACCATTTAGGCCTAAACCTTGAACAATATTTCTTAATAGGTATGAAACTTTTAGTAGCTTCCACGATTAATTCCTTGAATGCTTCCCAGTTAGAATTTACTGTTGGTAACATCGTCAGTTGATCCCACTGTACAGAATTTAAAAACTGTCGGAGACCACTGTACTCGCCTTTACGGAAGCAAAAACCCTTTCCTTTACCCCTGATGGTAATTAAATCTTTAAGTAAATCCCACGTCAGTACACTGTGATCACTGCCACCTAGTGGTTCTTTTATCTGCAAATTCCTAATACATGAATGATCACTGTTGATAACCAGATCAAGAGTATTACTTTCTCTGGTTGCCTCTCGAACATGCTGCTGCAGAAAACAATCATCCAATAAATCCACAAAAGTTTGACTAGTGTGTGAGTGCCCAACCCACAAGTTTCAGTCAATATCTGGGAAGTTAAAATCCCCCATTATAAGACATTCCGATTTACTAGCCCACTCTATTTCTCTGTACAATTGTTCATTGTACTCATTAGGCCTATAACACACTCCTACTCTAATTTTTGCTTTCGCAGTGCTTATGTCACACCAAACTGACTCAACAGTGCACTGTTCATCTATATCAACTGGATGCACTTCTTTTGATTTTATATCTTTCTTTATTAACAGCATAACACCTCCTCCCTTCCTATCCTGTCTATCCTTTCTGTACACATTGTACTCCCCAAATTCCAGTTCGGCATTCCTTATATCTGGGTGACACCACGTCTCTGATATCCCAACAATATCCGCCTTTGATGTCTTGACCAACACTTCAAATTCATCAAATTTATTTACTATACTTCTAGCATTGGTATACATGCATCTATTCCTATTCCCAGCCACTCTAACACATCCCATATACCCACCTGTTTCACGATGACTGACATCCGTCCCTAAAACTCCCAACACCCCTCGCCCCAGGTCGCTACTTATTCTAATAGAAGTTGTGAAAGAATCACCTTCACCTCTGCCTACGGCTACTGTTAAACTATTAGTCCTTGTATCCCCCCAAGCTATCAGTTTTCCGACCCACCTAACACTGCCTCGATAGCATCAGCAAATATTCTTGCACCCTTTCTATTTAAGGGTATCCCGTCCCTGTAGAAGCAATCTCTCCTGTTAACAAGTACAGTCCAGGCTGAAAAAAATTCTACCCCTTGAGCCTTGCACAATCTTTCCAGGGCCGAATTGATCGACAAGGCTCTCATCATATACTCCCTCCTATCGTGTCTGGGCAGAATTGCAGACACTTTCAAATTCAACCCTACTTCACGGCTTTTTTTCAACAGTGACCTGTACTTGTTAAGTAATTCTGCCGGTCTCCTACTTTTAATATCATTAGTGCCAACGTGTACAACTATATCACCTTTTGTGCCCTTAAAAGATGATATCTGCTCTACAACGTCATCAACCTTTGCCCCTGGCAGACATATCCTGGTCCTGTTCCACCTATCCTTTTTACACAATATATTTCCCGTTTCCCTGACAACAGAGTCACCAACAACTACTAGTTCCTTTGGGACCAGCATAATCTGCCTTGGGGGTTGCCGCTGTGTTGCGTGATGACCAAGTGCAAGCTCTGGCGTTGATGTGGGCAGCTGAGAGCCTGATGGGCCCCTCAATTTAGATCTTTCGAGGGCATCCACCCTGTCCTTCAAACTCTCATATAGGCCCATAACAACGCTGAGTTGTCGCCTGATTTCCTTACACTCCTTACATCGCGCACACACAAAGACATCCCCCATGGCAATATCATGTTCCGTTCCAGATAGTTCGGCAAACATTTCACAAGTTGTACATTTTTTTAGGCTGTGATGCGTTGGAGAATCGCCCCCCGCAGTTCTTCCCCGAGTCACAGCACTCCTGCCACTTTGTGCCCGTTGCTTTGCTGCTCTAGTTTGGTGCATGATATTTTAAATTAATAAGATCAATAAATTAAATTAAATTAAATATTAATACTACGCTATCTAATATAAACAGTGAAGCGTATTACTGTTTCTATAATTATACGTTAGAGCTACCTAACCACCTCAATTAAAAATTTGAATTCCCTATCACTATATACAAAAACAATGCCTGCAATATTCGAATGAAATAACGGTTTTATAAAGTATTACGTATATCTACAAAAACTGTTTATACAAATTAAAATAAAAATAACCAGCGTAATTAGAACTATAAGACTACGTATTAAGTACAATATAAAATAACAATTATGTAAATAAAAAGCAAAAACTGATCGTTTTTTTCGGAGCCTGTAACTTGCAGCTGTATTTTCTAAAGAGAGTCAGCGCCCTCTGTTCAACTAAATGTTTTCTGTAATCACACAGTTCAAAAACAATTCCTTTTGAACAAGTGTATTTAGTCATTAGTCTATAAGTTCAGTTAACAAAGAAGAGTTATACTCATTTACCACAGTATCCTTGACTACTCAGTAATACACACTTATGCATTCGCGTGTAGCCTAGTGTGTACAAGTACCATTCTTTCCTATACCTAGTCGAAAAGGCCTAGGTTCGAAGTCTGTCAATGATGGGAGGAATTTTTATGGGCTTTTTTCCAGAACGTGGCCAAGGCGAGGTTTGTAAGGTTTTCTCCTTTTTTTTTTTTTTTTTTTTATTATCCCAGAAACTGGAGTTTTTGGCAGTGCAAAACAGCAAACTGCCCGAAGGATACTCGTAATAATATAGTAAACCCTTAGTCACTTTGGTGAACCTGACAAGTTGCCTAAAGCAAAAAAATCACCGACCAGGAAAGAAATCATGTATGATCCACATTTCTGGACTTGTTTTTTTTTTTTTTTTGTTTGGTAGTTGTTGGCGAATCAGCTTCTGTGGTCATAATGCACCTCCCAAGGTTTTTGCAGTACTTTGATCCAAGCCCGAGGCGGGATTCGAACCCGCGACCTTTAGGTTGCCAGGCAGGCACTTTACCCACCTGGCTAGCCCAGTCGGCTTCTGGATTTGGAAAGAAAAAGTTTTACAAAAATGAAAAGTGAAGTATCAGATATTTGTGGAGAGAGAAGCATTCAAAAATAGTGAAATGTCCCAAAAATAACGTTTTTTTTTTTTTTTTTTTTTGTATCGAAAGGAAAAGAAACATTTGTTGTCTTATCGTAACCACACACTTACGTTAGGTCATTAAACTAAAATGGCTGCAGTGCTTGACATGTGGACAAATGAAGAAGTGCGCACAGTTAGGGGGTTTCTGTTGCCCACTGTACTTACCACCACAGAAAATCTTCAGCAACTTCGATTGGCATATAATCCAGAAAAAAAGAATGTCTAAGAAACGTCTGTTTGGGTTTAGCCAATTCAAAAATGGTAGAATAAATCTTTCAGTGGTTATAACGTTAGGAATTTGAACACCTCACGAGTGCCACAGTGGTTACGATCGCTGTGCTTCCAAAAGGAAAGAAATTTTTTTAGGCGTTTTTTGGCACTGTGCGTAGTTTCTGTATGAGTCAGTCAGTTTCTCTTTGAAACTTACTGTTCCTCCTCCCCGAAAACTCGGGTTTATCATGAAATTTACGAAACGATACACTTACGCCTGATGACTTTAATTACTTTGGTGTAAAAAGAAAATAAAACAACAGTTGAGGGGATTTTCCTACCACCATACAGTTCCAATCTTGTCCCACTTGATTTTCATGCTTTTTGACCTCTTAAAAACCTTTTCGGAAGGAATGCGATGTATTTCTCAACTGTCCATGTTCCTGCCATTTAGTTTTGTTTTTAGCAGGCTCTCTAGCCTCTGGTGATATTTCTCAGTCAGGCGAGCCTTGATCTTTTAATCTAACTGTTGAGTCTGCATCATCTCTAGATATAGGACTTTCCCTCTGTAATGGATTCAATCTTTGAGCAGGTCTTCAGCTGGTAGTTTCGGTCGACTGGATTTCGGTGATGCAATCCATGGGTTTTGCATTTGTCTAGGCCAAATTGCATCTTGATATCAGTGCTAACCTATTGAATGATCAGAAGTTGGTGTTGGAGTTTGAGTTATTATTATTCTATTGTTTCTTCCTTATGGGGAGGGTGGAACCTCCTACCCATCAGGGAAAAACCACATCATAAAACCACTCTGTGCACCAAGTGCACAGGGTGGTTTTTTGTCCAAATATTATGTTGTTCGAGGAAATCGCTGACTGTCCTACTGGTGTTCAGGATTGAGACTTTCTGGAGTTCCTTGTAGGTTTTATCTGGGAAGCCTCTCTCTGCTAGCAATTGTGTAAGGTATTTGGCACCAAGTCGGTGGTTGACACGGAATGGTCGTTATTTGTTCCATATGCCTCATCTTTTTGATCTGGTCGGTGTATACTTCCTTTATTATTATTATTGCTCTCGTATTTTTTTCTCCATGATTGGGGGTTCCACCTCGTGACGGGTATTGCTTCCAAGTACACAAGGTGGTTGTCGTTATGTCTGGTGTAATTATTATTATTACTCTTATATTATTTCTTCCTGATTGGGGGATTCCACTCTGTGACCGGTACTGCTACCAGGTACACACGGTGGTTGTAATGTCTGGTGTTACTGTTGGTCGAGGAATTCTCTGACTATCCTACAGGTGTTCAGGATTGCGGCTTTTTGGAGTTCCTTGTAGGTGTTCTCTGGGAGACCTATTGCTACTAGGCTGCTATGTAGGGTCATTGGCACCATACCAGTGGTCGACACGATGATCGGGATGGTTGTTTCTTCTTGCATATGCCACATCTCCTTGACCTCATGTATCAGGTTCGTGTACTTCCTAATTTTTTCCTGGTGGGTTTTCTGGACATTGCTAATGTTGGGCACCGCTATGTCAATCAGGTAGGTAGCCTTTTCCATCTTGTCCACAAGGGTAATGTCCGGTCTGTTGTGCGGGATGGTCTTATCCTTTATTATGGCGCAGTCCCAGTACAGCTTGTGGGTTGGGGTTTCTAGAACTGCCTGGGGTTCGTACTTGTAGTATGGTACACTTTCTTTGGTCAACTGGTATTTCCTCGCTAGCTTCTGATGTATTATCCTGGCTACTTGGTCGTGTCTATGAGTGTACTCAGTCTGGGTGATCACCTTGCACCCCGCATTAATGTGTTGGATCGTTTTTGAGGCCAGGTGGCCTCAAAAAATGTCAGATGACATGTGTCATCTGACATTTCGGGCTCCTTTGCGATGCATTTTCTATAGTTTCTGGTGTCGATTACCTGGTCGTGGATGGCGAGCATTCTCGAAGTAATCCTTCAAGTTAACTATCGCTGTTTTCTATTGCTCTGTCAGGCCCTTCCTCCCTCTTTCCGAGCTATTGTTATTCTCTCCACTGCTGACTTCGGGTGGTGCTGGCGGCTCTTGGTCATCATTGTCCTTGTCTTTCGCATGGCGCATTATAGCCTTAGTTGCTAATGCGCCAATAAAAAACCTAACTTTCGCATGATATCCTCTAGCTTGGTGTTACTCCAATCAATGACCCCAAAGGAGTATTTAGTACTGGAGCTGCATAGGCGTTTATGGCTTTAACTGTGTTCCCTCCGTTCAATTTTGCTTTCAGCAGGCTTCTGAGTCTCTGATGATATTTTTCGGTCAGGCACTTCTTGATTTCCTTGCCTGCATCATCCCTAGGTATTTGTAGGTCTCTCCGTCTGTCATAGCTTCGATCTCTTTACTAGTCAGCAGGGCGCCTCCGTAGCCAGGTAGGAAAGAGCAGCAGTGCGTAGCACACGCTTCTTGATTAGACCGGGGTTCGAGCCCGTCACCACCAAATACGGAGGATGCGGAAAGGTCAGGGAATGACCACCGCATATCCCGGAGCAATATGGCTTTAGTTGCTAATGCTCCTAAAAACCAAATAACAATCAAACAAACAAACTAGTCAGCAGCTGGTAGTTTTGGCCGACTAATTTTTCCTGATGCAGTGCGTGGGTCTTGCATTTGTCTAGACGAAATTCCATCCTGATATCCTTGCTGAATTCTTCGGTGATCCGGAGTAGTTGCTGGAGTTGCTTCTCGGTTGCCGCATAGAGCTTGATGTCATCTATGTATATCAGGTGGATGAGGGTGTACAAGTTCTTTCTTCCTGCTTTGAGGTTATATCCATACCTGCTGCCATTAAGTGTGGTGGATAGCGGGTTGAGTGCTATACAGAACCACAGTGGGCCCAGAGCATCTCCCTGAAAGATTCCTCTTCTGATGGGGATTGGTCTGGTTGTGATGTTCTCGACCTTAATGGTGGTACTCCATTTAGCCATTGTTGCTCCTAGGAAGTTTGTTGCTCTGGCATTGACCTTGTAGATCTTCAGGGTCTGTATTAGCCAGCTATGAGGTACGGAGTCGAAGGCCTTCCGGTAATCGATGTAGGCCGTGTATAGGTTGCGGTGCTGCTTGTAGGCTTGCTCCATAACTGCGGCATCTATGGTTAATTGCTCCTTGCATCCTTTGCTTCTCCGCTTGCATACTTTCTGCTGTTCGGCCCTTATGTTCTGATTCCCTAAGTGGTATCTGATATCTTCTTGGTTATGCAGCTTGTCCTTGTACATCGTTGAGAGGCAGGTAATTGGCCTGTATTTCGCCGGGTTTCTTGTATATTCGTCATTAGGCTTCAGATATGTGACCCCTTCAGTGAGAAACTTGTCTCCGGATGCCTTATCATTCGAATGAACTGTTCTGCTAGGTGCTTGTGTGTGTGCAGGTGAGCTTCTTGTACCAGTAGTTGTAGATGTTATCAATTTCTGGGGTTCTCCAGTTGTAGGTGTTCCTGATCGACTGTTTTACTACTTTTTCTCGAATCTCCCACTATCTCATTTCTTGTACATCCTTGATTTTCTTCCGTTCTACTTCTCTGCAGGGTTCTCGGCTGTTATGTCTTACTTCACTTCTCCAGATATTTCCCCAGAACTCCTCGATCATCATCTTCTCGGGTAGTCCGTTTCCTGCTTTCTCATCTTCTCCCAGTTTCCTGTAGATGGCTCTTTGGTCCTCATCGAAGATTCGGTTGTTTATTTTCCTACGGGAGCTTTCTTTGTATCGGCGTAGGCTCTTGCTGAGTGCGAGAAGGTTCTGCTTCAGTGTGTCCAAGTATTCTCTGATTTCATGTTTGCTGTGGACGCTCTTTCTTGAGGATGCTCTTCACCTTTCCAATCAATTTCTTACTTGTATTACCCTGTTGGTACTGGGTCAGCTAACCTATCTTGACTCTTAATTCTTCTATCTTCTGCTGAATTCTTCTTTCCCAACCTGGTGGTTTCTTCTTCATCTGCTGGCCTCTAGTTTCTTTTATTATTATTATTATTACTACAGAAAGTGAAAATGACAAGTTGAAAACAGTATTTCATAGGATACTTAAGTAGACCTTAAAGACTAATAATTTTGAAACAATTAATAAAATTGTGAACATATTTTTAGTATCAAGAAAAAAATACACGTTAAAATGATATTAAAACAATTACTGATCGTTTCATTAGCGTCCATTATGCATCTTCTTGAGGTCAATTCAATACGGCAACACAAGAGGGAATATGATTTGAAGGGAGGACTTTCAGAGAAGCCACCTAAATTATTCTTTCACCCTTACCAGTCACAAACGCAAGTTGTTGCCAATTAACATGGGATAATACATTGCTAGCCCGAGGCTGAAATGTAAATGTAGTATGTTTAAATAAATCAGTTCACTTTTATAACTAATGAAGGCTCTGAATAAAAAAAGATGTGTTTGCAGTAACTAAAGTACAGTTGGATACCATCCAAACTATGAAACAACAAGACATTCTTTTTGTGTGTTTATCGGATATTTCCAGTTAATAGGAAAGTGCCCAATCGCAAAGACCAAGCTACTATTTAGCCAAAGGCGACTTTTCGCGTTAAGAAAGATAAAAAAAAATGAGGATCTTAAAATTAGCAATATTCATTAATGAAAAGAAATCTCGCGAAAACAATTTCTTCTTTTTGTTGCGGCGCATACTCGAATAACGCTACCTTTTAATGCGATTCTGAAGCCCAAATAAATTTAATATCCCATTTGGCAAATGACTACTCGAAAGAGGAGTGTCCTCGTTAAGAGCGTCTAAATGTTTACTTAAATCATTAGAAGTAAAAAGACTGAAATTGTAAGCCGCCTGTCATATTTGAAAGCAGAAATGGCGGAAACATTCATTAAAATGGTTTATTAACATTCCGTCCGGAGGATAACAATTCCACGATTACACTGTAGCATGACGTACGACAATTGTCTGCAGGCCTTTTTTCGGAATAGCAAAAAATCGGCAGCGTTATTCGCTTTTAAACGCAAAACTGAGAGCATTTAATGATTGTTTTAACCTAATGGATAGCACAGAAAATAACACATTATGAAGTTCGACAGTTTATGTTGAATTTAAGAGGAAGTCTTACCAATAAGGCTTCGTTATTTGCGAAAATAGCTTTCGATTTAATGGTGTATATTACTATCACAGATGTCATAAAGGCATCTGTTTAGCATCGTCAGTTTAGAGTCATACATTACGAAAAATTTTCCGAATGCTAATATCTCATTCAGGTGGATATTCATGTGTTGTTGAGGCGGATCCCATGGTTCCCCCCATCAGCCGCTGTTGTATATCTTTTCACCGATAATAGAAGTTTACGCCAAAACCGGCCATTTTTAGGTAGGGTGTTGGATGTGTAAGCGTAGTGATATGGTGTGTTGTTATGTTTTCGGCAGGTACATGGCTCTTAGCAGATGGGAAGTAGAACACCTGGTCACTACGTCCCACCCCCGCCACGTGGAGACGGCCAGGATCTACTATCACCTGCTGGACTAACCCAGGGCAAAAGACTCGAGAGAGCCCAAATTAGGATGAAATGAAAAGGCTATAGGAGAAGTAAGTGTAAGTGTGTGGTGTTGTTGTCTTACGGCACCAGGGGTTCCCCCATCTACGCGTTGCTTTCATTGTGGTGAACCAGTTCACTGGGAAATGCCAGAGATTTAAAAGTGTGTGGGAATTGTTCATGTGTTGTGTTCTGTACCGTTGTTTATCTGGTAATTTAGCCGTTGGACCCCTATTGAGGCCCAAAGTTGTCCCACTTACGCCCCGTGGAGGCAGACTAGGAACTCAGTAGCTGTAGATTCACTCTGGCAGATCCTGCCGCATAATTTCCTGGGATTTCGGCTGCTAGGACCTTAAAAAATAATAATAAATAAATAAAATAAATAAAAAAATAAAAAATAAAATAATAATTTAAAAAACAATAAATAATAATAATAAACAAATAAATAAAATAAAAAATAAAAAATATATAAAAATAAAATAAATAAATAAAGAAAAAATATGAATAAGTGAAAAATCTGCGCTATCGTAGGGGTAATATTGCTTTGGTTTGCTAGGCCGAATTTTGGGCGTAAGGTAATTTTATCATGTTAAGTTTTTGATGTGTGTTTGGCTTTCGCTATGATGAAGGTAGAGAGGGGAGGAAGACTGGAGATTGGGGGGAAAAGACAGAAATAGAGCCAATAGAGTAGATAGCCCCAGTTTTCAGTGGGGCTATCTACTATAGGAGAAGTTTGGGAGCTGGAGAGGTAAGAAAGAATAGAAGAGAGGAGGAGGATCAAACAGAGGAACCCTCCAATATTAGAAGGTAGTAGAAAGCGCTAAGCAAGACTAAAGGTAATAGAGGTGGAGAAGTGGACTGACTTCTCATGCTGTTGGAAATAATCCCATGGAGGATCCCATCCTAGAAGCTAGGATCAGCAAAATTTCTTGAGATATAATTATGTATAATCTCTTGTAGACATTGCTCCAGGCATTTCCTCGGAGAAACAAGGTTTTTATTTATTTACTTTATTTTTTTCTACCCAAATCACGCTATAAACAGGTTCCACGTCTTCAGAAGCACACCAAGAATTTACGCTATATACAGGAACACGCTCAATGTCCAGCAGGGTATATTTGGTTACAATGAGTATCCAATCATCAACTCCTGATAAAATTATCCCAAATTAGCAAGTCTAAGCTCCTCTCTTCTTTTAACAGCACGTGAGGCAAAGTTGTTCAGTGCTATAAATGCTGCTTGAGATCGGATAAGCGCAGGTTTATTTCCCATTGTGAAGGTATCTGAAACATACTATGATTTTTTAGTGTTTCTCACCAACCATTGAAGTAAAAACTGAAAGACGAAAAACCAAATTCTTAAAATTTTAATATTTACAATAAATTTATTTACAAACAAAACAAAATACCATATTACTGATGATAGTAATTTTAAAATAAGACAACTGTGATATACCGTAAATATACAAGGTGATAATACAAATACCGAATTTAAAATACAATAAAATATACTAGGTTAAAAGCGCTAAAATACTAACTGAAGCTTTCAAAGGCTTCTGCCTTCTTTCTCAACAGTGTGCTTCTATTCTTCGGTGCATCATTAAATACCAGCAGGTTCGCGGTGCATCTCACGTAAACGTATACTGTCCCAGTCGGAACCGGAAGTGGCTCGGGAGCGTTTCAGGCAAAACCGTTCATCCCCTCCAAGGATTACCGCCTCAAAGAAAGGATGAATGCGTGTGCCCCTATCTCTATTTATATTATTCTAAATAGAACTAATTCGTAAGCTCTCGAGCCACTTGCGGTCCCAAAATCTATGAGCCCGATCAGTGATGACAGCTTCGTCTGGGGAGATTCGTCTTTCAGTTTTTACTTCAATGGTTGGTGAGAAACACTAAAAAATCATAGTATGAATATACCCAACCCCAGAGGCCTATTTGAAGAAGGTATCTGAAACAAGCTGCAGTTCACGCCTGTAGTCTTAATAATATTGACAATCGAAAATAATGTGGTCAGTAGGAGACAATCATAATTTGAATAATTTGCTGTTAATACTCCCGTGGCAGGTGAGTAAAAATGTACCATGCAATCCAGATGCAAACCACAAAGATTTTCTCTTCCTAAACTCCTTCACCGATGGTAAAAACTCTCTGGTCACGGCGCCAAGTTCCGAAGGTGGCCGTGACCAGAGATTGCCATTTATCTACATAAATGGAACGAAGCCTTCTTTTCTCAGATGTTAAAGAAGCATCTAGGTCAAGTTGCACATCGTCCAAAGTAACAGGCATTGATTTCTTCAGGTGATACATCATATACCTGTGTTATATTTCATAGTGTAGGGGTAATTTGCCCAATAACACCTACAAAGCCAGAGTAGGCCCAATAACACCTGAAAAGTCATAGTTCTACACTCCCGTGACATCATCAGGAGGGCAGCACGCTGAGCCTGCAGACTTGTTGTCTCTCTGTCCCCACGCTCCAGCTGCATAAGCAATGATAGGTAAAATCTCATAAGGATATGATGCCAATTTGGAGTAGCAGCATATGCACACCTGGCTAATAATCGAAATTCTACGCCGGCACTACTGAATGTGTACATCGGTATTTAGATAGGTTAATTTTCACCGCAGAATCGGCTTTCCCTTCTAGGAGACAGTGAAGAGGAGGGTAACAATAATAAGACAAGAGTATTAAGTAGAATACAAGAGAACAAGACAAGAGTATTAAGTAGAATACAAGAGAACAAGACAAGAGTATTAAGTAGAATACAAGAGAAAAAGACAAGTGTCTTAATAGTGAAATATATTTAGTTTCGTAAAAGATTTATTTTAACGACCACAAATATGTGAATTAAAAATCTAAATTTTGATAAAATATAACACTGAACTGCATAAAAGTACCTACAAACAGAATAAAGATAAACCCGATAAGTCAGTGAATAAAAGCGCTAAAATAAAATAATAAGTGGCTTTCAAAGCGGAGAGCCTTGAAACAGCAAATATCTTTCCATGAATCAGTGAATTCAATAAACACCATCACTATTGTGGCTATTTTAACCGTACTATCATAATTAAGGAGACATCCTATGCTTTCTCTCTGTTCTGAAAAAAAAAATGTTGCTTCTGGAAGCAAAAAACACATACGAGAGAGTAGTCGCAGCTGGAGTTGCCCAAGGCGATGTCCTATTGGGATTGTTATTCATTGCTATTATAGTAGCATTAGTTCGTAATAACCAACAAATCCTCTCCTACCCGGATGATCCTAAAATTTTCACTCATACTGGCCCTAATTTCAACCTCATCCTGCCATGTTGATAACATGGAAGTAGCAATATGGCCTTAGTTGCTAATGCTCCTAAAAAAAAACCAAATAACAAATAACAAACATAGAAGTATGGGTATCTGCCGCCCCAATGGCTAAAAAGCTTCTCATGGCTTCTGAATAATATTGGTTACTTAAGTGGTCCAAATGGAAATCCAATCTGCTGTCTCAGCATGATTTCATGAAGGGAGATCTTGTTTTACTAATTCGGTAGTGTGTGGCACTAGGGGAACAGAAACATAGCGACCTGGGGATTATGCTACAGAAAGAAAAAGAAATAAAAATTTTAAAATTAAATTACATTTCTGTTTATATTGCCGGAAAACCGGGAATATAAACAGAAACAGACATCAGAGGAATTCACAAGACAGAATACAAGAAATTTGAGTAGTCGTATAATAGTAGACGACTACTCAAAGGGCACGTACTTCTGTACTCTCACGCTTGCCCATTCAGTACAACATAATAAATTATCCGTTTATACTGCGGAACGACCACACATACAAGTTGGCGCTTATACTTCTGCACTCGTGTAATTGAATCATTCAGCACATCAGGTGATTGTTAAAAGATTGCGGCAAGAAGGACTTGTGGTGATACATCTATGATTTCATCGACATTTTGCAAGCAGAAAGAAGGAGGTCATTATCCATCTCTGTGAGAAGGCGGTGCAACTACACTTTGAATACTGTATCCAGATCTAGAGGTCGCATCTAAAGAAATGTAGAGAACTTCTGGATAGCCACACAGAAGGGCGACTAGACTGATGAAGAATGTTAAGTTTTATCAACATTCTTTATCAGTTGCTTTCATTACTTGCCTTAGAGCTGGGCAAGTAAACATATCGGCACGTGGATTTGATTGAAGTGTAGGAGGTCCTGAGGGGGAATTAGTAAAATTAATGAGAGTGAGAGAAGAAAGACCTGGAGGCACAACTCTAAGATCTGAGGAAGTAACAGAATTTATGAATTTTACCTTCGGATGCTTTTTTGTGAAACTTTGGAATAAGTTGCCTTTAAGGATTGCCAAGGCCGCAGAGAGTCTATCAAAATCCATACATATGCATTGTGATTACTTCTGAGAACTTTGCAAGGCTTTGAAACAAAGCATCTCTCATAATCAACCAAATCACGAAATCAGCACATTAGTAAAAGTAGACACATCCTCCATACCTGAATCAGATACTTGTGGAAATGCATCAGGAATCAGCCACAGTGGCAAACATATTACATTCCCATACGAATAGGGGTAACATAAGATTCAATCCTCAACCAGATAAACAAATAAAGAACAGAGCGTTTGAGAACCTCGCATCTCTTTCAATCAGCTTGATCCCTACCTATAAAAAGGAATAAAACCAATCAACGACCATTAACCCCCAGTCATTCAACTCCACGAATATCAAAAAGTTATGATACCTACAGTATCATGTAGCCCAAGGTACTAAGAATCCACCTTATGGGCAGGTGCGTTTGCATGGACGGTGCCATTCCTGACCCACAATGTCTGGCTTCTAAAGCAGTGACTTCGACACTGGCATTCAGGTCTTCAAGAAGAGCGCTGGCAACTTGGTCAGAACTTGTCTGGGGATGCAATGTGGGAACTAAAATATTCCTTGATGTGTTACGAAGCGCCATCATGGCTCTGAACTTGCAGGAGCTTGATACCTTTGACACACGCCTTTTTCATTAGTGCACCAACTCGATATAATCGGCACCTATCTAATAAGAGCGATAACTAGGTAAGCTTCATTCAAGTTTCTTAGAAGCAACATACACCTATAGAAGCAATCAGTAACCCCTCTTTCTGGTTGATTAGTGTTGTACGGACCGACCGTTCCATCCAAGCATTAGAAGAGAAATCATCGCAGTGCGCACACTAGACGCGCTGCTGAACGGAAGCGGCCTGCAGCCCAGGTTGAACAGTGGTGGAGCTTATTTATTTATTTATTTCTTCGAATAAGCACATTACAGAGAGAAAATCCAATTAAAATATGTTATATCGCCGACGTCTCTGTTGCATAACACAAAAATATAGACACAATTTTAAACAATCCCTTTTAAAAAACCAAATAGTAAACTTCTCTAAAATAAAACAGAGAATCTTAACTTATAATCAGTAATTTAGAGGTCAAATATGAAAAGATCGAAAACAAATTCATCTTGATCGACTTATAAAACCTGCATTCAATTAAAAATTATACATGTTTACTACACTGGTGTGCAAAACTTAAGGACCAACACTACTTCTAAAGGTTACAACCACAAAATCAAACGAAACAGCCTGTGGCGATTTGCATAACTGTGGCTGTTCAGTAGAAAGCTGGTGCACATGCAAAAATTTGAATTGTCGTGAGAGGGCTCACATAAACAGATAAAAGCAGCAGTTACGTGCAAATTACGGAATGGTGAGCACGATTGTTACAGACGTTCGATTGGTTTCATACAGTGCTACAGACAACGAAGTGGCCAGTAGACAACATCTGAATGACTTTACCCGGGGTCGGGAAGCTCGAAGTGCGAGGAGTGTGACCGCAGAGTTCGGTATCGCCCATAGCATTGTCTCACGTGTGTGGTCGGCCTTCAGAACGACACATTCAGCTGTTCAAATGACCAGTGGTGGTCGTCCACGAAAAACAACGCCCAATGATGACCGCTATATACTCCTACAGGCCAAAAGGGATCGACACCAGACAGCGGGATCCATTGCAAACCAGCTGCACAAGACGCAGGATATCGCGGTTTACTGTGGCGAGGCGACTCCACAAAGGTGGACTGTTTGCCCGACGGCCTGTACGCAGTGTCCCTTTAAACACCTGCCCATCGGAGACACCGTTTACAGTGATGCATCGAGCACAAGAACTGGACAGCAGCGCAATGGGGTAAAGTACTCTATTGATGACAGTAGATTCAGTCTCAGCAGAGATTCTCTCTCTCTCTCTCCACCCCTCCGGTGGTGATGGTGCAATAACTCCCATACAGTTGGAAAGTGCATATTTGAAATCAAAATTTAGACTTTGTTTAGAGAAATCTAAGTGGGTAATATTTTTTTTTTTTTTATAATTATAGGGCCAATTTTCCCCATAAGCAAAGGTGAAAGCCTTCAAGTTCCAGGAACACAAACTATGTAGCCTATTCCCGAGACCGACAACCTAACCATGTGATAAAAATCATGAAAGTTCTTCCCGTTTAAACAGCAAAACATTTTACATTTTGGTCAGCCATGGAATACAAACTTAAGCCTTCCCGATGTTTCCCACAGTGTGTGTGAAGTGGCAACGATGCTATCCACTGAGGTATCAGCGAGGGCTGTTCAGTGTTGCGAAGACGTTAACAGTCGATAATTGATCTCAGTTTTAGAGTACTGTATAGTGAATCCATGATTAGGGAAAAATTATTCATTTTAAAATAAATTATCGATTAAATTTTACTTTTAAAAGATAAACCTAATTTAAAATTAAATTCACAACCCATCAGAACATTTGAAATGTTTTTATAGTTGAATCGCTTGTTTTATTTAAAATTAAACGAATTATCACTTTTTTTTTAACCTAAACATGAGTTTAGATTTAAAAAAGAAAATTTTACTGGTACTGTAAATTTTAAGAACAATACTTTTTACATTTCCTCGCTGGGCACCTGATGAACTGATCTTTAATATGTAAGAATGTGTGCCTTTATAATGCATTCATTATTATGTTCGTCCTTTATAGCTAACATAAAGGATTTTTTTTTTCTTTAAAATCTTAACATTACCATTATGTATTCATGCTCGAGGCCCACCGAACAGTGCTATATAATAAACCCGCGTATAAGAGCTGTGAATATTCTTATGTCGAAAGCAGCTTTTGAGTTCAATTTTGTGATGTACGAGTTGCAAACTTCAAGAAGTCACATTTCTACGTGGGCTTCCAAATAAGAAAACTGACATTGTGTTGCAGGCTAAAAATACTCAAATAAGGAAAGTCTATTTTCATTCCATGCAAAGAAATATATATATATATATATAGAGAGAGAGAGAGAGAGAGAGAGAAGAAACATAGTTGCCTAAATAATAAATTCCATTTACGGACACCACAAGATATGCCAACTCAGACATTCTGGTTCTCAGATGAGCACAGAGAAAATGACTTTCTCTCTTCGAAAGTTTAACAATAAAAAAAATTCCAATACTCATATAGCGTTCCGTTTTTTATTCCTGAAAATGTGTTCTATGAAATATCATATAAATAAATAATATTATTCAGGCGCTTTTTACAGTAAAGAATTTTAATATTTAACATCGTGGTGGGTAATATAAAGCTATTTTGTATAATAGGGAATAAAATTTGAAATGCCTCCGTTGTACAAAAAGACAGAGAGAGAGAGGGGAGAAAGATTTTCTAAATGAAATTTTGCTCTAAATAATTATTATAATACACAAGACCAATAAAAGAAATTGAATAAACAATTTGCATCAATGCGTGCATCAATACACAATTAATTTGTTTAACGCATTGCTGATAAGAATTAAAATCGTATACTGCTAATCGTGTATATTAACTACGTTATGAAAAATGATACCGAATGTAACCGGGTAAACGCCAGTACTCCAAACATTTGCTATTGATAGGACGGGACGGACAACTCATCAATGAAACCATTAATTTTAAAAGAACATATATGCGCCAATATTAGTATATAATGTGTGGCCACAAGTATGCTTTAACATCAGCTAAGCTTCAGTACTCCAAACATTTCCTATTGATGAGGACGCGACAACTAATCAATGAAGCTATTAATTACATACGCTAATAATCGCAAGAAGCAAAGCAAAGCAAAGAAGCAAGAATCAGCAAATATAATTAATAATTATCTATTTATCTCGAAACATTGGCCTGCGATTTCTGAAGCAATCTCTGAGTACTCTAAGTGGAGTTATTTATTATACTGTGAAATTCAGTATACAGTATTAAAGAAATCTAATTATACAAAATAAATAATAAAATCTCGAGTATGTCATTGCCAACCTTACAGTTTGGCCGCCTAAGAGTCATTGCTCCAGAGGTACAGGTGGTGGACAAAATAATGGAACACCTGATGTCAAAGTAGTAGTGTTTATAATGGCTGTATGACGTATTTATGAACATGTAATAATGATTTTTTGTTGTTTCTTGCAGGTAGTAGTGAAGGAAAGACGACAAAATGTGATGTTTATTTAGAGGTTATATAAGGAGTTACATGAAGAAAACGTCCGACCTGTCTGAATTACAAAGAGGTCAAAATTTTTGTGCAGGTTTAGGTGACTAAAACTGCTGATTTGTTTAATGTATCCAAAGTAACTGTATCAAAAGTGATGCCTGGATTCACCAAGTACAGAAAAACAAAATCTGACAGGACGAATTTTGGCATAAAATGGAAGCTGACTGAAAGAGACCGCGGGACACTGCCTCGCGAACACAAAACTACTGCCTCGAAAATAATTGGCAGAACTTAATATGAATCTCAACGGTCCAGTTTCTAGCAAAACAGTTCACGAGAACTTCATAAAGCTGAAATTTATGGGCAGAGCTGCTATTGCCAGGCGACTCGATACTGATGGTATTGCTAGAAAGAGGATGCAATGATGTAAAGCGCACAAAAAACTGGACACTAGATAGCTGAAAAATACGTCATATATTCGCATGAATCATCATTCACACTCTTTCCAATATCGGGAAGAATTTACGTTTGGAGAATGCCAAAGGAAGTGCACCGCCCTGACTGTCTTGTGCCAACCACCAAATCTTCGTATTATGTAGGTCCCATCAACGTTCTGAAAGGGCGAATTACTGCCACTGATTACCTTGATATTCTGAGTGAGCAGATTAATTCCATGGTGTAAACATTGTTTCTCACAATCGATTCCATGTTTGAAGAAGAAATGCTTCAAGACTTCAACGTGTGGACATATTTGGAGAAGAGAGTGAGATGTAGATTTCCTCCACCTTCATCACTCAGTGAGCTTGAAATGTTGCTCTATGAATAATGCCTTAAGAGGAAAAGTGGACCATTCTCTGTAAAGAATGGTCCAATATTCCTCTTAAGGCAGTTCAAGATTTAGTTACATCTATTACGTAAAATACAAGCTGTTTTTAAAAGCGAAGAGTATCCCAACATCATATTAGTGCATACATGTAACTCTTGTCACAGATGTTTCCATTATTTTGTCCCCCTCCCCTTCAATTACTCCAACATTAAGGCGAATTGTAATCCACGCGCGATTTATATTATTAATTTAATTTCACTTAATTTTTCGTATTTTGAATTCAACATTCAAGAATCATTACTTCAGTATCTCGTTATCTGACTATAAAGATTACCAGTGTATTGGAATTATTTTCAGAATCGTGTTTTCAAATACTTTATTCGTTTATTCACTCAACAGAATTATGATCTCACTTCGGATAATGTTTTTTTTTTCGTCTGTTCAATATAATGATTTATGGACATGCACATTCCAGTTAGCTATTCTGAGTAACGACTTTCAGAGTACGTGATAGAAATGATTCATCGTGTCATATACAGCGTTATAATGTTTCTCCGCGCAACACCATACGATTTAGCAAGCTAATTCACTATTTTCATTCTCAGTTTATTATTAAAATAATCACATTATTACTTTCATCGATGGTACGGAATGGAAGCAATCTTAGAGACACGTTTTAACGGAAACACGTGCTCCTTGTATCCAAATATAAAAAATTCTCTAAGAGGAGTTATTTTGTTTGTTTTCATTGGCTTCAGTGCTCTTAAAAACCACTTTAATTGATTCTAAACGTTCATTAAATATATTTGTGACCACACTTTAGTAAACTTCGACAATAAAAGTTTATTATTGCATACCGACAGAAAGTTGTAGATTAAACTAGTTATCCACTAAGTAAGAAGCTAGGTATAGCTAAAAACTAATGTGTTCAAAAGCTGAGTGCAATATCCATTAAACGTGTCAAATATCAGTGTTCCTTAAAATGTAGCACTTTTATTGCAGCGTAAACCACCTTCATATGTTTTCTTTGTTTAAAGATGATGTATCAGTGCTCGTGTGAAGTTGCTGAGATAGTTTACATTGCAGACATCTGTGAGCAATCTTCATTATAATCTACGAACGTTGCGCAGGTGTCCAAGGAAATCCTCAATATAACCTTTCGAGCGTGTTATTATAGCAGCGGAAATCAATAGTTCCGGAACGCGTTTTCAAGATGTAAAGGTAGGAGACGAAGCGTTTGCTAAGAGTTTGATAGATTTATACAGCAGTGCAAACTGATGCAGTAGTTACCAAAATGGATGAACTGCTTAAATGTTTCCCTGTGGATACTAGAATACTACTGAATGCATAATAAACATATCTAGCTAACAGAGGCAAAGGCCCCCCCCCCACACACACACCAATATTGGTTAATAGCATTTATTAGAATACTGGTTTAAGATCAATTTTCGGATCCCCTTTTGTTTTTAAGGTTTCATGTCTTCTTTCTTTTTAAAGTGTTTTTAAGATCATGTCTCTTCCCCATGACTGGATCGACTAAGAAACCCTACCATGTGACAACTTGAATTTGCTTACCGTACTTTTCTTGATACTTCACTGCTGAAGGAGATTTATATGGACACTATTACTGACTAACCATTTCTTACTAATCAATTTAGCGAATGGAAAATTCTGAGTAAACTGTAGGTTTTTGCTTCTAAGTCGATACTTAAACTATATACCGATCGATTTTATGGAGCATCACTATTATTCATTCCGATAGTTTCTACTGCTTTTTTTCTGTTCTGTTGATACCAAAAGGTTTAAGGTTGAAGACAAAGCGCGAATGTTCCTAAAAATTCAAAATCGATCATGAGCAAGCGTTTTTTTTTCCTTTCTCCTCCGTATCTTTGCTTTCTAATTTGGCTGAAAGAAAATTTATCAAAAGCCACTGCTCGTGCATTGCTTAATATTTTGGCGTTTGTGGCTAATCCTCTTCTTAATGATAACGAGAGTTATTATTTAGGTATTAGTAAGATTTATACAACATTGCTGAAAATAATCTGATATCGTGTTTTATCTTCTATACCTACCTTTCTTGAAAGAAGGGTTAAAAGATGAAAAAAAATTACAGAACAATGATCGACTATAGATGTTTCTATACAGTACTTTTTAAAATAAATTTCCAGTAGAAATATAATGAACGTGGTGCATTTTAATACTGATTCCAAATGTGCAACTCGTGTTTTTCTAGCACCGCAGTTCTCAAGATTTCATGTGTCATGTACTTAAGAAAGGTAGAAACCGTATTTTGGCAAAGTACTGCTGGTCACTAAATAAAGAGGCTCCTCATCATTACAAAAGGGAAAGATGGCTATATTTTCACTTAGTTTATTGTAATATTTGATAAAAATTTCACTGAGAGTAGGATGCACTCCTCTCAAAGTCCGTGGATAAAATCTGACTTCCCATTTGCATTCAGCTTATCAAAATCCATCAGATGTACCATATTTCGAAAAAAAATCGAAAGCTTAAAATTTGCTCTTCCAGTATAATTAGTAGCGTTTGTGATCCAGCGCAAGGTGGCCTAGTTTTCTGCTGTGAGGGTAGGTGACGCTTGCGAAGGAAGTTCGCTGTTCTGCTGAATAAGGTGTTTTTGAAAGTCTTTTAATATAATGATTTATTTCCATCTGCATTTATTTCCATTTTGATTTGCAGCAAACTTTGCGTATAATAAATTTATTACTTTGTAGAGTAGCTGCACATTAAGAAAGGTATTGATCATTTATATTTTACTTAATTAGATCTTGTGGCTCGAAACACGGCGATTTCTTATGATGTTCCTGTTGTGAATTTTTGGTCCTCTGTCATCTTAATAAACGCACTCTCTAGCAGAGTGAGTTCGCCTTATCAATTTTTTGATTGTATGTAGGCCTAGAAAAAGACGTACAGCTGTTCATCCTTCTCTTGCCGTGAAGGAGATCAGGTCAATTCCTTACATAGATCAATAGAGCAATAAATCTCGATAGAATGGCCACTTTGAGAGACATTCATGAAACATCCTATAATGGACAAATGACTTTCAGTACATGTTCCATCGCAAATGTCAATGAGGAAAGCAGAAAAATGAAATATTGGCGCAAACACCCTTCAGTTCTGAAAGGTAACTATTTTACTTGATGAGAATACAATGCAATACAGACCAGAATGCCTACACTGAGGTGAACAGTTCAAACGAATGGAATATCGAAAAAAAACTATCACTAGTTGCTTTAACGAAAAGCAAAAAAGTTCCATATATATATTACTGTAAAGTTCAAGTCTGTATTTTTAGTTAATTTTATTTTTATTCATTTTTTTTAAATCAACTAATTTTAATAATCCATTTTACTCGCAATTTTATCGCGATTAAAATAGATTTTTCTTTTCTTTTCTTTAAGATTGCCCGTTGTGTTGCTTCTGCATCTAAGTATGCGCTTTCATAAAATAATCACTTCAAAGGTTTCTGTTTTTAGATGTTTATTACAATTTTCAGAATTTCAAAACGATCGTTAGAGAATAAATTATGCTGCAAAAACACCCAGATGGAAAAATTTAAACATTGAAAAAGATTAACGTGGAACGTGAAAAAATAATCGGGATGTAATTATTTGATATTTAAAATCATAAACACAAAGAAAGTAATTAATTTTTTTTTAATTACTGAAACAAGAAAATCTTTGGAAGAAATATTCTTTATCTTATAACTTTAAAGAAATGAAAAACAAAAACGACCACTTTTAAAGTTCCGCATCATGTAAACAAGTATACTCCATCTAACACATCTTCAAAATTCCTCTTTAACATATATACTCGCGCCGAAAAGTTACAGTACATTAAAAAATTCACAGCACAGAACTTTAAAAATGAAGTGTAACATTATGTATGTAAAATATCAACTTGATGGAATTTGTCAAATATTTGGAGGAGGAGTATCGCTATAAGTCTGAAGACCAGAATGCCTGAGGTGTAGGCATTCTTCAAACTTAGAGAGACTCATTAATTTGCTTGTGTATCAATACATATGCAACAATTTAACCCTTCAAGGCCAGGGATTTTACAGAAAGTTACGACGGTAATGTTCCATTAAGAGTTAACTACTTTCAATCACTCCACAATAAATACCTTTATAAAGAGCAGCATCACGTACTGGTATCTATACCGATTCTTTCGTCACATACACAACTCTTCTTGGTTTTCAGGATGTCAAGGAAAATAAGAGGAGGGAGAGACGTCATATGAGAGCGACTGCCCTACCTTTCCACACTGGTCAATCAGGGAGACAGGTAAACTATTCCACTCTGAAAGATCAGTTTCTTGTGTTTATGTATATGGATTTTAAATGCAGGATAAAGAGAATAAAAAAAAAAACACGAAACAAAAAAACGAATTCTTCATTAAAAATGTATATTTTGTTGTTGAAAATATGCATCCATAATACATCTAGATCCCACTCTAAAAATGAAAAATGCGTTTTTTTAGTATTTTGCTTTTTTGTTTTCTACTGGGATTTAAAATCCTCTTTGTTTTATTTCGACTGCGTTTCATTAATTCGTTGTTTCTTTCATATTATGTACATGAGAACTGGTGATCTAAATAAATTACATAGCGACAGAACAGATGATCCGATTGGATAAACATTAAGTGGGATCAGTTGTAAGCACTGTTGGATCGGTCTCAAGACTATTTCCAATTTCTAGAAATAGTGATTTGGATATGTTGAACTCCAGGCCTAATCGGTGTAGATAGGCTAATTAGAGTAGAGTCTTGTCGCTTTATGAGTTGAAGCTTGCAGGATCTCTTGATGTTATATACGATCTGGCTCTCCGCGTAAGTTGATAAAAATCACTGCTCCTTGCAGAGAACGGGTTCAAGGGCAGCAAAACAGTGGAGTGGAGTGGACTGGACTGGACAGAACTCCTGGGGTAACACAGTTGTTATAACGCACACTTGTCGGAATGATTTATGGCTGATGATCAGCTTTCTGGGCATCAGAATTAAGTGACAGAAGTTGAACATGTTTCCTGCATCCTTTTAGTATTTTTTTCAAAAAAGTACCTGACAATAAGGATTGAGAACTTAACCTAAACATACATGAGCAGAAGGTATATCAGAAAAGATGATATCCACCTGAGATCTGCTGTTGAGCGTTCTCTGTATTCTATATAGGATATTGAGTATTAGTATATTTAGATATTTTCGGAATCACTGTTATGATGCGTAAGTCAGTGTTATGCGCATTGGTTAATGAGTTCTGGTAAGTTGGTTTTCTCCAAGACTTAATGGAGAGCAACCCACTGAAATGGGTCAAACGTTCATGAGCCCTTAGGGTTTTTTCTTTTGATTGTAGTATCAGATATTTTATGATCTGAATAAAGTTTGTTTGTTTGTTATTTGGTTTTTAGGAGCATTAGCAACTAAGGCAACTATCACAACCAGTGGGACAGAACAAGGAAACTGAATGAACCACTTGAGAGTGAGATGGAACGTCTGCTGTGTGTTAAAAACCAGTGAGAGTGGCAACACTTGGAACAAGGGCTAATAGCTTCAAACCCCTTCCTGCAATGCGTTTTTCACAGAATTGAGCATAACAGAGGGCTTCCGGCTAATTTCTCACATAACCGAACATTGTTTGTGATAGTTGCTTGTCTTGTGCAAAGTTTTACAGTCCGTGGTCACTGGAATTATATAGTAGAGGTGCTTTTTCAGAAAGAGACAAATAAAGACCTCAATTTATCAACAATCATTACTCTCTTAAATTCTAATAAATAACTGCATTTTCTTATACCTAATTCCCCCCCTTGTCAGGAATGTCACAACCAGATACTCGACGACCGGAAAATATTCTACTGGTCTGACGAATCACGTTTCCTTTTGACCACCTTCTCACGGTCAAAAGGAAAATATGCGTATTTTTCAAAAACAACTTGGGCAGCCTGGTGGCGATTAAAAACAACATGGTCAGATAGTGCAGACTGGTGGCGATTACGTCACTGAGGAGAATTTTTTGTTTGTGAACCTTTGAGTTTCCTTATACAGGGACTAAAATGTCTGAATGACAAACGTAAACTAGCTTTACCTGTATGATAAGGTGCTCCCAAACATCTGCACAGGGTATCCACTTTAGCAGATACACCTACCCATCCCATAAAATGACGCGCTCCTTCAGGAACAGCATAACATGTAATACTGTTATATATAAGCAGGCGGGAAGGTATTTGGAATGCTGCAGATATGCAATTCAGCGCGAGAATGGGCAAGACGAAAAAATGAAGTGAGTTTGAACGCTTTTTGCATGTATTCTAAGGCGCCTAAAATGTATTGAAGATCAATGAACAAAAATATTGATAACAATACACGATCATTCGGGCGTAGTCTGCAGAAATATGTACCCCTTGATAGTATACATCTACTTAAAAAAAAAAAAATCTGTTTGGTAAGTGGTGCCTTTATATCTGCTCATATCCTTAAAGATTGCACTTCAATTGAAACACATGGGAAAATTTCGTTATTATTCACGTTCTGCAGGACATGAAAAATAACGACACGCTCTTGAGTGGGAATGAAAATCCTGAGTTAATTGAACATGAACAGGACAGTCCCACGGTTAATATCTTTGTAGCAATATCGAAAGGAAATGCTTATGAGCCGCTTCCTCTTTGCAGAATGGGTCAAAAGGACCTATCTTGACAGGATTTTTTGACGCCACAGCTTCAAAAATATATTCCAAATCGAATTTGGAACAAACAAGAAGAGATCCCACCAGATTTCTATAACTAAATGAGGTCGTAATAGATGAATTAATTCTAATCAATGGACTGGAGGTTGAGGCCTTATCTAATGGCTGCTTAGTGCACCAAATTCACACCCATGGGTTTTTCGTTCTAGAGGTTTGTCAAAAGCCCATGTCTCGCCATTGTCTACGACACTATAAGATTTTAGGAACGGATCACAGACATGTGATCCCAGAAGGCTAACATCGGTTTGCATTTCTCTATTAATTTTTCGCAAAACTAAGTTGGTCTGCCAGATGTTTTGCATTTTTGTATCTTAAACGTGCTTTAACTGGATTCGAACTTAGGCCCTTTCCAGCCGGTGTTAATTGAAATAATGGGAGGACTGTGACAGCGAACACTGTGCTATCCGCGAGGGCATATAGCTGAACAACCCAGTTGCGATGTTATTGATAATTATTGAGACCTGTCATATTGAAAAAAAAAAAGTAAGGTTATACTACTCCTTGGGAAAAGTTATACTATTCGTTGGGAAAAAAATGCAGCTTATTTGAGGTGTAGCATATAGGGTGCATAGTGTTAAGGTCAGGAGCCACCTGTGGTTTCCCACATCTGCGCCGTATGTACGCTGTGAAGAAATACAGAACTACCGTAAATGCCAGGAAAGTGCTGTGTGTGTTGGATGTGTTGGGTTCTGTTGTAGGTCCTGGTATTTGGCCGCAGAGCCCCTGGTGAGACCCAACGTTACCCGCGCACACCACTAGGAGGTAGCCAGGCTGGCCATAATTCTCTGACTGGTCTCGCCAGGATCGTTGTAATTTTTGTATGTTTTTTTTTTTTTTTTTTTTTTATGCCCCTCAGCGAGGCAGTTAATCAGTCTTGGGCATGATTTCTTCCTCCGCCACTCGATTTTGCCTGAAACAAATAGGAAGCCCACCGAAAGACACACGCAGTTACAGAAACAACACTCTGTTGCTTATTAACCTCAATTTCTTTGGCACTTAACACAAACCTAGCCACACACACACCTGTCGAACAGTGACCAGGTATATTGACATCTCCAATGATCACTAAAACGGCTGTGTGGGGAGAAGTGGCGCGACATTACAAATTCGTATTGGGGAGGTTTTCTTTTTTTAGTCAATGAGACAAGTCAATGTTTTACTTTAATAATATAAGAGTTTCAGGTAAACCATCGGCTTAATCAAACCAAACGTTCTCTTCTTGTTTAAGAAAAGCAAACCTCCAAATGAAGCTTTAGTAAGTATGCACTTACCGGAATTAGGCATAAAACTTAATGTTCTAAATTTTCAATGTATACTAGTTGAGTAAATAAAATACTATTCCGATTATAACAATTTCAATTTTGATATTTTCAATAAAAAATAGAGTAATAATATTAAGTCTGTAATGAAAGTTGAGTTCAGTATTCATCACACTCGTTGGCAGTTCCTAATTTTCAAAGAAACCGACTAACATAATTCACTTTATGAAAAGTATTTGCGAGTATCCATCTCTAACTCGAAATGCAAACATTTTTACTACTACTACTGTATTCAGGAAATGTAACCTAGTTCTTTCAGGCATTTATTATAATGCAATTTTGGTGACTCTTTGAATCGCGGATGAACTTTATACATAGATGAATTTTAAATAACAGGCTTAGATCAAAATGCGGAAGAAACGCTTGAGCTATTTTAAGGTAAAAGAGACTAGAGAAGTAAGAAACAACTAAGTTAAGACGGTACAACAATGCCGATCTAACAGCTGCAAGGGCTACTATTAAAGCCATTTTGTTTTTGTTATTATGTGTAAAGTTGAATAAGATTACATTCTTTCTCGGCAGCCATTTGTGATGTGTAAAATAAAAGCTCATTATAACAGTAGGACATCTTTCGGCTACTTTAAAACTATGAACACAAGGATTACGTGGTAAAACAATGCACAGCTGTCATGGCTGGTCTCATCATTTTCGCTGATATCAAAAGACGTGGGGCACAAGTTGAACTGCGTACACTGCCGTGTGGATAGTCAGCTATCCCTAGGGCAAATACAATAAAACTTAATCAGCTTCTCTTTGGTAAGATCAAAAGATGTTATGATGGAAGGAAAGTTGCGCTAAACATCTTAAACGAATAGCACTTAGTCGCTCAACAAACGGATACTATATATATAAAAGCTCATTTTTTTTATTAAAAACCTTATGTGCTATTATTTTGTTGCCGCCTTTGAAATAAAAATTCGAGATGGTTGTAAAACAGCTTTGCATTGTGTTATATCGTTTCTGTAATTTGCTTTATCTGTTGTTGGCTTCTCTGCAATAACTATCATAGTGAGTGAACATACCAGTACTGTACTTGGATTTTTCTTTTAATTCCAAAAGCTTAAAATTACAACTTTCTGAACACATCTTGAATACCAAATACAAAGATTCATCTTCACTGAGCCAATATACTAAGAATTTAATTTAAAATTTTTCTTCATTTCTGTTTAAAAGCAACCGAACAAAGCTTATAGTACAGTGTAGTGTAGGTTCATATCTTAGTCTTGTTATATACTAATACAACAACACTAAGCAGTCTTGATGTGAATGCTAATGAACCAATTCCCAACAATCATAATTAATGAAATGCAGTACGAGTATATCATAATGCATGCCATGGAACACAGAGCTGAATGAAGCCATATAGATAATTATTGTCATATAAACCAGTAAAATGGTCAAGAGCGTATACAAATGTGCAAAATTACAGCTCCATGTTTTAAATAGGTCTTTAAATGTAGCTTCTGTGTCAAACAGTCTAGAGTTGAAGGATTTTAAAATTTAGGAAAATAAATGCGAATTTTTGGAAGTTTATAATTTTAGATATCTCGGTATTAAGACAAAAGCTCCAGTGTATATGTTAATTTGAAGTTACTGATATGGCCAAGGTGATGATAAAATCAAAATAGAAAAAAAAAAGTTTTATTTTTCAAGTTGTTTGGAGTAGCACTCGACTGTGAACATTTTTAAAAACTGTACTTTTAAAATTTCGCCTTACGAAAAAACAGTGTCCTCTCTTAGAAGTAAGACGCAAACAGTGAAGTAGAAGTGAAAAAAAGTGATAAAATATCTGTGGTTCAACAGATTTATGAATCAAGAATGTCTCGTTCAACAGAATCTGTTCAACAGATTTATGAATCAAGAATGTCTCGTTCAACAGAATCTGTTATGAATCAAGAATGTGTCGTTCTACAGTCAGTTATGTTTAAATATTTTGTCGTTCAATAGGGTCAGTTATGGATGAAAAATGTGTAGTTGAACGAAAAACCGTTAAGAATTAAGAATTAGTCATTGAACAAGATCGTTATGTTGTTGTTGTTGTTGTTGTTGTGTTTAACGACACATAGGCTGCTAGGGCCATATTGTGTCTTTCTAATAGTGAATATAACTATATTTTATGGTATATTCCTATACGATTTAGGAAAATAAATAGTTCTTTTTCATTAGAATCATCACCCAGAATCTGTAATAAATTTATTGATGACTGTGTATTAGCTATTGATTTAAAGGTGTTTAAGCGGATATTTTGAAAGTAGGGACAGTCCACTAACAAATGGCGAATGGTCAGTTGTACTTGACAGAATGTACATTGTGGAGCGCTGTCACTAGTTAATAGATATAGGTGAGTGAGGTGCGTATGCCCAATCCTTAGCCTTCCTAAAATTATTTCATCTCGCCTGTTTTTGCTGAAGCTGGATTGCCATAGCTTTGGTTCCGGTTTTATTTGGTAGAGTTTATTTCCTGAATAACCTTTCCAGATTAATGACCAACTGTTATAACATGCTTTACGGATAATGTATTTGTAATCTGTATATGGAACTTGAAAATTCTGCGAAGTGGTGGTTTCTGGTTGTTTGGCTGCATGATCCGCTCTTTCATTGCCAGCTATTCCAGAATGACCTGGGATCCAGCAGAATGTCACAGTTTGGTTTAATTCCTTACAGGCAAGTAGCTTAGAATGAATCTGTTTTATTACAGGGTGAGAAGAGTTGTTACCACTTATTATAGCAGTGACAGCACTGAGTGAGTCGGTGTATATTAAACTGGTTGTAATTAAAAATTCAGTTATCCGGTCGAGAGCTAAATTAATAGCATAAAGCTCAGCAGTAAAGATACTGCATTCTGTTGGTAATGAAACAGAAATGGTGAATGAAGGGAAGACTGCTGCAGCACCTACTTGAGTCTCAGTTTTTGATCCATCTGTATAGATTTTGCAGGCCTCTGAGTTAGAAGAGTGAGTTTCATGTAATTGTGCAATATTGGAGGGCGACAAGGTGTTCTTACCCCACTGTTGAAAATAACCGTCGTAATTAACAGAAATATTTGTCCAAGGCGGATCAGGAGGTGTCATGTCCTGAAATATATTGCTGATGTCTATATTCCATGCTTGAGTGAGTTCTCTAAGTCTAAGTGCAGCAGGTCGGTTTTCATTTGGCTTACTGTTGTAAAATGACTCCCATTCGGTATTATACAGATATTTCCAACTAGGGTGGGAGGGCAAACTGCGAATTTTTGCGGCAAACATCAAAAGTAATGTTTTCCTCCGAAGATGTAAAGGTGGCTCATGAGCTTCGATATAAAGGCTCTGAACAGGGGAGGTTCTGAAAGCTCCTAGAGAAACTCTCAGCGCACTGTGCTGGATCGTGTTTAATCGCTCTAAAGTAGTTCTTCTCGCAGAGTCATACACTGGAGAGCCATAGTCTAAGCGGGATCTGATGAGGGCTCGATAAAGATGGATCAGGGTATGTCGATCAGCACCCCATGACATAGATGACACACACCGGAGAATATTCAACTTTTTCAAGCAGATAGTTCTAAGATAAGATACATGTGCTTGAAAGTTCAGTTTCTTATCAAGTACGAGGCCAAGAACACGGACAGTGTGAACAAGAGGAATTGAAATGTTATTGATCTTTAGCTCAGGATCGGGATGCAGTGACCGTAATTTGCAAAAATGAGTAGTGGTGGATTTCTGCTCAGCTAGGCGGTATCCATTACGTAAGGTCCACGATTCTATTCTGGAAAGAGCAATTTGTAACTGTCTTTCAACAGTATTCATACTTTGTGACTGACAGGATATGGTGAGGTCATCTGCATACATGTATATTTGTATGGATTTTGGAAGTTCTTCCAATATGTGGTTGACCCGAATAGCAAATAGGGTAGCACTCAGTATGGAACCCTGAGGAACACCCTCTTCTTGAATGTGAGTTGCTGATAGCATGTTTTGGTATCGGACTTGAAAGGTGCGTAACCTTAAAAAGTTCTGGATGAATTGTGGAAGGTAGCCTCTCAACCCCAACTGATGTATATCTTTAATAATACCATGACGCCAAGTGGTATCAAATGCTTTCTGAATATCTAGGTTCACCATCACCAGATGTTGTCTCATGACAAAAGCGTTACGTATGTTAGATTCAATTTTGAGTAGTAAATCTAGGGTAGATCTGTTTTTACGGAAGCCATATTGGTGATCGGAAAGAACGTTTTGGGAGTCTAGCACCCACATGAGCCTCTTATGCACCATCCTTTCAAAGATTTTGCCCAAACAGCTTGTCAAGGATATTGGTCTGTAATTCTCAATTATGGAAGGATCTTTACTTGGTTTTAGAATAGCACAAATGTAGGAATGACGCCATGAGAGAGGATATGTATTTTCTGAGAAGATCCGGTTATAAAAGAGTAATAGTATGTAGAGATCGGCTTCACATAGATTCTTCAGCATACTATAGTGAATGCCGTCTGGTCCTGCTGCACTATTTGGAGATTTGCTCAAGGATTCTTTGAGTTCAGCTATAGAAAAGGGTTGATTATACGGAAGTGAGAGTCTAGTTGAAAAATTAAATTTATGACGTTCCTCAACAGATTTAATGCGTTGAAAGGAGGTGACATAAGAAGAGGAGGCGGAAATGTTATAGAAAGATTCTGCTAAAGCATTTGCAATGTCAGTAGAAGAGGATAGGTCCTGTCCATTCCATTGTATTATCGGGGACTGCTGCGGAGGAAATTTTCCATTGAGAGCTTGTATTTTTTTCCATATAATTCGTGTGTCAGTATTTTTGTTAATAGTTGATGCAAAGTTTATCCAGGAGTCACGTTTTGCTTTCATTCTAATTTGCCTTGCTTTTGCTCTGAGTTTTTTGTATAAAATTAGGTTGGCAGTAGTTGGGCATTTGCGGAACCGGTTCCAAGCACGGTTTTTTTCTACTTTAGCTTTAGAGCAATCCGTATTCCACCATTGGTTTTTGTGTACATGTTTGCATTGGTCTGATTTTGGGATGGAAATTTCTGCTGCATATAGGATTTGGCTGGTAATGTGGTCAGTTACGTCATCAATATGTTGATGTTGAACATATTGAGTGTCGAGAAGGACACAAGCTGAGTAGTTTACCCAGTCTGCTTTATAAAAATTCCAAGAAGTACGGCCTTTTGGACATGACACAGCTTGGGTTTCAATTGAATTGATAATAGGAAAATGGTCGCTGTGGAATGGATCATTCAACACTAACCATTTCATGCTTGCAAAAAGAGATGCTGAACAGATGGACAAGTCTATGGCTGAGGTTGTACCTGTAGGTAGTTGTATATAAGTTGGAGAGCCAGAATTCAGCAGAGTCAGGTTATGGTTATCCAGGAATGATTCAATTAATTGGCCTCTCCTATCCATGGTGGAAGATCCCCACAATGGATGGTGGCCGTTGAAATCGCCGAATAAGCAGACAGGAGGCGGCAGTTGTGCGATTAGATTGTCAAGTTCAGCCTGGGAGCAAGGATAATTGGGCGAGATATAAATGGATGCAAGCGTTAATGATATTCCCAATGCCATCCGAACTGCAACAACTTCTAAGGAAGTTTGTAGCTGGAGATGTTTTGACGGTATAGTAGATTTTACAAGAACAGCTACGCCCCCACGGGCAGGACCATCAGAATCTCTGTCTCGTCTAAACATGGTGTAATTTTTGAATCTGAGAGAGACTTTTGGTGATAGAAATGTTTCCTGTAGGCATACACCTACTGCATTTGTTTGAAAAAGTAAATCACTCAGGTCATCAAAATTACTACGTAATCCTCTACAATTCCATTGTATGAATTTATTCATTGTTTGGATTTGATTGAATAAGATTGATCTGACTGTTTTTTCTGAGAGGGTTTCAGTCTGCTTTGTTTTGATTTTTCATTCTTTGAAAAGGTTGGGCGTCCTGTTTCTATGGTATCATTAGCATATAATTCTAAAACTGACTCTTCATCCTCTGGTTGAATATCAATTTCCATTTTCCTATTGCATTGTTTCCCTTTTTCTTGGTCTTCAACATTTGCTGATTTTACTGTTTCGGGCAATGATGAGATAGCATCACTTGGGATACTAATTGGTGTATTGTTGGTCTCATTGACTGTAAGTTTCTTTTTGGATGTTAGCAGTGCAGTTTTGGCCCAGGTGGAAAAAGAACTGCTTGGTTCTATGGAGACATCTGTTTGTGTTGCAATTGAGCGGCTACTTCTGGTCACTGATGCGTATGATCTGCTAGGCATGGTTAACAGCACTTGCTTTCTTGCTTCAGGATATGTAACTTTATGCTCCACTTTATATTTCTGGATTTTTTTCCCTGTTTTCCAGAGGTCACATGCTTTAGAAAATGCAGGGTGGCTTTCTTTACAGTTTGGGCAAGTGGGAGTGGAAGCTGTACAGTCTCCTTGGGAATGCTCCTTGGAGCCACAAATAGGACACACAGCATCGCCTCTGCATGCAGTCTGTGCATGGCCGTACTTCTGGCACTTAAAACAGCGAATGGGATTCGGGATGTAAGGTCTAATCTTGCAGTTTAAATAACCTGCTTTGACAGAAGATGGAAGATTCGGAGTGCTGAACGTCAAAATAATGGACCTAGTTGGTAGTAGGTTGCCATCTTTTTTGGTCATTATTCTCCGTGCATGTGTCACCTTTTGTTCGCTAAGCTCTTGTACTATTTCTTCTTCAGAAACAGTTAATAGGTCCCATTCACTGATAACGCCTTTAGACGTGTTCAGGGTGTTATGGGGCGTAACTGACACTGGAATATTGTTGAATGTTGTTAAATTTAACAATTTTTCCGAATGAGATGTTTTTGAGGTTTCAATTAAAAGGTCTCCTGATTGGAGACGCTTCACCATTTTAGGGGATCCAACAACCGATTCTAAACATTTCTGTATCAGAAAAGGCGATAGCTTGCCGACAGGTTGTGTGGACAATGAGTGCATTATGAGAAATGCTGGCATATCTGAAATCTGTTTTTCCGTCCGAAGTCTCTTCGGACGATTGGACTCGTGTTCTGAGACAGAGTTAACAACTTTGCCACCTGTGGGCTCCAGAGATGGATATTCATTACAATCCATCGTTGCTCCTTTTAGCCCTGGAAGAGGGAAATCCTTCTCCCAGATTACCGGCCCCGCCACGTGGAGGCAGGAGCGGTGCCAACCAGTGACCAAGCGATCAGCAGAAGAGGAGAGCAGTACGTTGCTAGCGATAGCAGTGACGTTGCAAGCGGGGTTAGCAGTAACGTTGCTAGCGGTGAAGCAGTGACGTTGCTCAGCGAGGGAAGCAGTAACGTTGCGAGCGGTCAGCAGTAACGTTGCGAGCGGTGGAGGGATTATCAAAGCACTAGTACTCGCCCTAGGAAAATCGCTAGAAAATCGCACTAGAAAGATCGCTTGGGAACTATCGCTTGGCACTCGGGGCCAAGATCGTTATGAATCAAGAATCTATAGTTGAACAGAATCTGTTATGAATAATACCTGCCCATCAGCAGATTAGTGAAATAGTTCTGTTCAACAACAGAGAAGGATCTCTTGCTGAAGAGAACATAAAACGCGTTCTTAGACTATTCGATTCGTAAAAGTTCCCATCAATTATCCTATTGCTAAGATGAAAATAATAGTAATAATGCTTCAGCTTTTAAGACAGAAATTATGTTAATTTCATAAGTTTGTAAACGTCTTGCCAAAGATGCAGAATAAGAAATAATTACTGAGTTAATTGAAGTTTATAAAGCCTTGAATGGATTGAGCAAGCTCAATGCTAGTGGAATTCTTCCTCTTGCTCAGATTACTCACCTGAGGGAGCATAAATTCAAATTGAGGAAAGACAATTGTAGAATAGAAGTGCGGAAATTCGCCTTTAGCCAGCGGGTGGTTGATAGTTGGAACAAACTTCCATCTGTTGTAGTGGAGGTCAGCAACTTAAATAAGTTCAAGGCAGAACTAGACAAACATTTAAAGCGAATGATGATTTTTTTTTTTTTTTTTGGCTTATGCTATATAAGCTTGCCTTCCTTCATCATATCTCCTACTAATGCTAAAAAGAAAATTGGTGAAAATAAGACATCAGCTAAAAATCATACATCTTGGCTGAGTTGCTAACATTGAATGGCACAACTGCTTGTTAAAAAGAATTGAATTTTCTCTTCACAATGTTCCAAGAAGACATTGAAAAAACATTGATTTACAGCAGGGATTTTTATTGTTCTGATGATGTTAGCAGATCGATGTCCAGAAGGAAGGACTGTTTCTATTGAAGTTAGTACTCAAGAAAAAAATACGTTGAAATAAGGCTCATATTCAATAATATGCGAAAAAACACAAACTTTACACAAACATCCAAATGTGCGCATCGGTTCCACAAACCTTGTCGAAATATGTCCTAAAAACTCTGCGTTCTGTTTTTACTGCTACTACTGTAGCGGGTAGACAAACAAACAACACATTTGCTGATACAGAATTGCTGGTTCGTCTGTGCACCAGTCGTCAAAATTTCAAACATGCTGTTTGGATATATGCCACCACTGCTCACATGAACTTTCTATCCATGCAGGGAAATTTACACTTAGAAAACAACAGCTTCAAAATAGCTTATAGAATTGGACGAGTTTAATTAAAACGGAAGAAGGAAGAAACGGATTTAAGGGTTACAATACAGGCAGACATGAAATTTACTGTACATTGCTGACAACCAGCAACCTAGGGCTGTCAGTGATTTACCGAAAAAATGTATGTAGAGATAAGTATATAGAAAAAGAAATTTCACTGTATACCGCAAATGTAGGACCTTACTTGGAATACTGTCTATGTATGGAGGTCAGAACACATCGATCTTCTGAAAAGGTCCAATAAGAGCAACGCCCCTAATGAGATTGGCTAAAGGGCCGCCATGTGAGGAAAGACTTCTTACATGTGGACTAAAGAGCTTGGGAAATTTTACTGTGGGTTCATAAGGCTCTGAGCTGGACGGAAAATAGCAAAATAAATTGACAGTGAAATTTTCACGGTATGAAGTAGAATCAGGGAACATAAATACAGACTGTTTGGGGGGGGGGGAAGCGTTATAGAGTGGATTATAGGAAATTCTCCTTAGCCAGCGAATTGTTAACCGCTGGTGCAAGTGGCCGTTTTGCGTAGTTGAGGACGGCTTGAAGAAATTCAAAGGTCTATTGAATAGGTACTTATGCGAAGAAGGGAAACACGGTTTTATTATTTTTTTCTTTGGTCCAGCAAACACCTCTAGCTTATTTTCAATGTATAGGCAACGTTGATTAAATATCCATAAACCGTATGGATATTTAATATTGTATAGGCAATATTAAATATCCATACGGTTTAAAATTTACAATAGCAGACAGTTCGTAAAAAAGCTATACCGAATCACACATGGCATATCACTGAATAGTTTTACGTTACTTTACACTAAAAGGCAATACATTTTTGCCCTCGTAGCAAGCCAGTGAATACGGTGTGACGGCCTCGTTTATGAATCCTCGTTATGAATACAAGACCTCGTTATGAATCCAGCATCAATGGACAGAAATGTATTGGCTCTTTTCCCAATGTGGTTGAGATAATAAGTTTCAGATGAGGATTTCGTGGATTTTATGTCGGTTTTTCGTCCGGTAAAAAGTCATACCGACCGAAGAATACAATATACTCATGTCTCACAGTATTACTTAGTGCACTAGCGCTTAATATCCATTGACTATCCAATTTAAGTATTTAATTCAACAAGCAATAAATTATTCGGGGAATAAATCACTTGCTTCCTTAGAGTCCCTCTTCTATACTACACATTAGAGGTGAACTGGTGCAGTTTTGCGCCCAGTAATTTTATCAGAGTCAGCAGTGGACTAGGAAAGAATCTCTCGGACATATGCAATCTCTCACGGCTCGAACACACAGCACTGGCCTCTCTCATCGGTCTTATAGATGGTGGTTTAAACGTATCGAAGATTATAACGATATAGATACAGCGATTACAACAGTCAGGGAATTTTCAACCCTTGGGATAATTTTCTCTCCATGAACAGGCTAAATTTCTGTTAGAATAGGCTTCGAGCAGAATGGGTTACATGGGCAGACTTGTCCAGATTAATCATCAGTCCGAAGTACTTGAGATATTTCCAACAGCCTAAGGATGTTGTAATTTTATCAACGGTGTCTTTCACTTTCTCAGATAGTTACTGTACACAGTATTGTAATGTAACACACCGTCATCATACAGTACGGCGGCGATAATATTCCATTTTACAGCCATCATTGCTATACATATTGTATGATCTCGATCTTGACAGAATAAATTGCACAGAATTACTGATGAAAGCAAAATAATGGTTAGTTCGCTTACTTTGTCACAAAGGTTCATACCACTAAAGATTTGCATAAAATATGATACAAAAATCTTAACTTCACGATAAACCCCTTAACGTTTCGATTTTATTCATTTAGCGTGTTAGCCATGACAAGATACATTTCAGCGAACCACATTTTCAATTTAACTTTTTTTTAAATAAAAACCCTATGGATTTCTGCAATCTTTAAAAGCACATTCCGGCCGAGAATGGACTGAATATGTCAGACACTTGGGAAATCATCGTTCCAGTAAGTGGAAAAATTTTATACATTAGTTATTCTGTATTTCCTCAGGAGATCTGATACATTTTAAAAGTTTATTATTTGTTCTTTAAACGTGTTTGCGTTAAGGGGGAGGATTTTGCCTAAATGCTTACCTGATATCTCTAAAGAAATCTTAAATGGGAAACAAATTCTTCTTGTCTGTCGAAATCAATAAAAAAAGACAATAGAAGCATTTATAACTGGAAAATAACTTGGTTTATGATGAATTCAACTTGCCATTTTTTTTTTCAAATATTCATTCTTCAGAACTTCATCCAAAAGCGAATTATGATGTATTCAGTGGAAGCACCCACATTGGTAGAGAATAACATGGGGTGATCTAATTTATCCAATGCACGGATTGTGCAAAATTCCGTGCGATACTTCACCACAAAAAAAAATAAATAAATGACAAAATTAAATAAATAAAGCTGTAATGTAATTATAATATTTGCGTATCTTTTAGAAGATAGAATGAAAAAAAAAAAAAAACATTTATATTTACAAACAAATTTTTAATAAAAAGATTTTTCAAGTTTAGTGGCTCACGTGTGCTTAGTGAATTTCATGAATTTCTTTTATGTTAGGTCAAATTGTGAGTCAAGTTTACTCGCATTTCTTCATTTAACGTTTTTAAATTTCTGCGTTTCACTGTTTTTTATATTGGTCATCAGAAGAGACAGAAAAACCCAGATTCACGAGAATAGGTGGTTGAAACTACAACAAAGCCATCAGAAATTGTTTAGCTAGCCAAATTAAGAAAATCTTCTTTCAGTGAAATCCAGAAGCTGTCCAGACCATTTTCTTCATATTTGAACTTCAACTTCAAGCTGCGGTTATTTTTTTAGCTCTGCGAATTTCTCTTCTTCTACCAAGGAAAGCACGCTAACATTTGATGAAACAAAAGGATTTCTTATCCAGTCATATGCGTATGCGTTCAAATCTGGAAAGTATCCTTCAAGTTTATTTCTCAGTAATGTTAAATATTTACAAATCAAATATTTTTTATCTTTCTTAAAATAACATCAGAAGTTTTTGATAACATTTCATAACTGTCCTCTTCGACATTCCTGGAACAAATTTTTGTTTCTCAGCACTGAAATAATTTTGTCTGTTATAATCAACATTCTCTCACCTTTTCCTTGCAATGCTGAAATTTGTTTTTTCAGGAGTTCAACCTTATCAGACAGAAAAACTGATTTTGTGCACCATAGTTCAATTTAAAGTTTTATTTTCATTCTCAAATAACTCCAACATTGCATCCTTGAACTGGTAAACGCCAAGGGGACAAATATTAAGAGCTCATGTTTATGAGCTCTTAATACTCGTCCCATAGAAAACTAGAGTATGTAGGAGAAGATTTCTGTGTTTTGTACCCATTTCTTCGCATAAATGAGCAAATATGGGTGATTTAAGAGGTTTTCTTTTAATAAAGTTTACTATCTACGCAGTCTTGTCTAAAACTATCATTAGGTCTTCACCAATAGTTCTTGCAGCAAACACTTCTCGGTGTAGAAAGCAATGTCTAGTTAGTTAGTTCTCTCTCTCTCTCTCTCTCTCTGCCAAGGAAATAAAACCTTTTGTAATCCTATCACTGAACGAGCACCATCTGTGCATATTCCAACGCAATTCTTCCAGCATAAATTCATCATCTGAATGTACTTATTTAAAATCCTTAAAAATATCTTCTCCTCTTGCACTAGGCGTCATTTCTTTGCAGCATAAATATCTGTTCAACAATTTTTCCTTCGTAAATAAAACGTATGAAAGACAAGAGTTGAGCGAGTCCGCTAACATTAGTAGATTCATCAAGTTGAATTATAAACACGGTATTTTTTTCCCAACCGTATCTCTCACCAAAATTTCAGTTTTCAGATTTATCCTTAATTCGTTGTCAGGCAAAGGAATCTTTTTAATTTCAGCTTTGTGTTTAGGGCCGAACATAGTTTTCATTGTGGCACAGCATGTCGGAATTATGATTTTCTAGCCTATTGAGTGTGGTAACATATTTTTTGCAATTAACCCGGATACTAAATAATTTTCCTCTTGAGCCTCATTCGAAGTCTTAAACTTCTTAGTAAATAAAGCACACTGTCTTGTTCTATATTTCAGCGTTATTTTTGAAATAATTCACAATTTTTCCTGTTAAATGATTGAGTTTATTAGAAAAGTCACTTTCATTTACATTTTTACAAAAAAAAAAGCGCTAAAAACATTAACGCTTTTAAATCATTTCAGTTAGGTATGGATTAGATGAATAAAGCAAAGAATAATCTTGTACCCATTGCACTATAAAGAGTCCACTTCGATGTGGGAGTGGACTCTTTATAGTGCAATAGGTACAAGGAACACCAAACATGTATCGCACAGCCTGGTCTGAAGTTTTAACTCTGATCCCAATAAAATCTTTTAGGATAAAAACAAAACCGGAGTTTCCGGAAAAAGACCCCAAGCAACCATCTTCTGAGACTGTCGAACCCGGTGATGGTAAGAAGAAATTCCACGACAGTTCGTTTCCAGGAACAACCTTCCTTCGCATACATTTCCTGAAAATTATAATCTACATATAAAAATAAAATTATTTTATATTACTGTCTAATTGCTCAGAAAAATGATTTGATTCCAATTCATCAGCTTTAGAATATAAAGCTGCTTTTTCCTGACTTCCAAAATAATAGTTAAAATGTTACTGGGAATTAGGCTGTTTGGTATATGATGTTTATAAGATACGGAAGATATCTACTAAGGCCATTCTATTTATCTCGGAAGCATTGGTGAACGTCATAATGTCATTCACAATCAGAATGCGCAAGTGAAACAAAAATGTTCAATGATAAATAAGTATGGCTGAATGTTTTACCTAAATATAGTTGCTCCATACCCAGATACGAAGCTGAGAGCTCACATAAAACACTAATAAGTGAAACTGTTCAGAGCGAAAAGAGAAACCTAACTCAGAAAAAGAAGAAGCAATTCTTTTACTTGATTTTGATGTGTAAATCATGTATCATGCATGTGAAGCCGCAAAAACATCGGGGAGTAGGTAAGCCGGAAATTGAACTATGCGATAAATAGCGCCTAACATATCCTATAGAACGAAACTCACCGGATGAAAAGAAGGCTGAAACGGAAGAAAGAATAATAATTGCCTAGGCGCCTTTAAATTCCCATCGGATGATAATAGAAAACGTGTTGGGAACAGCAGACACAGCGTACAGAATGCAGAACATTCGCCATAGAGAGAAAGGAAACTCTGAATTGGTTTCGATTACTAACATGTCTGCAGAAATTACCATCTAAGCAGAGCATGACGGGCTTTGTAACCACGATAAAGGGTGTGCGAAACATCTTTTAGGACGCTTTGAGCGAAATGGTTGTAACTCGCAGTTAGAAACATTAAGTCTCAATGTGTGCAGCACAATGCCGAGTCTGTTTCGGATGCAACGTTCACACACCATTTAGAATTCAGCGCGGAATTTATCGAAAGACAAGTTGCATGACGAGATGTCTTAATTTTTTACTGATAGAGGGAAAAGTTCCCGTGCTATTGAAAGTCTGTAAAGTCTAAATGCACCAATCACGGACAGAGCCATTCTGAGATCTGTGACATCGTTTTCCGGCAAAAATCGGAAAATGCCCACTTCTCGCTTATTACGTATTCATGAAAAACGCATCCGTGTTTCGGAAGTAGTTCAGCTTCCTGTTTACCATGAAGACATCTGTCACTGAGGTTGTAATCATGATAGAGGAGACACGGCTTTCTACATCGATTTTTTAAAGTCAACGCCAAACCCTAACGGACTTATTTATATAACACTGTCAGCCTTCCGTAGTAAAATATGCCGCAACGCCGGTGTGCGGAACCTTGTTTTATCTCGCTCATCTTAGTCGGACGTCTGATGCTGATAAGCAGACGTAAATGGAATTTAATTTATAATAATATATGCAATAAAATATTTCGTTTCCTCGAATTATTGATCCAGAATTCGCGGCGATATCCCCACAAAACAGAACCAAACCGCCCAGGGATGCCTTCGCTCATGTACTTTACGCAAGATTACGGTTGGTCAGGTCACATACACAACGGCGTGTAAATCCTTGAGCGAGGTAGTTAAAATTTCAGCAACCAATGCTGGTTCGGACGATAGAGCGAATTTCAGGAGCGAGGACGTGCTCAGAAAAAGTTGAATATTTCTAAGTACCGACATATATAGATATAACACCTGTGTGATTGACGTTTTCAAGAAGTGCGGGCGTTTGGCTCTTATAAGGTTTCGTCGCTTTTGCATATAGGCCACTTATCCTGCAGTGTCATTACTAAAAATCAAAGAAGTTATACATCCATGATGGACAGTGATGCTTCTCCTTGAAAGCGAAAATAACACTGAACTATAAGAATAAATATATACGCTTTCTTTAATTTCATTTTAACCGCTTCATATACAAATTAATGAAGGGTCTCAGATCATCATTTCCCGAAAATAAGGAATACTTATTTTTATGCTTTTTTCTTTTAGAGAACTTTGAGATGGCTGGCACAAAAGAAGAGCCGACTCACAACAACATTTGGATGTTTAAAGCTACAAACAAGATGTTGAACGGAAGGATACCTATGTTATACGAGGGATGGATGGGTGTGGGGTGTTTTGACACCAGACTGGAATCGGTATGCAGAAAATCTACGAAATCTTTATTGCTGTCAGATATATAGTACAAGGGAATCCTGGGTTTCTGTTGTACTATCGATAAAGTAAATTAAATGTTTTTCTGCAGACAAAGGGGCCTGGTTAAATTGAGGAAACCTAGCAGCTAGTTCATCAGCAGAAGTTGAACTGACATTCGGACGCTGTTCTACAAAAGGTGCTATACATCTACTATTTCATCAGTGAAAAAATTGCGATCATGTGTTAGCGTATTGGCCTGACGTCAAAACCGTGCCCTTCACTGTCATCTTCAAAAATAAATATGGGCTGACAATGCTGGGAGATGAACTTGCAAACCGCACTGTTACCCTTGTGGATTTTGGTTCCCATATAAAGGATGATTCAGCGGAAAAGTTTCAATTGGCTGTTTTTGTAGACATTGAAGGGGCTTTTGACTCTGTATGGTGGAGGGGAGGATTCTAGATCGCCTTAGAAAAGCGGACTGTCTTACACAATTAAATCACCTATACAGAAACTATTTTTTCGAGAGGTTTATTATAATAAAATCACGCGCTATATGCTTAGAAAGCAGAATGTCCACAGGGGCCTGTATTGGGACCCTTGGTGTGGTATATGGTCTTACATGAGAACAAGAATTTGAAAATTGCAACATTATCGCTTTTGCAGATGATCTTGCATTATCTACTAGAGGAGGATCTCGAAGAGCAGTAGAGTTAACTGCTAACCATATTTTGTCGTATTTTTATTTATGGTCTTCAAATAACAAGATCAACAATAAACTAGCACTACAAAAACAAAAATGTTGTTTAAATCACAGATGGATCCAAAACCGTAAATTATAAATTTTGATTATGGGCAATTCGGTCGCCCGTAGTCAAAAAGAATAATTATTTAAGAATGCTAGTAGATAATAAATTGAGTTTTTATCCTCATATGATATATTTGGAGAAAAAGTCTAAAGGTTTTCAGGAACAATAATTAGATTATCGCTTTCAGATTGGGGATTGTTTAGAAAGTATCTTTTTCAAAAAAGAAAGTCTAAAAATTCTCTTAAATAGTATTCCTCCCTATGATAATGTACTCAGCTAGAACTTGGTTTCATTGGGTAGGAACTCTTCGACATATAAATAAATTACAATCGATACTATGCTTCTGGTTTTTAATCGTGCTTGTAGAACTGTTTCCACATTGGCACTCCCAGTCCTTGCTGGGGCCATACCCCTGGATTTGTTTGTCGTCTTTCGAAGCATTTGTTATCGAATTAAGTAAAAGATTCCGACAATGTATTTAGGATCAGAGTTAGAATTGCAGAATAGCCCAAAAGTTGATGAAAAAAAAGTGTCGGAATGAACTAATTAATATCTAGCAGACAAGGTGGGAAAATTCTTCAACTGGTGTAGTGACAAGATATTTTATTCAAAATGTGACGTACATATTAAAAAAATATAAGGTGAATCAAAGGTAGTTTTCTATGAGAATTGACATTTTCTTCTTGATAACTGGACATGGATCGTTAAACGATAAGTTGTTTCAGATGGGATTACGTGTTACAGAATTATGTCTGTGTGGACTTCAGGAAAGCACAAAACACATGCTTTATTGAGTGTCCTTATTATACTGATTTACGCTTGCAACTACAATGTTATGTTAGTAACTTTTCTCTTGGGAAGGAAGAATATCTTCTTTCTAAAAATATGGTGTTCCAATATTGCAGGATTTTGTTTCTGCGGTGTTTAAAAGAAGAAGATAGGTGCTTAGAGTTTGAAGAAGCAACATCTAAATATTGACTGTTTTACCTATGGTATTGCCTAACTTGCTCGCTCGCTCTCGCTCGCTCTCTCTCTCTCCACACCAAGGGGTTTATTTAATTAATTTTTTTTCTCCTTTGGAATAGGCCCCCCAGAGAAATCTGGTCCGCCTTTTGGCAACATCAGGTGAGCCAGAGTCTCGAATTGAGACGGTAAGAGCTTTAATGGGACTGGCCCACCTTGCCGTGGTGAGGACGAGTACGCAAAACAAAAACAACACAGAACGTACATAATACACAAAAATATACCCTTTTACAGTGGTACTGTTCTTCACAGAGATACGAGGCGGAGTTGAACTTACGTTCTAGGACTCCCCCACCCCATTTACTAAAATATGTCCACCGCACTGTTACCCGTTCACTGTGCAATGGTTGCTGATCGAACTCACGAGAGCTTTCTACCAATCAATAACGAAACTTTTATTTATTAAAAAAAACATTTAGATAAAAATGAGCTTCACCACACATCCATAGATTGCGAATAATTTCTCCATCATCATCCAAGCGAGTTAGCATTTCTGACAAAAAAAATTAAGGTAAGAAGATCCTGAATCTTTTATTTTTGCAGTATCTATCCTTTTAGAGAATGACAATTTCAGTCCTGTTTCAATATTCGTCGTACAACTCTGTTGGATAACTTCAATGACAGTGTGCTGGTAGCTGTGATGTTTTCTGGTGTACGATCACTTCTTATTCCACCAGGAGGATTATTTTTTAGAGTACAACTAGTTTCTTCAACATTACGTAGATTACAAAGCCGTATTTCTTATCACGCTTCTCGTGATAAGAAATAGGCTTTGTAATCTTTTGCATGTAATATGATTAAAGCTGTTGTTCACTTAAAATTCCCCTCAGAGCTGCGTGTCCTAAAGCCTCTGCCGCTGCTTCTGCCCTTCCGTTACGGTCACAAGGATTTATCCGTTTTTACAATTTAATTGGCGCTGATTGTTAAAAATGATTGTAGAGCCGATATTGCTGATTATACAGCCGAAATTTGCCAGATGAATAACCTTGTATTTCCCTCACAAATCGTGTGTTCTCTGAAAGGTTTTCTTATTTGGTAGAGGACAACTGGAAGCTTTCCCCTTACACATACTGGTGTAGCAGTATGTGCAAGGGGAAGACGCTTCCATCTTCATTTCAAATGCACACTATCACTTAATAGCACAGAAACTTTTATGTTTTATTGACTAATCTTACGATGCTCTACATATATACTGTACACACACACACAGAGTTTCAAACATTCTGTGCTTCAAGAATTATTACAAATGATGCGAGTGAAAACATGAAAAATAATTTCTTTTTACTTAATTATCATTAACTGTAAATTTTAATTAATCGTCAACCGTATTCATTAGACAACAAATAAATATCAGATAACTGGAAGTTATCAATTCACTGATTATAATGGCCACTGAAAGGCGCATATTTATCCCAATATTTGACAGAATACGTTTAAATGGACGAGACTATGGAACAAACTTCACAGCTGAAAATGTTGAGAAAAAGAGATGCTTATCATTACAAAATGAAGACTTCGCAATTTGTACTATGATAATTAGGTTCCCATTTAGGCACATTCAGTTTAAACTAGACATGCACAGCGTTTTAAAACTGATTATTTGTCATTCTGCACAACACAGATAGTGAATCCCTTTGATAGATACGGCGGTGAACAATACCGCCGTTAATAAATAAATAAAGGGAGACCTAATGATCCAGAAGCAGATAATTAATTGGAGCAGATAATCATCAACCCCTGAAAAGTAGCTAACAAATTTCCGTGCCCATTATTGAGTGAAAGAAAAAGCTACCATATTATCTGAATTGGTTTGTCAGCTGACACTCCTCATTCATTTTTGGTAAACTACAGCATTCGACATTGACCATTTCTCAAATTGTCTGACAAAGGAAGAGACTGTTATCTGTGTCACTTCTATTCAACATTCAGCAGTAGTGATGCTTCCTGTGTATTGAAGTCTAGTGAAGGTTTCAAGTCATCGGTAACTTTTCAGCGGATACTGTTATATGAAATGAGCAGTGCACAACACAAAAATCCAGCAATTTTCTCAACCAACTTTTGTCCATCAAATTAAACAATTCGCTTCCAGAATTACCAGCGGTCAGTTACTTTAGTAAAAAGTAATCGACAACTAGCAGTTTTTGAGACTATACCATACATGTTTATATATCTAAGCATTCACATGTTTAAAACTAACAAAAAAATTAATATTTTCAGAGCCCGTCCTTTAATGTTTTTTTAATTAAAAATGGAATGGCTAAAAAATGTTAATGTTAATATTTTAACCATTTCTTTACTTTAGGGGTCTTCCTGCCGTTCTGTTTCTAAATTGTCTATCGTTAGAAACGACCACGATTGCTTCGTTTCACGTTTTATTTTGATAAACCGAAACAACGTCAAGTATTTATCACACTTAACTCTCAAATTAATTGATTTCTTTGAAGGGAGTTATGTTTCACACATAGCTATAACCCCGTTACCTTTCCCGACATTACTCTATTACTCTTGTGTCTTTAGCTAAGAGCTCTGAGCAGTTTCTCGCCTGAAGGTCCAACAAGCACTGTAATCTATAAGGATGATGTTTCCTGAAATGAAATCATCTTGTGTATGGAATTACAGGCAGAGACCAGTGCATCATTAAAACTTAAAAAGTTAAAATCATTAATCATTGAAAATCCTTATAAAAATGAATAATAAAAATCATTAAGAAAAGTGCAATTTAGAAATACATACTTGTAACTCCCTGTTTCCCTCATAGATATTGTTACTCATTTATATTTAATCACACACCTTCAGCAAATATAATAAATAATAATAAATCTGTGCTTGGTAGTTTCCGTCCCAAAAATTAGAAATAAACACATTACAATCACTAGCAATGGAACAATTTCAGACAACTTCATAAATAATGTGATATTTAAAAAATAAACTTTAATTTTGAGCACTAAAAATAGATAAAATTGTGAAGGTTTTCAGGGGACTAATCACAAACTGCGCTAATTACATAATAACATCCTATTTTTAATAATCAAAGTGGTACTAAAGGAGTTCATCTGAAAATCAGAAGCACGCAATAAAAAACACAAACACTTTTGATGAGGTGTGTGGCTTGATGTAGAATAACAATCAAAAATGCAGTGTTTATGAAATATTCGCATTAAATATTCATTTACCCTTTTAGAACTTCAAAACTGTATGTAATTTTGTAATTGTATAATTTACTTGTTTTTTCAGATGATAATTACTTTTAGGTTTAAAAAGCAACAACGATATATACACATAATGCAATCTTTTGGTTTACACATCTCATCTTGAAATGGTTTAATAATTCCTAAAAAACATAAACATATATTATGAACATTATATAAGCATAATAGTCCACAGTTAATATGCACAGTTCCACAATTTATTTCTGCACTAGAATACGCATTGCTACAAAAAACATCGCATACGGTCCAAATGGACGTTCGACTCTTGGTTACTATTGACGAGTCGGTATTATCGTACCAGGAGTTTCCGTCCTGACTGAACTTAGAAGAAATAAATCTTTGTACATATTTCTATCAGTAAATGTGATAGGTAGCAGAAAAACTGGGGTCTCGGTGTACCGAATATTCTTTTCGTTCGTCTATGTTATATTCCTGTGAGGAGATACATCTAAGATTAGCAAAACACGGCAGCATGTGCTACCGAAGGCTTCAGTATTTTGAATGTTCTTATATTTTACCTTACCCATCCTAAAATTTATGTTTACACAGTTTGTTATATTTAATATATAATTTTTATTTTACATTATAATTTTAATTAGCTTATTCGGAGCCAACATAATTTATTTATTATGAATTATTATTAATAATAAATACTTCTTACTCTGACTAAGCTAATCATCGTCAATCGCAGGGCCTTGCTAATCAAAAGAAAGGTAAGCTTCTTTAAAAAATAAAATCATATAATGAAGTTATTAAACAGTGCTGGGTTGAAACAAATAGTTAGGTGATTATCTTTCCTAATAGCTGCTACCATAAATATAATAACAATTAGCTCTTATACTATTTCTTTATCCAACTGAGAAGGCTTGACGCTAAGGACTTAATAGACACCAGCTTCAAATAGCTAACGATACATACAAAAGGAATGAATATCCTCTTATTTACACTATTTAATTTTTTTTAAAAAATAAATTGTAAAAGTCTGCGCGTGTCATTTTATCATGCTCTTTATTACATCGAAGATGATACTGCACTGCAACACACCGAAGTGGTATGCTAAAGCCACTGTACTCGGGGTTTCCCAAACTGGAGAAGTCATCGACCAACTGAAAATGTTACAATGTCGTCACAGTCTTCCACCCATAAAATAATTTTCAATGAGAAAAGGAGAGGAAACATCAAAATATTAGTAAAGACTGTTCTACCAAAAATACATGGATACACATACCTTTGGGAAAAACACAAGTTTCAATAGACAATTAACAAAAGTGTAGGCAACATTTAGTTACAATCTAGCGCAATCCGTCCAGGAAAAATTTAGAACATTCATGGTAGAAAGCAATAAATATCTTTTTTTAATCACTCCTTCAATGCAGTATCCAGTGCAAATGGAGAAGAATTGTGTATTGGCTGCGCTCTGCTCCAACGTTCCAAGACATCCCCGTTCGACAGGATTTAAATCTTCACTCCGTTCCAAGGAATGTTGGACTTCGCTTTCCTCAAAACAGGTTTGTACTCTGCTTGCTCTACGGGATTGATCATGTGGGCCTTTCTGAACGTTAGTTCGGGGAACAGTTATAGTTTAAATCAAAAGAAGCAGTCCCGTTCCATGACCTCCTAACTTCATTTTATGGACAACATACTGTTATAGATTACATTCTCAAGCATTCTCCACATTCACATTCGATCGTTTGACCTGAAGACTGTGTAGGTGACGTGCCATTCCACAAGACCTGTTTGCACTATTCCACGGTTGAAGAATGATATGCTAAACTTTATTTACAAACGGGTCTGGCATTCATTGGTATGAAGAATGTCTTGAGCAGAATGTCTCTCAGGAGAGCTCATAATGTGCAGCTCTGTACGGACTATGGGCGCAGTTGGACATTCCTGTGGACCCTGGTGCTGTAACGTCAAGTTTTCCAAGGGAGTATCTTGATTCGCTTTTACAGCCTTCTTCAGTAATCGGTGATCGCTAACCGTCAGCCATTTCTCTTGTCTAGCCGTGTCCATGGCCTACTTTCCTCGTTATTATTAGTAAAACTAATAACATGGAAATGCTTATAATTTTCTTTAATGAGATGGATGAACTTTTAGAAGCTTAAAGACGTCTAACATTTTAAGCATTACAGCAGCCAGATGTTAACACATTTCACATTTGACTGTAAATTTCTCAATGTTTATTCTGCTTGTTTAAAAGATGACCATTTGGAACCTCGAAATTTTATAAATAATGCCCCAAAAATGTAAGAAGTTTTAAATATTTGGTGACAGCATATTAACTAATCCAGTAACCGCTTAAGCCCTTACTTTTGAAAAGCGATTTGGTTTCTATGTTCAAGCTCAAATCAGCAATCTCCTCCTTTAAGTCAGACTACACATTCGAAATTCCTACTACACTGTTGAATGGAAGACTAATCCAATGAGAAATGAACGTATTGCCAAAATCTTTGAAGCGAACTTTAAAATCATTCTTCTAGTTTTCAAGGCGGGATGAAAATGCAGATGACATTGTCTGAAGCAATACCCTAGCAGCATTCCTTTCTAAACCTGACAAAATATTGAATGTTTCTCCTCTACGATATACGCCTAGTAACAGCCAAACTTTGTTTCAAAGTCTAATATAGCAGTTCGAGTTTGAGTGATAGTAATGAGTTTATTCTATAGATTGGGTTTCATTCAAATTCTAGTCTCTGCTAAATACAGCATATGAATTTTGCGTCGTAACATTTCCACATCATTCAGAAATTGTGGCTAGATCAAAAAGCCCTCTTCACTGGTTCTAACCAGTTAGTTATCTTTAAAAAAACTTGCTTCAGTAAAGCTAAAAATTTTCTTCCCAGTGGCATCCCATTTGAAACCAACCACAGTAATATTACCATGTGGAATATCTCTTGAAATACCTTTCAAAGCAAATTTTAAATTACTGTACATTTATTGTGGTTATGCAGTGCAGTAAATAGTTGCCATCCCGCCATTATCACACGTATCACTTGCTAAGGCTGCACAATGAGCCATCATCTGGATTCAACTATCTAGTATCAACAACCAAGTTAAGACAATGGGCCACCCTCTGGAATGAATCACTAGGTAGTGAGATGAGCCACCATCTGGAATGAGTCACTAAGTAGCGTAGTGAGCCACTAATGAGGATCAACCCGGTGAGGTCGCTCAGGCAGCATAATGGACCACCACATAGATCAGTCAGTAATGCAACACAATGAGCCACCATCTAGTATCAGACGCGAAATTATTAATAAGCTGACAAATATAGTAATCTCATCTCTGATTATTTGTTGAGACCAATTGTTTACTTTCTCAAGTTGTAAGGCAGTCTGAGACTTGATTTAGTTAGCTTAGAAAAGGTTACACAAAATCACACTGCAAGAGAACAGATTAAGGTTCGCCACAGTACCCTAACGACGGTGAGAACCCCCCACCGAAAGAAAAAAAAAGTTCGCCAAAGCAAACTAATCCCGTGATTCACAACACGAAATTTCTGACAGGCAAACTCTTTCCAATTGTCTTTTCAGTTCACCTCGGATTCAAGCAACTGTCTTTACTTAAAAGAAAACAGTTCTTATCTACTTCTTGCTAACCCCTGAAAGTCGATGTCCTCAAATTCTCACTTTTGTAATTTGTAACACCAATGATAGGCATGCACTAAATTGGAATTATGGAACACACCAAATATTCAGAACACGTTACCGCTCATCGATGCTTAGTCCTAAGATATTTAACTTAAAAATTACGTTCTGCATCTATAAGCATACATGTCCCCTAGATGAAAACAACAGTTAGTTTTCAATAGTTTCGTTTATTTCTTTGTTATTTGATTTTTAAGAGCATTAGCAATTAAGGCTATATTGTTCCGGGATATGCGGTGGTCATTCCCTGACCTTTCCGCATCCTCCGTATTTGGTGGTGACGGACTCGAACCCCGGTCTAATTAAGAAGCGTGTGCTACGCGCTGCTGCTCCTTCCCACCTGGCTACGGAGACGTCTTTTCAATAGTTTCATAATATCGCAACTTTCTCCCAAACTCTAGACTCTCAGAAAAGCCCTGTTCACTGGTTAATTGCACTCCGTCGGACTATTCGGACGGAGTGCAATTAACCAGTGGAAATCAGTTCCAATCTAAGATCAGAATGTCCTGACTGTGATACAATTTGTAATCCCAAGTCTCGTCAGAACCACAAAAGCAATTAATTCCCAAATGGGTTTTAATTTTACCCAAAAGACCATTCACATTCAAAGGAAAGTGCGCTGCATGTCTGGAGCAAACCACATACATCCCAAATAAGCAGCATTCTTTAACTGTGGAAAGAACTTATAGTAATACGCCCTTTGATTGATTGGCTCCAACGTGCTCTTCCCACTCCATCCTGTGAGATTAGCTTTTAAATATTTTATAACCAAAATCTCATGAAGAAGTAACTTTTTTTTATTGAGATTGCAATATGTACATAAGCCATAAAAATATCAGTATTTTTCAGTTCTGCTGGACCTTAAAAAATTGAACCGTTGGATTTCAGTGAGCCGTGTTTGACTAATGGCATTCATCTCGGAGGATAAACTGTTGTTATTTAGCGGAATGCTTCTAGATGGAATGCCCTTAAATGATAGTTAATAATTTTCTTCTATCATATAATTTCATATAAGATTGGTAACCTTGCCAATGATATACGCGATTTTAGTTCCTATGCAAAACGACGGAGATGTTGCATGATAGTTGCATCCTCCATTATCTCCCGCTGTCAACAGCATCTAGAAACTCGATGAAAGACAAAGTTGGAAGTTTCCGGAATCTTTCCTCATGTTTAAAAAAAATCCAGATTCTTATATCCTTTCATCTTATCTGCTTCGCTGTATCATTCTAAAATATATTTTCACTTACCAAATATTTCATAGGGGTCAATTGTTCCATATGGGCGCATATATAAATACCATTACTGAGTAATTATATGAGTATTGAAAAAAACCTTTTCTAAAAGAATGTAAATAAACCGCATATACACTACTATTTCGCTAATAAATCGCTCATACTCAGTCATTCCACTTCAGAAATGGATTTATTACTTTTCTAGCTAATCCTATTTTTCGTAGACTCATATCTATATGATAAACTGTTGTAGATAGTTGAGATCTGATAATTCTGGAAAAGGTCGTAACTACCTACAATATTCCAGCATTTCTCGGATGAGAACGTGTCAAGTCAAGTAGCTATCACGAAGAACGGATTTGGGGGGGATTGACTCTGAAAATAAGTCAGATCACCAAAAAAACAGTTACAGTGCAGAAGAATGGAGAGATTTCCAGAGCTTACCCCAATTTTTATAGTGGCCTCCCTTGCCCAGTCGATTCGAGGCAGCTCAGCGTTTTTGGGCGCACTGCTCAATCTGCGACAATCCCAACTAACTGTATTTACCAGAAACATCGACAGTAAGTAAAATGCATGGAATGTTTGTGAACGAATATCAGATTCAAGTTTCTCTCTGTCCTATTTTAGGAAATTCCATGCAAAATTAAAGATTTCCTTCGGTTTTCCACGATGAGCGCATGTTCGACGTGCGATATACTTCCCCAACAGATAGCAGCTACTGCAGACCGAGATAAAAATCACTTCAAGGTCGTAACAAAAGGAATTACATCTGCGCAAAGCAGAAGCTTTTTATAAGTTGAAAAGGTACTATAAAAAAAGTTCAGAGGGATCGGCCACCCTAATTAGCTTCGATTATATGTAGAAGCAACTTTCCCTCATCTTCACACTAATGCGATATTTTATTCTAAGCAGATGCATTAAATTTTTTTGGGTGCATGGCTTGGGAAATACCGATACATCACCGTAGCACATGAGGGGAAAGCGAAAAAAGGCCAAAATGAAGTTATGTCGCTTTTGGTCCATTATTTCAAAACCAAAATAAATTTGAAGGATAAACCTGTGGTGATTTCTGACGGATGTACTGGTAAGAATAAAAACTTTGTGATGTTGTATTTTTTATACTTGCTGGTTCATTCAGAGAAGATATTCAGGCATTCGAGGGGACGTCTCTCTCATTGAGAAAAAGAAAAGAAAAGTAACTTTGGAGGAGAACCAGAAATATGGGGAGATATTATGAAGTCATGTCATACCAGTTCCTTTCAAAGTTGTCAACGTACACCAATCTTTTGTGCATAATATGAAACAAGCAATTGAATCGTACTTTAAAAGAACACGAAAAGAAGTTGTAAAATTGAAGACACTACAGAAGTCAAAGTTATATTTATCCAGTCTACTGATTTCAGTAAGGGTGCTGGGTGTACTGTGGCACTAAGAAATATAGTCACGTTCCCTAAAACGATAGAGCTTCGCTTATTCTATAAAGAAGGCATTATGCTCAATGCAAGGAAATTTGAACACCAGAAACCTTCACCCCTTTTTGAGAAACTGGAAAATAAAACCTTTACAACAGGTTAAATTTAGGAGAAGCTGAAAGTGGTTCGCGTGTGGACATTGATGTCTCAGATAACAGCAGTGGGGCAGAGGATTATTATTAATTTTTTTACAAACTCCAGTAAAAATTGCCAGCTGTATCAATAACTAGGCTGACTGGGCGCTGAAACACAAGGCTCTTACTCTCATATACCAAGCGGTATACGTGCCAATTGTGTGTTATGGTGCCTCCAACTGGTACCGAAAAGCACCCTAGCAAGAAACAAACGTAAGCTGGATTCAATCCAGAGGATCATGCTCCTTTCAATTTGCAGGGCGTGCCGCACCGTCAGAACCCTTGCTCTGCAGGTATTAACTGGGTGCAAGCCACTATACTTAGAAGTGGTTAAAAGAGGGCTTTTTTATCATTTAAGGAAGGGAGTTCCAACCCAACTGCTTAATTTTTGACTTGACACCACAAACGGCACCAGGCAGGAAAGACAACGGATAAACCAACGTCTACAAGAGATATGGCAACATGACTAGGACACCACAAAAATAGGGGCCATCACAAAACGATTCCTTCCATCTATAAATTCAACTCACCCAGAACCTCCACCCTGGTTTTCGCCTGGCCTCCAGTGACCTTTATCATCACCGGGCATGGATCCTTCCAACAAAAACTGACGGACATGGAAATCGAGAATGATCCACGTTGCGACTGCGGCGAAGTCCTGGGGATACCTCATGTATGAGTGCCCCAGCTGCGACAACATTAGGCTTAAATTCCTCACCACAATACAGAGAAACCCTCGCAATCAAGAATTCACTCTGCTACTCGAGGAAGATACCTATAAGGCATTAACCACCTACGCGCAGGAAACATTTGCACTTAGGCGAGCTAAGATTGCAGAAATCAGAGCCCAAGAACTAAACTAGACCAGCGTATGATAACTCTCCATCTCCCCAGCACAACACAGACATGACCATGCTAACCCGAATAGAGTAGAATTTATTGCAGGCACCATCCAAGGTGCGAGATGCTGGCACTCCTGGGAGTGCGGGATTTAAAAGTCATTGCAAACCTGAAATGGGTAGGATATACTGCTGGTACTGATCACAGTGCGGGATCTACAGGCACTATGCGATTGGCAAAACACAGGGGCGCCTGTCCCCTGTGACTTTTAAACCCACACGCTTTCCAATATTTCGCCTAAAGTAGGGTGGATTAATTCTCCCCTGTCAACCCACCCAAATTCATTCCCCCCTTCAATGCTCTTTTCTTCTGTGCTCCTGTCTTCTAGTTCTCTTTTTTTAATCTATTACCTTATTTATTTATTTTATCTTTTATTTATTTTTTTTTATTTTATTTTTTTCTTGGTCTCCGTCAGGAAGCACAGGCAACCCTGGCGGAGGCCAGCCAGTGTATAATGGGCAGTCTGGCTCACCTTCCAGTGGTGGTGGTGGGCAACATGGGGTTCCCTTAGGAGCCCTGCGGCCAAGCAGGCAGAGCGAGAACAACAGAACATAGCAATATTCTGTAACAAATCAGACACCACACTTTTTCTGGCTTTTACAGGGATTCTGTAATTCTTCACAAAGTACCATGGAGCAGATGTGGGAAACCACCGGTGGCGCCTTCCACAAAACACTATGCATTAATAGCTAAATCAATAACTATCAGTTTCATATTTTTGTTCATAAAAATATTATTTTACTTTCCTCCTTTTTTTCCTTTTCCCTAAATTTTCAACAAAAAACAACCCTAGTCGTGAACTCTCCTACTTGCTTGATTTTAATTTTTAGTCAGTCAAAATATACAGAAAGCATTCTTAATTGTCCACACATATATAAATTTGAAGTAATGAAAATTTCAAACAAATTAACCAAAAAACAAAAACAAGCCAGAAAGTTTTATTGCTTTCCTGTACAATTTAACAATTTTAAAAGGGCTGTTTTTGTTGTGACCAAAAATCGCTCAATTTTCGTCGCATACAAGTTGCGCAACTGCGCAAACTCATGCAATGGCAGAGTAGGGAAGCTTATATCAGAGCATATGGTAAGCTTTCCCTATATATATATGCATTAAAATAACATATACTAATAGCTGAGATAATACAGAAATCATGGGATGGATTACAACTCTAAACACGATAAATCAGATACTATAACGATGTTCATTAAATAACAAACCTACACATATATACATTTCTCGCTGGTGGAAATTAATATATTTATAGGGAGTGACTCTAATGGCACTAGTGGAAGAACATTTCTTTCTTCTACTTTATTTTAGAAAAAAAAAGACTGTTCCTAAAATGTGATAACTAAAACAAATAAACATTTCTAATAGTAATACTTTATTTTTTACAGAAACAAGGGGCATCAAAACCAAATCCATGCGTTGTTTGTAAATTATAGATAACCGCAAATTACAACACTAGGGTCACATACAAATATTTGCTAGAGAAAAGCAATTACCACGAGCTCACTTAGAATCAAGAAAGGCTGCCCTAATTTTTTCATCAAAATCGGTTCCACTGTGATTGTGTGCCTTCCTCATGAGAGGCAGTCATAATTATCAAGATAATTATGAGATATTTATAAATACAGGGGAAACGCTAGAGAAATTGACTTACAATGTAATAACCATTCTTAATATAAATTCTTGCTTCTTTTCTTTTTTATGGTTATGCTCCTTAAACGACATCTGGCAGAATCAGCTGTTATAAACCATTTTTAGTATGATCTGAAATTTAATTCTTATTGAACAGCATCCTTCTTGAAGTAAATCGATTAATTCCCTCACTTATTTTAAATTGATATATTTTCCAAGATTTTCTTCCATCTTAACAAAGTATGTATTTTATTCACTATATAGGCCGCCAAATGGAGCAAACTATAGAAATTCAAGGCAGATCAGCATCCCCTCCGTTCCCCCCCACACGCATTTCCTTCTCAAACAAAGCAGGGGGGTAAAACAGAACATGAATCTCTAACCATAATAAAGACAAAGATAATGGTTCCCAAGGACACAACCACTGGATTATTCTTGAAAAGAAATTTTTTATTTGAAACAGAAAAAACTTGAACGTTTTGTTTATCTTACAAAAATGTAATGAATCAGATAAACTATTAAGGTTAATCCGGTAGATTCATGCCAGGCGAAGTTTCTATCAAGAGAATGCACCCCAAAAACACAATAATATTAAATGATTAATTTACGAAATGCCCCACAATGCACAAAGAAATCATATTTGGCAGGAAACTGGTAAAACATTGAGCATTAGATTAAAAGAGAATGTGGATCTCCTCACGAAAAGACATAAATAATTCAGCTACAATTTTCTCCGCTATTAGGAAAACACGAAACGGACTTGAAGAATGTTGAACATTACGAAAAGAAGAAAGCAGAAAAGAATACTGAAGGGAACTTTAATCACAGCTGAAATTAAGAGTTTAAGAAAAACCAGAAAATACTGATCTCAGAAGCGAGCTTTTATTTTTTCCCCTTATTTAATCATTAATAAATATGCAAATGCTATAATGCTTGGGATAAACGCTCTGCACAGGGGAACGTGTAAAATATAGTATCTTTTATAATCAGTATCGTGTTAAGTTCTAGAATAAAGCTTTTTTTAAAATTTTATTTTTGTAATAAAATATACTAAAAAAAACAAACAAAGAAAAATGCAAATGTAATTTCGTAAAAAATAACTCTCATGACAAAAAAGATGTGAAAAACGCGTAATTATGTATGTGTGTACTTATATGGGGTGCCCAAAAACTCTTTCCAGTTGAGATGCACCGTAAACTGTTGGAATAAATAAATATGGAGAGTTCTGTCATGGCAAATACAAGGTTAAACAATTTTACTTATGCTGTGGAGTTTGAACTTTCACAAAACGAATGATTCCTTCGTAATAATCACGAAAAACAGTTTGTAACTTACTATGGTGTAAGACAATATTTCTAAGAATAAACAAATATATATATATATAACCTAACTGCGAGAATATAATAAAATAACCAATAACTGGAACAAGGAATAATCAGGACGAAGATATAACTACTCAATTTTTAAATTCAAATAAAATCTAAAAATCATCGAGCAAACTGGTTATGAAATATCACAAGTTACAAATTCTAAAATTATACGCTGTAATGTGCTGGAATATAAAGTAAAGAAAATTCACATGACAAAGAAAATGTAAATAACGTGGATAAAATGAATTTAGAAAAATCAGGAGAATATTAAAAATGCCAAAACAGGTAATAAAATACTGAAATAAATAAATTTAGCCGGCTACAGCGATATCGGGAACACGAAATTCTGATGTAAGCCGATGTGAAAACGATGAAATATCACACAATATTTGCGCATGATTTCCCTCTAGTTTAGTAGGTGTGTGGGTGGAGGGAGTTGAAAAGCTTTAAGTCGGATAAAGATCAAAAAGGTTTTCGTGAAAGACAATACTGCCAATCTGTGCTGTGACTCTTCTGTGTCCACAGCATATTTCAGGTTTCTTTTAAATAATTTATATTCTTCTCCTTTACGTTGAAGTGTAGAAAGTGAATGAACATGGCAAATGTTCAGAGAATCAAGCACCATGCAGTCATTCAGTACTTTCATTTAAAGGCAATGTCACAGAAAGAAATTCATGAAGAAAGAAGCAAACATTAGGGGAATGCTTGTCCTTCTTATGCCACGGTCAAAAACTGAGTTTCAGAATTTAGGCGTAGACGAGACAGTGTTAAAGACGCACTCTAGCACGCTCTCCTTAGCAGAATCATATATATGTACTGTAATCAAGGCAAGAGGCATGTTAAGGCGTCGTCACCGACAAAGGTGGATGCTATTCGTGATCTGATCATGCAAGACTGAAAAATAATAGTGAAGCACATTGAGATAACGTTCAATATCTCCCATGAGCGAGCTCACGATAATGTAGTGAATATTTTAGGAATAAAGAAGGTTTCTTCGAGGTGGGTCCCCAAAGCATTCAATGCAGACCAGAAGCAGGAAAGAGTCAAGTGTTTTCATGAGATTGTGCAGAATTTTGAAGCTAATGAAGCTCAGTTTTGGGAGCAGTATATCGCCATGGACGAAACATGGGACGAGACACTTCGAACCTGAAACAAAAGAACAAAACAATCTACCCAGTGGAAGCATCCCTCTTTTCGCTCCTCCGTAATGCTATCCGTCTTCTGGGATGCAGAGGGATTGCATGGTTGGTTTCGCGGAAGGATATGCCACTAGCAATGGTCACTATTATTCTGACCTACTGAGACGTTTCCATGAGGAACTGAAACTCAAAGAGACACTGGAATTGACCAACGGAGTTATCTTGCATCAAGACAATGAACCGGCTCACACGGCGTTTGTGACTCAGGCAACACTGAGTGACTGTGGGTTCGAGCTACTACAGCATCCGGCCTTCTTCACTGGCTTTGACTCCATAGGACTCTTTTCTATTTCCAAATCTCCAAAAAAAGACTTGAAAGGACAGAATTTCGACAGTGACAATGCTGTGATGGATGCAGTCAGCAACTGGTTTGAATCAAAAAATCTTTTGAATTTTATTTGAATACAAAATAAAAAAAAAATTACAGTGAAGATTTGTTGTTAATAAAATGACAACTTTATGGTGCCTAAGAGTATGCCATAACTGATTTACTGTACTGTTAAAATATGAACTGCCAGATGAACTGGTTTCACATAACAGGTGAAATTTGTTTTTTTCAAAAATTAGAGATGCTGTTTGCCATTTTAAAATATATATTCCTTTTTACAAATTAATGTTTAATTTTCTTAATAAGGAAGTGGCTTCACCTTACGTTTACAAAATAACTGTAAGGCGAATAAAATGTAAGGCAATGTTCTGAATATTGTGGTATATTGAGAACATTGCATCTATTATAAAGTTAGCTGTAAACAGGTTAAGGAACTGTTCTATAATCGTAAAGTCCTTGGTATGGCGCAGGATCTTACAGGGAAACCTTTAAGACATTCATTATAATGTCTTCACGTCTAAGATAAACAGCGATTTGTTCTGGAAAGTCAGCAGACTAATATTAATCTTAATTTTTTAATATTGCGAAACATCTATTATAGCCTATCGGTCTTACCGCGTAAGAACTGAAAACTGCATCACAGGGCAGTTTACATTGCACTTTACAAACAGATGATTATTAATGGAGGTGATTCATCACAAGACTGAGCGGTTTCCCGATATGAATATCTCTAGTAGTTCCGTTCATAGTTTTCTAACGGACCTGTGGACAAAAAAACCAAGGTTTAGCGATAACTGTTTTAAACAATTCACAGAGATATAATTACCATTCCGAAGGCTGAGTGGTGTAATTTTAGACTCATCTTCTTGTACTGCTATACGAGCTACTGATGGCATTTCTTCCTGGATGAGAAGGTACCTCAACATTTATTCAAACTCAATAAACGCACGACCTTTATCTTTCTTAATATATCCGACGGCATCATATCTTTTGCTAGTTTTATCCTGTATTGCTGTGTTATTCCTTTCATCCATTACTTAGAGAACTGTTTTCTTTCACACAATTTTCCTTTAGTACTTCATGCTATCTGTTTTATTGCTGGAGGTACTTGGCAGAATTCTCTCACTCTTTTCACGATCCCTTTTCTGTTATTGATAAGCGATATGTCCTTGTTCTGAAGAGAGCAGCACATTTTTCTTCTCTAATTCTCCGTCTTCTGTGTTGAACTTCGTGATATCTCCTTTACGTATTGCCACATAAATTTTTCAGGGAGAGAGACTATGTCCTGATTCGGGCTCGTTGCATCCCATTTTTTGGTTCTTTACTGTTTTAATTCCACAAAAGAATTTCTTTTCTTTAAGATGCCGCACTAGTAATCAACCACTCACATCATCAATTCTATTTCGTTGAAGGAAAGAAATCTGTCACTCGGTTCCAAATAAACGTGGCAACTCTGCAAACTACGATTACTTAGTGCAGTTAACTGTAGTTTAATTTCTAAGAAAGCCTCAGGTTACTACAAATTAATACTTCCCAACTCTGATTACATTAATTATTAACTATTTGATTTTGCCATAACATAAAGATCATTAATCACAATGAAGTTTATTTCGCCTATTTTGGAGTGTGCTATATTTAGCTGAAAAATGTCATCCATTCTATTTAATTATCTCATGAGAGAGTGCTTAATTTTGTAAATGACGGTTTAACTTTCATTAAAGACGAAAGCTCCAAACCAATTTGAAAAATACTGTATGTGTAGGCGTGCAGACTTATTTTTAAAGAGAGAGAGAGCTATTCGATTATGATATTCTTCTCTACGCTTCTATGTAAATATAGTTAAATTCTAGGGGAGAATCAGAGAAATCTGAAGAGCAATAGGATTATCTTTAGATTATAAGATCGTGTAATAATCCTCTTTAATAGAAAGTTCAAGTCCAAACCACTAAACATAGAAAACACTATTTGTAACCAAACGTAAAAAGAAATTAAATTTGTTATCCCTCTCGGAAATAATAATTAGGCATCAGCTCCAATATTACAATTAGTTACGTTAGATGCGTGTGAAATGCCAAAGCGACTAAGGCTATGAGGAGTGACTATATTGTCTGTGTCACTGCGTGTATTCTTCGGCCGGTTTTCTGTTTGTAAGAAGAGAAACCTGAGTTTCTGGAAAAAAAAAAAAAAAAACCACGCAACCCTCGCTAAGACCGACTAACTCAGCCACGTGCAAAAAATCCCATAAAATTCCGCCTCATTGACGGGATTTGAAATCCACCCGGTGTGGGAGGATACAACACCGATATAAAATTCAGACGAATGCGTGAGCACACACACACACGCGCTTTTAAAGATGTTTCCTTCCAAATGTATTTAAATTTATATCTACTTAACTTTTTGCTTGCGACACTTAAGAAATTTATGTTAGAAGTGATACGCAGCTCATTAAATACTGTCTAAAACTACATTTATCGTCGAAGCATCAAAAAGCATCAGTTAATAAGTCATTAGGTTCTTTACATTTGAAATTAATGTTGAAAAGAAAATATGAACAAAAACGAGGAATAAAGGACATTCACATTTTGATAAATGGCCATTTAAAATTACCGCAGTGGCTCTAATTAATACCGGGCAAATGTACAGCACTCGAACAGCGGCATTAAATTATGGTCATGACAAAATATTTTAGCTTTCTCTATTCGTTGCTCAATTCCACGTATTGTCCTAAAGGTTCCGGTGTTCGTTCGTAAGATCTTTTCGAAGATTAATCGCCGGCAATTAATTGCGAATTAACGCGTTTCAACAGAACGCTATGTAGCGGAAAGGCAAATCCCACAAGTGCAAATCACAGGTCATTTAAATTACAGCAACTATTGTATAACAGGTTCTGGAAAAGATAAGAGAGCAACGAGAGGCATCCTATTGAAAGGAATTTCCTTCTTATGCTAGCAGTGGTGCTGTTCTGAAAGACGACAGCCTGGCATTTCTCGGTAATCTCACTTAATCGTTGTCATAGAGATGTTTATTTAACATCTCAATAAAATTGTTACAATGGTACATTGGAACATTCATTGAACAGAATAGCTTTTATTCTATTCGCACTATTTCCATTAATTATAATTATCTCAGAGTAGCTGAATTCTGTGGAATTTCACCGCTTGTGCAGATTTCACCATGGGAATCTATTCTTTATCTTAACCAATAATCGAGCTTCCCGGATTCTACTGTTTTTACTGGATTCACCTGTTAAACTAAACTAATCTTTTGAAAATCTTTATTGTTTGATGTATGTAAATTATGGACATTTAACAAAGCGTTATTATCCGTCACAATCACAGTGCTTTATTTTGTATGCACCGAGAAAATAAGACGTCATTATGTGTCTATTTATTTTATGTATTACGATTTAACTGATTTTAGGGATGAAAGGCCGATAGGAGGAAACCATGCAGCCATTGCTCGAGCCCAACTAAACCGCCCACGGACTGAGAAAAAGCCTGTAAATATATGCATCACGGCGACAAGGGTTTCGAATCAAGGAACAAGACCATAGCACGGCAAATTATTACATACATCTCTCTTTTTCAATCACTGAGGGGAATAAAAATGGTATGAACATTTTAAATTTGCACAAGATTACTGAAGTATTTGTATACATTATGAAATTAATGATAACAATTGGACCTCTCTCTCTCACAAATAGAATAGAGATATAGAAATGTCATGAAGAGTTCGTTTTTCTAAGTTATATCAAAGACGGAGAAAATTGTAAACATTTTAAATAATATTTAACAAACGAAGGAAAAAATATCATAGAAATTCTATAATTTTTGTCGAACCATCTTTTATCTAACTTAGGATCATCAGATTACTGCAAATGCTTAGCTCTGCAGGTTATCAAAATGGGGTGAACTTCAAGAAATATGGTTTGTCTTTAATTACTTTCAAGGTATCTAAAACTATGAGATGTAATTGCGTGTAGTGTCTATGAACTTCGTGCGATGGGATTAAAATTTCAGAGCAAATCCTAATAAATACCCATGAAAAATACTGATATCCGTTAAATACTACTGTTGATAAATACCACCTCAAAAGTATATCAAAAATTACTCATCTCAGGTGCCCTAACCATTCATTGTATGATTACTTTCGTTTCTTCAATATATCCTGTAATTTCTACCTCTTCCGTCCTGCAGTAGGAGTAATGTATTTTGACTTTATGACGATCATCATGCAGAGATCCATTATTTCTTACATTTCAAGGGTACGGCTCTAAATGGAGTTTTCAGGTCGGCCACTAGCAGTCCACTGAACGGAATCTGGTAGTGACTTTCTATGAAGGATCCGGAAGACAGTGTATAATCTCTAGTGACAGGAGTGAGTCCGAATTGCATGTAGCGGGAGTCACTGTCGAGGCCACGTTATCTCAAGAAGCTGAGTGTATAGCCTTTTTTGTATGTACGCTATACCAAATATATCATTAATTCATGCAAACATATTTTCTCCCATCACTTTTACTATATCTACTGAATGCATCATGAATTAATAGATAAAACTTAACTGGAAAAACATATAAACTTACCAAAATCTTTCTCATTCATTTCACGCGTATACGTAGTCTCAGTTTCAACTTAATGATGTCATTTCCACTCACTAACAAGCCCAACTTACTTTTACTGACAGGGTCTTAATTATCGGTTGCCTCAACGGCTACTCATCTCAGTTGCCCCCGCCTATTCTCTATACATGTATGATTCTCTTCGTTTCAAAGGATTTCTTAATGCCAAGCGACAAGAGGCTGAGAATGGATATGAGAGAGAGATCCCATTCGAGAAGCTGTGTGATCTGAAGTACCTTGAGAACCACAAACATTGACCAGTATTTGGTCGTACATGACCTAAATTATACATGCATGCTCAATTCTTGTCAGGGAATTCCTAACTTCGAATCACCGCTCCCCCCCCCCCCTTTTATTGACCTCCTCTGACTTTCAATCTCGCTCTTGCTCATTTTGTAAAATTCATCTGTTGTCCCTATCGTTTCCCCACTAATCACTCGGAAGTCTGACTTTTCTGAAATTCTGACTCAGCACTAATTAATTACTCTGATTTCTTTAAAACTTGATTTTTTTTCAGTATTACTTCTTAAACAATGAAGTAACTTTCCTTGGTGATTTTAATGTTTACAGCTCAAATATTCTTCAATTTTGTAGTTACCAAAAAACAGTAAGTTAAGATGCCAAGGCTTTTGCAATTTTTATCACAATATTTGAAAATACACGTTCAATGCTTGTGGTTCCCAAGGTTCTTCAAGATCACACAGCTTGGTCACGGTCTCTTCTCGAATAGAATCTCTCTCTCATATCCATCTCCATGTCATTACAGAAATCCGAAATGGGATGATCTCACAATTTATATGCGTCTTTTCCTTGGTTAAATTACTGTTTTAAGTCTTCTGTTCCTAATCTCTTCTCAGATCATGTTAGTAATTTATTATTGTAGAGATGAAATTATTTATTCTGCAATCCACCCTAAAATCCAGTCCCATTATCCAAACACTGGGTTTTCAATAAATGCTTGGTTAAGATACAGTTCAAAGTAAGAATGTAGCATATTGAGTTTGGTTTTTGTTCAAATCTCCAGCTTCATTTTCTGCCTATACTAAAGCTCGCAAGAATTGTAAAACAGTCAATCAGTCTATACTCAAATTTGAACCGGCTAAAAGTAGAAAGCTTGTTTTTTTTTCCCAAATCGTAGTGGACTATTCTGAACTCTTGCCAAAGCTATTGACAGCAATTCCTGTCCATTTTAAACAACCTTGCTTCGATTCAAGCTATAGTCCTGATGGCATTTTTACGATTGTTCTCAAAACGCCTGCTCTTGAGTGTGTTCCTGTTCTGTGTTATCTTTTACAATGATATTTTTTCAGGTGCTTGTAAATTTTCTCATATCCAGCCGTTTCCTAAAAAGGATGGAAAATGCTCTCTTTCAGTTACACTTACCTCTACTCTTTCCAAGTAATGCAGAAATACATTAACCACCAACTAATAAACCATCTCGAAACCTTCATCGGATGAACCATTTGCGACGAGTGGTAAAAGTAAAACCAAACGATCACCAAAGTAAATTCCATGGAAAAATGTGGTTACCATTTCTAACGTGTTTGGCATAAAGCTCTTTTAAACGATGCACTTAGCAGATGCCCTTCTACTACTCAAGTTGCGATCGTACATCGGAGAAAGAAGGCTACTATTCACGATCAAGATGACCATTGGTGAAATAACAGAGCTGAATTTCTAGGATAAATGCTCTCGGCGAATTCTTCGTCCTTATCTCCTGTGTTCAACACAACTATTAGCAAACCATAACAGGCCAGTACTAGCCGATAAATTCTTGCCTAAGAAAATGGTGCCCTCACTGCAAGTGATCGATGGTGACCTCCCAGAAGTGGTAGAAAACAAGAGAAGAAATCCTCGGTACACTGAAAGTTTAGAACGCCATGCCCCAGCCAACTGCACTTTTACCTGCTAACGGTAAAATCTCCCACAGATCTATTCTCAAGATTCCAATCGCCGCCTACACTAGTGACTCCGGTCTTGTCCAAGCTCTGCCCTTAGGTTCGGGTTCCCACTACTACATCCCACTGCACCAGTTCTGGGCTGTTATACTAAAAGTATACGACAAAGTTACTCTATAAAAGCTTACAGAAATGTGTCTGCGCGATACAGATCTTGGAGATACAGATATCCTACCCACGAGAGCCGTGCCGCTAGCATTCACTCACTGTCCACTCCAAAATTACAAAAACAATTTATTTTGGAGAATGGATCTACACTCGTACTGTTTCTTTTGACATCCAGCAAGAATAATGGCGATGTTGATAACAGCAAAGGTGATGAAGCAAAGCTAAAAGCAAAGTTAAAAAACAGAAAAGCTTTTCACCGAATCAGTTCCACTAAGGAACACAATTTATGTTCTTCCCTCATTTATTTCTCCTCCTACTATTGGCTGTTTTATTATTATTATTAATTTGTTTTATTTTTTGGAAAACCTTCCTGTTCATGTATTTGCCGAAAATTATATTGCACAAAAATTCAAGTGTAATGCCAACTGGTATCTTCTGTTTTCTCAGCCTTCAATCCGTACACAGTAATAAGTACTGAAGGTTCTAATACCTTTCATGTTTGAGCTTATCATAAAAAAAGAAATACATTAGACATCCACCAAACAAAGGCCCACTAATTTGCATAATAAAGTTTAAACTTGGAATTTCGATTTTAAATAAACTCAAAATTCCAATAAACTTACACAATGTCAGTATTTTTCAGAATTCATAACCGTAATTATCAAGTTTGTGTTAACCGCTAAAACAACTTAGGCTATGGGGTATCAGTATATTGTGACTATAAATTGTGTATGTCCTTCAGTCGAAACCTGAGTTTCCGGGAGATAAAACCGCAATTATAAATGAGGCTGATTAATTCAGCTACTTTTTGAGAAAAAAAAAATCATAAAAATTCCCAGCTTCATTGGCATGATTTGATTTAATCACCTGTTCTACCTGGTTTTGGAGAACGGATCTACACTCGTACTGTTTCTTTTGACATCCAGCAAGAAGAATGGCAATGTTGATAACAGCAAAGGTGATGAAGCAAAGCTAAAAGAAAAGTTTAAAAACAGAAAGCTTTTCACCGAATCAGTTCCAATAAGAGTCAGAAACTATTATCATAAAAAAAAAAAACTATTGAAATGTTACGAATATCCGTCCTACTTTCTCAGCTTAAGTTGTTCATATCAATCTAGAAATTTAAATTGCCAGTCTCAACTCAAAGCGATCTTACCCAAATCTTTGAGAGGAAATATGTTTTTTCTCCACTATACTTTATTAACGCAAATGAGACTAGTGTAGAGTGTGTGTTTAGTGTCAAACGGCACCAGGGGTTTAGTGTATGTATAAACAAAGCACGTTAAATATTAAAACATATATCAAAGTGTTGAGGATTCAAATTTAACCGGCATAACCTTTAACTGCGCTGGGGTATCGTTAATCCTTCCTTCACACTGACCCAATATCCAGCTTGACGCCCTGGATACTGTCCTATATCAGTTAACTGGGCTCCGATAAGAGCAGATACATGATATTTGCAAATACCTGTAAACAAACAACGCCGCTGTTGTTTGTTTACAGGTATTTCTTCATTTTAATATTCTACAGTATAGACGAGTCTCACTCAAGATGTATGGGCTACAGACGGTATATCATCTAAGCTTTCTGCATATCAAGTGGCGTTCAATCACAATGAGATACAACTAGCACTGCCTATGTTATTGCCATTAGGATCCTCAACAAATACCCTAAAACCAGCATCCAAAATGAAAGTAATTAATAAAAAGTAGCGTCAATATGACTGTTAGCTTGTAGTTCCATATAAAAGGAACACGAATACGTTTTTAATAAGTCAACCTGATCAGAATTATCTTGTCTTTGTTGCATTTTATATGCCATACCTTCTTACTGTCTGTTATTAGAATCCATGCTGTATTCACTATGGTCACATCTACTATTAAACAATCTATTATATTACGCTGGTCAACATCAAAAATGTTTCTGGCTTGAAAAAAAATAGTCAATTTCCTTAATTTCAGCATGAGAAAAACGAATATAACATTTAAAACTTTTAGTTAGCTCTGGTTCCACGATATAGCCCCTCTTATAATTTAGGGGAATATTGGTGAATACTAGGGAATTTTGGAGTCTAGAGAATAGATAGGTTGGTAACATTGAAACAGGAACCGATACGCCATGGTTTTTTTTTGTATTTCTGTGTATCATTTACCTTGCAAATGGTGTCATGAGTGATGTCCATTTCTTTTTTTTTTTTCAGGTTTATGGACAAAAAATTACGTAAAAAGCCAGAACGCCATGTAACTGTGTTAACAGTGTTGACCATTTTTGTTATGTGTGTGGTGATGTGATATTTTCCACTCAGAAACGCCAATTGACTCCACTTGTGACTACCATTATTTTGGCTGTAAGGTAGGGGATGAAGATAAACCCTGAAAACCTCATATTTGCTGCAAATCTCCGTGGATGGTTGAATAACTAAGGACCTTCAATGCCTTTTTCCAACCCAATGAATTGGAGGGAGCCTTCAAATAATGTAAATGCCTGTTGTTTCTGCATGGTGCCTCCTCTTCAGCATGGCATGTCAAAAAAAAGGAAGTGAACTGTAGAGCACCCCAACATCCCGTCAGCTATCCGACCAGTGGCACATGGGATAGTCTGCCTGTACCTCACCCTCCAATAGAGTACACTTTGGAGTCTGATGAAGATGGGGACAGTGTGAGGAATGATGGTCAAACTGGGCCTTCAACACCACAGGATCTTAATTTTGTGCCAGAACCTGAGTCGCCGAGAATATCTTGAGTCACACACAATCACTCAAGGTGAACTAAGTGATCTAATTCGAGACTTAGATCTATCGAAAGATAAAGCAGAGCTTCTGGGATCAAGGCTCCAACAGTGGAATCTTCTGCAAGCAAATGTCAAGATGTCCGTGTACAGGAGCAGGCAGAATGCTTTGACTCCATATTTTAAAAGTGAAAACAACTTTGTTGCCTGCTGGGATGTCAATGGTTTGATGACAGCTTTGAATGTGCAACATAACCCACAGGATTGGAGGCTATTCATAGACTCATCAAAGCTAAGTTTAAAAGCTGTTTTGCTCCACAATGGCAACGCTCGTCTTTCAATTCCTCTAGGCCAAAGGAAGTAGCGGAGATGAGGGAAATCCCTGATGCCGTCAGACAATTAACAGACTGTCCACATGAAGGATGACCAGCAGGAAAGCTGGCTGGGACCGCCTTGTACAATAAATAAATTTAAAAAATAATAAATGTCCACATGAAGGAGACATGAAATTAATTCTGGAAGCAATGAAGTATAAAGACCACCAATGGCAGATCTGTAGAGACCTGAAGGCGATTGCAGTACTGTTGAGCATGCAGTTGGGATACACGAAGTACTTCTGTTTCCTGTGTGAGTGGAATAGTAGAGCTAGGTCCTTACACTACAAGATAAAATTCTGGCCTATAAGGGAAAATCTGCATCCCAGGGAAAAATGTCCAACACAATCCTCTGGTTGATCGAAGCAAAATTCTTCTGCCCCTTTACACATCAAACTGGGACTCACGAAGAACTTTTTTAAAGGGATGAACCAGGATGGAGAAGCTCTCAAGTACCTGAGAGGACAATTTTCACTGTTGAGTGGAATCTTTCTTGGTCCGCAAATTCGTGAACTTTTAAACGATGAAAACCTTGAGCGAGTCCTCCAGAGTAATGAGAACGTAGCTTGGGAAGCCTTCAAAAGTGTTGTGCATGAATTCCTGGGAAATCGAAGAGCTGGAAACTATGTTGAGACTGTGAACAACCTTCTGGAAAAGTAACATCAATTAGGCTGCAACATGTCACTGCCACTTAGGCTGTCACTGAAAATCCACTTTCTCAACTTTCATCTGGACTTCTCTGACAAATGTGGTGCAGTGAGTGACGAACACGGTGAGCGATTCCACCAAGACATTTCATCAATGGAAAGAAGATATCAGGGTAGGTGGTACGCGTCTATGCTTGCTTACTACTGTTGGACAGTAACAAGTGATGCCCCGGAAATGGAATTCAAGCGAAAAGAAGGCGCTGTCATGAATAGGCCACATTTTGAGAAAGTACTTTCGGTTCCTGTGCAGTATTCTTGTTTTTTTACGTTTTAATTAAACACAACTGTGATTTATGTTGCATCAAGGAAATGTAAATATGAAATCGTTTTAATATTACTTTTCACTCCGCCTACTACTGAAATTACTAAATTCTTAGACAATAGCGAAAGTAAGTACTGTATCTCATAAAACTAGAGCTAATAAAAAATGTCTGAAGTCATATTCGTTTTGCTCGACCCAAAATTTGCAAAGTTTGCCTATTTTAAGAAAGGAAACAAATTCAAAGAATTTTTTGTTGAACAGTATTATTATTGAAATGACTAATAAATTAGTATTCATTAGTAATTTTAATTAATTAATTTATTTATTTCAGTTTTTTATATATATATATATACATAACAGACTACAGTACAGATGAGTAATTATAGAGAGAGCGTGTGTTCTATTAATGCGCGATCCAGTCTAGAATCTCCGCTTAAAAGTATTAAGATGCATTGAATAGAGTTCTGATCGTTATGGCCATTTGCTAATAGCTTCGTTTCATTTCACAATTTCATTTGTATAACTACCCAAGATCATTACACATCAGACTACTGTGGATAACTAGATCACGTATTGAGAAATCATTTTTTTATCATACAATATAAGACTGGGGTTATTCAACAATATTACGCTTATAAGATCGAGAATTGTTTTCCAGCATCCGATTTTCTTCTCTTGTCTGCTGAACCAAAAATCCTGAATATTTTCTTGAATGGCTTCTTTCTTGACATGGCTTCTTGAAGTAATCTTGGAAAAAGCTGTCTTTGGAAAGGAGTTATTTGACTAAATGGACACAATATCACGATGTAAAATATCAGCAATTCACTTAAGAAATTGACGAAAATTTCACTCAAATTGGTACGATTTTAGTAATTTTAACGCTATCTTTTAAAAGTACGAGGATGAGACGCTATCACAAATGCCTTCTGATGTGCGTATAACGGTACAGAATTACAAGAAAAAGCTTTAAACAAATATTTATCATCTGTAATATTCTAGTAGTGGATTATTTACGCAATATGCTACTGCGTTTTTTCCCCATAAAATTACGGGACAACTGTTCCTGTTTTGTTGTTTAATCATATAGAAAAAGAATCTGCCTAATGGGGGCACTTCGCAAGCCTTACGAATAGCATATAATGGTTGGAGTAAAAAAGGTTTAGAAGATAACGCGTATCTCATGGCGTATGGGCTTGATCCATTTATGCAATCACTAGTCACAAAAGATTTTGGAGTTCGGTGGCGCCCGACTATGCCGAAATACTATGCCACTAGTTCGTTACGTGTATTCTAATACATGGTTAAAAGGAAAATAAGTGCTGTTAGCTTCTTCCTCATTTATCTCCTCAACATCTGTTTTCTGGAACAACATTCCTTCACATTTATTTTCCGAAAATTACGATCCGCAAAAATTCAAGTCTGATGTCAATAACTATATTCTGTCTTCGTCTTTGGGTTTAAAAAAAGTTGTTGAATTACAATGATAGTGACTTAAAGATGTTTTTAAGATATTTATTATTTTATTATTATATGTTTTTATTTTTTCATTACGAATATTATATATATAATTATATTAATAATATATATAATTATTATTAAGGTGATAATATATTAAAGTTTTCATCATAAACCCTAGCCAAAGAAGAAGAAAGCTTCAGTGAGAAATTATCCGGTGGACATGTCAATAAACACTTTGTCTGTAGTATTGAAACATGAATGTTTTGCTTTTTTCTCTTGTTAAAAACTATCTCAGTGTTTTTATCTTATTACCCGCAGACGTATGAAGTTTAAATAACTGAGGAAACAGCATCATCCGCGGAGCCACACGATGATGCGTTTAACTATTTCGTGAACAACACAAACTAAGAGTGCACCAGTCATCCGGTTACCAGTCGGAAATTCAAAACAAATAAAAAAAAAAAGGCGAAGTTCCCATCCGTCCTGTGTACAAATTCGATAAAAGAAATGTGCCAACGATTCGGTTCCTCTTTGGTGCGATGTTCGATAACCTTGCGGTATCAGTATTGTCTCTGATTAACGATTGGTCAGCTGACAACGAAACTGTTGACAATACTGAGAACCAAAGATTGACGACAAAAGGGTGTAATGACCTATGGCGTTCGCTAAAGAGAGAACTCGGTTTTAAGTCTTCTAGGAACAAAAACAAAGTACAACGTTCGACAAAGTCTACAAGGTCTAAGAATTACGGATTCTTTGTATTTCGCAGTTCAGTTATTACCTACTGTATTCCTGCATACATTTTCTTGTAAGGAACATTTACAAGCTTGTTACGCTAAGAAAATTCTTCCCCTGTACAGAGCATGACACTTGGAATTGATTGCAATAATTGAAAACCGACTAATCCTACCAACTTTACTAACAGAGTAGTAGAAAAATTATGTCTGTGGGGAAGGAGGGAATAAAGTTTACCCAATGTTCACGAACAGATTACAAAGTTAGCAGTTGAAGTATTTACACATTTTATATACTTCTACAACACGTATGCAAAGTTCTATTACTTTACTCTGGGGTATGTTAGATTCCAAGATCGAGTTCATTATGAAATTTGCAATCCAAGAGGATCTCAGAATGCCATGGAAATTAGTAATAAAGGTCAATTATAAGGTTCAGTTTAACATTCAATAGATAGTTTATTTTATCAGTAAATTCTCTTCCAGGTGGCATACTTTTTTTTACTTATATCTCTCATTTAGATAACTTCGTTTTTTTTTTCTTTTTTTTTTTCCCAAAAGAATAAAGAAACAGCTAGGAAAACAAAATAATAAAACATACACTGGGAAACCCTTTACTTATTATGCCAACTACTTCATTCAACTAAATTGCGCCCTTGTAATATCGTGATTTTCAAAATCAGTAATTACTTTTAATTATTGTATTTTTAAATACAATATTTACAAATTAACTCATTAAATGAATAAATGCTTTTTATTAGAGAAAAATGAACCAGAGTTTAACAAATTACAGCAAATAAAATAAAACAGTTAGAATTATAATATGATGACAAAAAATAAATAAAATACAAAACGTTTTAAAGTGTCAGTCACACTAGATTTCCAGGATCGGTGTCGGATCAGAGTGAACATAGTTTCATGGTATCTTTTTTATCCATCATGAATGAATCTCTCCGTATTTCTTCAGAACTTCAGAGTTTCTTGCTGTGACAAAAAAGTGCAGGTTTTGTCCTCAGTCCAGGTGGCACCCGCAACCAACATTGCTACCAGATGCCTGTCTCAAAGACTGCTCACAAACATTTTTATTGTGATTTCCACAACTATTCAGGAGAAGAGATTACTCTCCTGAATAGTTGTGGGCAACCTACTCCGGTGAAGTTCTTGGGGCAGAAGTGTGGTGCGCTGCCCATTTCCGCAGCTAGAATTCTGAGGGGTAGATTTTGTTATTATATTTTTATTTTTTTTTTTTACATTCGTGGGAGCATCGTATGGCACAGATTTCAGAGCCGTAAAGGACTGATAATACTTATGAAATTCCGTACTGTAAAGATATGCTTGTCATGGAGAAATATTGAGTTTTTGAGAGCCATAATTTTCGTTAATACCTGGTTAATACCATAAACTAGATTTATCGTTGAGACTTTTCGAACGATTACGATTTAACTGAATTAAATGATGTACGATTTATATATAAATCTGGAAGCTACTATTGTGAACAAACATACATCCAAGGAAAGTTTTTTAATAATTTATATGCAGTGGCCTTTTTATTAGTACACCCAGCCGTTTGGTGAAAGCGAGCGCTTCTTAAGTAATAGTATTGTGTGTTCGTATCATCCAATATAAAGCATGAGTGGGCCCATATGTAGGAATGTTCTATGTGCAATTCAGAACGAGGATGGGCAAGACAAAAGATTTAAAGTGACTTTGAACATGGCACGGTAATCGGCTCCAAACGCGCCGACCGAATTATTTCGAAACTACAACCCTAATGGGATTTTAATGTACGACTCTGTATCGGTTAATATCGGGATTAGCCCAATAAACAAATGAAATCCGTGTACTATTGTTAAATATCAACCCAGTATGGCAGTGGTAATTATACATATATTCTGTATATATATGGTTACTTCTGTTATATTACAATATTTCAATAATTACGTTGAAATAGCACCAATACAGTATTGTAGTGCGTAGAGAAAATGCGGCCTAATTCTAAGAGTGAAAGGCAAACATAACAGTTATTTTGCTTCTAAATGGAAGTTTTTCTTCATTACAAGGCTTGGGTGTTCACTTAGACAAAACATTATTCACAGTTCGGTATACGTTCCTAATGGAGACCACCTACCAGCTAATGAGAAGTCCAATTAAAAATTAAAACTGTTGTGTTATAGGTGTCTAGGATTTTACGAGTATCCCGAATTAACTTATACAAGTGATGCTATATAATTTAACAAGATGTTAGCAATTTGGGCAACCCCGGAGATAATGGCATCTTTCGGAAAATGGAACAGAAGCCCAAGCCTTAGCTTTGAGGGCACAGCGCTCAGTGTTTAATGAGAATGAGGTCCCTACATGATCGAAAGTGCAAGAAGTTTGCTTTTATATTAATATACATTCATTTAAAACACTTTCAGTACTATGGTAATAGAGTTAGTAACCGTAAAATCAACAGTATTACTGACTTTATTTATTTTGTTTTTTTTTTAAATTCAAGTATCTTTCTGGATATCAGAATTTGTCTAATTCTTTTCATAACTGCCAGTCGGCGTTCAAAAATTGTCATCATAATTCATTTTGTTTCTTACAGTTATCAGCGAGAATAGTGAATCATAGTTTCATCACAACGCTTGGTTCTATTGTTGTTTGATTTTTAGGAGCATTAGCAACTAAGGCCATATTGCTCCGCTGCGGTGGTCATTCCCTGACCTTTCCGCATCCTCCGTATTTGGTGGTGACGGGCTCGAACCCCGGTCTAATCAAGAAGCGTGTGCTACGCGCTGCTGCTCCTTCCCACCTGGCTACGGAGGCGCCCTCGCTTAGTTCTACAATGCACAATACAATAATGAATTAATTTTGCATTAACTGATAATTATTATAATCATAATTTGAATATCCTTCCTCCAGCTTGTAGTAATGAAAAATATACAACATTTCAAATGCATTTTAAATGCTCTCTCTCTCTCTCTCTCTCTCTCTCTCCTCACTTATTTCACAAAATAATTAGCTCTATTGTTCTGCTATTGCCGATTCCTCATACCATAGACAATCTAGTCCCACATCTAAAGAACTCCAGAAGGAGTCTAGTACAAACTACTTACGCGTACCAATGCGTAATAGCTTAAAAAAATAATAGTATGGATATGATAACTTCTTAACATCAAAAAAACCAAAAAGCTTTCTCTAAGATACCAAGATTTTTTGACACTGTCATTCATTTGAAGAGGTTTGGGTTGGAATCCTGTCGGAGATGGGAGTTGTTGTTGTTATTTAGGAGCATTAGCAACTAAGGCCATATTGCTCTGGGGATATGCGGTGGTCATTCCTTGACCTTTCCACATCCTCCGTATTTGGTGGCGGAGATGGGAGAAATTTTTAACTTCACACAGGATAGCACATCACAGGAACAGGGAACAAAATTTTCCCCCGGTGGTTTATTCCGTGATTTTCAGTGCACAAAACGTGTAAATAATCCTGCGCACATAGCCTAAGATGCACCGTAAAATCAAGATCGTTGCCAGTATATTATTCTAACCTCTTGGGACCAAAGAGTTACTTTCACAAAGACACGAATTTTACTATTCAGTCCTTTTTCATTCAGACTTTGTTGACTGAAATGTGTTACCCCATTATAGAGATTCCCTCGACACTTTAATGGGAAATGTATGAATACTTTATTTCGCAATTAGGTGTTGATTACTAAGCCTGAACTTGTTATTATGTGTTTGCCACAGATTTTTAATTAACTTTTTAATTAACTTCACAGTGACTGCATTGTCATCTCATTGAATAAATCATTAGCGAATAATAGAATTATAATAAATCCTAACAGTTACCGACGACACAAAAATAAACACTACTGTCGGAGTTATTATCCCAAATTACACACGAGACAACAGGTGACTTTTGATATTAGGTTATACTTAATAATAAGAAGAAAGAAAGAAAGAACTTCGACTATTAAATGGGGTATTTAAATTACGGATATCGTAAATGTAATTTCTTTATTTAAGTTTGGACTGGCTGAACCTTTAGAAGATATAACATTCATCGAATAAACTTTTAAAGATCGTTTTAATTCATTCATCCTGTGGGAAAACGTGAATTGCATCAATGATCATTTGAAATGAAATTGAGCTCTTTTAATAATTTGTCCTTTTTTAAATCACATCCCCCCCACACACCTTTAAATTTCGCTTTGAAAATTACTTCATTTCGTGAATCTCGACGACTTCGATTGCAGGAGATTTAAAATGTGATGCATTTATTCAACACGTCCTCATCAGGTACCACAGTTCATATAATCGCCATCCTCCCACACCAGATGGAAAGGACCTGGGTTCGAGTCCCGTTAATATGAACGAGAGGAATTTTTTATGTGCTTTTTTAACAACGTGGCTGAATTAGTCGGTCTCAGGAGATTTTTATTTTTTTTCCTGGAAAATCCGGTTTCTCGTCCAGCAAATAGAAAACCGACCACAGAATACGAGCAATTTACAGACAGCATATACGGAGAAACATGGCCTTAGTTGCTGATGCTCCTACACCCCTACTACTTAAACACAAACCATCGATGGAATTTCCCTGGATCTAAGATTAAGTTTAAACTGTATTCTTAAATTCTTCGTCCACACGACTACCAACAGCAGCTACGATAGCTGTTTTTTCATACTATGTGGAAGAGGCCTGGGTTCAATTTCCGTTGAGACAGGAAGCATTTTATGGGATGTTTTTCATGCTATAGCCAAGTGAATCCGAATCAAGAGATTCATGTGCTTTTGATCTTCCGCAATTTTTCATCTAGTAACTTTTTTTTTTCACAACACTAAAAAAATGCATTAGATTTTTTATCTAGTGAACTTTTCCGGATTTTTCATCCATTGAAAATACAGTAGGATTAAACGTATAAGGATGCATAACACGTAGCATCGGTGAAATATTAGTTAGAATATTAAGCAAATTTTAAGAGGCTAAAGCGAGAAATATTATTAATTCAGGCCTTCATGAGAGCATTATTGTTCAATAACAACAAACCATATTAAATGCACACAAACTAATCATTTGCTTGATATCTGGTCACAGGACTCACGGTACAGGAACCATTAATTGGAAGTAACCATGCAGCCCTTAGCTGGAAGATAAAGAAGGAAGTTGGGGGAGGGTTTACTTCAGGAAAAGGGGCTATGAAAGTTTAAGACGCTAACCGCGCAAATAGCGACGGGAAGGCGAATACAATAGAACTATGGAACATCACCAAAGCAAGACTCACAAAAGCCATGAATGCGTTTCCATCAAGAAAAAAAAAAAAAAAAACCAAGAGAATACCGTGAAGGGTGAATAAACAGGTGGCCAGTGAAATAGAGCATAAAAAGTTGGAAAACAATGAAATATGATGAAGCCCACAACAGCTAAAAGTTGTTTTTTAAATTTGAAATTCATATTTATATTTCAAATATGAATATTATTTTAATGTTTTACAGAACAACATGAAGTGTTCTCGTAGAACACCAAAACAAAATGTTGGGTACATATAAGTTTTTTTTTTATTATTATTATTATTGCCTTATTTCAGGATAAGCGATAGGACAGCGATAGTAAGAACTATGTTAGCCACAGAAGAGCCATTTTTCCATGACCCTTTCAAACTGAAGGAATGGACTGCACTACCGTACATTCACCGTACTTCACAGACACCCCAAACAAGCAGCCCAACAGTTGTTGAGCTGGTTGTATGAGGGCAAATTGCAATTTAAATACTGTTTTGAAAGAAAAAAAATTAAAATATCTTAAAAGTAAAATGGATGGCGAATAAGACAGCTTACTCAGTTCAGAGTGAATATTCGAAAGACAGATAAAAAAAGATCGCCCTGTGTGGAGTATTAGATCCCGTGTTTATGAAATTTATATGTTTGTAATTTATCGATAGATCCTTGAGTGCTCCAATTTATGGCGGTGATATATACAAATACATCTTGAGGATTAAACGAAAAAAATGCGCTGAAGTAGAAAAGTTCTCTATTTTTCACCATCAACCACCAACCAACTTTTTTTTGATAAATCGTGACTTGATATTATAAATTATAATTCAAACTTATAAGATTATTATCTGAAAACCTAGAATTCTTGTATAAGAAGAATGAATAATAAGGTAAAAAAACAAAATAACTGATTTTCTGAGCCCTCACCTGCAAGTAAGAATGATATTGTCACATCTCCAATATGAAAATCTGATTACCGATATGCTCATTTATTAAATATATCAGACCATCAATGTTTAGAGGTGAAAATAGACATCATCTATAATGCATATTAAAATTTTGATAAAATTGCAGGGTTTTTTTTGGTTTTTTTTGTCTACTTCACGCAGACTACCTTCAAAATAATTTTTTTTCTTACGCTTAACAAGCTCAGTATCAACACTCCTTAGTGGTCTGAAGCTCTAATGATCATCGCAACTGAATGGGGCACATTATTATGCAAAAATATTAATTAATGATATGCTATATTCATTATATTCTATGAAATCCGAAGCAGGGGCCTGACGTTAATGAGAAAATAAAAACATCTGTTCGTTGCCATAATGCTGCTCTCCCAGAAACGCTCTGTACCTACTGCAGAAAACTAATATGGAATCACTTTTCATCACTTTATGAAAGCAGGGGGTTCAACGTATTATGAACAAGAAAGAATTTAAATCATATTTCTCCGTACCACTCTTTTATAATACCATGAACAAAAGCTTTTGTGCGTAAAAACACAAAAGCTTTTGTACACGGTATTATGAATAACCAGAAATACTAAAATGAAATGTAAAAAAAAAAGAAAAATTACAGGGTGGAGTCACTAAAGTCACGAAACAATAACAGTAAAAACACAATTAAAAGTATGTTATCGAAACGTACTGTGCCATCACGAGGAAATAATACGGTTTACATATTAGATTTCCTTTGGCCTGTAATACAGCATGTAGCGCTCCCTGTTGTTTAGTATTTGCAGAGGAACAGCTGACTCGACTAGGTGTCAGTAAACTGTGTCCGTTTATCTGTTTACTGGATTAAAAATGTGAGATTCCTGGAAACAAGAATATACAGCTACATCTGAGACCGACTAAATCAGTGTGAGATGCTTCGCTTTAAAACTGCATCAGCCTTGAAGAAAGACGAATCTAGAATGACACATTTTTATTCGTTGTGCAAGGTACCATACACGAAAAAGGAAGACCCAAATCCGTACCAAGAAAAGCAGAACTAAACCATCGCTCTGCTACATTGTGCTATACAAGTGGAACTATGCAGAGTTGTGCAGAGTGAAGTCACTTTTCACAAGTTCTTTCATCCGATGAAAATAGCAGACATCGATGTCGAGAAACATTTTCTACTCAGAAGACTAAGCACGCCATCAAAGAACTCGTGCTTTGCATTAACTTTCGCGATAAAGCTTTAATGAACGAAGCTAGACCATGAAACCCCAACGCAAAGCTCTGAAAGCTCTGAAAACTATGCTACTGCCTCTGCTACAGCATTATACTTTACAATGCATATATTAAACAAACATTTTCAAAAATGAGTTATTCATCAGCGTTTAGATACTTATAGTTTGATTTGATTTGATTTTTTGTAGCGCAAAAACAGCAAGGTTATAGTGCGCCAGGAAAAAAAAAGATCGATACTTTTGGAGATGGTTTATACTGCTAGTTCCTAAATGTTAACTATACCCTATGTCGTCTACTGCCTCCCAAAGCTATATTATATGTGCTATATTAACTATATGTGCCATATTACTCATGACATCGAGAAAGCCTAATCAATATTATATTATACAGGGTGTTCAAAAAGTCTGAACCAAAAGTCTACACCTGTGCCTTCAGGAATCCTCAAAATGCAAAGTCCAGCGGGTTAAGATCAGGTGAACATGGTGCCCACTCCACAGGTCCTCTCCTCCCAAACCATCGATGGGGAAACATGTCATCGAGCCAATGACACACTCCAATTGGGTAATGCGGAGGAACCAGACTTTCGGACGCACTGTATATTATATACCAATTGTAGGAAGACAATTTATGATGGCATATGCGGCCAAAAATTACAGTGGGAGAACCTTCAGAGTTATAATCTTCGATACTGAATTACTTAAGGGATACACCTGCACGTGTATCAATTCGAATGCATAAAATCCAATGGTTCCACTCTTACCTTTTATTCCAAATGCATTACATTTTGTGAGATACCCTCTTATTTCCAACTTATCATAAGGTATAATTCTGAGGGGAAAATTTCCGCACAAGTCCAGTTCTAACTCAGTAAAGCTACTAAAACTAAACGTTCGAAAGGCTGAATCGGAACTTCTCGGCCTCGTTTGTGAAAATGTCAACTGGCTTCCTAAATTGCAAATCTCCTCATTAGTTTACCACTAAAACTGTGATTTTGTTTAGTGAATAACTCTGTAGATAATAATTTAAATCACTTCATGAATAAAATTGCAGGATAAAGTAGTCTCCCATTAGTAGGAGACAAAGTTGTTTTAAAATTTGACTATGGAAATCTACTGATTGCTCCCATAGAGAGGATACGTTTCCGCTGAATTATTCTTAGAGCATACACCTAAACAAGGCTGTATTCGTACCAAAAAATACGAACCTTTATTTAGTTCGAATTGTGCTGCTTTGGTTTGAAATAACAGCAAGTGTGCGGCGCTGCGTGGATTCTATAAGGTGTTTTAGTGAGTCTAAGTGTAACCATTCTTCTAGCAAAATATCGAGTATTTGCGACAAAGTTGAAGGAAGAAGACTTCCTTGACGAATAGATCTCTCCAGCATATCCCACACATTCTCAAAAGGACTGAAATCAGCTGAATGTGGGGCTAGAGAAGTTGGTGGAAATCTGTATCATGTTCTCTGGACCATTCTTGCACGATTTTGGCACGGTTAGCTGTTGCACTATCAGCTATACTGGGCTATTCGGGATAAAAGTGTAAATTTGCAGAGTGCAGTAAATCTGATACAAAATTCACGTTCTCCTTGGATAACATCGACTTTCCACAAGTATTAATGGACTAGTCCGTACCAACAAAATATACCCCATACCATTATACGATCACGAGATGCTTGGGTTGTCTTAGCAAAGAAAGCAGGGTCCATCTTCGTGAGCTTCTCATCATGCTCTCTACCTATTATTAATGCAAAACAGTGAATCTTGATTTGTCTGACCACATGACTTTCTTCCAGTGTTCTACTGCCCAATCACGGCGTTCTCATTGCTACGGCAAGCGGAGTTTTCTGTTTTTCACTTAGTAGTGGCTTCCGAATAGGTAGGCGACAGCCAATACCCAATTTATTCAATTCCTTGCGAATGGTAAGGGTTGAAACAGTCAGTTTCTGGGCTTGGTTGAATTCAGATGCTATTTGATACAGACTGGATGTCCTATTTTACCGCACAGTCTTCCTTAGAGTGCAACGGCTTCGCTCCTGAAGCACTGTGTTTCTGCCACATTTACCATTGAAGATGTGGAAGAATCGCTTGCTTTCCAGTGATGAAAACCTCTGAGATCTATTCTGTTTAGAAACCAATTATGTGTTTCGTTTCCTGAATCGTGGATCCTGCTAAACGTGCACCCACGATAAGACCTTTTTCGAAGTCTGATAGATCATAGATATTTTCCCCATTCTGGCTTCAGATTACTGCAGTCGAACAGCCTGTGCTGTTTTCATACTCAAGCAGGCCACACATCATCATCACACGTCCCAGTTTGCTTTGCATCTATTTGCAATTATCTTCATTTCTTCTGTCTGTCTTAACACAAAGGTTCATTATTTTTGGCCAGTGTGTGTATAATAATAATCTTATATACAACTCTGTATATAACCCCACATGCCCGTGCGTGAGTGAGCTGCACCTTACATCACTTTTCCCCCCACACACACTGTTTTTTTCATTCGTTGCTGTAAAATCCATGTCATTTTCTTGCCGTAAGGGGTAATGTTACACGAAGCCTCCCTTCAGACAATAAAGATTTCCATTATTTCAAATATGGGCTTAACACTTAATTGCACTTGCTTGCTCAAAGTTTTAACTGGTCTTTCTTAGAAATTTCTCTCTCTCTCTCTCTCTCTCTCTCTCTGGTAAGTCTTATCATCTCATTGGAGGTCTCTATTTCGTTGCATATAACACTGATTACATAGGATATTAATAAACAGAACAAAATAAATTGATCAATGAATTGCAAAGGTGTGGGGCATTTGACAATTCAACAGGTATAAAGGTTAAAGAAGCATCAAGACAAAGTACTGAATGCACGTATTATTAGAAAATCTAGCTCTACATTCTAATTAATTAGTAATGGAATGAAACACAATCTAATTAATTACAATTTTACAATCACGCTCTACAATCTAATTAATTAATAATAGAAAATCTAATTAGTAATAGGATGTAGTAGCATTGCTTTTAAATCACAACAACAGTTTTTAAATTTTATTCTAAATTTTATATAAAATTCAATTAAATTTTTATAAAAAAAAAAAAATCAACGGATCTACTGTCCACCATTTCAATTTTGTGATGAAAATCTGCAAAACTAGATAGAAATAATGCGCATCTAATACCAAACACCAATTTATTCTTCGAATTTAAGAAAATGTTTTAAACATAACGAACTACGAATTTAATGATAATTAAATGACTTCTGAAAATTATAGTGGGAAAAAAAGAATAACGGAAGGTGAAGTCAGTACCTTTTGGACGAATTAAAAGAACACTGAAATTTCTAACGCGTACTATAACCAGAAATCGATAAAAAGAAAAGTAATGAAAATTTTCTGAAATTATGCATAATTCATCATGTATTTATAAAGGTGGATTACTTCTGAAATGAAAGTGCACTACGAAGAAATTTATTTCCTTTAATCCTTCTCAGTAGTACATAAAACTAAGAATAAGTAATTTATACAATAACGACATTTTAGCAGGATATTGTAATGTAGAAGAAAAATAAATGAAAAGTTAGAAACGTTTGGAATCCTTATTTTCCTTTTAAACGAGACGAACGTAAAAGATTCTGAGAGAGAGAGAGAGATGGGCAGGAGAATTTAAGGTAGTGGAAACTACCCAATTACCTACGAAATGATCAACCGAGTAACTTCCAGAGCGCATTCACTCTCCATAAAAGCAGTTTCATGGCCTTTGTCACTGGATAAGTAGCAACAGATTTCTTCTGCTCTTCGATTGGGTTGGCCATTACTCTCCCGAGTATTCAAATTGATGGCTATTTCCATTAGTAATTTATCTGGCTTCGTTCACGTGAGTTCAGTAGTTCGGAAACATTTCTGTTAAAGCAAAACTTGGAACAAAATTTGCTACAATTCGTAGGCTGATCTGAAAGGCGGATTGAACGGATTTCTTCCTCCGATAGGCAGGTAGCACAGATTACAGATGCATTAAAACTAGCAGCAGAGACAATATTCTGCCAGCTGTACATCTCCATCGTAGGGCGCAAATAAGAAAGGCATTCATTTATCCACAGAAAACAGAATTGTTTGCAGTAAATACAGCGTCGTGAATCGATAATTGATCACACCCGGAAAGCATTGTCTCAACGGGGTTTTTCCAGGATAACAATTTTTCTTGCCATCGTGGCATTGTTTTACAATACCGATTTCCAATACGAGTAGTAACTTCGTATGCCTCATTCGTTCCGTTTTCTATTCTTTTCATTTTTACTACGCTTCCAATGGAAACCTTTATGGAGAATTTTGTAACTTTACTCAAGGCTGTGCCTACACTAACTTCCACCGCGTGTATACCTTTTTCTTATATATCTACAAGCATGAATTGATGGCATTTCTGATATATCTACAAGCATGAATTGATGGCGTTTCTGTGCTATACAAGATTAAATTAATAATCAACATTTCTTTTGTTCTATTAAAGTACTCAAGTACATTGTGCTGGTGGTTTCCGTTTCGTGAAGCTTTGATAATGAGTTAAAGAATTACTTCAATGGTACTCACTCTACACCCCTATACTGTAAAACAGATGACAGCGCTCAATATACAGCATCCTTATATATTAATGACAATTTTTATTCGATTTCATTCTTGCTGTCAGATATTCTGGTATTTCATTAGCGACGGCTTCTCCCCCACTACTAAGGAGAAAGAAATTAATCGTTCACAAATATCATAAAATTTAAGGAAACCTTATTTTTACAAATACTTAAAAACGCAAGTTCAATTACAATTATTTTAATTATTATTATTTTTTTTAATTATGCCTTAATGAAGTTTAGTATACTGTATAGTAAAACTAAGTCCTCGTGCTCACTTCTGAACACGTTTCTAAGAGAAAAGCCTAGTAATGAAATTTTTAATATAATTTAAATATTTTAATTATATTAAATTAAAAATATTATTTTTAATTAAGCAATAATATGACTATCAGTGCATTCAAAATGCACACCTTGCCTTGGTAACTTTTGCCTTATCTGTGACTCAGGCTGTAGTGAACCAGTTCTTATAATGAATGACGTATGGAATCTACTCATGGGCCGAACTGTATGTTGTGTTGACCCGAAAAAGACGGAATAACTAGTATACAGAATAAAATCTTCTCTCTGCTCAAACTGACGAAGCCCTTTAAGAATTCATCCGATCTCCGAACCGCGACCTTTCCAAACCAGCACACTGTAACGAACAGACTCTATACACGGATTACTACAAAATTTCATACAGACGGCTTAGCATTTTATTTCTGTTCTCTCTCTCTCTCTGCTCCCTAGCAGTATTGCTGTGGGCATCGTACACTATACCACAAGAAATAACTGAGCACTTGCATATTTCAAAGTACATTTTATTGAGAAAATGTTTAATAACGTGTTGGCTACCTTTGGCGTTAATTACATACTGTACACTTCAGTGCAGACTCAAAAACCAAAATTTGATCCATTTCTTCTTTAACATAATGGTCAATAACACTACTGATTGAGGACGTGTTGGCCTGGACCAAAGCTTTCATTCCAAAGGGTTCAGAAGAATTAAGATCGTAGCCCTGGGTAGGCCTATAAAGTTTTTCAGTCCCTTATCTTCACAAGTCACTATATGCTGTGCAGTAGTATTATAGTGCAGTGTTCTGCTGAAACAGAAAAGAGTTCTTCTCATACGGCTGTCATAGTTATTAAGAGAGTAATCATCTCTGGAATGATCTGTTTCATGGTTTCTTTTTTCCAGGAACGACGGTGCAATCATGTCATGTTGCAATGGCTGGTTGGTTTTCGATTTTATTGGGGTAAAAGCGACTAAGGCTATGGTGCGCTTCTACAATGGCACGAACGGATTGACTATTAATATATATCCTTGTAATGGGGCTGGACGTAGAGCTTAGAGACCGGGTTGTAACTCTCAACCCATCTAATGTACTTCATTAATCTGCTCAACTTCAAGCATGAATGCAGTGGCGTTTTGTCGGTTGCACAATTAGTAGAATCACCGTCCTCCTTCCCACGCCGAGTGGCAAAGACATGAATTCGAATCTTGTCAATGACGCGAGGTATTTTAATGAGCTTTTCACAACATGACTGAGTTTATTGGTCTCCAACTAGGATTATGATTTTTTCTCCAGGAAACTCGAGTTTTTCGTCAATAAAATAGTAAATCGACCATAGCATACAAGCAATTTACAGACATATACGGCCCAATTGTTTAAGCTGCGGATGCGTCTACAACAACCAACCAGTTGCGTTTTTATCTATTCTTCACGCACTAATCGGGGTAAAATTTAAAAATATACTACTTAAAACAATTTTTCAGCTAAGTAGTAAGGTAACAATTTGCATAGAAGACAGAAATATACACAAGAATATGCAAAAATATACAAATATAAAAGCTAACCATAGCTATCCATAACAGTGGGGAGTAGTACAACAGAATCGTGCGTATGCTAATACCTTCGATGGTGGTAGAAATAAAATAAAATGTTTTAAGAAAAGTTTCAGTTTGCACGCACCATAACCATATAATCCAGAAGAATCTATAATTAATTATTTTAAGATGCAGCTATCACCATGTTTAGCAGTTATGTGAGACTAAAAACACGGTTATCTCAAGCGTGTGTACTACTGCACTTCACCAATTGGCTACGGTAGGCCTAATAGCTGCCTTTTTTCTACAGTCAATTTCTCTAACAACTGAACTACCACCTGGAGAAATATAATAGATCGTGACGCGTAACATAAGAAACAGAGAAGTAAGCTCATGAAAAGGCAAGAGATACAGTTATGAATAATAATACTTTGACTAAATCGAAATCTCACTGTATATTCAATTAGACGGCATGCTATTTCAGTGAATAATTGTGGGCAGAATAAATGCTGATCGCGGGTAACACTGAATTAAGATTCCTAAAAATTATATTAAGATTCCATATTATAACGACATCGGTGTACTTCTGGAAGCAACATAAACCGATTTAATTTGGAAAAAAAAAAAAAAAAGAAAACCATCACAACTGGTTGAATATAGTGATTGCTTTTCAGTAGTCAGTATGAACATTCAACCTTATACAAGAACTACTCTACAAAAGCAGTTATGTGTTGAGCCCCCTCGTACATTTTTTTGTCTTATTTTATTATTATTAATATATTTTTTTGTTCGATGAAATTTGTCTGATCGTTTCAGAAGGACGTCACTGTCGCTATTACACTGAAATAGAAAGGGATACACATTTCCATTGAAGAAAAGGCAGTTGATTAGTTAACTAATCATTTCAATATAGAAAATACAATTAAGATAGCGTAAAACTTCAACTATATTACTTAGTTCAATTTTAATATCAACTTCAAAAATTTAAACCCAAATACGACGGGAAATAGCCTAAACCTAAAAATAATGACGCCTTATTCACGTCTGTACAGCATTAAATAAAACTACTTTCACTTCAAATCCGAATTTCCTATTTTATTACTGAGAGTTAATCATTTCTGAAAATACTGCAGTCCCTTTAATTCCATTTTGGGATTAAGTTTTAATATAATAAATACTGTTTTCTACGTCTGAATAATGAAACCCTCTCTTGAGGTAGAATAACTTGTAAATAGTACGAAAATGTCTATAATATTCCTCTCGTGTCACCGAGATTTAATTAAACCGATCAGGTATTTTATACAGACCATGAAAGAACAACAATCCTAACCATGTTTTAGCCACGAGTACGATTTGATTTATATGCGTATATAGACCACACACCGTATTTCGTATAAAGCATTTCAAATAATGCCGGCAATGTTTATCCAAAATAATTCTGACAATCCTTTTGATTAAACAATTTATTCTATTTTAAACCTTTAATATGAAATGTTACAATTCGTTATAGTTTCTTACTCAACATCGAGACAGCAAACTTTATCCATTTTTGTATTTCCGTATAAAATTACTTTTATATGAAAAATGAATTTAACTTCAAGAAGCAAGGGAAAGGTCGGTATTTTCACGTCATAGCACCTTCCCCACCCACTTAGCGACAAGCGTTTTGCAGTGCCGATTAGAATTTGAATAAAGTTTTCCATGCTGATTATGATAATATATTTTGTTTATTTAAACAAACGATTAGTTCGACTATATTTCTCCACACAATTTCTTTTATCTTACATAATTTAAGTGAAATATTAAAAAATAATAATAAAATAAATATGTCTCCCAGCAATCTTCATTATTACAACTTTCTACGTGCTTAATCTATTCTGTAAGAAGTTTATTGTAACTTATTCTTCCGATGTTTGCCATTATTAAAAGAACTAGTCAAAAGAAGGCTTTCGTTATTTCTCCTCCGCATATGTTCATTCATTATAAAAGATCGTTAAAGTGAAACTGCTAAAACACAAATTAACAGGAAATATATTTCAGTCGCCCTTATTCAAGGAAATTTTGCTACGTTCTTTTAAAGATAATCAAATATCTCAACAAACTTTTCTGGCGTTTCCTGAAAATTAGGCGAAATTTTTGTAGTGCGAGTAATTAGAGAGAAACACAACAACATTATTTTCATAGAGCGTTCATAATTACTTCGTATGCAGTCGACTGTTCTGCGGAGATTAATTTGGAACGTGACAACGGATTCCAAATTAATTTGATGACTATAAACAGAAAGATAACAAGGGGAATAAAAACTACTTTAGCTATGGTATAAACAGAACAATTAATATTTCGGTGACTTCATATAATTATGCATCACGTTTCAGGACTACCTGATATATCTTCGCATTTTGATATTTCGCTCGGAGATTAAAGTGGGATAAATCTGAAACTATGTTATATACGAATAATAGAAAGCCTTCTACTTCTAAAGAAATAAAAATGGTTATGAATAATGATATACAAAAGCAAACGCTGTCATACCACGTTAAAAGGACAGTTTTAAACTGTAACGGGTAACGCTGAAGATGCACCAGCTTTCACCTTCATATTCAGCACTACGTGTTGCCTTTTGAATTCCTTTAACATGGTTATAAATATTATTTAATTTTTTAAATTAATATTTGATTACGCCACGTTTTCTTTACATTTTAATGAAAAGGTTATGAATTTATATCCATAACAAATACAAAACCTTTTCACTTAAATGTAGATGTTAAATATATAAAGTAAAGTAAAGTAAAGTGCAGCCATTATCAACCCACTGCAGGATGGAAGCCTCCTCAACAATTCATGCTGAGGGAAAATGGACCATAATCTGCCACGCTGGTCCAGTGCGGGTTGGCAGATCGACCGTATTCAGCAGTCAGGGGCTTGAACCCCGGTCTACTCAAAGAGCGTGTGCTACTGCACTCCCGCTCCTGCCCACTCAGCCAAGGTATAACATACGTGTATCCTGACTACAGAGCCTACAGATACTCGTATATATCCAGGGTTATAACATAATACAATAAAATTTTCTTGGGGTAAAAAACCTAAAATAGAGAAATCCAGTATCTGCCCATAACCGGAGTTATAGGGTTAACACATTTTATATTGCAAAAAATAAATGCTGGGTTGAAAAATGCGAACAGTAACAGACTGACATGGATAACAAGGGGTACTACAATATCTATGAAGCGCCTCCGTAGCCAGGTGGGCAGGAGCAGCAGTGCGTAGCACACGCTTCTTGATTAGACCGGGGTTCAAGCCCATGACCCACCAAATACGGAGGATGCGGAAAGGTCAGGGAATGACCACCGCAAATCCCCGGAGCAATATGGCCTTAGTTGCTAATACTCCTAAAAACAAATAACAACGACAATATCTATTCTCATGTAAATTCAATAATTTAGACAATTGCGAAACTTTTTTCTATTACTAAATTAATAATTGAAAAAACAAATATTTCCAGTGAACCGCCAGGAGCAGTATAATTTATATAAATACAGAAACATCGAATATTCTACACAAATGGTTCTTGGGTAGTGGGCCGCACTAGAGTGCATAACACACCCCAGTCGTATTACTAAGTGAAATATATTAAATATTTTCAAGTATTTACTCTATGGTCAAAAATACATGATCTCATTACTATCAATATTTATGAAAATTCGTATAAGTTATGAATTCCATTCAAAATTTAATATATTAGTTTATCTCTTTTAACTATTTGCTAGGTTTAACACAGTGAAAGTTTAAAACTCTTAGTTGAGGTTTGAAGAGATCATCTGAAATGTATGCAATTTGGATTTTGACGAAATGTATAAAAAAGTACCTAACAGTTTGTAAACATTAGTGTAGCATTCAAGCAGTAGCAGAAAGGATACTTAACGAACGATTAAGGTAGAATGACCACGAACAAAGAAAATTCACTTACTGGCCTGAATTCGTATATATATATATATATATATATATATACAAAGGGTACTAGGAAAGTTTTGCAATATGACGCAACAATGAATCACAGGAAGCTGCTTGTTGCTGCATGTTGAGACATGTTCATACGTGCATAGTAGCCGCCGCGCCAAGTCGATGGGCTCAGTTATTCATTAGTAGAGTGTAAAGTGCTTGCGATGGCATCGTGGTCACGAAATGAGATAAGGACAGTTTTGCGGTATAATTTCGTGCGTGGTTTAACCATAGACTAGTGCTTAGAAGAAATGACTCTTGCACTAGATGATGATTGTCCACATCGTACAACGATATTCAGGTGGTATAGAGAATTCCAAAGGGGAAATTTCACTCTGGAGGATTCTGAGAGGCCGGGAAGGCCACGAACGTCAGTTACGGAGGAAAACGTTACTGCTGTGAGGAAAATGCTTGACGAAAACAGGCGAGTGACCTACCAACAGATAGAGGATACTTTGGGCCTAAATGCACCAGCAATTCGTTCGATTCTGCAAGATCATTTGCACGTGAAGAAACTTTGTTCTCTCTGGGTGCCGCATCAACTGACTGAAGAGCAGATGACACGACGTGTGACTTGGTGCCGGGAGATGTTAAAAAAGTTTGATAAGGGACAATCTCGGTATGTGAACAACATCGTGACAGGTGACGAGACTTGGCTGTACTATTACAATCTGCCGACCAAGGCTCAAAACAAAGTTTGGGTCTTTGATGATGACGACACACCCGTAATTGTCAGAAAATCCCGATCTGTAAAGAAGAAAATGATAGCTGTATTTTTCGAATCGAGTGGAATTGTGGAACGTGTCGTTTTGGACACGCAGAAGACAGTCACAGCTAAGTGGTATACTGAACAATGCCTGCCTAAAGTCATTGGATCTATGAAGAACATGCGGCCAAAGTCAAGAATGGACACCTGGTACCTCCATCACGATAATGCTGCAGCTCACCGCGCCAAAGCCTGCACCGAATATTTGACCACGACAGGACTGAAACTTCTCGAGCACCCTCCCTACAGTCCAGACCTTGCTCCCTGCGACTTTGCACTGTTCCCGCATGTGAAAATGAAGCTAAAAGGGAGGCGATTTTCCAGTGATGAGGACCTTCTACGGGCTTGGGACAACGAGTGTGCTTTACTCCCCAGTGAAACTTGGCAGAACTGGTTTAAAGATTGGTTTCGGAGGATGGAGAGGTGTATTGAATGTAGAGGAAATTACTTTGAAAAAATTAAATAAACAAAGCTGTATTGCAAAACTTTCCTAGTACTCTTTGTGTGTGTATATATATATATATATATATATATATATATATATATATATATATATATATATATATATATATATATATATTATTTCTGGATCCTTCAGTGTATTTTGTCCGAAACACTGCAAGATGCTGCAATAAACATGCACAAAATCTTCCCTGATATTATTATTATTATACAGCACTGTATTGAATGAGTATAATAATTACCATTCGTGCAGACCACCACAATAAATTATTTCAGAAATTCAAGCAAATGATGAATTTCGGCCCTTTCTACTCATTTGACGCATTAAATTTCCTGAAAGGTAATTAATGTAATAAACAAGACCCAATCCTATTATTGCAACAGATCGTCATAAGTGTATTACTTGAATTAGCCAATACCCGACTTCGAGTGAGTTAATGAAGTTCATTAGTCCCGAGCAAAGTGAGCTGCAATCTTCATAATGGCTCGCTATGCTACGGACTAATGTTACCAGCTAAGATCCGCAGCTCTACTTCACAGTATAGGATATAAAGCCGTGCATATAATTTTATTCTATTGTTTGTAGTTTATATTAATTCAGTTCCAAATCCGCACATTTAATAAAACTACATTAAATACAGTGATTTCAAAATGGAGAACAAAAAACTGTAAAAGAATGCGATGAATTATAAATTATTATATTAAAGACTGGTGCATATAAACGTTTTTGAAAGTAATTTAAAAGAGTCAGCTTTTAAGAGAAAGATTAACAGTTAATTGGTTTCGAGATACGAAAATTCCAACCTATGTCAAAATTTAAAATTGCATGCCATTAAAGTAAATAGGTAATTTTATACTTTAGCGAAATTTGTTTGTCTGAAAAATATCTGTTTGTTTGAAAAATATGTCATAAACGAATTTGTTCCACTGAAAATCTGTGATAATTCCTTCTGAGAGGATCGATCTGACCACTGGATGTAAAATCGCCGAAAATGTTCATCCATTCAGAAAGAATTTGAAATCTCTTAGCAGATCCTCACGTGTAGTAGCACAGACGTTATGATCTTTGTTTCTTCACACAGCGAGGAAGAGACCTGGTTCTAATCTTGTCAAAAAGAAGGGGATTTTTATAGACTTCTACACTGTAGAAGTCACTTGGTTTTCTTCTATACTTGCAAGTGTAGAAGTCACTTGGTTTTCTTCTATACTTGCAAGTGTAGAAGTCACTTGGTTTCCGGAGAAAGTTTTGTCTTTTCTCTCATGTCGATCACAACCCATAAAACCAATTGGGTATATCACAAATCTGATCACTGTTTAGGTTTCAGTTTTTAATCAAACAAGAAGGAAAACCGAGACAGAACTTACCTAATTAACAAGGACATCCAAAGAGGGCGCAGTTGGTTGCCTAGATCAAAGAATTTTCTTTGATCTAGGCAACCTAGTTCATAAAGAACTAGGCAACCTAGTTCATAAAGCACTGGCAAACACCAAAACATTCCTCCAACCACCCTTGCGCATCAAATTGCGTTTGATGAAACAGTTTGTGAAAGCTTTACCTCAGGAAGGTCTCGGCTTCAACTACCTTTGAACTAAATTCACATTGATCGCTCAAGAGAAGCTAAAACATGGTATTTTTTTAAGCCACAAATTCTCAAACAGATGAGGGATGGAGGTTTTCAGGGAACTATGAATAAAAGAGAAAAACAGAAATGGATTAGCTGCAGGTTTGTTGTTGAGAACTTCTTAGGGAACAACAAGGGTCCAGACTACAAGAATATAGTTGAAAATATGTCGGCAAACGTCAAGAAGATAGGCAGCAACAGTAGTGTCAAGGTATTTTTTTTACACTCTCACATCGACTACTTCCGAGAAATTCTAGAAAGTGTTAGTGAAGAAGAGAATGAGCATTTTCACCAGGACATTAAAGAGATGGAGATGAGGTACTAGGAGAGGTGGGATGTCAACATGATAGCGGACTATTGGCTGAAGAAGGACTGTTAAGTAGAAGAATTTGTAAGAAAATCAAAGAAACGATAATTTAACCCATCGTAGATCAGTTTTTAAAATGAGAATTGAGTGTATAGTGGCCTTTTTACCACGTGCGCTTTATCAACATGTATTTAATATAAAAGTCTGGTAAAAACAGCATTTTGTTATAATTTCTTTCGTGATTTTTGAAGAAACCTGACGTGATGGGAACAACAAACGGAAATATTTGTTTAAAGCGGCAATAGAAAATGATTGAGAAACACCCTTTTCTGATAACACAGTGAATTTTTTTTTTTTTCAAACTTCAGTGTAGAATCATGAATAAATTGGGGAATTTATGCACAGTTGTTTATATATTTATTCATGTACACAAATGAAATAAATAAATGTATAAATGTAATATGGTGCATCAGTAACTAAGGCCATATTGTTTTCAGAAGCAATATGGCCTTAGTTACTGATGCACCATATACATTAAGTGATAACTGAATTATGACCACCTACCTAATACCGTGTTGGGCCAGCTTTTGCACGGATAAATACCACTGACGCCTTATGGCCTCGGTGGTATTTATTACCACTGCATTTTGGCGAAAAAATAAAAATTAACCACCACACGCAATTACACACCTTCCAGATAAACTACGATTTCAACGAAAGCTACGATTATTTACGTGAATAATATTAGGTCTCTATATAGGTTAGCACACTCGGTATTTTAGCAAATGACAATTCAGTTAATTCTGTTAAAATCATTATAAAACAAACACCAAAGTGTAAAAGACGAACTTTCTTTCACTAGAGCTCTTTTGTTTTCATATATTTTAGAAGTTTCTGAAGTAGAAAGTGATTGGTGGCAAAAATAACCGAGGGCTAGTGTTGTCATTTCACAAAAGGGGCATTCTTTCACCGTTAAACAGTTGAGCGCATGCACCTTGAAAGAGAAAAAAAGAAAAACTCATTATTATTCAGTGAAATTTCAGCCTAACAAAACTTAAAGAATGCCTGACGTTGCTTTTAATTTACTTAGAGAGGGGAAAAAAAGGCCGATAAACAAAGTTCAGTTTATTGTTTAATATTAGGAAAACAAATTAAATGTTTAAAGGCAGATTTACCAAAGAAAGTGACAATCTAGGAAACAAAATTCAATAGAAAGCGCTTTACGTATATTACCATGTTTAAGTGATTGCTATTACACTGAACTGTAGCAATGTGGTAGCTACAATTTAAACAAATTGCATTCTAGAATCAGAAATGCAATTACAATCCGGGACCAAACTTGGAACTTAGATAGCTTTAGTCGATTAATAAATGTTTAAATTAATAAAATTCAAATTAATCTTTTCGAAATGGTACCGATAGTTTCACGGGATACCGTGGTCAATCATTGCCACGCTGCAATTCATTCATCATCAGCCATTATCAATCCACTGCATGATGAAGGCCTCTCCAGCAACTTTCCAGTTCCTTCTGTTTTGTGCAATGGCCATCCATTTACTACCCACAAACTCATGAATTTCATCTGTCCATCTCCGTCGTTGTCTTACAGGTTTTCTTCTAGCTCCTCTTGGGTACCATTCTGTTATTCTCTTAGTCCATCTGCCATCATGTCTTCGAGCTGTGTGTCCTGCCCGAGACCATTTTAGTTCTTTAGTTTTGATAAGAATGTCCTTTACTTGAGTTTTGCTGCCTAATCCATGTGTTTCTCTTCTTATCTAGCAGTCTGATTCCAATAAACTTCGTTCTATTCTTCGCTGTGTCATTTTCAGTTTCTCTTCCATTAATTTGGGGAGTGCTCAAGTTTCACTTCCTGCAACAGAACTTTTCCACATGCTGCAATAGAACTTTTTTACTCAGCATATAACGAGGTAAAGAATCTCTTCTTTCCGCTGGAGGATGCTTCTTTACTCATCCTCCTCCTCCTCTTTTTACCTACTTTTACTCCACCACTTGTACTATCTTCCCCACTCTCTTTCCTTTTTTTTTTTTTTTTTTGTTCTCAGTCCAGAAAGCTCAGGCAACCCTGTCGGAGATCAGCCAGAGTATGAAGGCAACCTGGCTCACTTCCCAGTGATGGTGGTGGTGGTGGTGGGCAACATTGGGTTCTACTTGGGACCCTGCGGCCAAGTAGCCAGAGATACAATAACAGAACAGAACACCATACTGTATTGAATTAATCACACTACACTTTTTTCTGGCTTTTGCAGTAGTTCTGCATTTCATCACAGAGTACATACGGCGCAGATGAGGGAAACTACAGGTGGCGCTTAACCCTAAATACTATGCCACTATATCTTTTTGTTCCGTCACCATTTTAGACTTCCTAGTGGTAATTTTAACATTAATTTAATTTAACAAAAAATAAATTTAAGGTTCTTCAGGTTTTTTTGTTTTGTTTTTTAACACAGCTTCTGTACGGTGTTTGTAAATTGCACTTAATAATTAAAATTGCAAATAACATTTACTTGTCCAATATAAAAGTATTTTGCTAAATCACCTAAATTAAATTTTATTAATTAATGAAATTTATTTAATATAATAAAATTAATTAGTAATTTAATGAAATTGAATTAATTAATTAATTAAACGGCAGTATATTTCTCCATTGGAGTAGTGCTTTTTATTTGCACTGTGCATACCAAGGAAACTCAAGAAACAGTGCCTCCACAACTCCTCTGACCTTATGTGGTCGTACGGGATTTGCCCAAAGCCATTGACAGAGTCCATGCGTTACATGTTCAATGACTTTTCGGCGACTTTAATTACAAATTTCTCAATTCCGTGATTCATTAAATTTATTAAGTAAGAAAGTGCTTCTAATAAAACGTACATTTTTGTGCATACCTATCAGAGATATTTTATTCCTCAAAGTGATATCCGTAGCTGATTAGGGACCATCGCAACTATTATCAAATTTTTATACTTAGTTGCTGACGGCTGGCCCTACTTTAGGACAACTTCCATTGTCCTAAATAGCGCCAAGCTACTTTAGAGCAACTTCCGGACAAGAACATAACATCATCCGTTTGGAACCGACTTCCTATCACAATCCAAATAAATTTTTCCAAAACAGTTTCTAGACAAAACTCTGGGGTGAATAGAAGACGACTGAGCACTACTGAGGAATACATAGAATACAACAGAAACCCCTGGAGGGGTTTCTGTTGTATTCTATGCGCAGGATTGTCACACATTGTCATTAAATGAAATATACCCACAGCGAGACCACCAGGTCTCCAGTTTTTGGTAACTCATGGCTGATTACCTTGCAGAATATTCAATATCGAACCTGACTCTGCTCCTTGGCACACGAAATATCACAAAATTAAATCGAACACTGAGTTGAAGAGCAGCACGCTTGTGACTCCCCAGCAATTTTAAAAATTCTCACATTTCTCTTCCAGTAGTGATGACAGACATTTTCACTGCATATTGTGTCGCTCATGGTTATTTTCAAGAGCTCCAGATTCGTTCCCATTCACAGCCCTCGGTTATCGTAAAGACATTTAGATATCCACTTCGAGCCCAATCTCCTTGTAAAGCAAAGCGTCCTGGATGATGTAGGCAAATCCGTGGCTGATACCTTATACAGGGAGGAATTATATCACACTGCAGTAAAATACAGTGGATACTTGGTGAACTATATCATCCTCTGCTGCTGAGCATTTAAATACCTTTCCCCTTGTTACGCTGAACCCGTTGTAGAGAGTCCTGTTAAGTCTACTTTTGATGGCGAATATTTTATCTTGGGGCCCCCAAGTTGTTTACAGTTGCCTTGTCATCATGAATAGTTTCATTAATTTTTAGTGTGAAAGAGTTAATTAATAAAAATCGCTGGTGTGTGAAAGCAACTACTCCAAGCACATTTGATGCCAACCCTGCTAAATATTTCAACTAATCCTAACCGCGAAAAGGTGGCTTAAGTGTTTAAGGTACACGATTTAACTCCCTCATTTACTTGAATGTTACGTTTAATTTTTTAGGTTCTGCGCATTTGTGACTAAGAAAGTGCAAGGCATTCTCGCTCTGCCTTCTTCCATTAATAGCTTAAAAGGATTTGCAGCGTGAGACAACTCGCTTAAAAAGAGCTTCATTTATTAAACATTTTACCCATTAAATCGTTTTGGCGGACACTAGGCAGTATTTTCGATTTGGGATTTGTTTCACCTGTGTAATAACTAAGCGTTTAATTTTTTTTCAGGTTCTGCACATTTGTAAGAAAGTACAAGGCATTCTCGCTCTGTCTTCCTACACGAATAGCTTAAAAGGCTCTGTATAATACTAAGCGATCTTAGAGAAGGAGAACAATGCTCTTGCTGGGCTTTGTTGAGAGTATCCTTAAGAGTTCGTTTGAGGTTAACTCGAATGTTGATACGACATACCATGGTAACAAAAATCCTTTAGTCTTTCTAAAATATTCTATACAATTAATAAAAATATAAATGCACAAGGCATAATACAGTTTAAAGAGAAGTAGCATTTTCAACAGCAATTTTGCTGTCGGCAATCCAGTTAAAGCTCCACAGTCGGGGATCTGTGGGACAATAAACCTACTGAATCAACAAATTAAAAAAAAATCTACAAAAATTATAAAGAGAAAAGAACATGAAAATATGCTTATTCCATGTTCTTGAGTTTAATTAAAGGAAATGTAATAAAAGGAATTTAAATATTAACATAATATAGTTATAATTTTTATAAGCAGCCATTTGTTTCATATAATAAATAAATATCTTGAAATTCTTAGAGTGAAAGCAGCTAGCAATGACAGGTCTATCATTTCATCCATTAGAGGAACAATGCTGTTTAAGAAACTCATAATACCAATGGAACAAGAAAGTCAAGTTAGCTTAAGAGAGTATACGTTTAGCTGTCAAGCAACTAAGGCAATGAGGGGCGATTATATTGTGTAGCGTGTATACTTTCATGGATTTTTAGGTCGGTTTGCCTGTATCCAGGAAAAAATTCTCAGAGAAACACGATGGAACTCACACTGTAGACCGACTGACTCAACCACATTGTGAAAAAAGACCATAAAAATTCCTCGTGTCATTGATGAAATCGAAACCAAGCCTTTTCGAATAAGAGATTATTCAAAGTTTGATATAAATTGTGTAGATATTTCTGTATTTGATTTCTTTATATCTATTTAATTTTTCCTCTTTATTTATTTTATGCATTTTGTGATAGTTTATTCTATGTTATTCTCTAATAAGTGCTAATGGATGGATGCCACCCTTCTAGATAATTTCTGTACAGGGGTGTTTGTAAAATAAACTGATAATAATAATAATAAAATGTACTCGAATAGTACATTTTATGAAGATGAAGTTACTGAGAGTTGTTAAAATTGGGAGGAAGAGACTCTTCACAAAATACATTAGAAAAGGTGTGACGCCTAAGGAGTGGAATAATGCAATCATAGTTTTGCCAAATAAAAAAGGAGATAAATCAGAATTTTGAACCTATAGACCAATTAGCTTGTTATCCCACATCTACAAGTTGTTCACAAGGGTCATTACTAACAGATTAGAAAGAATACTTGATGAGAATCAACCGAAAGAGCAAGCTGGATTTAGGACAGGATTCTCAACTATGGATCACCTTCACGTAATGTCACAGCTAATGGAGAAAGAAAATGAATATAAAACACCATTATGCCTGGCATTTGTGGATTATGAAAGGGCATTTGACTCCAAACAGCATAAGGCAATGTTTCGGGCACTGGAAAGGCAAGGCATTGATACACCATATATTATGATTTTGAAGAAAATATATGAGAACGCGACCCCCTTTATTAGACTAGACAAAGACAGTAGCAAATTTAAAATTGAGGAGTTTGACAAGGAGACACAATATCTCCGAAGTTGTTTACTGCTGCCCCTGAGGAAGCTTTCAGAAGATTATGCTGGTCGCAAAAAGGCGCCGATGTGAATGGAGAGTACCTAAACCATTGAATTAGAAAAAAATCTTAATCAGTTATGCAGAATTAGTAAGGATTTCGGACCAAATATGAATATGGCTAAAACAAACATAATGATGAAAATGTATGCCACAGAAAGGGATATAATCTTTGAAGGAGCAGTAATTTAAAAGGTGGATCTGGGGCAAGTCATTAGTTGCAATAATGATAAATGACTGGAAATCAAGAGAAGAATAAATTTTGGATGGATAACATTTAGAAAATACAGGGTGTGTCAAAAATACACGGCATAAATTCAGGAATGAGTTCCTCATATGTAGACAATAAAAATATTTTATATCAACATAGTTCCGGAAATGCTTGGTTTCCGAGATTTTGGAGGTCTGTTTATGACACTTTAACTGTTCAGATCACCTTATAGTAATTGTTCAAAATGTCCACCTTCTGCCTGAATACCGTCCTCACATCGACGTCTCATGGACCAGCGAAGCCGATACCAAATTCCTGGCACGTTTCGCATTGTCTTACAACCTGCCACAATTCGATTGCGGAGAGTTCCACAGCAGCTGCCGGAGTCGAATACACCAATGACTTGAAATGGCCCCACAATAAGAAATCTAGTGGGTTTAAATCAGCTAAGCGTGGAGGCCAGGCTGTTGGTCCACTTCTACCTATCCATCGACCAGGAAACATTCGATTCAGGTAATTGCGGGAGCGCCATCGTGCATGAAGCGTGCTTGTTGACGAATGATCATGTCGAAATGGCATGTCGTCCAAGAAATCAAGCATGTTGTTTTCCCTAAAGTTTCTGTATGCCTGCCCTGTGAGTTTGTTTGGAAGTACATAGGGCCTAAATAATTTACCAACAAAAACACCTGCCCAGATGTTGAGGCTGAACCTTGTGATGAAGGAAATCACCTGCGGGAGATAAGAGGTTCCAGTTAATAACTCGGGAACCAAGCATTTCCGGAACTATGTTGATATAAAATATTTTTATTGTCTACATATGAGGAACTCATTCCTGAAGTTATGCCGTGTATTTTTGAGACACCCTGTATAGTCACATACTGAGGAGCAATATCCTAATTTATCTGAAACGTGAAATAATGAACAAATGTATACTCCCCACCACGACTTATGGAAGTGAAACTTGGGCACTCGCCAAAAGAATGGAAAAGAAGCTGAGAACTACACAGCGAAGAATGGAACGAATTATATTAGGAATCAGACTGTTAGGTAAGAAGAGAAACACATGGATTAAGGCAGCAAACACAAATAAAGGACATTCTTATCAAAACTAAAGAACTGAAATGGTCTTAAGCAGGACATATAACTCGAAGACATGGTGACAGATGGACTGATAAAATAACAGAATGGTACCCAAGAGGAGCTAAAAGAAAACGTGGAAGACAACGACGGAGATGGACAGATTTACTACCAAAGAATTCGCGAGTTCTTTGGTAGTAAATGGATGGCCATTGCACAAAACAGAAGGAACTGGAAAGTTGCTGGACAGGCCCTCATCCTGCAGTGGATTGAAAATGGCTGATTTTTTTTTTTTTTTTTTTTTGATTTGGTAGTTGTTGGGGCATCGGCTTCTGTGGCCATATTGCACCTCCCAAGGTTTTTGCAGTACTTTGATCCAAGCCCGAGGCGAGAATCGAACCCGCGACCTTTGGGTTGCCGGGCAGGTACTTTACCCACTCGGCTAGCCCGGTCGGCCTGAAAATGGCTGATGAATAATCATTCATCAGCCATTTTCATTTTCATTCACAGAATAGAATAATCATTTATTCTCAGTTACACAAGGGAGTTATAGGATGTATACAAGACAGCTATAAGAGGGTGACATTCAATAAGCATAATTAAAAAGTATCGAGAAAGCCTTACAAAGAGCCAGCAAGCGCGCCCCCCAAACAATAACAACAGCCATACAGAGTGCTATATGCACCTATGTAGAGTATGGCACCTCAGCTTCTGAGCCCGAAGCACTTTTACAATGAGCCTGGAGACTGATTGTTTCTACATCGGCATGATTTATGGTATACTTACGAAAACTCTTTATTCAAGAAGGCTTCTCATAGTTAAGCTTAAAGAATTACTGTAAGAGATAGAAAGCTCTGTTCTACAGTTAAGACTTGGCGCATTATGGGCTAAGCTGCCAATGCGCCATAAAAAATTAAATGAACCAATCAACTGTTCTGCAGTTTTTTTTATGCATCAATTAAAAAAAAAAGATTTAGTTAATATACAGATCATAGTCAACATTTATTTGCTAAAGGACGCTTGAAAGCCTAGGAGGGGAGGCGCTTCCTCAGCTCACAGCTGATCATCATTTGTGAGTGGAGTTGCCCCTGATCAACGGATTAACATACCCGTAACATTTTATTTATTCTTGTGCTGTAAATTATTACCGGAATAAAGATTAGTTATAAGCTTTCTTCCGGGATAGTGTTACAATGTTATAGTCCACTGTATAAATTATTTGTAGATTATATACTTGAACATTTTTATACCTTATCTTCCTTTTCTAAGACGATAAAATAAAATATTTTTAAATCCATCTCAGATAAAGTTTAAAACGACTTATATTTTAAGAATTGTCAAATATATTATAATTGCAGAACATTTATGACTAATAATCCAAGCAACTAAAATATATTGTAATAATAACGTAAAAAAAAAAGTCGTACAAATGTTCAGGAAGCTTTTTAGTCTATTAAAATATGTTATTTTCAAATAAAATTATCCCTAAAGAACAAAAGATTAACTATTTATTCGTGTTATATATCTTAATTACATTTTAAGTTCAAAACTTACATTCATATTACCTTACCCCAGCGGTAGCCAATTATATAATGTGTTTATAAATTTTATTCCAAAAGTATTATTGCAACTTAAATGCATTTTAAGTTTGTTATAACTTAAAATAATATAAAATCGATTATTCTGTTTTCGTTAGAGTTGTTAGAGATCTAATTTGTTAAATGTATGCTGGCCTTGTGCATTTGCAGTCCATAAAGAACGCGTAGGGCTCTCTATATTCGTGCAACCACATCATGCCTGTGCTGCTCAACGTTTTGGGTCCACTGAAGTTAAAAGAGTATCCCGGCAGATTTTAAAAATGCTTCTATGATCTTCTTCCACTGAAGTGGATATAAATAGATTTACTTGGCTTGTATGCTCTCTGAGAGGGAAATTTATTACATGGTTATTTTCCAGCAATCTTCTCGCATCTTCTGGAATCGCATCTCTTCTCTTTCTCCTTTCCCTCCTTACGAAAAGCTTGTGCATGAATATATTGATGACGGAGCTTCACTTTCGTTGCGACGGTGCTGAAATCGGAGGATTTAAAACAAAAACTTCACAAGTCAGCGAAGAAAATATGGCCCTGTCACTAAATGGATTTTTCCCCTTTCCCCTTTCCAGAGTATCGTCGCTATCTCTAATACCTTCCATGTGGTTTATTCACTTTGGCAGCGAAAAAAAGATATTCCTTCGGATTAAACTTTTACGTCGGTTTTTCGTGAAAGATTGCTTAGCAGGAGATGGCCGAAGAGGATAGAAAACAAGCGATGTTTGGCTAGTTTCACCAGTGCTGTAACTTGCATAATTCTCTCTTTAACTTTCAAGGGAAATCACTATAAACCGAAACATCCTCAAACAGTCAACATAACTTAGCCAGTTTCCTTGACTTTGCCTTAACTCTTTACCGTAGTAACCATTTATTCAGACAACATGGACATCCTGATGAACAGCACCACAAACTCTGTAGCATCAGTAACGAAGTGTACAATTCTACCGCTTTTTAGATTGAAGAAAATTACTCAAGAAAATTACCTTACGAAAGAAGTAATCAGCAAAGTTCTTATTCAAAAGCATACAATGTTACAGGATTGCAACTATATTTTTTATAAATAGTGTTTGTACATTGCTATTTTTGCGGTTAAAGTGTAATATTAACTATTCTTTTCCATTTTTAAAAATATTGAAAGTTGGGCCGCATAACTTTAACTAAGAAATTCGTTCTATATTTGTATTATTAAATTAGTGATTAAACAGATTTGCTAGCACGACAATTTTTTAAATGAAAATCCCAAAGAGTTCAGTTATTACAACCTACAGTACTAGGTGTTTAAACCTTAAGTGTTAAACAAGAGAAATGCATGATCAATTGCTGATATATTTGTTAGGTAAAGCCTAATAAATCATAGACAAGAGAGGCCATGGACTTCTTAGCCGTTTGTTTAGTGGAGAGAAATTCTCACAACTGAATAGTAACACCTAGTCTTTGTTCGTCTTGAAATTTTAGATCCCTAGCTAATAGGCGGCTTCACAATTTCTAGTCCCCCACATGCATAACCTTACATTCATCATGAATAAGAAGTGAACAGGATCCGCCGGATCCTGTTCTGGACGGACTTCCAAAGAACTATGATGTTGGCATGCGTTCAACAAGTGTTGTAGTTGCTCAGTGTGTGTGTGGAAGGCATTATAAACTGTAATCGGCCACAAATAAACGAACATTTTACATTTGTATTTTTAATATGGACACATCACAATGCATTAGTATCCGCATCAGGCGTAGGATCATATAAAGAATACACTACAGTAATAAGAGACCTTCTCGGAAGCAGCTGATCTCGAACACCACCAAGAAAATAGGGTTCCGCTGATACCAGGAATGCAAAGGTGAAATCAAAAGGCCTGAAGGCAAGCCATATGGTCGGATGACACCCGATTTATTCTTTTCAGCGTCCATGAAAGAATACACACGCGGTGTGTATGTGTTAAGCGACACAGCAATTAAGGCTATGAGGCGTCATTATATGGCGTCTGAAAATTGCGTATATTTGTAGTCGATTTTCTTGTTTGCTGAGCGAAAAAATTCGAGCTTCCGGGATAAAAAACATTCAACCCTCACCTGAAATTTATTAACTAGCGACGTTGTGAAAAACCCATAAATATTTCTCGTGTCACTGATGGGATTCGAACCCAGGCTTTTCCACTCGGTGTGGGGGAGGGCAATGATTATATTCACTTGCTACCCGCGAGGGGCGTAAGGAAAAAACCATACAAGACACTGAAGCCATCCAGTTATAGTACAAGGTGCTGGAGAAAGCGTAATTGGTTTGGTGCATATTTTCGTGACATACATTTAAAAGGTCACCTGATTTTACTGGAGGGAACAGTGAATGGTAGAGCATATTTGAACTTTGTTGTTGATGTGCTATACTCTCTCTCTCTCTCTCTCTCTCTCCTAGCCTTTTTTCTCCCTTTGTAAAGCTTTCAAAAATTGCAAAATATATAAGAAGCTCATAAGTAACTTAAGCTGATAATTTAAAACTGTACAAATGCGTACATTGATCTCAAGGCTCAGAATATTGCAGGAAACGATTGTTAATGTTTTTAGGTCGCCAAAAGTTGCGGATTTAGGAGTTTGTTATACTGAGCATTTTCATTGTAAATAAAATTTATATGCTTTACTGTGTTCGATTTTCGATCACTCTGTTCCCATTGAAGACTGAGGCGAGTACCCCATAAATGAAAATCGAATGCAGTAAAGCATAAAAATTTTATCTGATTTCAACTACTGTGTTGAAATACTTTCTGAAATGCTACAGTATTGCATTGCTAGTTTAATTATTATAATTTATTAAACAGCATTAAAAAGGCGTGTCATTATTAAAGTGATTATGTCAGAGATCCATAAAACGTGGTAGTTCGCAACCTGAAGATGGTTCGGAACCATCCACCTTGTCTTTATAAGACACCAGACTTATATACCTTGAAAGAGTGAAGAGAGTGAGAATAATAACAAGTTTTTTTATACAATGGGATGACCACAGAAGGTTAGGGAAGTTCACAAGATAAGGACAATTAAAAAAAAAAAAAACAACAACCGTATTTAGTAGTCATGTAACTTGAACTACGATTGTCCAAACAAGTGTGCCTTTGTACCTGTACCCATCGTTACTCAGTTAGTATGACTATAGGCATTCTGTATTTTGCTTTTGTGTGAGAAGTAGATTAGGTAAGTTATCTTGAAATAAATAATTCCATAGAATGCAACAGATTCGAGGGAAATTTATAGAGTCTTGATTAATCCACCACAGCAACTATTCTTGGCCACAAAGAAGTCACAGTGTGTTTTAACAAGAATGAATTAGTCACAAGAGGAGCAAAGAACTGAAGGAACCAGTCTCTTTGTTTTGCCAGTTGATCAAAGGATTTACCATTACATCCATGTAAACAGATTCTTTATAAAGGGTGTATTAAGTCGTCCGTTTATTTATTCAACATTTATATAGAATGAGATGTGTGGAAACGTAGGCAGCTTACAAAAATCCACAAGGATGAGTATAATTGTAATTCCAATTCTGAGCTTCCTCTAATGTACTTTTTAAAATTAAATTTAAATAATGCAAAAGAAAACACAATGCGCTTAACTTGTTGTGCCATGTTTTCAATGAGCTGACTCATAACTATATTTCCTAATAACAGAACAACAAAAACTGATCGCTCAATGTCAACTTAAATATCCTATTTAATATACTAAAAATATTTCGCGCAGCATTAAAGTATAACAAATTATAGAATGATTGATCATGACAATATAAATCCTTAATGGAATAATAAACAGAAGAATCACAAATGGAGAATTATTCCCTTGCCTTCTATCCCTTTATAAGCTTGCCTCCTGAGAAAGGGGAAGCTTTGCAGAAGTTTTCTATCTTTCCTACTTCCCCCGCTCAATAGACACATTTATTGAGTGTCATTCCAGATTCTTTGGGAAAATTAACATCTACAACTTCTTAACTTTGAACGCAAATGGCACATAAATCAATAGTTCATTTAAAAGTAATTGTCTCCAAGTCCTGATGCAATTCTCTCAATAAACTTCGAAATGCTTTCCTCAGATCTAACTATTTTTAGTTAGTCCTTTCGAACAGGCGTCTTACAAATAAGCTGAAGGAAGCTGCCATAATGTACCATGCACCACGAAAAATTAACTTGAATTAACTTGCTGAGTACTATATAGAACAAAAAAAAAATATATATATATATCACACTTTGAATTCCCTGTACATTCTAAATTATTTGGTTTCTTTATTACAGGGATTAGTTATGAACGGCATGAATTCTTTTCCTATCGACCTACCTAACTATTCTTGCTACCTTTTAGGTTTTATATGCAATTTTTTGCATATGTTTTATATGCATGTATTATCTGAGGTGCAGATAATGACTATTATGCAAAACTATTTACTGCTAAGCCAACAAAACTACTCCGCAGGATGTAACACATACCGCATTCAATTAATACCAAAACAGCAGGCACCCACTGCACATCAAACTAGTTGAAAAGACTTCCAAACCTCTAAGAGCTTCTTGAGAAAATAATACTACCAATTATTAGTGAACATTTACTTCCATCTCCACCGCTACAGATCTCTTACAACTCGCTAAAAATAACTCTAATATAGCTGATCTCATCTAGCATCACAAAAGGGCAATACTAGACTTTGAAGCCAACATTATAATGAGAGGGTTATAATATATCAGGACACACCCGCAGTTTTTGATTCAGTCACCTTCAAGGCACTGCTATAGCTACAAGAACACCATTGCAAAATAAAAGAAATGCGCTTCCTATCATCATTATTATTCAATAAAAGATTAATAATGATATGAATGATATAAATATTCAAGTTGGTTAATAATGATAGTAAATAAACATTCAAGTTGGCGTGCCGCAAAGAAGTGTTCTCTCCGGTCTTCTCTTTATAGCCATAATTCATTCATTCTCGGAAAATAAAACCGAAAGAGTTTACGCTGATGAAAAAGCTTATCTCAATCCTCCATTAAAACAGGATCCCAGGAGAGCTTGGAATGATCTAAATAAGTTAATACCTACAACAATTCGCACTGGAAGCAAATCCTAATAAGCTGGAAAATATCAGCATCTCACTAAAGCCAAAACCAATCTACATCTCGCCGGGACTGAATTGGAATCTGACTGAAAATTCAGATTACAATTGTTTATCAACAGCAAAATTTAGACATCATCTTTGATAGAAAATTAAGTTTTAAGCTGCACATTCAGTACTTGCACGTTGAGATGTCTAAATAAAATGGATAGCAAAGCAACTATTGCATAATAGAGATATAAAAATTACAAAATGAAATGAAAATATTTGCATCGCATTAAAATCATCTGGTGGCGTTACATATGGCGCAGAAATCTGGGCTCCTGCATTCATAACTAATATCAAGAGAATTTATTCAGATGAATAAATACTGGCTGCTCTAATGGACATCAAACACAAGATGCCCGTAAGTAATACACGCTTTATAGCTAATCACTCCAAAACAGAATTTACAAAGACAGATTAAACACCACAATCAGGATAACAGCTGACACCATACCACATCCTTCTGAGAAACTTGCCAGTGAAAGAGCCCGATTCCAGCCGTCAGTGCTGGAATCGGTATCTATCTTTTATGTACCCTACATCCGCTGTAGGGCACTGAAAGGTGCGACAAAAAGAAATTCAAAAGATTCCTATTATACGAGATTCATTATAAGCTCAAGGAATGATATTGATTATCACAAATATGAGAAGCATCAGAAATACAGTAAAAGCGTTAAGATTAAGCTGAATAAATAGTAATGCCTAACAGCGATTTTTGTTAATAACACTGATGCGAAGCATGTACGCAGAGGACAAGGAGTATAAAGAGAAATTCAGAAAAACATATACAAATATGTTTCTGACCATAGATTGGCTTAAAACTCTCCGAGCCTTAAAGAACGTTTGAAGAAATGAGCTGAGAGTAAGACTGCCAACAGATCAAGAGGACATGAAAACGTAAAAATATTGATCCAGTATTACAATAAAATTAAAAAGAATAATAATCATTGAAGTCGCACAATACTGTAAATAAAAATAAATAGATGAGCAGTGTTGTAAATTTTTAAAGTTTAAATGTTCTATACCAACCATTTTATTGTAATCTTACCATCCATAATAATTTATGTCCTACTACCAACTGTGCTTTTTTAGCGGCAAAACCATTTGCACCTAAACAAAATTTATTTATTAAGTTTATTTATAAACTTAATAAATAAAAAAAAAATTATTAGAAATGTGCTTGAGCGGAAAATGTATAAAAAACTGACGTATTATATAATATTAGCCTATAACTGGTGTATTAAGAGCTGGGTAGTTGATTGGAAAAAGTTTGGAGCAATGACTGATTAGGTCATAGCGTGCCAGTATTAAGAAGCAGAGTTACATGTTTATAACCTTTTATACTAGGAGCACACTAAATGAATTTGAAGTACTACTTTTTTTTTGACTTAGAGAAAAATTAGAACACAAAGCATGCCAAATTTTCAATGTAATTCTGAGGCAGAGTGATTATATCAAATGATCTACCCAATTTAGTTCATAAGCATTACGATATGTATGTTTGTATTATGTGATAAGCTCCAAAGCAACTAAGGCTACGAGGTGCCAGTATATTGTATCCGCAAATTGCTTTTGTTCTATTGCTGATTTGCCCTTGTATGTTGGATGAAAATCTTCGAGAAGGAGAAGTTGAAGTATAAGAAGAAGGGATACTCTCGCCTGAGACCGATTCAGCCACATTGTGAAAAAGTTCTTTAAAAATGTCTTGGGTCATTGATGGGATTCGAACCAAAACTTTCTCTATCCGGATGTAAGGGGGGCCGTTATTATACCTTAGAGGGCTAAACATTAATAAAGCATAAATTACAATAGGAACATGTAATGAAAAGATAACTGCGAATAGTATCATTATCATCTAAGCAGATTTTTTGATCTCATTATTTTTGAGAAATAACCGAATTTTAAGAATTTACAAATAATGTAATCACTTTCAAGGAAGTGTTCTTAGGGTATTAATGTAATCACTTTATTACTAAAGGATAAATTAATGGGTTTTTTTTCATCTTCTCAAAGCACCTCGTTTACTCAAAATCCAAGCGGTTTTAGTTTTAAATTTTAGCACTCGGCAAGCTATATCGACTGATTACTGGGAGGATTATATAGTAATTAATTAATTAGTTTTAATTAATTAAATAATTAATCACGTTAAAATTTACACTTTTTGTGTGATAAGATTTATAGCGTTTACCAGATCCAATATAAGAATCATTCATCAAGAAAATTACACCACGATAAAATAAATTAACATTATGTTACAAACCCTTTTCCATGTTTTTGTTCACAGCACAATGAACCTGGTAAAGGGTTGGTAACGCGATGATTACTTAATGAAAGTATTTATCGTTGTATATAAAGTGCTCACATAGTTTATTTCTTGATGGATATCACCAGCTAAGAAAATATTTCATTTAAAGACATGATTATAGATAATATTGTGTCTAGTAAATTGTTCCGTATATCTGGATAGCTTACAGCGAAGCGGTTTTTGTTATTTTTGTTTGTTTACATTATTTCTGATAAGAGAAAAATTTTAGGGATAAGTGAACGCTAAAATTCATTTCTCGTTATTAATATATGACCAATTATGGAAACGGTTTCAACTAGATAGGAGAATGAACTTAGAACATTTTGACTTAGTCTAAAATCCACAGAAATTGTGGTAATGATGAATGTAATCCCTGAAGAACTTGCCGACGCTATTACAACTGAAACAAAATGACGCACCTATCCTAATTGTTAAAACGCAGACTGTGGAATAACATTCTACATCAAAACTGACATTTATGTCGTATACTGGAATGCTTGTAAAAAGAATCAAGCAGTTATGCTGGACAATTACGCAGCTCCTCTTGCACTTCACAATAAATTACAAATCTTGCAAGATATGTTAAGAATGGCAGTGTACTGCAGTCTATTCAACCATATTGCATGATCAAAATTGTAGGAATCGTCCACTTAAAGGAAATATATACAAAAGAATACTGATTACTAAATTGGGCAAACAGTAAGCCCCATCTCCCCCACCAGTTAAGAACTACGCAGTTTGGAGAAGAACTTCATTTAAAATCGGAAAAAATTATGGCCGGCGCAATATCATCACCAGGCTTCTGGCCACCATGCTAGTGGCACGTCTCGCGTCCAGCCTTAAGCGGCACAAAATATTTGAATATGAAACCCAACAGGCTGAGGGCCACAGATAGGTTTATACCAGTCAGGACATTATTCAGTTTAAGGCTTACCGAAAATTGTAATCAGCATGAAAAGGCTGACAGCTAATGCAAACTGTAGGAAGCACAACCGCGGTTGTGCTTCCTACAGTTTGCATAAGTTCTCTATGGTTTAATATGAAACCCAACAGGCTGAGGGCCACAGATAGGTTTATACCAGTCAGGACATTATTCAGTTTAAGGCTTACCGAAAATTGTAATCAGCATGAAAAGGCTGACAGCTAATGCAAACTGTAGGAAGCACAACCGCGGTTGTGCTTCCTACAGTTTGCATAAGTTCTCTATGGTTTAATCAGTTGTGTTCTAAAACGCATGCTAACATCCAAGCACAATAAGATGCTGCGAATATATCTGTAAAACTGTCTCAAATCACAAAGAATATATAAAAATATGCAGTATCAATCGTGTGGCTTATGCGGTCAATTTTCATATAAACGTTTCAACACTTTGTTAATTCAATTTTAAGTGACCACGTTTAATTCTGAGGTATAGTGTTGGCATCACGATTACAGCGTGCGTTTTTTAAAATGGAATGTGCAATAGCCAGCAGAATTCCAAGAGGTAGCTATTTGCAAATGCAAACTTTAACTGCCTTTCAATACAGAATACATTTTAATTTCAACTATTTTAGTACACGTCAGTCCCCCAGCATTTACAGACGTGAAGAGAATGTCTCTTATCAAAATGTAATGTATTTATTTATGGTAGGAAAAATAAAGATCAATTATTTATTTAAATGTTTATACGAATCAGCAAAACGGGGAATATGTATAACAAGTGAAGGTTCTTAATGAATCCTGAAAATTTTGAAATGGATTGGGGATGTTAATATGCCATTGTAAGTTACGCTAAATGAGAGGTGGGAGAGAATATGGGATTTCAGTTGGTCCTTAAATCCTTTCCATTAAACAAATTGAATGAACGCTAAAAATTCGACGTAAATCCGACTTTTCTAACAACAGCAATTCCCCCCCCCCTCAAAAAATCAAGAAAAAAGTGTCATAGAAATGGGGGCATTCTAAATGTTTCGAAATGTTTTTTTCGTGTATGCTGACTTTTCGAACGCACTATTCACCACGGTGTTGTGTTATTGTGCCTCCTGTAATAGAAACGCGTTTAAGAAACACGAAATACAAAATTCTAGAAATATAAAAGTGTAATTATTATGAATTTAAGGCATAAACAAATACAGTAGCCAATTAATATTAATACATTAATCGTTCATTTTGTTTGCACAGAATTATCTTTCAGATATATAAAACAAACGTAGTGAGTTTGACACAAATATTGTCCGCAATATAGAAAAATATTTAAAAAAAAAAAAAAAGTTGAAAGTCTTATTTAAAGAGTATCAATTTTAAGCCAATTCGCAATAAAGTAACTTCGTATAAGATTGTATAGCATGAGTTATTTTCTCCTCGATTGGGATGTTTTATTTCAGTACAAAAGTTAAATGTAATAATGCAGTCTGAAAAATCAAATCGATTTATTATTTAAACTCTGCAGTCATACAACAGCATAAAATCATGTTTGTTCGTTTTTTTTTTTTTTTTTTTTTTTTTTTTTAGGAGCATTAGCAACTAAGGCCATATTGCTCCGGGGATATACGGTGGTCATTCCCTGACCTTTCCGCATCCTCCGTATTTGGTGGTCACGGGCCCGAACGCCGGTCTAATCAAGAAGCTTATGCTATGCACTGCTGCTCCTGCCCACCTGGCTACGGAGGCGCCAATATATATAAATTCGTGTGTGTAGAATACAGTGTTTGTCCATGTATCATTTTAATTCTTCAGTAATATGCAAAATATTCGAAGAATAGACGAGGTTTTCGGTTGTAAAACATTGTCCCTAAGACTAAAAGTGATGTACAGTACAAAGCGTGAAGCAGATAATCCATCCATGACCCGCACTAACAGAAGTTGTGCAGCAAATTCAGCACATGTCATTTCTCAAATGACATGTGCTGTATTGTGGTTTCGACACTTGTAGTGGATGGGTGGGGGGGGGGTCTGTGTTGGAATCCTGTCGAAGACTGGGGGAATTCATAAATTCCACTTTCATTGTGGGTGTAAGCCGACCTTGGGTGGCCAGCGCAGAGTGACTTCAGAGCATGCAATTTATCAAGCGTGTGAACACGCAAATGCAGCGCAAGGTTGCCTCGATCAGGGTTCCTAACCTTTTTAAAACGCTACCTCCTCCTCCTCCCCCTCTCTCTCTCTCTCTCTCTCTCTCTCTCCCAATTTTGCTCTTCCACCTGGTACCCACCACACATACATTCTAGTTTCAAATTTTGAAAATAAAATACACATCAGAAAAGTTAATTAGAAAACTCGTCTTCCCTATGCCTCCTCTATTACGAAAATTTTAACTTAAGAAGTTCTACTTAAAATTGGAAAAATTTTGCAATCTAGTTAATATTATTTTGAAACCTGTAAATAACTTACTCCTTAACTGGAAGAAAATAGATATCATCTCAAAATGCATGTCAATTTTTTTTTATTTTATAAAAACAAAGTTTTTATTTATTCATTTTTAATATTTTATCTTATCAGGGTGTACAGTGTCCGATCCTTTGAATAATAACAAGCTCATAACTAATTTTCGTAACTAGAAAGTTCATTTAACATCCAAAGGGACTGGATAAATTTTCTCTGAATAATAATAAAAAAAGAGATAGGGAATAAATTAATATTAATGAATACAGTTGATGTCACATAACCTTTGCTTCTTATTAACATTTGGCAATATTAATCATAATTCGAGGAGAGTAAATTAACGAACTGATTTGAAGCTAGTAAACAAATTAATGACATTATTAAAATTATTTTCGATTAAGTTTGAATAAAGTTATATTGACAGTATTTGCTGTCAGAAAGATTTCCGCTGACATCCACTGTAATTTTCACAATTATCGGGAGAAAAAAATATAATACATGAAATCAAGTCTGATACACTGAACAAAAGTTCACATTTCGAATACATTTCAGTTTAAATAACATTGAAAAGTTCTTGAAAACCCTAATAAAAGCTAGATTGGAATTTGAGCTATTTTGGCTAAGTGCAGAAGCAAATAAGGCCATGAAGGTTATCTATATCGTTTATATTAATTATATTTATTGTCTCCTCGATCCTAATTAGAGAATAATGTGCATAAATAGTGATTATTCTTTGTCCAATGGGCTGGACTTGAGCAGAAAATCCCATTACAGTCTTTTGTTGGGGAGAAGGATGAAAGATATGTGTACGCATTGTAAACAACAAATACTGGAATTACTAGTAATATATTTAAGCAATACATGATGCACAGATATTATCAGCTACATACTAATAAAAACGAGTCGAACCGATAATATCTGAGTACTGTGGGCACAGAGAGAGAGAGTGTCAATGAGCAGTGAAGCGCTGTGGGCAAAGAAAGCTTACTGATACACGGCATGAATTGTATTGCGAAGTAATAAAATATCTCATCGTGTTCTCTAAAAGGGAATGATGTAGAGCCTGCTATCAAAAGCGTTACTCACTTGTGTGGGTGTTTGTGTTGCAACAGCTTCTCTATTTCAGTGGTCTATTTATAGTGAGAGACATTTAAACAGACACAGAAGGGGTTTCCCCCCCGAAAGTCTCTGCATTAAATCGATTTATCATCCCACTAAGTAATGTCATCTAGCATTTCAAAGAATGGCAGCCAGAAAGCATTCAAGAAACGTCATATTCGATTTCTACAGTAACGTTACGCCTAATACTGCAGTAAGCGACGAACGATTTCCCATAATTTATGGTTAAAATGTTTTAATTATCATTTTTGTAATGCAGTTCCTTTCATCACTAAACGAGCCATATGTAAAACTCCAGCATTTTCTTTAAGACATGAAATAGTTTGCTACCATGAAATATTTATGCGCACATAAAAATGCCAACGCCAATGGTTGGGCGTTACCTCTTTAAAAAACTTGGATGTGTCACGAATTCGGACATACAGTGATTCATGCTCATTAGCTAGTCACAGTATATATATAAACACATATACCAACCAAATATTACTTTTGTTTTAAAGACAGTTTAAATGTAAGTTATGATCTAATGAAAAAATATAGTTAAGAGACGAAAATTCGTTTAAGAAAAACTGTGCTAAATTAACGATGTATTGGAAAGCTTTATTGGAGGCTGATATTTTTTTTCGCAACAACTCTAAAATCCGAGCAGTCGGTGAAAAGGGCTCTATATCTCCATCCGATTTCAAACTATGAGAATCAACGTTTAAAGAGCCTTCGTGGCATCCGAATTATTTCAAACTTATAAAACTAATGAAAAATCTGAAAAATCTTCAAATGAAAAAAAAAAATAATTCCGAAAAAACGTTCGACTACAGACTGGTACATTTAATGTCACAACAGCAATCTTGCACATTCAATCTTACCTTTAAAATGAGTTAACTCTTGTTCGTGAAGCCTTACAGATTGAAGATAAGAAGTGAGTCTAACGCAATCGAACGAAACGATGATTTATTTTCGGAAGCCTATTACAGCGTCCCCACTAGAGGCCAGATGGGAATAGTGCGGGTATGATAAGGGGAGAACTAACCTAAACTTATCACTCACTGAAAACCAAGGACTACCAGCAGAGGCGTGTCACGAAATTACGGTCTATCTGTGGTGTCTCTCGCCGATTAAAACACTTAACTACGGTCTTATCGGACACTTTTATCGCTGTTCGTGTGGCAAAAATAATAACCATCTACCGTCTAGTTTTTAATGGAATATATATTAAACACTGGTAAAGGAGGCGCTTTAGATTTTTCCAACATGGATATTGAGAATATAGAAGAGACAGCAGAACACGAAGGAATTTATCGATAATTTCCGTCAAAATAAATATAACTGCTTACTGAAATATCGAATTAATATAAGAATTAACTCTTGGAATTAATCCGCCAGCTCTTTTTAATAAAAAAAAAAACAAAAAAAAAAAAAACACGCCATATCAGAAATATTTTTTAAGGATATGACGATTTATTTTCCTATTTGAAAACGCTGGAGTACATTTTAGCTTGAATTTTATTTATCGTGGTAAGTATTTCATATGAAAGATTCATCTTAACTCGTTTCTTATTCTATGCGGATTTCCTGCATACTGTATTTATTTTTTAGTACACACAGATCTTTAGGTAAACTCATTATCCAAGGAGAAGTTTGCTTTCGTAAAGGTGACTACCACTGTAATTATCTTTACGAAATCAAAAACCGTTTTGTTTACCTTGATGATGGTTACATATTTTAAATAAATCCCAAATCAATACATTGTGATCAATGATTCTTAATGCATGAATATCACTGCTGATAACCGGATCAAGAGTACCGCTTCCTCTTGTTGCCTCGCTAACATGCCGCTGTAGAAAACAGTCATCTAATAAATCCACAGTCTTCCTGGTGTGCGAAGTGACCAACCCACAAATTACAGTCAGCAACTGAAAAATTAAAATCTTCAAAATTATAAGACATTATGATTTACTGGCCGCTTTATGTCTCTGTATAGTTATTTGGTATACTCACACAGTCATTAGGCCCTACTCTCCTATATACGGAAATGAGAGTAGGAGAGTACACTCCTACTCTCATTTCCGTTATCATACCAAACTGACTCACCGTTGTACTGGCAATCCAGGTCGTCTGGATGCACTGCCTTAGATTTAATATGCCTCTTAACTAAGATTATAACCCCCTTTCCTCCTTTCTTGTCTGTCCTTGCTGTATGACCAACCCAACCCAACATTACACTACTCAGAAAAACACTAAAACTTATACTATCTGTGGCATTTACAAAGTTTGTACAGCAACACTGAGAATAGAAACGCGTTTGGAGGTGGGGCAGACCCCCCCGTTCCGCTTGACAAACAACACTGTGTGCTTCCTGTATATGCATTGTATTCCCCATATTCAAATTCAGCATCGCTTATATCTGAGTTGTTTTCGATATCCCTACAATGTTTGCATTTGATGACTTAATCACTTCAAATGTATTTACAATGTTCCTAGTACTGTATTAGCTTACATTCAAGTGTAGATGCACCTGTCCTCACCCTTAATTACCCTAATACAGCCTATATATTTATTTGTTCCGTGACAACCCACACCAGCGTTTGAAATCCTCGACATCTTGCTGCCTAGACTGCTGCTTGTTCCAATATAAACAATACAAGAATCACTTTCATCCTCGGCCTGCGACTCTAGTTAATGATATGTACCCTATCCCCCTAAGCTATCAGTTTCCCGACGCGCCTATCACTGCCTCAACAGTGTCAACAAAATTCTTGCACCCTTTCTATTCAAGTGTAACCAATCCCTGTAAGAACAGTCCCTCCTGTTAACAAGCACAGACCACGCTGGTATAAAAATTTGCCCCAAAAAGCCTTGCACATTCTCTCAATGTGTACTCCATCCTACCGTGTCTGGGTAGAATTGCAGACACTTTCAAATTCAATCCTAACGTTCTACTTTTTCTCAACATTGCCCTGTACTTGTTACGTAAGTCCAAAGATCTATTCTTAAGATCATTAGTGCCAACGTGTACAACAATATCACCTTTCATGCCCTTCAAGTAAGAGATGCTGCTGCTATCAAGCGGCATTGCAATCTGGCTTATCAAACAGTCACAGACCAGATTATCCATCGCTCCTGTTACGGTCAAGAGTTAAACGATTGGAGGCTTCGAAACTTATGGTAACGGATCACTGGGATTTATTTTAACACTCCAAAAACAGTTCTTCAAAAAAATTTGCAGAATAAGTCGCAGAGAAGGGGACAGTAACGAGAAAAGAATTAATTTTTAGAGGGACTTCAAATTATTTTCAAAAACAGTTTGTCTTATCTTAGCCTTTGATATCTTAAAATGATATACAGGCCACATAACTGAATAAAGGAAGATTAAATAGTTCATAAGGCTTGCGGAGTACTGCCTTTTCAAAATGGCACATTATAAAATGTCTACCAGTGTCAACATCATGAGCTATCAAAATGTGGCGCCTTTCTCCTACACGAGTGCAGCTTTTAATCTGTTTTTTTTTTGAAACCGTCTACACGAGTCATCAATGGTTAAATAAACAACTGCTAACAGCTGTTAGCAGTTGTGGTAAACAGCTGCTGTGGTAAACAGATCTGATTATGAAAAAATGCAATTTTGCTTCACAGAGTGGCTTTCAGGTTATAACTTTTAAATATCTGTTTTCATACTTAACTCTGATAAAATTTACACTTCGCGTTCTCCAAAAGGTCCAAGATTGCCGAGCACACGACGCAGATGCCTCGCATTATTTATTTTTACACCCTGCGGAGCCCTCATATTTAGTAGAAGACTGAATTATTAAGCGATTTCATTTCTAAGAACTCCGCAAAATATCGATATACGCCAATGAAATTCGTCGCTTTATCCTTCAGATTAAACTTAATTATTCCCATCACACCTGACAGAGTACTGAGTACAGCCGCTTTATGACACGTCTCGTTAGTTGGGTACCGAAAGATTTCACAAAAGGTAACTCTCCGTGAAATATTCGTGTGTTTAATTATTTCTCTTAGAAATAAGTTGTTTGATTGTGGAGATGGATGCGTAATCTATCCGTATAATTCGCTTCTGTAAGAGCATTGCTGAATAATTTAGCTTTCATTACCGAAAAATTTTTAACAATAACTCCAACTACATATTCCAGCTAACAGGATCGTACCCTTTGTTACGGCGCCCTATGAAATTTCAACGTAAGGTGATACGGGCGCAATTCTCGCTGAAAATGAAAAAAAAAATAATAATAATAAAAAATTACACTTTTGATCGCTGCGAACGCAACATTTGTAGCCTTTAATAAATGGATAAAGAGGTTGGTTGTATAAGTCGTTTGAACAAAAGATCTATTTCAGCTCTCGTGCGCGCGTTATAGAGGAGGAAGATTACTGTAGAGGAGGAAGATTGCTGCTCACGTTACGTTATCCCGCTTTCAAGACGGTTGCACTGCACCATGCCAGACTTCAGTCCCTAGGCAACAGCCATAATGAAGTAGACACCCATGCTTACAAGTATTACTCTGTTTTGGAGAATGAAAACAAGATTAGCGCTGTAAGTTGGGGAAGAAGATGTACAGGAACTGGAACGGAGAAAAGATTTTAATTTTTCTTTAACATTTTATTTTTATTATATAGAATCTTGAGACAAAAGATTTATTTTATAAGAAAATAAACAAACTCCATTACTGTTTCAACATTGTACACGATAAAAACGAACTGCTCCTCATCTATCAACCATAGCTGATAGGCGAGGAGAATTCTGTAGTTTAGTGAGTAATGAAGAAGGAATATAATCAGTAGAAGTAAGAATCACTGAGGTACAAATACCGAAAAAATTAAATACAGAGCAGTTTGATTATGACTGTTAATAGACCATTAATCCCATTAAATCACAGTACCATTACCCCAGCCAATCATAGTAGTTCTCACCGGCTCCAGTCATGCATCGTGCATTTGAGGAAAAAATTATTTGCATCCGTACCGTTTGCTATGAGGAGACATTTCTCTTCATGATTTCATATACAATTCTTCAAGTACTGCGAAGCAACATCCCGGACTCTCTGAGGGAGGAGACACATGGAGTGCGTCTTTTCATCCATCTTCTCAGCTGAGATTGAAAAGAGGGAAAATACGTCTGAAAACTGGCGGCTTTATTTGTTGTCATTGACGAGCTTTACAGGTTCGACATTAGCTTAAGTAAGGACTGGATGACTGCCAGCGCATCAACTGTGATAAAATTAAATAATAAATAAATAAATAAATTTTCTGTTTATACTCCGGGACGACCAAACGGTCAGAGGAGTTAACAAGATAGACAGAATACAAGAAACAGCACCGTATTCAGCAGTCACGGGCTTGAACCCCGGTCACTCAAGGCACGTGTACTTATGCACCCGCGCGCCTGACCACTAGGCTACGGCGGCCTATATTTATTAGCTGAGATTATTATTCTTGATTACAATATGTTAGAGCCTGGGACTCGCGATCACGAGCAAACGAGAGGAATAGGGGGGGGGGGGGTTTGTACCAATGACATGGACATGTGTCCGAAATATCTGGAACTTTTATTTTGCCTGTAAACATTTTTAGCAGTTGTTGTTGTTTCTACACACGAGGCTTAAACGTTGTAGGCCTACTCTTGGGCCTACAACCCAAGCCTTCAGATAATGCTAACTCGATCCGACACTACCAAATGGAACTGTTCCAGAGTAAACATTACTGCTGAAACGGCCTTAGAAAATCTGATGAAGGAAAACAGCAGCAGAATAACATCCGTACTACGAGCAGAAATCGTACACCAATGGAATAAACTCGAAGCCATTTTAATGAACACATTCGTCCAACTACAGAAGGCAGAGGCAATATTGGAAGCACGAAACATGGATGGAGACAAACAAATGCTACAGCGCGCTTCATCGCATGCACAAGCGCTGAGGACACCAGAAAGTGACTCGATAGTGGCTGGCAAAGCACACGAACCCGAAAGAAAGACCCTACCTAAACAACCACACTTAGTGGTTCTACGACCAACAAATCCTGACAACAACCAGTCCAGTGAACAACTGAAATCCCAAATAATGATTAATCTAAACGAAGAATTTAAGACAACAAGAAAAAAGGCCGTAAGGAAAACAAGGAACGTCGGACTACTGATAGAAACGGAAACAAGAGAGGAAGCACCAAGAATAATAGAAAATCCGAAAATACCTGAACTAGAACTACCCGCTGCTGCGCCCAAAACACGAGGCCCTTCAATCGTAATATATGACCTGGCCAAAGACCTTACCCCAGACCAACTATCAGAGGATCTATTCCAAAGAAATCTACAGGCCATATTTCCGGGCAGGAATAAGGAAAACCTAGCGACGCCCAAGTACATAACCAAGTCAAGGGACGGAAGCCGCTTTGTTGGAAGACGGGTTGTTGAGCTCGCGCCCATGGCATGGAGGGCTTTAAGTATCCAGAACAGAATCTATGTTAACTGGGGCAGTCACCGCTTTCGGGAGAATGTGACTGTGCCCAAATGTTACAGGTGCTGCAAATTTGGGCATGCAACCCACACATGCAGGCATTGTTCGGCAAAAGGTCACGCCTTCCGTGATTGCCCAAACAAAAACACCGACCCAACCTGTGTAAACTGCAAGAGTTTAAAATTAGATAGCGCACATTCAATCAGAGATGGTTAATATCCTATATACCTCAAAACAAAGAGTTTATTCCAATCAAGACTCAACTGTTCAACTATCGGAACACGTCCTAAAAAATGTAACATCATCTTCTTCTTTGTCTTCGCTTTTTCCCACGTTATATGGGGTCGGCATTCAATGTTCTCCATTCACACTTTACATCCTCTTCTTCTCCTCTAGTTGGATTAACTTCTTAACCGGAACACATCTATTGGTTTTGGCATAGTTTTTACGACCGGATGCCCTTCCTGACGTCAACCCTCGCCATTTGTCCGGGCTTGGGATTTAAGCTGCCGATATAATAAACCTGCCGCAGCCATATAAATGGAGTAGCTCTTATTCAGTGATGACACAATTTAATAATTTTACGCAATTTATGCCAAATTTCTAGTCACCACTGAACAAGCAGGTGGCACTGCTGTAGTTCTTTTATCTCCTGGAAACATCCAAATGGCTGACTCGGTAGAATTACTGTGACCTTGAAAATGCCAATAATGTATAACTCAACAACACGTGAGTATTTTTAAATACAATTTGGTATCCTGAAAACTTCTACATCATAGCAATCAGGTAGCACAACTATTCTACTAAGAATTCCCAGTGACTGATTATAGTTCCTTAAAAATTTAATGACCTTGAAATTTCCTATATTTTCCTAGGTCCGAACATAATAATGATAGCCATTTTAAAAAAGGTCGCAGTCCGAAAAATAAAACCACCTTTAGGTCCCAAATCTTAACCTATCACTCACCCACACTTATTTTATCTAAAATATAACTTCTTTTTGAGCAACATTCCCGAAAACCTTGTTTATTAATTAATTTTAACAGCGCACTAATTTAGCTAGCATATAGCTGTGAACTAAACTACTCTGAAAAATATATTTACCTAAAAAATATAACATCACAGAGGTTAAATTCATGCAGATAAATGCACAAAGAGTCAAGGCGGTTGCCGACCAAATCAGCAAGGCGGAAGAAGAAAACCTTGATGTAGTAATACTACAAGAACCATATGTACATATGAAGACTGTCAGGGGCTATCCCCTAACATACAAAGTAGTCCAGACGGGGGATGACACCCCATGGGCAGCGATCTTGGTAAGAAACCCAAATATAACGGTGACCAAAATCACTCAGCTATGCACATCTTGGGCCGCATGTGCCCAGCTCACCATGGCCTTGGGAGCGTTTTATATCATAGCCCTTTACATAGTCCGGTGAGGATATCGAAATCATCGTGGGAGCAGACGTTAATTGCCGGTCGCCAATGTGGCACAGCCATCCCCCAGATAGACAGAGTACCAGAAATGGGACCAGGTTGGAAGGGTTCCTGGCAACCTCAATATTAACTGTACTAAACTTACCCAACAATCTGCCTACCTTCTGCAACACATTATGGGAGGCCACTGTATAGTGTATAGTGTGTTTAGGGTCTAACGGCACCAGGGATTTTCCCCCATCTCCACGTAATATACATTGTGGTGTTATACAGAACACTGTAGAGGCCAGAGGTTTAAAAGTGTGTGGATATTGTGGCGTGTAATGTTTTGTACCGTTGTTCATCTGGTCTTTTAGCCGTTGGGTCACAAATGAGGCCCACCGTTGCCCACACTATACCTCGTGGAGGCAGACCAGGTACACCAGTATTTTAGAAATTTACTATTTACTCTGGAAGGTCCTGCCACCTAATTTCCTGAGATTTCAGTGGCAGGGCCTAAAAAAAAAAAAAAAAAAAAAAAAAAAAAATGGAGGGGGGGGGAGAAACGCTAGAAATTGGGTCAGGCCGAGATATAAGTTATACGGGTTAGAGGTGTTTTTTTTTTTTTTTTTTTTTTATTTTAGTGTGGGGCTTGTGTAGTTTTGGCAAGGGTCAAACGCTAGTCGCAAGATAGCTAGAGAGGGAAGGGAGACTGAAGACTGGGGGGTGAAAGACAGAAATATGGGGTCAATAGTGAAGATAACCCCAAAAGTCGGCGAGGCAGGCCCATGCCTCACCAGGTGAAGATAGGGGATGGCAGGGGGGCTACAGAGTAACCATTCCCTGCCAAGGGAAGGGAAAGAAAGTGAACCAAGTGAGGGTACCCGGTTCAGATCGCCTAATGATGTTTCGGCAGCAAACTGCACAATGTCTTTGTCAGGTCTTCGTACGCCATTCCTGGGACATGTTGTCCCGTCCGTGTGAGTGGTCAAGTCCAGATAATGACTCCAGTTTAAGCCAGTGGTCAGATCCAGGTTAAGTTAATGATTAGTTTTTCAGATTGTAGCTGTTAGGTTTTTGTTTGGTTGACACATCTAAGGATCTTTATTATGGATGACGAGTGGTTAATTTGTGGGAAAATTCCAACTAAGGTTGTGGGTATGTTCTTCTTCTAGTAAAAAGATCCTGCGCAAACTGCGTTAAGGTTTTATAGTTGTCCTCGCTCTCCAGGAGATATTGTTCTTGGTTTATTGGCGAGAAACGTATTCTAGTTATTAAGAGGCAGCGGAGGTCTTCATATAGTTGGCAGTGGTGCATGAGGTGCTCCCACGTCTCTGGCTGTCCACAGTGGCAGAGAGGGGTGTCACTCAATCCGAAACTGGAGAGTTTTGCTCTTATTGCGCCGTGTCCCGTGAGCAGGTAATATGTCAGCAGTCCCGGTGAAAACCAGTTTGGGCTTTTGGGAAACACTAGTTGATTATCCGGTATGAATCTTCGGGTGACTTCCCCTTTTGTCGAAGTCGTCCAGCGGGTTTGCCAGGCCTGCTGTAGGTGGGTGAGAAGGCGTTTTTTTCTCGAGTTTAAGATCGTTTGCCGGATCAGTTGTGTAGTCTAGGCAGGTGATTGCTTTGCCTTTGTATAGTTGATAAAGCAACCCACAGCGGACGATCCCCAGGTCCAGGGGGAGAGCGCCCAAGAGGACCTGGAGGGCGTGGGTGCTTACAGTACAGCAGGCTCTCGAGATTGTCAGTAGGACTGAACGTTGAATTGTCTCTAGCTTCCTTTTATTTACTGCTGTTACCGCCTTGTGGAACCAGATTCCTAATGCGTATGTTATTGCTGGTAAGAAGACTGCCTTATAGAAGAGGGCTAGGGTCCTCTTCTTAAGCCCCCAGTCGCGACGAGTGACTCTAGCTATTAATGCGGAGTATTTTTTGATTTTGCTTCGGAGGTAAGTCACTGTAGACGTCACCATGGCAACGAGGAATGCTGCCAACAACATTTCCAATTGGACCGTCCGTGAGGCCTGGACAACGTCTGATCATCGCGCCATTACGTTCAGTCTACACAAATCACTGGCCACAGTAACTGTGAACAGACAAACCGCCCATATATATGCCATAGCAAAGGCAGACTGGGAACTCTTTCAGACCACCCTACGGAATAGCATACAACGACAGAGAGAATTCCAACGTATCGAGGACCCAAGAATCCTCCAAATGAAAATGATGCAAATCATAAAACAAGCCAGCGACACAACCATCAGAAAGAAAAATCCAACACCAGGAGCAGTGCCCTGGTGGAATCAAAACCTCCAGCGACTCAGGAAAGAGGCATAGGAAAGAAGAAAGGTCTTCCAGCGAGCCAGGCGCTCCTGGCCGGCGGTGGAAATTGACAGAGCTACAAAGGGACGAGAAACGCTTATACAGCACAAATTAAAGAAAGCAAAAACCAATCCTGGGAGCGCCTGGTCTCCACCACTGGAAACAAGGACCCTTGGGGTTTTTATACAAGCTCGTCACCGACAAACTTCCCAGAGGGGAAATAGTTGAACCCACTAAAACGCCCCAAGGATACTTGACTATCACTTGGGAACACACCATCGACAATATCCTTGACGCTGCCTTTCATCCAGAGATACAAACAATGACAACAGAACAGACCCGAGTTTGCCAGGCCAACGACAACAAAAGAGCAATCTTTCACCATGGAAGAGATCAGCAATGCAGCAGATCTAATAAAGGGAAATAGATGCCCTGGACCGGACCTTCTGGAACCTGAAATTATCACAAAAATGGTAGAGTACGCTCCGAATTTACTATTAAACCTATGTCTCAGAGAAGGTACCTTCCCGACTTCCTGAAGATGGCGAACGTTAAACTCATCCTAAAGAATCCAACAAAGTCACCTTCTGGACTCCTACTGGCCCATTGCACTTTTGACAGTTATCAGTAAGCTATTTGAACGACTACTCTACACACGGATCCAACATTACTATGATGAGGTAGGCCTGGCATAAGCAAACCAATTTGGCTTCAGGCGGGGAACCTCCGCCGTGGACGTCTTAACTCACCTCCTTACTAAGGTAAATAGATGTAATACAAAATACGCGAAGCCAACATGCCGGAAAACCTCTATAACACCATTAAAAGTTACCTAAGCAAAAGAACCATCAAAGTAACCGCCCCTATGGAGAGTATGCCTATGGCACACTCTCCAGGCATGTCCATCTGGGCTGTCCTTAAGGTTCGGTCCTTGGCCCACTATTGTGGAATATTGTGTTGGACACTTTTCTTAACATCGATCTTCATGAAGTACAATCTCAGGCATTTGAGGACGATCTCATTCTGACGATACAGGCAAACTCAAGAGCCGCGTTAGATGTCCTCGCAAATCGAGCCCTGACCACTCTCCAAGAATGGGCAAACCGAAATGAACTCAAAATATCCCCCACAAAAACAAACTCCATCCTACTAAAGGGACGCCTTGATCTTATGCGGCCTCCGCAAATAAAAATTGGGCAGGAAACAATCAAATTCTCCAACCAACTGAAATACCTAGGCGTGATATTGGTCAAACCTGTCATTTCAGGACCATGTGAAATATCTCCGTTAAAAAATAAGATGCTACGCAGCCATGGTTGCCAGGGTCATGTTAAAGAATGGAGCTTGAAAAAGCGAGTCCTACAACTGTTCTACAAAACTATCTTCACTCCGATCGTCACCTACGCATCCGGCGCATGGTTTCGAAAAACTAAACAGCAGTAAACAGACGTATCACAGACCAAATTCACAGATCCATCCTCCTAACCATCACTCGCGCTTGCCGCACGGTGAGCACCCATGCTCTGCACGTGCTCGCCGACTTTCTCCCGCTGGACTTAGAATCATACGACGCAGCCGCGGCCTACTGTACTACCTAGATAAAGGTACCCCACAGACTTTTCTGGGGTTCACTATTGACCTAACCAGCAACAGAAATATGGAGAAGAAGAGGATGCAAACTCGCCTGCAGCAGGCATGGCAAGAAAGGCGGAGCAACTCTCAAAAGGGAGAGATCACAAAGAAGTTTCTACCCAATTTTGAACAAAACTACCCAACCTCACCCAACTGGTTCTCCCCAGGTCTACAAGTAACTTACCTCTTAAATGGACACTGAGCGATTAATGCCAAACTGTCTCTACTTGGGATCCAGGATGATCCAACTTGCATTTTCGGGGACTGGAGAGCTGGCAGCACCTCATGTATGACTGCCGGGGCTCTATGAAGACCTACGTGGTGTTTTACTCACCAGAATCCACTACTTACCACAGGGACAAGAACATCACCTCCTAGACACGAAAGGAGGAGTATCAAGCCTTCTCGGATTACGCACAGGCACTGTTCGATTACGCACAGGCACAGGAGGAGGAGAAACCAAATGGTGGCAGCCCACAACCCACTACCATTATAACCAAAGAACATCTGCTCTTCAGCTCGCTTAGACTGGGAAACCAGAAATGGCCCACCCCCAAGAATTAGAAAACTCAGGAAACAAACTATACCAAAATAGACTGACATCGACATGACCCATGTTTGTTTGTTTGTTTGTTATTTGGTTTTTAGGAGCATTAGCAACTAAGGCCATATTGCTCCGGGATATGCGGTGGTCATTCCCTGACCTTTCCGCATTCTCCGTATTTGGTGGTGACGGGCTCGAACCCCGGTCTAATCAAGAAGCGTGTGCTATGCACTGCTGCTCCTTCCCACCTGGCTACGGAGGCGCCCATGACCCATGTCCCATGAATGACAAATGGAGATGACTACCAAACTTAGACACCTCACCAGCTGGGTCTATGTGACCCAGCTGGTGAACTGGAAAGCTTAGGAAATAAACCATACTAAGGTAAAGGACTAACATGGACGGGACCCAGGTCCCACGGATGACAACTCGGACATGACACCAGATTCGACACCACAAGCAGGGTCTATGTATAGTTTTCCTGCAGACGCCTGTTGGCGATCGCACCGGGCTCCCTTTCCTGGTGCCTTTCCACCCTCCTGCGCCAGTAGTGGGACAGTTCCCCCGGCGCCTCCTACTTTCTCCTGGTGAGGCATGGGCCTGCCTCACTGACTTCTGGGATTGCCTACACTATCATCCCCATATTTCTATCTGAACCCCCCAGTCTTCAGTCTCCCACCCACTCTATCTTTACACCAGCGAATACCCCACACACAAAAACTTAATTATGTCAAAATTACTGTTCGCCCATTTTCTCGGCCTTTATTATGCAAGCGGTATCCCCCCTCACGTAACGATCATCAAAACCGACGATGATGGATATATGTATCGCATATATACGGATCTGTCTGTACGTACGTGCATATAAAAGAGCGAGCGCGTTTTTTTTTGCTTTTTTTTTTCCCTAGATCCTAGCCACTGAAATCTCAGGAAATTAGGTGGCAGGACCTGCCAGAGTGAAACTAAAACTACTGGGTTCCTGGTCTGCCTCCACGGGGCGAAGGTAGGGCAACGTTGGGCCTCAGCAGGGGTCCAGCGGCTAAAAGACCAGATGAACAACGGTACATGCCACTACACATATACAATATCCATACACTTTTAAACCTCTGGAAATTCCAGCAAACTGGTACACCCACAATGAAAACTACGCGGAGATGGGGGAATTCCCTGGTTCCGTCTGACATTAAATACACCTTACACCTAATTTTCGAAATAATAGTAGGGCTTTAAAAAAACCCTACCGGGACCTATTATTTTAAAAACACAGTGCTGTTTTATTTGTCAGACAATAAATTTACAATTTACCTGTGACAAAAAAAAACTTTTATAAATTAATACTGACATATAATCTTAAATACTGAAATAAAATAACTTCGTATGCACTTCACGCTTTGGAAACCTTTGGTTTATTTGCCATATTTGCGCAGAAATTTTTGAATTTATTGTTAACATTGGTCGATCTCTTAAATTAAAAATTTGCGTTAACTGTTTTTCTCTAAATGGGAGAAAGTTGTTACCAACCTGGGTTTAGTTTAAAAGTGTCATCGCTGTACAAAGAAAAGAACGTAAAAAAAAAAAAAAGTTGTATGAGATGTTCGTTCTTCAATACACATTCATTTGGCAGTTCGTCGCATATCCTCACACTACAACCATTGTGTTATTATTCAAGTAAAATGATTTAAGCTGTTTCCGAAGTACACCGATGAGGTTATTAGTAAATAAACATTTAAATTATAAATCATAAAATCTAAACATAAAATTTACTTAATCCAACTCTAATAACAGTAAAATCTAAAATGATAATAAAAAGGTCAGAACTACAAATAGCCTAAACCTAAAAATAAGCGATGTGAACACCGATGCTTTTTAATTGAAACACCCTATATATATATATATATATCCATTCAAAGAGCCAAAGGAATGATGTTAGCTCTATTATCCCTTTCTACTGAATTCTTCATACTAATATCTGTTATAAATGTGTATGTTTCCTTGAATGAGAGTTTTAGATTATTCCCTAGTCATGTTAGAATAAAAGTATTATTGTACTCATTATGTGTAGCTTCCTGTCACCGCATGAGTTCTATGCATTTATGACAATTATATATTCATTTATTTTATCTTTGTTTTTTTTATATATTATTTTTGCACGTGTAAACCTTTATGTATGAAATATCCATTTATTTTGCACACCCTTGGAAACTTTCCGTAATGGGAATGAAGGATATTTACTTACATAATAAAATGAATTAAGGATTAAATTATATTCTTAGAATTTTCTATCTGTAATAGCGTAACCCCCTCTCTTGACTTATAGAGCCCTTATTACATAGATGTTAAATTAACAGACAGTACTCTCTACTCTTCTAAGATGAAATCAGTTGAGATATATTCCTGTACAGATGCCGATGACAGTAGATATCGCCATCGATGTCCTTTCTGGAATGTGCCTTTCTGTCCTAGCGCAAGTTGTTCAGCTGAATGTTCTGAATTCCACTGCGACCGCACTTCCTACCAGAACGCAGTTTTCACTTAGATTGCTGATATTAACTTTTGTGCTAGGACTACAAGTAGTGAACACTTTATAAGCACCACTCAAGCTGTCAAAATCACTCACCGGACTAGATAACGAAAACAAAACAAAGTAAGGCAGGAATAAAGAGCCATTCAGCAGTATCTAAAGAGAATTAGTTAAAAATTAATATAGAATATATATGTAATGAATAATAAAAAAAGCCATATTACGAACCTGATCCATAGAACATCGGAAATGTGGGATTGCAATGTGCAATCGTACGCAATCCTGTGTTTTGCTCCGCGACGGTTTTGCATATCAACGAGTCATGTCATTAATTAATGGAGTTATACAAGAAACTAAATTACAGTGAATAAAAGAGAATATATAAAAATATATATAGGCTAACTCATATCATTTGCTTCACATTTCAATAATCACAGATGGATAATCAAGAAAAGAAGCTTCAAATTTCCATTTGAAGCTTCCCCGCACCCAATTGGGGCGCCTTCTGATTCGTGCTTTCATTGGCATTAAATTATTAAAGAAGTCCTGATGCGAATTTTCCGCCTCAAGACCAATAAAATTGAGGGCTTTAATAATATGTTTATTTGTTTGTTTGAGAATTTTTTAGGCGCATGGGCGTCTATGGCCATAATGCGCCATAATAATATGAGAATCCGGAATGACCCGTTAGCATGGGAAAGCAAATTTAAAAGTAAATTAATGATTCTAATAATTGCTGAATGTTCTAACTTAATTAACTTCAGATCCTCTGGAATAGCAAACTTTATTATTTATATTGCAATCGCCTAAAATGTGTTCGTTGAGCAATCCGAGACTTTAAACTGCGCTACAATACTTAACAAACTATACTGGGGCTTCAATACAAGATGTGCCTGCAAAGTGCAAGCCTGTCCTTTTTATCAATGGTTTTCACCACTTATAATTCGGTACAACTATGTGTATTAGATGACTGGAATGAATAATATTATTTACTTAATTAAATGTCAACAAAATTTTAACGCCTGTTACATTGGCAGTACTACAACCAAATTTCGGTTCGCCCCAGTCATCTAATACAAGAGCTTATTATCACTACAATAGCTTCAGAACAGGACAATCCAGCACTGAACTTACTTTATACGCACACTCCAACAACCATACCCCCCCCCCCCTAGTTGATTCAGCTATTACCATACTAAAATTAAAAAAAAAAAAACATTTACAAAATCTTGCAATATGAAGCCCTCATTATAGAATGGTTCCGTCACCACTCCGATCTAAACATTTTAAATGCGAAACTCCCCTTCAATCTTTCTCCGGTTTAGAATCTCACCAATTTGAGATTCCCGCAAGTGGCAAAGTGCATCACGGGATTACAAAATTCTTCTTAAAATACAGTACGCGTTCCCTTTCACTTAACTTGCCAACTGAAGACGTTTTAACGGAAGTCCATCGTTACGACTATTGGCTTATTCACTATTTAGAATTTCAACTTTAATCAACTTCATGACAACCTAGGACGGTGTTAGTGCACATCCTTGCGCATATTTTAATCCCGTTTCCATTGTAATTACCACTTACTCATCCCCTTAATTTTTAAAAAAAAACAGTCACCTTAAAGTTAGCCAATCTCTTATTATTCAAACCATAACAATTGCAGATCGACCAAGGTAAATACTGGAAAATTAAGCCTTTGCTATTTTTTGAATTTACTTTCAAGTGTACGTAATACAGCAAGCAAATCATTACAAGCAAGGTTTTTAGTTAAAAGTATCATAGCATTACAAGAAGAATCACAAAGAAAATAAATATTATATATGTTCAAACAGCAATAATAATCTCTAAAAGAAATCTTCTGCAGTTTGTTAAGCTCGATGACCTGTTTAGCCAGTCGAAAGATGCATGTAGAGTTATTGACTCATCCACGTTTTCACGTAGCTAGCTATATTTAACACAGAACGAATGAACATACTGCTAGCAAAAGTCTCATGACACTTGAGTGGTGTTCCCGCATCAACTGGGGTACGATGAGCGCTTCCTTGAATGTGCCGCCTACTTAATAGATTTGCTGAATTGTCAATATCGTATATGGTTGTGCCACGGCCAGCAATACACGCCACACAGACTGTCAGTGACATGTTGAATGCCCTCGTGGGAGATATGGACCTATCTCTTTGTGAGTGAGATGAACAGCTACTGTCTTGAGACCCATGATGAATGACGTCAGAATATCAGCTTGCATTTCACGTATTTTATCACGCTGAAGTCCAGTGTGCGTAGGACAGTCAGGTTAGACGCACAATTCCAATGATCTTGACAAGATCTGGACACTAACTTTCAGTCCTTATTCTTAAAATTGACGTAGAACTACTGTGTAATTGTCATGCAGCAGTTCGACAGGAAATTCAGGACTGTTATCGTCACAGTACCAAGAATTTCAAACGAAATGCTCCTTTTATTTTAATTTTTGATTTAGTGAACGCATTATGTTTCTTAATATTTCATGATTCCGGATAACGAACGAAAATTTCCTCTTTCGCATAAAAATTCTATCGGTACAGCGCACCAAGAAAACTTTACTTTTATAATTAAATCTGCCATATGTAAGTTACTGAATAGCTCCATAACAAATTCTGCAGGTGAATCTGTTGCTTTCGTCTTTATGAAAGTAATAAAAAAAGGATTCTATAAAATAAAATGGCCAATTTTAAGAAGAAACAAATCACTGTTCAGAAAAAGGTTTGTAATCTTCCATATGTTCAAATATCCAAACATTAATTTCAGACAGAATAAAAAAATCATAAACAATAATCTTTTATTCACTTATCATAATGGAATTTTCATATAGTAGCCTGTTTATACACACCGTCAATCTAGCACTCTTAACTGGATATCCTACAATAATAATATCAAGAAAATGTGAAATCAAACATTTGTGCAATTTCAAAAAGAGTGTATGAGTTTGGAAAATGTTTTGGATCTCACTAAATTATCTGAGAGATTCATTGCATAAACACTGTTTAGGACAGAGTACAGCATGTCGTAGTTGTTGTTAGGTGCCTTAAGACGCAATGGCAACCGGCCAGAATGCGGCTATATTCCTTAGAGAAGTTATCCAAGTACTAACTCAGACCGTGATTTTTTTTTTTTTTTTATGTTTACTGCTTTCTAAATACTATTAATGGCGTTATGTACTCATGCGCTTAATTTAACTTTTTGTTTTTTTGTAAATCGCGCTTTCCTCAACTGGCTTTAAGGTGTTTAGAAAGAGTGCTATGGCAATTAAAGCCTTAAGGCATCAATAATATGCCTTGTCTCTAACCTGCATTTGTTCTATGCTCGCTTGCGTTGAGGGATGAAGAAGCATGCAACTCTAACCAGAAACTAACTAATTGGGCCACATTGTGAAAAAAAAATTCAAGAAAAGTTCTTCGTATCGACGGAATCGAGTCAAGGCATTTGGTTTGTGGATGGAGGGGTCATAGCCACATTACTGACCACGAAGGCCTTTGTTTAAAATAGTTTATATACGTCTCTATTTACTTTTCGAACAAGCATTGGTATTTCCAGTACGACATATCTCACTTCGATAAATGAGTTTTTATCCATCTCGTTCTCTTTCTCCATCCTTCCTGCAATCTTCCAGAAAAGCAAGCAGCAGAAACAGAACATCTATGAGACAGAGAGTCGTGACTATATAAGAAATGGGCCATTAATTAATTTGCAAACGTTTTTAAAAATATGAGATAGGACTGAGACCGGATACCGTAGCCGAGTGGGCAGGAGCGGGAGTGCAGTAGCACACGCTCTTTGAGTAGACCGGGGTTCAAGCCACTGACTGCTGAATACGGTCGATCTGCCAACCCGCACTGGACCAGCGTGGCAGATTATGGTCCATTTCCCTCAGCATGAATTGTTGAGGAGGCTTCCATCCTGCAGTGGGTTGATAACGGCTGCACTTTACCTTTTTTTTTTTTTTTTAACTAAGTTATCTTTTCTCAACTGCAGAAATACCTGAAGATTGCTTTGCCTTTGTATATAACTGTGCATTCATATGTGTAATTCGACGAAATTGTCTCACTCATTGTAAGCGAGTCAAACTGTAAAATGTAGTGATAAATAAATAAATCCTTATTCTGGTGCTGCCATTTATGCGGATGAAGAATCCACCTGCACTCCGTTCATCACAAAATCGTCTATATCTAGTAGATGGAACAATATCATACCAAATGCTAAAGCAAGTGCTAAACATATGTCCATTCCCGAAAACTCGCGGCTAAGCGAGTTTATCGCAGGCTAACCCTAGAACAATTATTCCCCTCTAAAACGTAGTTCCTAAAGAAATCCTATCTAGCCATGGGTCAAAGTCAACCTTCCATGATCATGGTCCACCTAATGGCATAATTAGGCCTTTCATCTTTTATTATGGATCACATTTCTAACCATAACACCCTGAGTTAACACCTGACGAAAAATGTTATTGTTGTTGTTGGGTTTTTAGACGCATCAGCGACATAGATCATATTGCGCCATATACGTATAATGGCGGTTAATTGCGTGTTTTCTGTGGCCGATTTGCTGTTTGTCAGACGATAAACCTGAGTTTCCGGAATAAAGGAAACATGCTACCCTCGCCTGAGGCAGACTAATTCAGCCACGTTTTGAAAAAAAAAAAAAAAAAAAAGCCCCATAAAAATTCCTCCCACTATTGACGGAATTCGAATTCAAATCTTTTCCATCCGGCATGAGGAGGACAATGTTGTACCAACTGTGCTCTCCACGAGGGCTACGAAGAATGAGTCAACACTACATAAACAGACACCCAATATGAGATAAGAATATCTAAACAAATGTGGTTCAGCTAATGGTGTACTGATGTTGTTATTTTGTTATTTGGTTTTTAGGAGCATTAGCAACTAAGGCCATATTTCTCCGGGGATATGCAGTGGCCATTCCCTCACCTTTCCGCATCCTCCGTATTTGGTGGCTCACGGGCTCGAACCCCGGTCTAATCAAGAAGCATGTGCTACGCACTGCTGCTCCTGTCCACCTGGCTACGGAGGCACCATGGTGTACTGAAGTCACTTAGTATTCATATGTGAGTTTGTCCACATAAACTGCATCTGTAATTAAAATTCCGCTGGCGCAGATTGGTTCAGTGCAGTTTTCGTTGTAGGATCTCATATTTCTTTTGATTAACACATTATATGACAGTATAACATCAATTGACATTATATTATAATACTAAATTATGTTGCAATATCAATATTATATACTACTATGCAATATCATTAAATGGAATGACATAATACACATTGTTATATCGAGCACAGTACTGAATTCGCTTCGCGATTATGTTGCAGTTAAATTCAATCAGCATGCTTTCGAAAACTCTTCCAAACAGTGGTCATAGGTGAAAATAAATAAATAAATAAATGAATGAATTTAAAAAAATAATAATAATTTCGCTGCACAGAGCGGTTTCGGTGTAGTTTTCGTTACTGAATCTCGTATTACTGTTCTATGCCCTCGTAGGCCATGGTCTAGAGGTATCAGCTATTCGAAGTATATAAAGTGCTCTTATACGAGCCATATTTCAGTAATAGGTGCATCTACAGTATTTTATTTTAGATGTACGCACTATACTGTATTGTATTTACAACAGCACCGTATTTCAGATGTTAGTAGAGAAAGAGTTTGGCACTCCACTCTGATGCCACTGTGCTGTGCAATTATTGGCATCATTCTCCTGTCATACCAAAGCTGAATAACTATTGGATTGGGCTTCAGCGAGAAGACTGTGCAAGCGGATACTTGACTTTCCTGCCAATAGCTCTTCCAAATCTCTGAACATCTACATCGCATTCAGCGGAAGGAATAAACCCAATCAGATGTACTGTGTATTATTGAAGATCAGAAATAACGGATACTTTAGTAGTACTCACTTTTGCAGGCAGCATTATTTTCATCTTCAGGAACTTAATATCGTATGCTAAAGTATTTTTCATTAATTGCATAAATTCCATGTAGAAATTTACACAGTTATGTTTAAATACATTGTCATAACTTCAATTTTGGACACTAGGTGTATTTGAAATCTCCTTTGGATTCAGTAGCTTTACTGAAAGTTAACAACCAAGATACCTGATGAGCCAGGAACCAAACCATAAGTTTCTTTTAATTTATCGAAAGCAGAAATCTGGAGCTTAATTCTGGAAACACTGACGACATTCGTTATAATGAGATAATTAATCATGCTTTTATGAGAAATCACGATCAATGACTTATTCATATCCCTAAAAAATATAAGTATTCACTGATATTCCTTCCATGTCGATGCCAAAAATTATTAAGATGCAGGCATTATTTCGTGAGAACAAAGAAACTTAAAGGTAAATATTTACCTTTCGTGTCATGCGTGCAGTAGTAATATTCATGTGATTGAACATAAGTGAGAGAATTTCTCTGCCACATGAAAGAGTGTTTCAAAGATGATGTATTCACGTAGATACCTTTCTTGGTTATAAATGAAAGCAGTGACAACTTTTAAAATAAATTAAATAATGAAAGTTCGTATCTGCTTGTAATCAAATTAAACATTAAATATCCATCAGATAAGCGTAAAGTTAAACTGGATGGAAATTATTATAAGAAGCCAATTATTTTCTGTTCGATACAACAAGTATTGTCACAAATGAGCAACTTTCAGCGTATATGGGATTGAAAATCCAGCTTTAAATATTTGGAAAACTCTCCCACAGGTGCTACATGGCATTGATTGATCGTAAAGGAACTTGAGAAGTACATTCTCTTCGTGAAAATAGCATTTTCTTACCACTGATAATGCACAGGCACATTCAAAGCAGCATCAAATTATTTCGCTCGACATTTGGACTACTCAACTTTGTCCACCTAAAGTTTTCTGCGTGAAACAAGTTCTCGGTAATTAAGGAAACGTCGTTATCATACTAATAGTCTGTTCAGCAGAACTCTCAGAGCACTTAACAGGTTATCCTAATACAGATTTTTACGTCAGGTGCAAATTGTAAAAAAGGGAAAGAATTCTTAATTCGCTGTCATTAAGGTCATTGTGTTCTAAAATGGAAACAGCGGTTATTACATGGAGATTACTAAGACCAACGGAAGTAGGTCGTTTCTTCGGAGTCAGCTGAGGGTACTTAGGGCCGCCCGCGATAAAGGCGAGACACAAATAACTGTTGTAGTTCTAGTCGCTATCTGATCGTCGCGTGTCACGTTCCGAACGGACATCACTCAATTACTTTGGCTTCTGATACATATCTTGGGTGTGAAGTTGGAAGTGATGCCATGTCCCGTCACATTAAAATGACGTCAAGTAAAAATAACAAACTCTTGAAGTATATTACGTGTTAAGTGAGATAAGTTCAAAAGAAGAGACTTTTTCTTTTTCTGCATTTTATAAGAAAGGCCAGAAATAAAATATTCAACACGTTATTTTAGATGTTTAAGGAAAACAATCTCCTGTGAAATATTTCATCTTAATAACAATTTAATTACGATGGAAGAGGTCATCACTTTATTATTCACTTTTAGAAGCTTTTGAACTGTTCTGTTCCCAATTACAACTGAAATAAGTTGTATTATTTAAAAAGCATATTTAACCTTCAATCATGAAATTTCCATTATATTTTGTAAGTGAAATCTGCATTCCAGCTTCTGTATGTGATGCGATACCAGTACAGTTAAATATAAATTAAAGCATAAAAAAAAAAACAAAAAAAAAAAAAAAAAAAACTCAATAGTAATTAAAACAAAAAAAAGAAAAAAGTTGAGCAGAACATAAAATGACATCAGCAAACTAGGACCGGCACTTACACAATTGTCTTTTACAAAATAGGCCGAGATGTCATCGCGATACGCCTTCTCAATAGACTACAGTTCGATGTCGATGTTGAGTGAGTTGAGTGTCCAGAGTCACATTTGAGAAACGCTTCTTGAAATTCTGTAACTTCTGGTGGCCTTGTGCACAAGCAGGGGATATTGCAGGGGTTTCTTCCTGGCAAAATCCAACCAGGCGTGTCCCAGATGTTGATGTGACCATGATTGGATGAGCACAGATGAAGGATAACCTTTATTTTTAGCAAATGGGCTCTGTGGACTGCGGGCGTGTATATTGCATGTTGGAGCAGAGTGCAGATTTCGAGGTCGTGTAGATCTGGTGAGACCACAAGTTGGCCCACTTCAGCACCCACAATTCGAGACCCCATAGTTTCCAGAGGCTGGTGGGTGGTGCGGCAGACCGAACTTCCACGGCATAGGAGAGCACACTGCTGAAGTAAGTTGGGAGGTATTTCCTGATTATTTGTTTATTGTGAGTTTTGCACAGATCTATTTTCATTCCTCATAAGGCTTTGGAATACTGTACTTGGATTTGCTGTTTGTAAGTAAGTTTCGTATCAAGGATTACTCCTAAAAATTTGACACTGTCTCTGGGAATCGGAACGTTTCCTGCCAATTCCCCGAAGTAGAGAAAAAGTTATCCGACTTCGAGTAAAGATGAGATAGTTTGACTTCTCCAGATTAACTGACAGGCCGAAAAATTTGGCGTACTTACAGAATGTATTTAGGTAGCTGTTTACAGTTTCAGAGGAGGTTTATCTTGCTTGTGCACCACCAACAAGGCGCCGCTTGCATGGCAAATAGCATACAATAGGAACGATGGAACTTGATCCATAAGAGGAACGAATATTGCTGAAAATAGCAAGGCTGAGAGAGAATCATCTTGTGGTATCCCTACCTCCAAGCTTTTATAGACTGTAATGTCATCACCTGTGAAGTGACAAATTCTCCTAGATAGCAGATTATTGAGGATCTCGAGTATATTTCCGGATATCCCGTAGAATCTTTCAAGTAAGGCGAGAAGGGGTGTGATTTGAACTGAGTCGAAAGCAGATTTCTTATCCAGAAAAATGGTGTGAAAATCTTCGTTGCCATACCAGGAGTGAAGTACTTTCTGTGATAATAACTGTAGGCAGGTTAGAGTAGATCTATTAAGCATAATGAGCTAGATAGATCCGCTAGAGTGTGCTCTTTCCATCGAGTGCAAGTTGAAACTTGTCCGGTCAGTAGTTCGTGATTTATGACGGAAAGAGTAATAGCAGTTTTGTGCACGTCGTCAGAAAATTGAAAACGGAGCAAAGAGTAGTTATCAAATGTTATTATTATAAATTGGGAAAAAGTGCTACGGAAACTTTTGACGATTTAAAAAAAAGTTTATGCTGATGAATATTTGACTCGATCAAGAGTGTTTGAATGGTTTTCTCGTTTTCGTGAAGGGCGTGAGTCGTTAGAGAATGATCCCCGACCTGGCCTACCCATCTCTATTCGAACACCGGAGATTGTCATAAAGGTTAGAAAAATTGTGACTGAAGACAGATCAATTTCAACGAGATTGCTTGCCGAGATGATCGGTCGCAATAAGGAATCTGTACGAGAAATTTTAATACAAGATCTGGGTAAGAAAAAATTTTTGTACCGCATTCGCTGAGTTTCGAGCAAAGACAAAAAAAAGTCGAGTGGTGCATCGATTTGATGGCGTGTGTTAACAACGATCCAACATTTTTGAGTAGAATCGTTACCGGTAATGAGAGTTGGGTGTTTCAAAATGAAAATAGCCACGAAAGGAACGCGATACGGGACGATAGAGGACATCCAGGCTGCAGTGACCGACCAGCTGAAAACACTACCAGGAGTTCCAGAAGTGTTTTCAACACTTGTATAAAATATGTAAACAGTATGTACACATCGGAGGTGATTACTTTGAAAATATATAACCTTACTTTGCCGTTAGTGTTATTCTTTTTTTTGTAGTAGCGTCAATCTCGTTATTTAATTGGCACACTGTGTATTAACTTTTCCAATATTGATGTATTTTGGATTGTATACTCTCCTGACAGTGTTTGTAGCTTGTGTACGGTCATCCTTAGGTGCCTGCAGTGATATTATGGCAGCGATCGGATCGTGATTGGATAGGAGGAAGCTCTCGGTCATGGTCAGGGTTTATTTTACTAAATAGTTTGAGAAGATGCGCTGAAGGGTGACATCGCCATGTGAAGGAGGAACATGGATAACACCAATGTCCATTTCCGACATGTTCAATGAAAGTGTATCTAGGAGCCTCTTTGAGGCTGGCAGTGGAAGGTTAAAGTCTCCTAGGACGCCGAGCTTTTGACGATGATTGATCATGAATGAGAGCCATGCTGTCAGAATGAGGACACAATACTCAGAAACCGGTTAGGGGAAATAAATGGCACTCACAGAGATCGACAAACCAGCAAATCGGTAGATTCCCAGGACTGCTTCTATGTCTCCTCCTGGGTAAATGAATGCCTTAATTAGGGGGAGTGGACTCCTTTGACAGATTGCTACACCGCAACCTCGTCTCCTAATTCTGTTAGCAACCAGCGTGTAATAACCAAGATTTGAGAAGGCAGCATTTAATCGTCCCATTTACTCATGTGCGGTATGATATTATCTAGATCGCCAATGATCTCAAGGTGCTGTCTACCATTGAGTGCAATTATTCCTGTTCGGAAATTCCAGCCTGATTAATAGTAACTTTGCTGACCTTGAAAACGACCCATCCTCGTTTGGCCTCTCATAAATATGTTGACAAGTGGTAGTAAAGCCATTCCACAGGGCTTACAAACGCACACACCTTCGGGTTATTTTTGACAGCAAGCTTTCCATCCGTAAGCATCTGTATGCTCTACAGTCCCAGTTTGCGAAGTTTCGCTGGCTCTCTGCAGTACGGAAATATTAGTGCCATCTATCCAGCAATCTACGGAAGTGAAATCTGGGCCTCCGCCGTTCTTACGAATGTAAAATAAAACTACTTCTCGGAATTCCGGCATCTTAAATGGGCATCGACAAAACTTCGTCTGCCTCCCAATAACGCAGCACGGTTAAGGCTCAACAGCTTCACTTGTGTAGGTTGCCTAAAACTATTCATGAGAGAAGATTTTACTTCAGAATGAAACGTTTGTAGGCACAATCTCTGAACCAAACATCTAGGAGCAGTGTTCATGGCAGATGCCACCACCTGGACCGTTCCATCGCAGCAACACGTCTGCATAACGGGTATGCTCATACCTATCATTCTGGGTAGATTCAAAATAATTTCTATCTATCATTTTGGAGCTCAACTGCGACCACCATGAGATTCATCATGGAACATATTGGGAAACGATTCTTCGGTTTCCTCCCACTCCAATCCATGAAATCTAGCAAGGGGACTTTTTGAAACTTGTATTTTACGTTTTTTTTTACCTTCAAATTAGTTATATAATTCTTAACTGCTTTACTTTACGTCCTCAATAACAGGGTTCATGGTGGGACCTGCTGCCGCTATATGGAGGACTCCCCACCATATGTGATGGCACCAGTCTTGAACATAATCCAACATTTCAATATTAGATCGAAGGTTACAATTAAAATGCTGCTCGCCCTAATAATGCTCAGTGATAATACCGTTATTCTTTTTTTGAAGCAACGATATCCAGATTGGAAAGTATGGTCCTCAAGCGTCCCTCATGTATTTTGAGAAACTAAACTGTGATGAGCAGCAATTCTTCCACTAAGGCAGATGTGCACCTAATCCCTGACATCGCCATGACCGATTACTGAAAATTTACACTGTACCAAGTCTAATTTCCAAATAAATGTTATTCTCGTTCTTAGATTTGTGTATTATGGTATGTACATGAAATTTTTCACATAATGCAGCAAGGTTATATTCCACATTGACTTCTCTTCTGTTATTCACAAATCAGGATTGCAATTTCCTTCTCTTTTTCTGACAGCGCATTACCACTGTTACTGAGGAGAGACGAAATGGGATACTGAGAACATTTGATGGGACCACAAGTACGAGCTACAACGTAATATTACTAACTTCCATCATATGAACTTTGCCAGAGCAATAAAGCGTATCATAAAATACAACACTGGCAGTACCTGCCTGACTCATTTCCAAAGATCTTTGTGTTGCAGAGTTAGATGGCAAATTAAATAAGCATATCGATAGAATCACTGAAATACTTCACTCAGATCACGCGGATTCATTAAGATATATTACTTATTGATCGTCAGCTTCTAGCTTTCTGCGTAATACCCTGACTCTGAATATGTCCCTCAGCCAGGCACATAAAACATGCTGATACCAACGAAATAGTGCAAATTGAATTCGTAACATCTGTGTTATCACAGGAATGTCTATAACCAATTTTACTCAACTTCTCAATCTGCAAAAACTGGCAGATCACAAGCTTTATCTTGATATTGCATCCATTATTAGATTCGTTATCATTAATTAATAGTCTTCAGCTATTCGTTTTCAATTTCATATATTTCATATATGAAAAGACTATTAGTTTTTAAGGTAATCAAAATGACCGCGGAAAGAACACCTTTGTGTATCACTATTTAACATTAATATTCGTGCTCTCTCTCTCTTTCTCTCTCGAATAGAGAGAGACAATTTGGTCAGTGTCAACCTGAGGAAGGATTCTGCCCCTCTCAGTAGATAGCCGGATTTTTCGTATGATGTTTTTACCTTGATGGCTGTGCTCTCTGACTTTTCTCTTTGTACACAGATGCTTCGTACGCCGTATGTTCCCACGTCCTACTGTTTGTCGAATTTCGTTGCATACTATTGTCAATTTTATGCTTGATTTTTCATCTATAATATGGTACAAAATAAAGTATACCGGAGTTAAGAAATCCTGTGTAGCTGTTTATGGGGCAAGAAACTGGGCGTGTTGTGCTAGTCTGAACTCGATTACAGCTCAGAAACCTCTTGAGTTTCGTTTTACCGATAATGGTTCTCGCTGTTCGAGAAAAGATTTTTATTATATATTATTATTTCCGTTCATATAGAGCAGCAAGTTGACCCAGTGTATTTCACGTTTTAAAGCAGAGTTCAATAAAGATCCACAAACAAAATTAACGGTCTTGCTTTTGGTAAATAAGATGATACAGACAGGTTCAATTTTGTGCCAGTGGGGGGGCGGGAAGATGACGAAAACGGATGTCCAAAGACAACATGAAAGTGTAGAAGTAGTTGAGAAAATCTCACGGTCAACCATGAGAAGGCAGAGGAGGCGTTTAGAAAGAGAATGAAATGGTATGAAAAGGATATCTGTTCTGAAATTCCGTTCTTTCGATATCCCTTCCCTTCGAATTCGCCTGAACTCAATCCCTCTTGCTGTCTATTTGAGGGTACGCTGAAGGAATGAATCTATAGAGACCTAATGCCCTGTAACATTATGCAACTGAAAGACAACATCAAAATTGTGCATTAAGAAAATGTTTGATAATCAAGAACATAGATATGAAATATGCCTCGAGCTTAAGGGTGCATATTTTCAACGTATATTTGTTAGAAATTTTAATATGATGCGTTCTGTTCTAGATAAGTTAGAAAGAAATAAGCAATTGTTCTTTATTCATTTCGGTATACTTTATTCTAAGCCACGCTGTATATATGCAACAGTGAGTGTTCTTAGCTTACATAATTTCTTTTTTCAATGTTTTCATTATTTGTCTGCTTTCTTCTCGAGTGCAGTGAAATTATATTGGTGGCTTATACATTTTTAGCTGTTTATAAATTCTGGGTTCTAGTCCATGACTACCTGGAGTAAATTTATAACAGTTTGTTTTTCAACTGAGGCTATATTTAGTCATTCCCAGACAGAAGCGCGAGCCTCGCCCCTCCCCCCCTACAATTGGTTTTCATTTTGAAAACATGCAAACTACCCAATAACATGCACATACAATTGGTATAATATCCTTTCCAACCAAACCGGCGTTATCTTCGCCGGTTTGGTTGGAAAGGGGGAAGTTTTCATGGTTATTACAAAATGCTGATCTCACGGATAAGCCATTTATCACGGAGTCGAGATATATGGCTGAAAAACAGGAGGAGGGGGAAAAGCATGCGTATTCGTTTTCTCTCCTGTTTTTCTAAACATCGAAGTCTAATTTTTCTGAATCAAATTAATTTTCTAAACTGAATTTTATGTGTTAATAGCAAGATAATTGAATACTATTTAAAAATATGATGCAAATTGTACATAAAACGAAAATTTTATTAGGTTTATCAGTATTTGGTTATTTCTTTACGTAAAGTATAAGATAATGCAACTTACTCAATATTCAGTTAACGCCGAAAAAACGAATGACGAACTCCTTGGAGATCGCTGTAAGTTTTAAATAAATAATAGCAAATAGTGGCGGATGATGCTTACGAATAATTAATTTGTTTACTGGCATACAAAATTATCTCAAAGCAGAAAAAATATTAATTTTTAATCGGTCAGAACGAAGTACCTGCAACTTAATCTAAAAGAAATTCTGTCTTCGTTTATAATTAACAAGCATCTGTTAAATTTGCAAATTTTCCGTTTACAAATGTCAGAATGCTCATTGAAAGCAATTATTGTTTAACGTAATTTGATTTGAATTATTATTTAAAAGAAAAATGCGTACGTAAAGAATGTATAAATGTCCCGAGGTGTAATTGTATTATCTTTCACTTTAAGCCTAATTGCGTACCAAAATGTTAATCAGGAGCTTCGACGAAATTAATTCACCCCGTGACGCAAGCAGTGATTTTCTGAAGTTATTCGTTGCCGGTGTTATAAGAGCACCTTTCATGTCGACTAACACATAAGTGGTTAGTACCAGGCATGTTTACTTGAAGATCAAAGGTAATCTGCTAATTTTCAAGGGAGAAGTCTTCGATCATTATGTATGCAAATATTGTTAAGCAAAGAGGAAACGCGTTTCATATATCTGTAATTTTATTGATAAGCATATTAAAGGTAATTCTTGCTAAGCCTCTACCGTACGCTATTTTATGGATGTTTCTATAATAAAAAAGTCGTCTTCGAGTTTCGGTACTCTCTGATGTATCTCGGCCTCCGACGCTTCGCACTGCTGCACAAACCAAACAAACAAATTTTACCTGGTTTAATTTAAAAACAAAAAAAAATGCTAACTTCTAAACACGTTGGCACTTTTATAAAAGAGGTTAACCTTTTCTTTTTTTCTTGTTGTAAATTAAATCAATTTTCCAAATAGAGTTGGAATAAAACCAAAGATGGACGTCTTCGCTATTAAGGGAAATTGAAATGCATACACTGCAATTCTCGAAACTATTTCAATAGATAATTTGGTGTGTTTGTATGTGAGATGAATAGATTTATCGAGGTCGTTCCTTGGTAAACCACGAATTTAACTCCACTCACAAATCCACAAAGATCAAAATATGATGTATACTGAGGAAAATCTAAAGGAAACGTACGTATCTAGAATATATGAAGTGAACTGAAACGAATTTCAAAGTTATTATATTCAAGCAGTACGATGGAATGCTACTTGAATTATTTTTACCAGGCCCTGTTTCGGGAATTTTTGGTGCATTGGCTACTTTTGTAAAAAAAAAAAAAAAAAAAACCATAATTCATATGGTTTAGCATGCATTACATGTACACAGAAGCATGTTCACAGGACGCTTTAAATATTGTGCAAGCTGAAAAACCCTTGAACAAAGTGAGAGGGGGGAAACACTTCTTCCTACCCTCACACTCCCGAAATTGGCTAATTACAGCGTAGACTGAAAAGGACTCCAATAATTCCTTCAGTTTCCGATAGGATTTGAACCCAGACCTCTATAACTAGCGTTATATCACCGAAGGTCATGAGATAATGGAAAAGTAAAAGTACAGTAAACTGTGTATAAGCAAAAATATGAATCGTCCGCAATGGAATTTTTTTAGGCAGTATAATTTGGACAAGAACCTGTGAGCATAAAGCTGGTTATAGAGGTCTGGGTTCGATAACAATTGCTTTGTCTTACAATAGGAGTCATGTCTAGGAGATTGTGCACTGTTTCTCCGAAAGTCTTTTCAGAGGCACTTTCTACCATTGTCCGACTCAACCTAATAAGCATGCTCTATTTGTTGTTTTCTTTCTTCCGAACAATGTGCATACTGGTCATTTGGGAAACTTGGTTCATCATGCTTCTGCTAACTGAAGTGTACAATACTAGCTAATCGGATCCATTTCAGTTCAGCGTAAGGTAATGCATCGTACGGAAATCTGATGAACGACAATTTGGTACGTCGTTCTGTGAGTGCGACTCGCCGTATGACAAAGCAAGAGCGAAAATGCAAACTTTTAGCATGCTATGCTGTATGTGAACAACTTACTCATCACGGTATGGTTCTTTATATTTTTGATAGCGTGCACTAACCACTTTTGTCTGTTAATGCTTATTCTAGTTTTCTTTTGTGACGAACCTATAAAAAGGGGCCAAGGAGAGGCTAAAGTTGGGAAAAAGAAACCGGTTCACACTTCAATTTTACTTCTGTAGGTTATTTTTATAAAATTCATATGGAGGTAAGTTGTTAAAAGTAGAGATCATTAATGGATACTAGGTGGCTAATGCGCGTCTTCTGACGTTGGTTTTGCAATACGCGTTACACTTCTTTTGTTAAAACTAATTACAGAAATGGAATACGCCAGTACCATGAATTCATAAAGAGCAAGAGCGAGAGGGACAAAGGGCTAACTTCCCTAGGCCGAGACATTGGACACCAGAACCCCAGTAGGGAACTGAGGCATGCATAGTGACACATTTTCATCAAGGACCATGATGGCTCCGGAAGCCCCTGATTAAAGATTGGTAAACTAGAAGACATTGTTGAGAAGTCAGCTTCTCCAAGCCTGTAGGGAAATAAGTTTCCTCTGGATACACAACCCTCAATCAGTCTACTAAAATAGCATAGATGCTTCAACAACTTTCACTGAGATTATCTTATTTATTTTCTTTTTATCTAGTTTCTGTATCAGTATGTTTCTTCTGGCCCCAATCAATCCGAGCTGCTAGACCAGCATACGATTCAACGACGTTAGATATGTTTAAAAAAATAATAAATGACCTTATTTGGAGTTACTTTGTTACAGTGAGAACTGAGAGTCGTGCTGATTTTAATCCAAGCATTTGCAAACCGTCCTATTAGGATCCATTTTTGTTAATATGTTTTTTACATCTACTAGCGCTGCAAAGTAGCGCAGTCTTGAACACTTTTACATAAAATAAATAGATAAAATATCTTTCCTTTATTTTATTTATTTTTGCATACTTCTTTTTTAAGTGGCACAAGTTTCTTTTGATTCCCCAAACATTTCACTTCATTCATTTTCTTGATTTCTGAATTGTCGCACACCAAACTGTACTATTCACAGAATTGTCATGCTAGAAATACTCTTACATTCAACTGACATGATTTCAACTTCATCAGCTATTCCCACACGGGATTTTTTTTAACCTAATTTAGCTTCCACTAAACATATACCCTGCTGTATACATAGTACAAAAGGTAAGGTGATCCATCAAACAGGCGAACCTATTTTTCCAACCACAAATGTTTACTGACAATGATCCTGGCGCTGTGCCCAGTCGTTTTCAGTAATATGGATCAGGTGTTGGGGAGTAATCTTATTACCCATCTCTTTGGAAACTCAAACCATAATGATGGTTGAAATCAGCAACAGTGCGGTGAAAGATATATAATATAAGTTTCCTGCGTTTACTTTAGGCCAAAACTTTCAGTACGCCTTTTTGCCAGAGTACAATTCCACTTTCAGCTTTAATTTGATCATTACAGGTTTCCTTTCTCTTCTGCAGTCCTTGTGTCCCTCAGAAACACCCTTTGTGAAGAGCTGGTCATACATGATGTGCCTATGTAGGTGGAAAGGCCAGCCCAGATCGCTATTCTGTGTGTTCTGTGGTCAATTTGGCTGTTTGCTAACGAAAAACCAAAGTTTCAGGGAGAAAAAGCCATGTTACTCTCGCCTGGAACCAACTAACTAAGCCAGGTTGTGAAAAAGGGCCATACAAATTCCTCACGTCTTCGATGGGATTCGAATTCAAGTATTTTTCACCCCCCACTTGTGGGAAGGACAGCAATTTTACCAACTATGCTACCGGCCAGGGCAAGAATGCTATCCGGTAGTGCTGGTACAAAGCTATCACATTCACAATTGTACATATTTCAATGACGTGTGACTAAAAAAGGTTCATCATTTTGTTATTAATCCAGTACTTACAAAATCAAAACAATAATAAAATGTAATCTATGAATTTAAGTTTAAATAAGGCCAATTGATCAAAAATATCCAGCAAGATTTGGCAAGTATTTAGTAGTTATGCAATGTTTAGAAATCCAGCTTGTAAATCACACAGATTTCCTGGTAATGGCAAACGAAACTCTATTCTTTAAAATTAAGAATTAAATTTTTAACAATTTGAAGAAGTTGGATAAGAAATTTCTCAAATGCGTTTATCTACCTGCAAACATAGAAGAATCTTACCAATTGGAATTCAAGAAGACGGGTAACAGCGTCCTCAAAGACTTTCCTTCTACGAACTCAATTATTGCAACCTGATTACCAGTTATTCACAATTTTCAGTTAACTAAGAAAACAAAGATTCTTTTTTTTAAACAAAACCGGCGAGTTTAAAGGATTAATAAATAGAAGAAATAATGTGAAGCATTGGCTACACAGGATTTGTAGATATAAATGGCCTGAGCTTTTAGGGCCCTTTCAACGCGTAGCCTTTCTCTTTTAAAATTAACTTGTTTGATGTAACAAGTTGAATAATTAATTTTGGTCAAGTAAACACCTGAGCTAATAAAAGCACTCTTTTAGCTTTTGCCATAGCAGATACATCATCCTACCTCCTTAGCTAATAGTAGTTGATTAGCTGTACACATTAGGAGAAAGAACATCTCAATGCTTAGCGTTGTCGTCTTTAAGAAAGCTAAATTTATCAGATCTCTCTCAGGAGAATTATAACATTAATCACTTTTATTAATGAATGTAGAAGCTGCATGCGCGTTATTAAAGCTCTGTACTTCAGTCTTGCCTTCTTTGCAATGAACGCACGTCTGCTTTCTTTCGGCACTTATTCAGAAGATATCTCTCGGGAAAACAAGTTTCACGAATTTCCACTGATGAGTAAAACACTTTTGGAAACAATATATTCTTTCAGATTATAAAAATAAATTCACCTAAATTCACTTTAATTAAATTTTTAGTAAGATACTGCGACCTTGTTGCCATTAACAACAACACCAAGATTCCTTATCTTTTCAGTTAAAGCAACCATTTTAAGAAAGCGTGTTCGCATTTGCTCGTATGGTATAAAACATTTGACCAAAGTTTTTGTTCTATTGCTTTACAAGTGGACAACATTCCTCGTTGGCATCCTAAAAGGTTGCTCCTTCCTAATGCGATTAGAGATGACAGTCAAATACTTTATCTGGCATTTTGTTCAGTTAGCACTACAAAGGCACGGAACAGTGTCACACAAGAAGGATCTTCGATACGAAAATGGAAACCATCATTTCGGCAGTTAAGGAGTGCTTGTTGTGGAAAACGCAGAAACTCGTGGGTGAGGTCAGCAGCCGCGGTAATACTGCAGCATCTGAACAGGTTATGGTATATTATAAAACATGGTGTTAGAAATGAACGTCGTTTATATGCAGAAAATGAGTTCTTATATCATAAGTGATGCATTGCTGCTTGATGCATTAATTATATCAAACGTTTGGATAACAAAAAAAATTATATATTTTTGTTGTGTAGCACTTGTACAGGATGTGGAAAATCGCAGGGAAGTCACAGAGAAACAAGGATGCAGCTAGAAATAACTGAAGGAAACCTCATCTTTAGTTCATCAAAAAACGGGGAAAAATGCATTCTTCCATCAGACCACTGACCCTTAATTTTTAGAGAATCCTTTGAGTGAAAAAAACGCTGATTAAAAAGATTATCTCAAAACGGTGATAAATTCAGATATGAAACCGGAAGCAAAGTACTAGATTGTGTGAATAAAGAGGAAAGATATTTTGAGAGTAGAAGACTCCTTAGTGGTATTTGTACGCTACATACCATGGCTGCGAATAAAAGCCAAGCAAAAAAAAAAAAAGGTCTAAATATGAAAGAAACATCACTTCTGAGCGGAAATTTAACTAACATAGGTTCATTGGTTAAGTTGTTATTAATCCAAAGCTCTGAATGTAATGAAAAGTCCAAGGTCATTTTGTTAATTCTGCTTGACGACTTAATTAGAATTTAATTTCATTAAGAGGAACGCTAAATGAAGGTACTTGTATGCAAATAAGGTAGTCATTCCAAAGGCTGTACCTTTCGATAACCATTCTGATAATTAAGAGGAGCGTTTTGAGATAAAGCTCTCGAAATATTTTCAGATATCAACTCCGGCTGTGTATAATAAAAAAATAGCAACGACAGTACACCAGTGATGTTAAACTGCGGAGCAGATATATAATTTTTGCTAACTTAAAAGGTTCATAATTTTTGTTCCTAATAATAATAATAATAATTATTATTATTATTAACAAAATATAAGACCTCTTTCGAAATGCATCCTATTACAGATTACGCAAATTGTGTATTAACTAAATGTATCACAGACAGTGGAAGAAATATGGCACTGAAGTGCACATAGAAGTGAAGAATAAAAATAGCAGAGCACTATTTCAACTAAAACACAAAATCAATCGTACAGAAATTATTTAATGTTCAGGAATAAACACAAAAAAGAACATTTACCGCAAAGAAAAGAGCTACTAGAGTTGTTTTTGGATTTTTATACGTGCATCAGCAACTTATGCCAGAGTGCGCCGTATATAATATGCCAATAAATTGCGTATGTGCTGTGGTCGATTTCCTGTTTGCTAGACGAAAAACCACAATTTACAGGAGAAAAAAATAAACGATACCTTCGTCTGAGTCTGACTAACTCAGCTACGTTGTGGAAAAAGTCCCATGAAACTTGCACGCATCATTGACGGGATTCAAACTGAAGTCTTTTCACACGGTAATTTGGCATATCCTGGTGTGGCCAAGATGTTGAATCTAATAACCGTGCTATCCACGAGGGCAAGCCACCTTATAGCATGAATAAAATTCAATATGGCAACAAGCGACTCCATCTTCTGCGCAAAAGACAGGCATCACAGATTACAAGGATTGAATTCTTGAATTTTGTGCTGTATATCTCAACAAGAAAACATGAATTTAATTCCTATGCGCAACACGAAATCCTCCTAGTCAAATCCTGGTGTTTAACCAATTTGTAAACTAGAATACAGAATAGCAGATAATTAACCAAATTCCCCATGACAGTAGTGAGGGTCCTGATAGCATCCCTAGTTTTATTATTGAATTATGTAGTGCATGCATCACTGATTGTTTACTGCGAATCATTACTAGGTACGTTTCCCAGCCATTTCTTCCAAGGAAATTGAAACATTCGGGATTACTCATTCTTAAATAAGCACAGTAATAACCATACAAGCTGTCGACCAATTGCTGTTTCGTCAGTAATTACTAAAACTACTGATAAAATTACGCTGCCAATACCTTCAAGATAGGTCTTTTCTAATGCACCTGTCAACATGCATTTTTGTTCTAGGTGCTCCACAACAAGCTTACCTGACAACGATGTGCGAATCCCAACTGTGTTTCAAGATAATGAACAATGCGATTCTTTCAATTAGACATTAAAGGTGCTTTCGAGAACACCTATGACATAAAAGCTGTCGAGATACTAAAAAATCACGTTCTCATTGATAGCTCCTATCTACAGTATAGCCTAAACCACAGATATCTTATCTTCTCCACCAGCACCGATGATATTCTCATCACGATCGCAACAGGCGATCCTCACGGAGGTGTACTCTCCAGCAATATATATTCAGCACCTCTACAACCACTCCAAGGAGCAAATACAAGTCTTGGCATATGCGGATGATTTTAAATCTATTTTTTGTTTCAAAAGGCTGGGATAGAATTCGAAAAGTTAATCATGATGCGAATTTACAGATGTATAGAATCATCCGGTATTTGAAAGAACTCAATCTTATGAGCAAAGTAATCTGCTCAGATAACATATTACTTACAGAAAAACTAAACCACATACTGGTAGATATCTCCAATCCAAATGTCGATGCCCACACAAAGGCCTAGGAGTAGTATTTGACAACATCAATGGAAGATTAAAAAAAAAAAAAAAAGGTCATAAACCATTTTCAAAGATGCATGTTTCCCATATGTTGTCTGGAGCCCCTCAAGTAACCGTCTGAAAATTCCTGGCCCTAAACTATTGGGTTTTAAGAAGGCCCAATAGCTAACTTGGTTTTCTCTATACAATATCCAGGCAACAGTTTTATAAAAACTTTAACATAAAGCCTCTGCAACAGATCTGGAGTCATGTTTCTTGAAAAGTGCATTACTTCTACAATCGATTTACCAAACATAGCTGCCATCAGCAGCAGCTGATGGCTAATAGCAGCTCCTAACAGAGAAAATTCAAGAGACCATCAACAATTCAACGCTAACCTCTCCAGACTCAAGCGAATGGGCAGAAGGTTCTGAATTTCGTAAAAGTTCATTTCGTAATGAATAATAATAATAATTATTATTATTAGAAGAAGAATAGTTATTCTTCTAAGAATAATAATTCATGAAGGGAATAATCAGAATGTTCATTTCGTTATGAAGAAATTGTTCACTCTCTTCATTTTTTAAATGTTCACAACATTACTTGACAACATACAGAAGTCAGATTTCTAATCAGAAGAAGAGAAATATATATATATATATTATTTATTCATTATTTTATTTCCCGTGTACTAAATTATCTGCCCCTAGCCATGTATTGTGAAGGGATTGCTGTAGTACGCAATAAATGAATATTTATTTATTTATTTTCCACAGGAAGACCCAAAAGAAAGAAAGAGACCACCAGAAACCCCAAAAGGCTCCAATGTCTAAGGGAGAACACAGGCTTTCAGAGCTATTGACAAATGATGAGAGATTCATAAGACCGACAACAATGGAAGTCGATATCAAATAGGGACTCAACACGTGCTGAACGGAAGAGTAGATTGATGATTTATTTTTCTTATCAGTTTCTATTTTATTGTAGCAATGACTAGTAATGTGAAGAATATCTGTATAAAATGTTGTCATTAATGTATATTTAACTTATTTTATTTTTTTTTCCGTGGAATATCATTTCAGGTTGCTCTTTAGCAGATCGAAAAACTTATTTGGTCTTGTAAAAGGACTACGAGTGATACAAAAAAAAAATATATATAATAAAATAAAGATTGTGACGAGGCCTCTTTAATGGTGTATCCAACTGACAGTTTAGCCGATGGTGCCAATGAACACCAGCAACGTTAATACGTCTGATACACAAACAACAGTTCCTACATTCAGCATTGAGTACACGTTAATCCAGCTGTTTATTATTTATACCTACTAGACTCGCTGCAAGAAATTTTACCTCAATGAGAAATGATTTATTAAAATTAAGAAAGGAGTAGCGTGAGATTAAACGATCTATCAGTTTTTTGTCAAATTTCTTAGATGAAATGCACAGGAAAGCCTCGAATTTACAGAAGTCCAGCAGACACTTGATAAACTTGAATGGTGCTGTTAAGGAATTAAGATTACAAGAAAGACAAAAAGAACCTTGATTATTATGAACAAAAGCTGCTGGGGAACAATATGGAAGTATGTACAGAGAAATTATTAGGTCGATCATTTCCGAATACAGACAATTTGAATCATATTGTGTAATAGTAGGCTCTTCACTGAATATTCATATGAAGAGCCTAGATGAAGACACTGTGCAAGTTTACTCAGTTCTCAATAACTAATAGTCTCAATAGTGACCACAAGCAAATAATAATTATCGAGTTCCTTAACCAGTACACTGAAATGATCTGACTTGCAACGGCTCGGCTAAGGATTTGACGCTGTGTAATCATATTTTACAAAATAATAATTCTGACCACATTTTACTAATGAACACTTAACTAAGTACTATAAAACCTTGTTCTGGAAAAGCAAACATACTGCTAAGTTATTAAGCCAAAACATTATGACCACTCCTCCTTCCTCCACGAATGGATGCATCCGACAGCACCTAGAGTGATGTCACCAACTTGCGCAACGCATAGTGACGTACGTATTATGCCTGTCACCTCATCATGTTTTTACATATTTTATTTATTGTGCCTCCGGGGCAATGAGCCCATATGTACCCTGCCAGTTCTTTAGTAGGAAGCCCGCCAGTGCAATGGGCAAAGGGAAGGACCTGATTGACTTTGAACCGGGATTTATCTGGTGGTGATGGGAAGGCGGTGGCCAACTCAGAAATCGTTCGCATTAACTATTCGAGGGCAGCCGAAGTGATTGTGCCAGGAATGGTCCGAAGAGGAACACACCTAGTTAGCAACTTGTTTGAAAAGCTACTGCACAAACGAAACCTCCAACTCCTCTGACCGTTTGGTCGTCCCGGAGTATAAACAGAAAATTTATTTATTTTTATTTTTACAAAGCAGCTGGCCTCCTAGCTGGGAATCAGTTTGGATTTAAACCTCCACAACAGAAGCCCTCAGAAATCTAACAAGGTCAAAGAATGTGACAAGTTTTTTCTCGTAATATCGATTGACTATGCCCGAACGTTCGACTCACTCTGGTGGCCGAGCGTCTTGGGCAGACTCAGGGAAGCTAAAGTACCCATCAACCTCTATAAAGTCATAGAAACCTATCTCTCACAAAGAAATGTGGAGATAAACACTCCATACAAAAAGATCGCAAGAACAGTACACAGAGGATGTCCACAGGGGTCTATATTGAGCCCACTCCTCTGAAACTTGGTATTTGATGAGTTCTTGAGAATGGACATAGGAGCGATGGGGGTCCAGGCCATCGTAGGTGACCTGATTTTGACAGTGCAAGCAAACTCCAGAGCCCAATTGGAAATCCTAGCTAATCAGGCTCTGCAGATACTCCAACAGTGGGCCAAGAAGAATTTTTTAACAATGTCACCGACAAAAACATCGTCGGCGCTGCTTAAAGGAATCCTGCAACTGACACGACCACCACAGGTTCAGATTGGTGGGACAACTATCAAGTTCACCAGTTAATTAAATACCTGGGTGTCATACTAGACAATATCTTATCCTTTTCCAACCACATCTCAAATTCCTAAGACAAAATATCAGAAACTACTCTGCCGTGGTAGCTAGGGTCACAAGGCTAGACTGGGGTCTCAAAAAGCGTACCCTAGCCTTATATTACAAGACAACCTTCCTCCCAATAATTATATACGCTTCAGTAATCTGGTACGACAAAACTGCCTTGGTCGTAAATAACAGAACCCTAGATGCAATTCAACGCACCATCCTGCTCACTACCACCCGCACCTGCAGAGCGGTGAGTAACCCAGCGCTGCAGGTGATAGCAGCAGTACTTGCACTTGATCTTGAAATCGCAAGGACCGGACTCCTCTACTACTTATCTAAGGGAATAACCACCACTTTCCTGGAATTTACAATAGACCCAACAAACAACCACAAGGCAGAAAAGATCCGGCTTCAGTCTCACCTGCTGCAGGTGTGGAAGGGCAGGTGGGCAGAAACAACCAAAGGAGCCATCACCCACAAGTTCTTGCCGTAACTTGAAAAAAATCTATCCAAATTCGCCTACTTGGTTCTTTCCGCGGTTACAAACAACATACTTGCTAACTGGACACGGCCCCTTTAACGCAAAGTTAATGGACTTCGCCCTTGTGTAGGACCCATGCTGTACATGTGGAGAGATCGAAACCTGGGAACACCTCATGTACGATTGTCCGCAATACGAGGATCTCAGGTGCATTCTAATCACGAGTATGAGATACCTCTCCAGAGGGCAAGCGTTTCACCTACTGGATTTAGAAGAATACAGAGCCCTGACGAACTTCACTCAAGAAGGAGAACGCTAAATGCAATACACTAGGAGTGAAAGATGACCAGCCAGATAACAAATAAAAAATTCCTTTCAAACACACGCCGGAATGATAATTATGTGGAAGATACTAGCTGTCTTGCCTAGGAACAGTGACGGTGCACTTCCTACAATGACACCGACGAAGACTGAACCAAGAAACCCTGCCTATGTACCAACAAATATAAGACCTAAGTGAAACTGACAAATGTACTAACTGAAGATAGAGAACCAAAAACAAAGAGATTCAACTTGGACAGAACACTGTCCCACGAGTAACTCTACTACCGGACATGATCTTATGACTACACTACGACTGCTGGCAGCCTCACTGCCATTTAGCCAAATGGCGATCTGTAACAGCTCCCTTGCCTGGTACCTTTTTTCCCTCTCCCCGGCAGGGGGAGGCGCCTCCGTAGCCAGGTGGGAAGGAGCAGTAGTGCGTAGCACACGCTTCTTGATTAGACCGGGGGTTCGAGCCCGTGACCACCAAATACGGAGGAAGCGGAAAGGTCAGGGAATGACCACCGCATATCCCGGAGCAATATGGCCTTAGTTGCTAATGCTCCTAAAAACCAAATGACCAACCCGGCAGTGGGAGGAGGAGATGGTCTACTTGTCTCTTCCCTCCCCTTCCACCCCATATACTTCGCCTGGTCAGGCATGGGCATGCCTTTCTGTCCACCTGGGTTGCCTTCCCTATCGACCCCATACTTCTGTCTTTCCCCCCCAGTGTTCAGTCTGTTCCCCCTAGTCTGACTAATATGCCAGCGTAAACCCCACACAACTAATCAAAATTAACGATTTCTAAATTGAAACCTGAACCACATTAACCTCTCCTGGCTTTTTCTAAACTTAAGTGTGCCCTGTTTTTTTTTTTTTTTTTTTTTTTTTTTTTAGCCACCGAAATCTCAGGAAATTAGGTGGCAAAACCTGCCAGAGTATATATAGGCTACTGGGGTCCTAGTATGCCTCCACGGGGCGTAAGTGGGGCAACGTTGGGTCCCAACTGGGGTTCAGCGGCTAAACGACCAGAAGAACAAAGGTACACGACACTAAACGATTCAAGACCCACACACTTTTAAATCTCTGGCATTTACAGCGTACTGTAACACACCACAACGTAAACTACGCGGAGATGGGAGAGGAACCCCTGGTGTCGCTTGATCATAAACACACTTGCCCTTACCTAAAGTACCAGGAAGGGAGACCACCACTGGTTGACAGTCGAGGTGAACGGTGGTTGGCACGTGTTTTCTGGGACAACAGACACGTCATGATCCCTCAATTAACGTCAAGATTCCAGAAGCGCCCACGAAGAAATGTTTCCGAGCAATCATCAAACACACACTGTGCCCGTGTTGTCCGACCATCATCGACACCTCCGCCTGCTGTGGGAAAGGCAGTACTGTTCCTGGTCATTGGGCAACTGTAAAACAATCGCCCAATGTCCTGGGTTGATTAATCAAGGTTCCATCATGTCGACTGACAGTGCATATTCGACTGGGAGCAGGTGAACAGCTGGAAACTGACTGCATGATTGGAAAAAACAGAGCTGCAACGGCGGTATCATAGTTTGAGGGACGTTTACATAATCATCACTAGTTAGAAGGATGTCACTAGCAACTTCTAAGGCATAACAGTTTATACTGCTGCGCTTCAGGTTCTGACCTGACCAGCATATGGTTCATAATGGTTTAACCTACAGAGTAAAACATAGTATTTGCAGCGATTCCTTCGGAATTACACTTGCCTTAAACGCTGAAATCAAGAGTGGAAAATTCAGGTGCTGGAAAGAGTGGTTCAGCATCTGGCTCACTGGGATAACAGTACCAAAAGACGGGTCACCTATTGTATTTTCTTCAAAACCAGAAATCAGAGGAAAACGAAGAACTTCTTTCTCTGCTTATTTCAAGTTTTCGACCCATCTCCCCTGGTGTGTGTGTGTGTGTGTGTGTGTGTGTGTGTGTGTGTGTGTGTGTGCGCGCGCATTACTGTGCAAGAGCAACACAGATATCATAAATCTCTATCCGTTCTGAGGACTCCACGGAGGCGCTTTCCTCCTGGGAAGAGACAATAAACAAGATTCTAGACGGAATAATCTACCAAGACAATCCTGATCATGACACTGAAATACACAGAAACGTCATCACTGAGAATCAGGGCTCTTGGCCCTCGGCTACAGAAGAACCCTTCACAGAAGAGGAGGTTGCATTAGCCATAAATAAAATCAAAAATAGACAAGCTCCCGGACAGGGCCTCATCGAGGGAAAGTCCATCAAGCACCTTTGGTCTGTTGCACCAGATGTTCTAGTACAACTGTTCAACACGTGTCTTAATTAAGGCTCCTTTCCTACACGTTGGAAATACGCCAACACCAGGCTTTTACGCAAGGATCCAAATCGTCACTCTGGTGCAGCCAAAGCATACCGTCCAATTGCTCTATTACCAATATTAGAAAAAGTATTTGAGAGGTTACTTCTCATCCGTCTTCAGTCTGTCTAGGAAACCAAAGGACTCGCCTCTTCACTCCAGTTTGGCTTCAAGCACGGGTGCTCAACTATTGATGCACTACTGAAAACCACTCAGCTAGCAGATAATTCTGATGCCCGTTACGTACTGGCGATTTTTATAGATTTTAAGGGAGCATTTGACACCGCCTGGTCGCCAGGGATCTTGCGGCGAGCTAGAGTATCTGGCTGCTCCTTCAATAATTTTAAATGTCTTACAGATTACTATAGATTACTTCTATAACAGAAAAGTTACCATGAACACAAAATTTCATAGTATCACCTGCCAACTCACCAGAGGCTGCCCGCAGGTCTCTGTTCTGGGGCCAGCTGTTTGGAATATGATTCTGGATGAATGGCTCCTGCAGGACTTCCCCCACACCACACAGCTCTCATATGCAGATGACCTGGTTATCGTTGTTGAGGGGCCCTACTCGTGCAGCTATTGAGACCAGAGCCCTATCTGTTTCGGCTAAAGAGAATAAGCTGGAATTCTCTAAAGATAAAAGCAGAACCCTGCTATTCAAAGGCCGTCTTGACATCAACAGACCACCAACCATTGTTATAAAGCACATGCACTCAAGAATCAACGTTCATTCATATATTTAGGTGTCACCCTAGATGATCGCAGAACTTTCATGCCACATCTATTTGAGAGTATTTGAGTCCATGAAAGAGAAGGCCAAAAATTATATTAATATGCTTGCTCGCTTCACCCGCAAAGATTGGGGTCTTAAAACCTGCACTCCACCTTCTTTATTCAGCTGTTTTTGCACCGTTCGTAACATACGGCGCTGCCGTATGGTTCCATCGTTTGTCCATCAGCACCAGGAACGTTATTCTGCATATACATCGGTTGATATTATTAAAAATGACTCGGGCTTGTAGAACGACTTCAACTGCAGCACTACAAGTATGAATAGGTTGTATTCCCCTTGACCACCAAGCAGCCTTCAACAGCGCTTTCACATGTCATCAGAAAGAACAAAGAAACTAAATTCCTGTGGATAAAAACTGTCGTTGCAGATCCGAAACAAGAACTCGGGCGTACTTGGCAGGAACTTGTTTCTCTCTGGCAAATCCGTTGGAATGATTCCACCAAAGGCAGTACTACCAAACTATTTCTACCAAGTGTCTCCTACCTCAACAAACAAAGACTTCGCTGGTTCTTCCCTAATTTACACCCTACCTTTCTTCTGACAGGACATGGGTTATTCAAAAGCGACTTCAGGACTTTGGGCTTGTAAACGATGCCCATTGTGTTTGTGGAGAAATGGAGGACTGGCACCACGTAATACACTCGTGTAACATCTACCTGAACCTACGTAATCAACTGTTACTGGATATAAATTTACTCACAGTCAGCCCGGAAAACAACCTGTTAAAACTAAAAGAAGAGTTTTTAGCTTTTAGCAGGTATGCTTCAGCAGTCTTCAAAAGGTGTTGGTATCATCTTTCCAGGTCTGATCCCAAAACATAGACATCCACACCAGAAGTTCCTGAAACCGCTATGATCTGTCCTGGTACCTGCTCTTCCCTCATCACCAATCACTATAAGAACTGGATGAACACCTAACTAGAAATCTTCCACGTTGGAATGACGGCACTGAACTGATATAAATCAAACTCAAACACTTCCCGTTGCAACTTCCCAACTCTGCAGACCTCCCTTGTTCTGCAAGATGTCTTCCTTTCCATGGTCTTCGGTGGGCTCCCAGACCAGGGGTGATTCATACTTCTCCCTTCCCACCTCTTCTTTCCGCTGGAGGATGCCTTCTTTCCTCATCCTTTTGCCTACTTTGACTCCACCACTTCTACTGTCGTCCCCACTCTCTTCCTTTTTTTTTTTTTTTTTGTTTTTGGTTTCCGTCCAGAAAGCTCAGTCGACCCTGGCGGAGATCAGCCAGAGTATGAAGGCAACCTACCTCACCTCGCAGTTGTGGTGGCGAGCAACTTAGGGTTCCACTAGGGGCCCTGCGGCCAAGTAGCCAGAGACACAACAACAGAACATAACACAATTCTGCATAAACCAGACACTACACTTTTTTCTGGCTTATGCAGTAGTTCTGCATTTCATCACAGAGTGCATACGGCGCAGATGTAGGAAACCACAGGTGGCGACTAACCCAAAATACTATGCCACTTTGTGCAAGACAACATGTCCATAATGCGCTACTATCTGATTTGTATACACAAAAATACTTTTAACTCGTTTGATTAAAGTTATCCTTAGCAAAGATACCAATTATAACCTGGAAGGAAGAAAGAATTGTACACTATTAAAATTCAGTTTCCTTCGCAAAAAAATAAACAAAAACGCAATTTATTTATGAAATATCTAAATGCAATCGAAGGAGCTGTTAAAATACAGTAAATTCCAGTTATGGGTTGAATAATCCTCCTGTTCCAAAGTCGAATCATCCAATGGCGCTAAACATTCCCATGTATCAGTGAGATACTATAAAAGCTGAACACTGAATGCAGATCAAGGCTGTCGATCTCAGAACTGAAAGTTTGGCTGATGAAGTACTAATTTATTTAGATTAATAATAGTGTAACTTTTCTCTGCCTATTCTAGCGGAATTCTTAATACACGTTTTCCATTGTGCCCCTTTTTTTAGGGAGAAAGTGAAGTAGCATGTGTTTCTTAAGTGAAGTTGTTTAATCAAAATTTGTTGGGACTAGATTCCTTAATGAGTTTGTACTGTATATTTTTGATGGCTACTAATAAAACTGTATAATTAAAAAAGAACTCTCCTATATTTTACAACTGTTATGTGCTTCTACACTGCTATTCACAAAAGCAAAATTGATTTGTGCTTAAATTCAAAAGAGGGTTTAAACGAAACTTTTCAACGTGGGTAATTCTTAGACATTACGGCACCAGACATTACTTAGCTTCAGAAATCGTGTGAAAGTTCAGTATTTACCAAACGAATTCTCCTCGATAATAGCGGTTTAATTCCTTTCCATCCGTAGGAGAGGAATGGTTTGATTCCTGTTATATGCTAGAGGAAACTAATGGGGATATCTGATTCAGGTGTATAAAGCAGTGAAGGGTCGAATAAAATGAATGCTCCCCAGGGAACACAAATATAAAATCTCAGGGAATAATAGAAGATTGGATCTCGTGAATTTCAACTATGGGCAGTGGGTTGTCGAACAGTGCAATAAGTTTCTTCCCAACGAGGTAGAGGCAGTGAATCTGGCCAAATTCAAAGCATAATTGGACGATTTTCTTAAGAGAACGTGAAAATAATAAGAATATCCTGTGTATGTTATTTTATATATATTACTTGTCCCGTTGCTACGTAACCAGTACTACATACCTGGGCATAGAAGCCAATCCATATAGTACTCCATAAGGTTGCTCGAATTGTAGAAAAATTTAAATATCAAAAAATAACAAAACTAAATTGCCATTTGTATATTTAATCCCAAAATTTCGTAAACTACAGTGGGGTTTAGGTTTATTACTTCATATAGGGCCGGGAAATGGTACTTAGTACAATTCATGAAAAATTAATAAAAATAATCATTGATAAAAAGAAAATTAGACCGCACTGATCTTTTCATTCATAATTAAGCGCAATGCATAAAGCATTCATGAAGAGAATAATACATTCATTACAAATATAGTTTGGAATTTGACCTGGTATTCATTATAAATTCAGCTTAGTGAAAGGAAATTGTTCCCAGTATATTGAGAATTGACCCCATTTTCGATTTCTCATGTTTTTGAATTCTCACTCAGAACCCGAACAAAGTTAGGCTTCTCATCAGATTGATGCCAAGTTTCCACAAGATCATCCCATCCCACAGCAAATGTCTGATGAAACTGCGGTATTGGAATTGGCTCTAATTACCTACTGGTCAGTTGACAACAAAATTAATGACAATACCGAGAACTTGTAGATTGATGAATGAAACGCACTACCAAGCAGGAAACCATTTCCTTTGTCTCCCTCTCTCTAAAGCAAAATACAAACAGATTAACACGAATAAAACTTTGAGATAAAGAAAAGATTAAGCATTATATTAATTTTAATACCATAGCGTAGAAACGCGCTTAATACTTAAGGAAAACGTATAATCATAGTGTAGAAAAACTTGAAAAATATGGACACTAAAATTAAAGTAATTCAGTTGCTTTTCAAGTTCAGATGAGAAAGTAGTGTGGATTCAATAAACCCCCAGTAGAAGAGTAGAACATTAACGAGGCATATTAAATTTAAAAAGAGTTTTTCTGTATACAATATTTACATGTGCAAAATAACAATCTCTTTGCACAAGATAAAACTTTGAATTGCCTTTTTTAATTAATAAAACTTTAAATATAATATTCGAGATATATTTTAAAGAAGCAAATCAGACTTCCATATTATCTAAAGCATCATAAGTTTTTAAAGTTTCTCCAAAGTGCCAAGGTGCTAGGACATCTAAAGAAAAGTGGCCACGTTAATTTTTTTTTACCCCAGAAGTAAAACTTTCTATCCATCCGAATCCTTATACGGCCCTCCCCCAGCATGCTTTACAAGTCAAAGCTGCCTTTCGCTGTAGGATTGCTTTAAAATATCACATTGTCCTCGTATCTTAGCTAGACTTTAAAAGTAGTTTGTGCCCTTTGTTTTTCAGTTCAAAAAGGCCTTTTAAAAAATGAACTTTTAGTTAAACTTAATTTACAAGGACTTTTAATTTAGTAAACAAATATAGTACATATAGAAATAACTTTAGAATAATTTTATGACTTAAATGCAAATCTGGAAGTAATAAATGGTAATACTTAATTCCCTGGCCTGCTTTTATTGGAAACCCTTCTTTAAGTATAATGTACTGTATCCTCAGTGTGCTAATGCTTCCTATAATTTTAATATAAATTGTTTTAATATAAATTACACAAATATTAATATTAATACAGGTATACAAATACTTCATTTGTATATTAGTAAGTGATAATAATCGTAATTTTATGGAAATGCTCTCTGATTCGCTGTCAGGAGTATGCTTTATTAATTCTAGGCTATATAATAAGCCAAAATTATTTATAAAAATATTTACTCAAGTTACCACGAAGCCTAAAGGGTAGAGTTTCTTTATCGATGGCTCTCAGTTTCATGTATGTGAAGAGTTTTATAAACAGGCGAACCAACAAAACGTTATTCTTCAGAACTATTTGCTCTGCATTGATTCTGATTTGGAATTGTAATTTCCTTTCCATCAATGTGCTGATCTCATATGTGACTCGCTAGGGAGCTCCTTAAGCTAAACAATACGGACCAAACAAATGTAGACTTTCACGTGCCTAGAAACCCAGGAGCTAAAATATCAAAAAGATCGTTTACAAAACCCCAACTATATCCCGTCACATAAAGAATGTTTCATCTGCTTTCCAGTTAAGCCATCCGTTTATCATTTCTATTCTAGCTTTAGAAAAGTATATGCAAAATCAGATTTAGATTACCATATGAAAGAACTTAGCATTTATTGGAGAAATATGTCCCCAAAGAAAGACTTTTCTGTTGTATTTATTTATCTTCATAATATTAACTCAAAAAATCTTTTCGGAGGATCTGAAGACATGTTTATAGTGCAGTTGTTATTAACCCAACGTCCATGATAAAGTGCTCAGAGAATTCTTTCAAATGCTTTCAGCATCCGATGATCATTAGTGGTTTTCTGCATGCATAAGTGAACTATTTCTGTATATGATTATACGAGTATGATACGACATGAAAAAGAAGCAATCATGATAGCTGCACTATTATGATCGTGTTTGTATATCAGAAGGATATTTGAAGTGTAAATATTGCGGCAGTGTAAATTATTTGTTAGGTGCAGAATGTAATAAACAACTAAAAAGTCGATATGCTTTGAATTTATGTTAACTTTAAATGAAAATATTAGAAGTACATTGCAATTAAAGCAGACTTATGTGAACACTTGTTTTACCACATGATTACTGTTAGAGATGCTGATGTTGATTTTAACAATGTTTGTGAAGAAGTTTGCTAGAAAAACAATCCTCATTGTTACTGCTTTTTCTTATTCTTAGTTACACACTTCCTTGTTAAGTTCTTGCAGTTTTCTTAGCGAAACAACACACAACTGTCGAAAACAAAGACGCAATTCAAGTAAATTAAAGGAGGAAGAGGGAGATCAAAGAAAAACAACTGTCTCCTCCACGAAATGACTCCGAACTAAAAGGAAATCGCTGCACTCTGAATTAATGCCAACACTCCTTGCCACTTTCCTGTCGAAGTGAAGCTTATTTCAGCCAACGTATGGTTTTTCAGATTTCACTTCTGATACGGTTCATTAACTGGAGAATACAGAGTCGCCCTCGCCCCAAGTTAAAGCTCAAGAAACGACTGAAAATGTTCCAAGTCTCTTTGTACACATTGCTGTTTATATTAGGCAGTGTTCTCAGTGCTAACTGAAGTGAACTAGTCCCCTATCATGGCAGTATAGAGATTCTACAGGGAAATGAATTCTTACAACAATCTGTAGTACAGATCAGTGCGTAAATTTCCAATGTGTGATGTCTGCATCATTCACTTAAAATGTGCGCAGTTTGTTTGTTTTTGTTTTCTAAAACATTGTTGAAAATGTCACCTCAAGCGTTTGTAATGATACTAATAAAATGAAAACCCAACGAACATGAACAGAACATCTGTTCTTGTTCATTAATGCTCTGATTCCGATATGCTGACCAGCATTTACAACTCTTGTAATTTACTAATTCTCTAATAAGGATCGAACAAAGAAAAAGAAAAAAAAAAACCTTAAAATGTGTAACATGTAACTGTACATTATTCACGTGGCTTGTATTGTCATATTACCCATATATTTAAATAAATGGTTGAAATAAGAGATGGAATAACAGCCAAATGCAGTATAAACCAAAGATCAATACATGACAGTTAACGTTGGTCTTGATTTAGTTTGTCCAATAGGCTCCTACTCGATGGCTGATATAAGACCAGAGAGAGCAATCTGTGTTTTTCTCTTTATATATTTTTACAACATTCAGAAAATAAAACAAAAATGCTTTATTTGTAAATGCGTGAAGCGACTATTGCATTCACTACCATGTCCATCAGACTGTGTGTAACAAGTATACTTCTAACGGAAGGATTTTCATTCAATTTTATTTTTCGGCCATAATTATGTCACAAAAAGATTTGCCGATCACTCCCAAATTTTGATCTTCTATCTTGAAAGAAGTGGCTGTGATCAGTGATATTTTTGATATTTAAGGAGAGATAAACCCTAGAAATCTGCTGAAAACATACAAAATCATGAGTTTTATATGTTTATAACTCCATATTTTTCTGGAAGTTAATTTTTCGTTGTTGACTCTATATAAGTCGGACGGATGTTATCACTTCATTTGCGTATTTTTTATACGTATATATGTAAATAAGTTAACATATTTTATATACACTGAGTGGACAGAAATCATGGGATACCTACCAGGTAACATGGGATACCCTTCGCCAGGATAAGAGAAGTCACACAGCGAGCAATCGAGTTCTCTAGTTCAGGAAAGCGTTCCACAGGTATTTCCATCCATGCTTGCTGCACCGCTGTCCTGGGCGGAGGATCCAAAGCTCTAATGTATCTTCCCACAGCATCCCAAAGGTGCTCCACAGGGTTCATGTCCGGTGAACGGGGAGGCCATTCCATGGTGGTAAAATCTGCGGAATGCTCATCGAACCATGTTCTAGTCACCACGGCTCTGTGGGAAAGCGCATTGTCCTGCTGGAAGAGTAGAGTCCATTGCGCTGTGGGTGCAAGATTACCAAGGATGGACACAACTTGGACCTTTCAGAGATGAGTCTGGACGTACCAGAGGTACCAACGTGTGCCAGTTGAACATACCCCAGATAATTACCGAACCTCCACCTGACTGAACAGTTCCTTGTTGGCATGATGGGTGCATACGCTTCGTGAGGTTTCCGCCAGATGCACATCCTCCAATCCGTTCGAAAAACTGGAAACGGGACTCAACGGACTAGGAGATCATCCAAGTGCCGATGTTCTTTGGCCCATTTGAGGAGAAGAGTCCTATGTCGTGGTGTTAACAATGGGACTCTAGTGGGTCGTTGACTCCCATAACCCACTGCGGCTAATTATCGCCTGACCGTTTTGTTTGTTTGTTATTTGTTTTTTTTAGGAGCATTAGCAACTAAGGCCATATTGCTCCGGGATATGCGATGGTCATTCCCTGACCTTTTCGCATCCTCCGTATTTGGTGGTGACGGGCTCGAACCCCGGTCTAATCAAGAAGCGTGTGCTACGCACTGCTGCTCTTTCCCACCTGGCTACGGAGGGGCTCGCCTGACCGTCTTGGTGGAGACGTTTCTAGCACTTCCCTCGTTGAAGTCGGCGGCGATTTGTACCACTGTCACTCTCCGGTTGGCTGAAACAATGCGAGACAGATGTCTACGGTGGCCGTCGGCGGTGGATGAACGTGGCGTTCCTCCACCATCTTTCTCCGCCCAGAGTACTGAGATGTTATTCCGGAAATGGTGTATTCCCGATAAACTCTTCGTATTGTCGAACGGTACTAGTGCAATTTCTCAACCTCCGCGATAGAGTGACCCATTCGTCGGGCACCCATCATCATTCATCCTCAAAGTAGGTTAACTCACGACGTTTATCCATACTGACATTGAATTACCATCTGCGTGAATGCAGTGATTGTTACCTGGCAAGCGGTGTTTTCATCCACAAGCGAGAGAGGTGACAGCGTCGCGTTGCCTAGGAACCAGGTATTCCATGATTCATTCCCTTCAGTGTACTTTGGGTTCTAAAGAATTGAAAAGTGGAATAAAAAGAAAACATGTTACTTTAACTATTATTAACATGCTCAAAGTGATAGAACAGCTTGAAAATGCTGAAGAATTTGGTATTGGCCAATAGACTGTGTCAGATATTAAAAAACAAAGAATCTATATAGACGTTTCCTTCAAAAATTGATGTGGGAAGTGATAAAAGCAGTGTATAAAATAGACAGACATTAAAAAAAAGCAAAAAGAAATGTTGTGGAAGAAGCTGCATTTAAGTGGTATTCACAGCAAAGATCAAGGGAAGTTGGCGTACGACGCCAGCACAACCTGATAAATATATAAAAAGACAATACATTTATCCATCTATCGATAGATAAATGTATTGTCTTTTTATAGTTTTTAAATAAAGGTTCTACAGTGATACATTTTTGTTTATTTTCATCAGCACTACCTATATTTTATTTATAAAATTTTCAATTTATTTGTGTTCTAAGTTTTTGTTCTTTTAAGGCTATCTTTTGCTTCGCTAATCCGGATTATCGCTTAATTAGGATGATTTCTCCCCAATTAATCCGGATTAGCGAGGGTTTACTGTACATAAATGGACAGCACCACCAGCCACAGATCGATTTATGCACTTTATTTTTTACGTATGCAGTATTGATAATAAATACCTTTTTTATTATTAAAATTTAAAGTTACAGTTTGGAAATATAACGCGGCACATGGGAATACGACTAATGCTGGTAAACAAATATTTTGGATCGTGAATGATTGTTCTCTTCATCTACAAAGTGATTACAGACCACTAGTGTAAGACAGATTTTTGTTTACCTTCAAACTAAGACTTAGGTCCAAGATTTCAATAGAGTTTACTCTAGAAGTGAAACCCACACGTTCGTAAGAAATAATAGCAAATATTTACCTTCTTATACGCAAATAATCACAGATGAGACATCGAAAGGCCCATTCCAAGAATCTCTAGTTTCAATTCCTTAGCCGAAATTAAGCAAATAATTTGTCTATCTGCTTTTATCATACTATTAATCACTGTTATTTTGAGTTTATATATTTTTAATTGTGGCTATATCTGGCAGAGGTACATTACCGAGAATTATTCAACTATTATTGGGATTATCATTAAAGTTTTACCACACGGTCAGGCCATTCAAATGTCGACAAACTCAACCTCGCTAAGTAGTTCAGAAATCTCATGGATTTCCAGAATATAGAGTCTTGACTCCAACCAACTTCATCAAAAATACATGGTGTGGAAAACTTAGTGTCAAATAACAGTTTGCATTTTAACAGCGGGAGGTCACTAACATGTCCGCTTTAAACACATTTAGGCTGTGATAACGAATTCCTAGGATTGCGTAAGTTGTCTGATATGTGCGAATCAGCGAGCCAACACTTGACTACTTGTAAATCTTGTCGGCGCTTCGTGCCAACTCATCAACTAGCTGTGTCCTCATAACGGCACACAAGGATAACAGTTATCTTCTTCACGGTGCACTTAAGATTTCTGCAGCTGAAAGTTTAATCCTTCCTTAGCTGCTGGCAAAAGATTCCTGAAAGGGTGCGCTATATCAGAAGCGAAAAATAGAATGCCTGTTAGTCAATAAATCTGAAATTTCAAATAATCACCACGAATATGTGAATAAAAGGCTAGCAGTATAAGTTACAGAAAAGGGACATATGTTTTAACTTCATCATCATCATCACTAAAAAATTTATTTTTAATGCACGGTTCATTTCAAGCCTTCGCTTGGGTAAAACTAGTTTCAACAGATAAGAATTCAGAGTCCAGCACCATGTCATATTCCGTCAGCAGGCAGACCATAGTGTCAATTTTTCGCGTAACCCTTTTGAGAGCAGTTTATCAACTTATTGACATGTGGGACGGGTCGTATGGGCTATTCAGAACTTATGTCGAAGCAACTAATGCCATTAGATGCCAATAAACGGGTGTGATGTTTATAAATTGCGAGTATTCTACAACTTGTTTAACGGAATAAAAAAAAAATATATATATGTATATCATTTTCAGGAACTTTTCTATTTCTCGGTAATATAAAAACATGCATCCCTTTCTTTTTCTCTCTAGATGTAAATAACAGGTCTAGGGTGTGGGAAAAAACAATAGCACTCGTGCTAGTGGTGAAAGTTGGGAAGTTATAATCCACCTGTGTGGATCATAACCTCCCGCAACATATTTATATGCAGAATTTGAGTACATGGAACTGTATAACTAAGGCTATTAAGGAGTATTAACTCCCAAAACAGTCCAATTATGACCAATATGTTAGTTTACAAATTTGGTACGTAAGGCTGGCGGTGATTCATTACGGAAGCAGGCACTATGTGACATTTCACGTGTATTTAAAATCACCGGTGTTGTGAGTTTTGCGGGGGAGTAAACCCAATTTAAGATATATTCAGACCGTCATGTATGAGCATAACACCCACTAACACGTGCCATATGAAGCGTGTCCATCAGAGAATCACTGCAGGTGATTTACACATCAGCGAATGGCAGTCTCTTCATTCAGAACTCCGGGCATCATAAGGTTTATGTCTAGCGGATATCGCACTTATTCGGTGAGGAAAACTTGATATTGTATAAAATTGCATCCACAATAAAATTCTTGAAAAGCTATGATTTTTATGTGCAAATGGCATCTTATCGTTTACCTTAGATCACCGACTTCCCAATGTGTCATTTACTCTGAAGTGTACTCATCCCAATCCACATGTTCTGAAGTCCTAGAAAGATGAAACAATTTATGGCTAGAAATACTAAAAAAGTACTGTGATTGAACATGTGCTGATTCCGAAATGGATAAACGGAACGTACTCCTTCCCTGCTTTCATTGCCAAGGGAAGCCATCGTCTTTAATGCAAAAGCAAATTCTGATGCTGTGATGAGCAAACGCCCGACATGGCACACAACGTTCTCCAGCTTCATAATAAAGAGGACAATCCATTTGAATATTCATGCAACGAATCGCTACATGATGTGCGAAAAATTTTCTAATCATATCAGAAGACAAACTCACAAATACCATTCGCTCTCCACCCACCAGGAGAATGATTGGGGGAGGGAGAAAGAAATACTCCTTTTCTACTTCAAAATTGGAATGTAAATTCATTAGTAAAGATCTGCCCATGCTGTACAACAGAAAGATCCTCATAATGCAAAAAACCATTTAAAGGTCATTGGCTCGACTATTAAGTCGTTTCCATACCAAAGAACCTAAAGGAAAAGGATTAACTGAAAGCAAACCTGTGAAAAATACTCAAAACGTACTGCGCTTTATAGTTAACACAAGAAGACGTAATAAATATCTTGACGTTTTCGAAATCCGATTACAGAGACAAATCAGTCGACACTCAATCTCAATGGAACCAGTTACCCAAAATGAGAAAGAAACTCGTAATCCGCTATCATACGCGAGAAAATTTTCGCATATAATATCTCGAGAATATGTAACCCAAAAATATGTAGTAAGTACATATTCTTGAGTAACTATATGTTTTTAAGATGTAAAGCTAGTAATTCAGATCTTGATTTTATTAAGAACGCTTCGAAAAATATTGTGATACTTAATTTGAAGAACATCAATATCATATCAAATGAATGTAACTTTTTTTTCAAACTTTTATTTTCCCTTCTAGCCACGGGGGAGACCATAAATTTCGTGGTCCTGTTAAAATAAAATTACAGAGCCAAATCAGCATATTAATTGACGTGAAATGTTATTCGTCCTGGTTATTTATATCAGGGAATTCAATTGCAGTCTTCGAATATAAAATTATTCCGTCACCATTAATATGCAAAACCGAAATTTTTTTTGAAATAAATAATATCCTATTTCGAAACATTAACCCAAAATATTTCTTCTATGGTCCCAAAAAATATTTTAGCAATATCGAACACTCAACGGTAAGATAGAAAGAGCGCAAGAAGCGAAACTAGTTTGAAAGAAAAGATCTGATTAAGCTTCAATTTTTTTCTTGTAAAGTATCTGAAATATACGACCATAGTTTGCTGGTCGTTCAGAGAATGCCAACTAACAGATTACCCACTTGCCTAGGGCAGGGTAAACGGGCGGATAATCATCAATCAATCTCCCACAGGGATGACATCAACATGATTGAAAGTCAGGTAATGGAACTACACAGAATTCTTCTACGTACAGAAAGTGTAAAGACGTTCACTAATACTCTGCTGGGAAGCCAGCAGGTTGACTTATAACATTATGTCAGAGAAAGGTATCAGGAGTTTTACTTGATTGCAGCGCATATTTCTGCGGAGTTTGCAGGAGAGTTAGTAATGGTGCAATATATATATATATATATAGAAATTAATGATAATTTTATCGAAACCGAAGGCTGATTAATGATTGTCATTAATGCAATTAGTATCAGACATCAATTCAATAGTTCAAGTGTAGTTAATTAACAAAGAGGGGTTAACCTACACTAGGACTATTTTGCACCAACGGACTGAAATCAAAGAACCTCTCCCATCCTCTGAAATAAAATATTTGAAGTTATATATACAGGGTGATTCACTACCAGTGCGACAAACTTAAAGGAGGTGTAGGGGGCACAAAGACGAATCGGAATCATTGCATTGCAGGGCCCGAAATGCCTTCGTCATGCGGTAGAGGACGTCAAACGGGAGATTGCGTGAACAGCGATCCCGCTGGAAGTCAGCATTTGCGAACCGGTTCCCGAGGCAGTAGGAGGGACGAGTATTCAAACGTTGAACTGGCCGACATGCACCTCGCGTATGGAGCTGCGGACGTTAATGGGCGCGCCGCTCTGCGCTTGTACCAGGAACGTTTCCCGCACAGGCGTGCTCCTCATCATACGATTTTCGCACGTGTGCACAGAAAGTTACGTGAGACTGGTTGTTTCACGAGAAGTACCATGAATCGAGAGCGAACGACGAGGACGCCAGACAATGAGGAGAATGTCCTACGTCTTGCAGAAGGCAATCCGAGTACGAGTACTCGAGCGATAGGCCAACGATTGGGTATTTCCCAATCCACTGTATGGAGGATACTGTCAACAAACCAAATGAGTTCATACCATCTGCAACGCGTCCAATCATTGGAGCCTGCGGATTATCCACTCCGGAGGACTTTTGCTACTTGGTTTCTTCAACAGAAACGGTTCGCAAATGCTGACTTCCAGCGGGATCGCTGTTCACGCGACCTCCCGTTCAACGTCCTCTACCGCATGATGAAGACATTTCGGACCCTGCAATGCTATGTGATTCCGATTCGTCATTGTGCCCCCTACACCTCTTGGAAGTTTGTCGCACTGGTAGTGAATCACCCTGTATAAAAACAGTTGTAAACATCAATGAAAATAGTTGATGATAGTGTGGTTACTGTATTGGTGACAATGCATATGTAGGATATACGATGAATATATACTGCTGGACAAAATTAACAGAACTCGTAGAAAACGCGGTTTAACTCGTTGCAGCTTGCGATGAAGCAAGAAAAAATTTGGTATGGTGAGATACCATAGAATAAAGGTGAAATGAGGAGACAGGGAGTAAACATTGGGGAGGTATAAGGGATACTATACAATAATGTCCCATGTACTTGTCCCTATCGACTTATGTAATATAACCAAAAAGTCAAATTACATAGGTCAATACAAGATGCACGAAAAAACAGTCACATGACATCAGTACGGCGTATGATCTCTTCCAACAGCTAAAAAACTTGCGGTGAACGTGCTCGATATAAGGGTGTCTATAACATTCTGTCGCAACAAATCCCATTCTTCCAGCGCTCAACAAGTGATTGAAGAGTTAGCTGTCGGCGTGCAATGCGACGCCGAAGTTCGATCGGATATGGTGATCGTGCTGGCCACTTCAGTTGGATATCTTCAGTTTCAGGATGTTCCTCCACCACTATGTGCAGTAGTGTTGTTGTGCATGAAAAGAAAATCTGGGCCAATTGTGCCCCTAAGAAGTTGCATATAGGGTTCCAGGCTCTGTTCTCGGTACCTCTGCACAGTTATGTTACTCCTATCAAAACATGACGAGGGGTGCGGCAGTTGATCAATATTCCGCCCCACACGATAATACCACCTACACCGTAAGTGTCCCTTTCTCTAATGTTGGAGGGATGATACCGCATTCTTCGCTGTCTGCAGATGAAATTAAAACGGGACTCATCAGAAAACAGAATTCTACCCCATTTGTCAGGGCTCCAAGTCATGGCACCAGTTACGACGAGCTCTGCGGTGGTGTAGGGTTAATGAGATATTAACCATTGGTTTCCTTGCGTAGAGTTCACTTGAACGGAGCCTTCTTAACACAGTCCTCTTGGAATTGTTTTCACCTGTGGCCGCAGCAACCTCAAGAGACAATTGATGATGGGACATCTTACGGTTCCGTCTTGTTGTTAAAGCCAGACAGCCGTCTGTTCTGATTGACTTAGCCCTCGGGTGACTTTTTTCAGCTCTTCTTGTAATGGTTCCTGTCTCCTGAAACTACTTCCATATAGTATTTCTTGTTTAGAGGCAACGAGGGGTTTACCTTACAAACCGTGAGGTAAACATTGTGACTCAGTACAAACCCTGTGAATGCCAGAAATAGTGCAAGCGTTTGTGTTAGTCTGCGTAGTGTGTTGTGTTATGTTGGTCTGTTGTTCCTCCAGCATTTAACCGCCAGTGACCCTAGTGGGAGCCCGCGTTTCCACGCTGGATCCCACCGCCTGGGGGAGGCAGCCAGGTATATTAGGAGAGAGACTCTGGTGGGGGTGACCCATTGCCTATCCCCCCTGGGATATAAGTCCATGGTTCCCATCATTCACATGGGAGACTGTCAAGAAAATTACCGAATGGCTGAACTGAAGCCATTCAGTCACTGTCATTCAGTCTAGATGTACAAAATTTAAAATAAAATATTTTACCAAAATGTTTTCCGAACTTACACTAAACTCGCTGGCTAATGGAAATACTTTTGTGCTTCCGTAAACCATGCTCATGTTGTGGCAACAGATACCCTACGGGTACAGCACTGGATTTAAATATATTTAAATGTTTAATTGCATTTAATTGTTTAAAACGTGTTGTCTTAAAAGCACGTTTCAGATAGACAATATTTCTAGATAACAAAAGTATGCTGTCCGTTATAAATAAATAATTATTCTGTTCCTGCAAAAATAAAGACACTATTTATGGCCCTAAGGATTATGGGTAAACATTTATTACATGGGAAATGGTTGGATATGGTGACGTCGTATGCTTTGAAATATATCTGGGTGGTGTTGTAATGCTCTACTGTTTCGGGTTTAACTGATTATTAACTTGTTGCTACCCATCGAACTAACTGTTCGTAACAGGCCAACGTTGTCTCTAATAATTGCATTTCATTCTCTTCTACATTTTTAAAGTACCCATTTATAAAGCTGGAATCATTTGATGTTTTTATTGGTTTATTTACCTTAGGCAATAGTGATAAATGGCAGACAAGTGACTAAAGATATGTTTCCATTAAAGCAAAGAGTGGAGCAATAATACACAAATTTCTTCCCCTAGTAACAAAAATGTACATAAAAGCACCAGCATGGATCTACCCGGGCCTCAACACTACCTACTTATTAACAGGCCATGGCCCGTTCAAAGATAACTAAACATAACAGGCATAAAGAAGACAGGAATTGTCCATGTGGAGACTTGGAATCACGTCATGCATGACAGCGTCAGCTATGAAGATATAAGAGCAAGTCTTATTCTAAGAATTCAATTCAGTATAATCCAATCCACCAAGAGTCCAGACTATCGGACACTCAGGAAGAGTACACAGCACTAACTAACTTTGCAAAACAATTATTCACAAGAAGGAAAACAATTATCGCAATGCAACCTGATTCTCGGGAGGACAATAACACCCAAAAAAAAAATCACAAACCAAATGTCATGGACGAACTAAAAATAAAGCAGAGACACAGAAGAGTAAAAGCAAGACCAAAATAATAAAATCGCAGCATGAAGAAATAGTCACGCCATTTGAGTCACAAGAGACCTGCGCAGGGTTGCTCCTCCTGTGAGAGACCAAAGCAAGAATCCTGCTGCCCGACCATCTCGTTCTGTCAGCAGGAGCTAACGTCCACGTTCCCAAAAAATTAACGTCTCTGGGCATCACAGATGATCCACACTGCCACTGTCGCACTAACAAATCTTGGCACCATATAATGTATGACTATCCTGATTATGAAGACTTTAGATCTATTCTGATCACCAGGATTATTAATTTGCCAAAGGACCAAGAACATATACTAATTCATACTCATGAAAATTATAAATACTTCGCCACTTTTGCACAGGAAGTCTTCAACAGATGAAGAACATTAAGGAGCTTAAACCACCAAGACCAATAACTTGAGACATATTCTGGGTACTCCTCTCCAGTAGCATCACCGCCAACCTCATCGAACCTCAATTGAACTGAACTTCACTTCCTTCATCCAAGTTCCATCGGGCTGATATGTGCAACTGAATCTGCAGGCAAGATCAAACGGTACCTGATCCCATTCAAGATTCCAAACCCAGACATTGGAAACACCAGCAGCTTTTCTGCCACAAGCCATATTAGAATTAAAACCGAACACGCTAGCCTGGTTTTGTTTTAATCTTCTCCCCGGCCAGGGGGAAGGAGACTGGTTCCTGTCTCCCCCCTTCCACCCCTTCTTTCGCCTGGTGAAGCACGGGCCTGCCCCATCGACTTTCTGGGGTCACCTTCCCTATCGTCCCCGTACCCCTGTCTTTCCCCCGGCCTTCAGTCTCCCCCTCCTACTCTGTCTAACTCGCAGTGTACACCCCACACACCTTATCAATTAATAATGTCCAAATTTAAACCATGCTTACATGAACCTCTCTTGGTCTTTTATATTCTAGCGTTAACCTCCTTTTTCATTTATTATTATTTTTTTTTCATATAGACCCTTGCCACTGAAATATTTGGAAACTAGGTGGCAGGGCCTGCCAGAGTACAAAAAATCTACTGGGTACCTGACCTGCTTCCCCGGGGCCAAGTGCGGTAACGGTGGGTCCCAACAGGGGTCAAACGGCTAAGTGGTCAGAAGAACAACGATACACAACACTACACATCCATACACTCCTCACACACTTTTTAAATCTCTGGCCTTCACAGAGTTCTGTGTTACACAAACAGAGTACACAACGCGGAGATAGTATAGTCTGTTCGTGTCTAACGGTACTAGGGGTTTCCCCCATCTCCGCTTTGCTTTCATTGTAGGTGTAACAGTTCACTGTAAAGGCCAGAAATTTAAAAGTGTATGGAGTTTGTAAGTGTAGTGTCGTGCATCGTTGTTCTTCTGGCCATTTAGCCGCCAGAACCTTGTTGGGGTCCAACGTTGTCCACACTATGCCTCGTGCAGGCAGACCAGATACATCAGTATTTAGATATTTACTCTGCCAGGTCCTGCCACCTAATTTCCTGAGATTTCAGTGGTAAGGTCCTAAAAAATAATAATAATAAAAAAATAATAATTTAATAGTATTGGGAAGTAGTCGCCGAAAGGGGTTTTCGTATGCAGTTGGAATTTTATGCAGGCAGAGTAGGGGGAAAGTCAGAAATATGGAGCCAATACGGAAGGCGACCCCAGGTCAAAGATTTAAATTTAGGCTGTGTGGGGTTACGCTGTGAAAGTGAACAGAGTAGGGCTGAAGGCTGGGGAGAGGAAACAGGAAGTGAGGGTCCATATAGTTGGTGACCCTTGTGGTCAGTGGGACAGGCCCATGTCCCAACAGGAGGAAAAGGAGGGTGAGGAGGGGAAGAGACAGTGAAACCATATCCTCCCCTCCCAAAGGAAGTGGAAAGAAAAAAAAAAAAGTACCGTGCAAGAGAGCACAGGTAATAGGATCTCCTGTGGCTTTGGCAGCAGAGCTGCAATGAGGTCAAGTCCATGGTAGGTCTTCTATTTAAATTCTACTTCTAAAGAAATGTCAACTTCTAGGGTTCTAGGACAAGTCCCATACTTGCAGTTCAGGTTGTTTACGTTGCACTTACAGTCTGTCATCAAGTTTTCGGTTTTAATCTTCTTTCGTTTAAAGAGGAGAAATGCTGGTTGGTGATATGTTTTGTCTTTGGGTTGTCATGGTCGGGTGGCTTTCCTCAGTGTATGGCCACACGCTTCTTGATTAGACCGGGGTTCGAGCCCGTCACCACCAAATACGGAGGATGCGGAAAGGTCAGGGAATGACCACCGCACCGGAGCAATATGGCCTTAGTTGCTAATGCTCCTAAAAACCAAAATAACAAATAACCTCAGTGTATGGCAATTTGCACCCTTCTTCTCGGAAAGAGGTCCTGGGCGAATCGTGACAATGCTTTATAATCTTCTTCCGTTTCAAGCAGGAGAAATTCTTGTTCTCTTGGAAGAAATCTCACTTTTGTAATCAGAATACATCTTAGGTCTTCGTAGATGGGACAGTCAAACATAAGATGGTTCCAGTGTTTATCTCTCCACAAGTGCAATGTGGGTTTTCTGCGAGTCTGAAGCCAGCGAGCTTTGCATTGAAGGAGCCATGCCCTGTTATTAAGTACGTTGTATGAAGTCCTGGGAAGAACCATGATGGTGATTTCGGCTATACTCTATTTGTCTGTGGAAAAAACTTGCGGGTGATATCTAATTTGGTGGTACCGGCCCATCTGTTTTGCCACTCCTTCAGCAGGTGGTTCTGTAGGCGTACTTTTTCTGCCTTCCTATTATTAGCGGTATCAGTTGTAAAATTCAGGAAGGTAACTGGGACTTCTTTGGAAAGGTAATAGAGCATTCCAGTTCTAACGATTTCTAGGTCTAGTGGGAGCGTTTCTGCTATTACTTGTAAGGCTGGAGTACTCACTGTACTGCAGGCGCGGGTTGTGGCGCAGAGGATGGATCGCTGGGTAGAATCCAGCGTTCTTATATTTACTACTAGCGTGGTCTTATTGTACCATATGGCCGAAGCATATGAGATTGCTGGGATGAAAACTGTCTTATAATAGAGTGCCCAGTCTCTACGTGAGACTGGGCACTCTTATATATCTATCCAGTCTCACCTTGTTGTGGCCCCAGTCTCTACGTGAGATCCTGGCCACCAGGGCCGAGTAGTTCCTGATCTTCGTTCTGATGTATTAAGGTGTGGCTGAAAGGACAGTTTGCTGTCTAGGAGAATACCTAAATATTTGAGCTGTGGCGCCAATTTCATCGTGCTCTCATCAATATTAATTTGGGGTGGTCTATGCAGGTCGAGAGAGCCTTTAAGGAGAATGGATGAGGTTTTCGCAGGTGATATCGTGAGAAAGTTCTTTGCTGCCCAGGTTTGAAGCAGTCGAAGGGCATGGTAGGCCCGGGTCTCAAGCTGAGCTCTTGAGTTTGCTTCCATTGTAAGGATGAAGTCGTCCGCAAAAGCCTGGGATTTGACTTCCCCCAGGTCCATCCTCAAGAACTCATTGAAGACAATGTTTAAGAGCAATGGACCCAGCACAGACCCCTGCGGACAGACTCTCTAGATCTGTTTTACTATTTTCTTGTACTGGGTATTGATCTCGTCCTTTCTCTGTGATAGGTAATCTTTTATGGTGTTGAATAGATTTATTGGCACCCTGGCCTCCCTCAGCCTGCCAAGGACACTTGGCCACCAAAGTGAGTCAAACGCCCCGGCGAAGTTGATGAAGATCAGGAGGAAGTATTTCCTGCTGCAAGAGCAGGTTTTTCAATGCATCTATCGTGGAGGAACCTGGTTTGAACCCATATTGGTTTACCTTTGGTAATCCTGCTGCTTCGTAATGCTGGGAAATTCTTTTATGCAGTAATCTTTCGTATAATTCACACACCACTGATAGAAGTGCAATGGGTCTGTACGAGTCTGGATTCTCTGGCTGTTTGGTTGGGTTCTTCAAAATTATCTTAATATTTGCTGTCTTCCATTCAGTTGGGTGTTTACCTGCTTCCATACAGCAGTTAAACAGATCCAGCAGAAGGTTCGGTGCATATTCAGCTACCTTTTTAACAATTTCCGGCTCGATCAGATCTAAACCTGGACATTTCTTGGTTTTTATCTCTGTGACGGCTACCAGGAGCTCCTCCCGTGAGAAAGGGGGTTCCTGCACGCAACGCGGAGATGGGGGAATCATCTGGTGCCGTCAGACAACTAACACACTTTGCACTTGACCAACAACCTCGGACTTGATACAAACGCGCCACAACGATGAAGTTTCTGAAAATGATAAAAACTGGAATAATATCAGAACTAGAGTGCCATCTGGATATCACATTTCGCACCTGCAGGATCTCTTTAAAACCCTAATCCATGGCGGGGGGGAGACACACGTCCCCATCCCATCCCTATTTCCATTGGTGAGACATGGACATGCCCCCACTGAAAAACGGGGGATCTCCTTCCCTATCGGCTCCTCTGCTTCCTATTTCCCCCACCCAAATCTGTCATCTTACACAGCGATTAGCCGTACATCAAAAATTTTAAGCCACACCAAAATTCTTGCCAGAGCCAATTAGGCTTTATCAAACCCTTCAGCGTAAAACCCCAAACAGTGCTCCTAAAGCAAAACCCCAAATTTGCAATAAAAAATCCTCGCGACTATTTTATTTTTAGAAAAAGAAAATAAAATAATTTCTATTTTAATTATTTTGGTCCTAGCCACTGAAATTCCAGGAAAGTAGGTGGCAGGACCTGCCAGAGTATTGATTCAATCACTGGTAACGCCCGGCTGGCCTTCCCATGGCTGGTATTGGTAACATCAATTAATCTCAGGGGCCCTGTAGCTAACAGGTCGGAAGAACAATGAACACAACATGCTACATATCCCGGGCCGACCGGGCTAGCCGGGTGGGTTAAGTACCTGCCTGGCAACCCAAAGGTCGCGGATTCGAATCCCGCCTCGGGCTTGGATCAGAGCAGTGCAAAAACTTTGGGAGGTGTATTATAGCCACAGAAGCCGATGCGCCAACAAAAAAAAAGTACATATCCCACACACTTTGAAATCTCTGGCTCTACCGATACAGAGAACATACACGGTGATGGGAGAAATCCCAGGAACCGTTAGATCCTCAACATACCAAATAAAGGAAAGAGTTATAACACCGTCAGACCCACTGGTAAACAAAGTGAAAGCGATCACTCCCACCAGCAGTACCAGTGAGTTCAGTTGTATGTTGTTTTAGGTTTGATCGTGACTGTTATGTGGCTATAGAGACTAAGACTATAGTAAATCTTCGATAAGGAGCCATGGGAGCCATCCAACGATCATTTTAACGGCAAATTCGATACTAGTAGATTTCAGCAAATATAATATTACAACCGGGACCTCTCCACATGACTAGCAAAATAAACATATCACCCACAAACAAAATCGGCATGGGCTTTGACGTTATGATAGGCACACATCTCAATAATATGTGCGATGTTATTACCAGAATTATGAATTCACGGGAAAGTATTTCGCGTAATCTAAATATACAACGGTACATTTTTATCGATTCAATGCAAAGGAATGTACCTCTTTGTTTCCTTGTGTAATGAAGCTTCTTACTTCCAAAAGACTCCTTTCGGAAGTGATTAAAAAAAGACTCATTAAAAATCAATTTTTGGTTAATTCAAACTTATTATCTCATTGCAGAGTTTACAGATACTCGTTGACCTAAATAACAAACGGAATATTGTTTTGGTCCAGAAATCTAATTGAGTTCATCGTTACTCTGAATCTTTTCTTTCTACTGCATCATTTAAACAGACTATCTGTCAATAAATATTTAAACGCTTTCTACTGCTTAATGGAAAATTCCAATTGCAGTCACTGTAGAATACATCGCTGGATGATCCATACTATACACATAGAGGGCTTACTGTGATTAGTAATGGTTTGAATTTTATTTTGACACTCAAAAATTATACACAACGTGTCCGAGAGAAAACTACTAATGCTACGTGAAAGCCAGCCTCAAAGGGTATAGGGCAAGCATAATTTTACGGAAACATGAAAGCACTGTAGTTGTCCAATGATTGCCAACCTGCACCCGCTTTTCATAGCCCAGAGACATAAGCCGGGAGCAGTCGATGTCAAGTACGTAAAAGAAAGAACTGCCATTGATCACCTGTGAATTGTTTTTGTTAACAACAAGATATAGTAGATAAGAATAAAAATTGCAACAAAGAGCGTTTAAGAAATGCCTAGTCAGCATGAAGTCAAATACATTAATGTTTTAAACAATTCTGTGTGCCCGACATTTTGGCAATTTTATGGAAGCGGCCTGGCAGCAATCCACATCATTAAACAAGGATTGTCAACGTGTTGCCTGAAGAGAATAACATTAACATATTGCAATAGGTAGCCCAGAGTTCCCAATCCAAGCTCAAGGGAACATCTTTGGGAATGAATTGGAATGCAAAATTAGGGCAAGGCAGAGTGGTCCTCTTCATCCGTGTAGCTCAGGAATGTTTGTTGTGGTTCAGTTCTACCAGAAAGAGTAAAGTACGACACAGCCAGCTTTTTAACAGAAATGACTGAAAAGTCTTCCACGCGCGTTGAAGAAATCAAAATAACACCAAAGGCGGATCAACGCTATTAATTTCTTTACATAAATTCATTTCGTTCATAACTAAAATGCCCTATGGCTTTTGACATGAGAGGACTGGATGGGTAGGAATGATTATTATAAAGTAAACTGCGATTAATTTTATGAGTGCGTTTGATCAGGTATAACGGTAGGTAGCAATTTATCACAGAGATAATGAAAGTAAACCGATTTAGTGATCTGGTTATGAATATTGCATTTTCTTTAATCTTTATTCTCAATCAACTGAATGCTGATGGAGCGGAACCAGCATACATAATACGCGTATTATTAAAATATTATATGATGATGCAATATTACCGGATTATTTAAAAACAATTCTGTATGACATGCCACTTTCCATCATTTATCATTTGTTATTAAATTACACCAAAACCACACATGCACATGAGTGTTCAAGTGTTCCCGTTTAATTTAGAAACAACAGTGTGTGGGTGTGTGTGTGTGTTTGTTAAGCACCAAGGCAGCTAAGGCCATGACATATAAGTGTAACTGGAATGCACGCCTGCAATTTGTGCATTCCAATGCCTGTTCGCCCAAATTTTCGGCAGACAGAACCATGCAACACCTCAGCTATAGCGTGAGATGGGGTAGAAGAGAGAGAGAGAGAGAGAGAGAGAGAGAGGAGGGGGGTCACTCTCGTCTTGATGACATCTCTTTTTCACGCAGTGTGGAAGAATTGAGCCCGCAACCATTGTTGCTACAAGCGAAGGACTACTACCCTAGATGGTAGGTTTATGGCCTGCGGAGGGAAGGTTGATTCATCCTCCACTTTGAACACTTGTCTGTACAGTACAAAACTTCCTCCATCTTCTGATGGCATTCGAATCCAAGTCCCTCTAAACAAGTTATAAGTACAGTTTGTAGAGTGCTACATGGTTTCACGAGGAAAATATCCTAGATAATTTTTAAACATCGAGCCAGATTTTAGATATCTAAGTAATGGGAAGGGAAGAATTACTGCGAAAAGATAAATTTCATACAGTTGGTGTCTTTGTTTTCAAAGTAAATTCATACTCCTAATAATAATCTAATAATTATTATTTGGGCGAAACTCTGACTGGTGCTCTGATTAGATTTCGCTGGAGTAAACATTATTATCTATGTTTAGTTGTAACCATACTCTGCATGCATTTGTTTTCATCTTCAAGCAGGAACAAGCTCTAGAGCGGGGGTAATCAGGATTAACCAGCTTCGTGCAACTAGCCTTAATATGAAGGGTTACATAGGATTTTCAAAGTGGATCTACACTCTTCTTGCACGGGTTTGACCGTGCTAATGGCGAATAAGCAGCTTAGTTATTAAGGGAGTCTGTTTAATAGGATTGCACTTGTAACCGTGATTAATAGGAATAACGCACTCTAGACCAAAGTAACCAAGTCGTGTTCAGATATTAGCTCCAGTAAACAAAATCTAAAACTCCGCTCTCAATCAGACTGCCTTTATGTTGCAGAAGTCTCGTAAGTGCATATAAGAAAAAATTTACATTACGGCAGCAATAACCAAATCACACAAAGTGAATTCATTTTATATAAGTTCTTAAATGAAGGAAACTCATTTTTCATGTACTTAAAGTACAAGAAAAAGCAATCACGCCATTGCTCACCGTTCACCCTTTCTCAGTAATGAAAGAGGTTGAATTGGTTTAGTACCAAGGCAACCAACATATCTCTGAATTTGTGTAAATTTCAAAGGATTTGTTTACTTGAAACCGATTGCGATGAATGGTGCCTTCATGAAGATTCCACGAAGAGCGATAAGGTTAAGATTTATCGCTCTTCATATTTTAATAAAATGATACGCAGAAAGTCAGCTTATACTTACTGATGTAAATTAAACTTCATTTAATAACGGGCACACAGATAATTTTATTTATAATCATCGCATTTATGCAATATAATAAACGTAATGAATTATATTGCAGGCATTTCTACGCTAATGAAGATGTTAACTAACATATATTTCATTCATCTAAATAAATACGAAGATACCTCCTTGAAATCATCGATCTATAGAATTTCTCGTCGTTTACATTCGGCACTGAGACTTGAAGATGTTTGTGATATTTCATACTTATCTGTTAGCAATATGTGTTATTAGAAGATAGGGCTCTCTTGTACGAGATTTTGACATTTTATTACAGATGATTTAAAATAATGGGCTTGTATAACAGTATACTTGAAGGCAATTTATTACTAAAACAGATGTCGTCAACAACTCAGTTGCGGTTTCATCAATAACTTAGTGGGGTACGTGGTTAGTGTCTGCCTCCTCCTGATTGGATACTGGCGAGCCACTGCACGAAATGACATTACGATTATCTCATGAGTATTTGAAGACAGCCCAGTTGTTCCCCGAGTCATTCTGAAATCAGAAGTTAATATTTTCCAATTAAACATTGTTACTCGGATTGTTTATTCCTTCTTATTGCATTATGATCTTAAGTCATGAGGAGATCAGTGACAACCATTTTAAAATATACAATTTTCGACTTTAGTTTCAATATTGTGAAATATGCTGCACGTAAGCAGGGTATACAGGAAATGGAACTCGTATAAATTCATCAAATATGGTACGAGAACTGTTTAAAATATCAAGTGAATAGCTAAATTACTATTCTATTCACGCCACTTGGGCCCAACTTTTCTTTCTTTTAAAAGTTCAGAATTATTTACAGTAGTTTACACGTGCAAACACCATTCCGCCATTCAAACATTACATTTGATGTTCAACTTTTATATAGAAAAGTCGAGGATCACTTTACGTAGACCCCATCGGAGTGGAAAAGAACATGCCGTCTGTTTTGTTGCTTTCTCTGTACGCTTGCGGTACCCTGCAGAGAAGTTGCCTACAACATCTATGTATAAAACATGAAGCAGCCTGAAAGAATTGTACGTTTGCTCAAGCAGTAGAACTGAGACCTTTCGTGTTGAAAAAAGTGTATGCGCAGTAGGAATATATCAAGCTTTCAGTTGAGAGCAAACGCTGAGCTAGGTTGGCACGTGATAAATGCGAAGCTGCAGCTATACATCGAGGATATAAATTAGTTTTGCAAGGAGAGCTAAACCTGTAGAAGACGTAGGCTTTTGGGCACGAATTAGACTTTTGATTTATTGATAGCAAGATAGAATAAGTCAGTCAGAGGGAAATGCGATGTTGTTTATAGAGGCGTGATGAATATGTTTGTTCTTGGACTCCATGACACGATTGATTATTGTACAGCTGCCCTCGACCTAATGACTACGTATAATCAAACGTCCGTTCCTCCATATAAATCAAATCGGCTTTCCCGTCGTGGAAATCGCCCTTGATATAATGCTAATTTAAGGGTTCCTTATCTCCATTTAATTATTAGCCACCACTTGTATTCGTCTACTTTTGGGAACCGAAACAAATGGACGTTACTTACTATTGATATCATCTCTACAATTAATTCAAGTTTATGTCAATTGATAACCTGTAATATGTGCTAACTATAAAGCGTTATCAATCTGTAATTTGCCTCGCAATTTTCCAGTAGCACTTTCAGAGAACACAAAACCAATAAATTAAACATACACACAGCCTGAAGCAAACGTCACTGTTTGATTACTAACACCAGAAATATTTAAAAAAGATATCGCTTTTTTTCGGTACTGATTCTAAGGGCGTACTTCTCTTCATAAAAAAACTGTGAAGAAGTTTGCACTAAAACAGTCAAGACTGCTATTTTCGAACTTTACACTGAAAACTTAATTGAACAGAAACTTCTACCTCGTGCGGCAAAAACTTCTGTCTATGGATTAAACACTACAAAAAAGGCAGCTTCTAGCACAAAAGCGCAGAAAATGTTTATAGAGCTGCAAAAGGAAAAGGCCGTTGGTGGGATACGCAAATACTAACGTAGTATATAATCGTGGCAATTCAATTACAGCTCTGATACTGCATTGTAACATACAAAATGAAATAACAATGATAAAATGAAAGAAGTATTCTCTCGTTTATTAACAGAAAGTACCACCGACCAGCCAGACGTTTTTAGCTTTAGATGTACTCTTATTACAACCTTACGTGCGAGTTTAGTCGTCAAGAATACATTGCTATCTATCGCTCGCTTGCAATTTCCGTTGAGGACTGGAGGAAGTTCTCAAGTCCTGTTGAATATAGGTTGTAGTTAACCGATCTCAAACGGGGCAGTAGCGTTTTTACCTTGAGTTATTTCGGAGTACAGCATCGATGTTCTCTCAAATCGTGTGAGCAAAAACTCGATTGCTGTCGCTGGCTGTGGAATTTGTGACTACTCTCCACTGATAAGAGAATTCTTGTGGGATTTTTATAGCGTGGCCTATTTAGTCGGTGCCATGGGTTACATGGTCTTATTTATTTATAATTATTCCTATCCAGAAAACTTAATATTTAAATTTCTAAAAACAGTCAAATAGACCTCTGGATACAAATAGTTCACTCTAACACACGTCAATATTGTCTTGGGGCAATTATAAAACAACCCAACTCAAGAGAAAAAGAAACGGTCCATAGACATTCCTGCCGTCCCAAGTGAATGCAAACCAAAATGATTCCATTGTCAGTTACAACGGGTATGAATAACGATTGCAACCATAACACTAGCCGCAAGGGAAAGTTCTAAACTTATTTCCGACTTCTGATGATGATGACCTGCATCTTTAATTAAAAATCTTAAAAACGCATTCAATTTGATTTTATATATATATAAAGTAAAAGTAAATAATACATATAATGTCTTTAATATCATTTCGTTATGTAATTATTTCACATCCTTTGTGTACTTAGCGTTAACTGTCGTATATACATATTTTTGTAGTCTTATACTCCAGCCAAAAAGGCTGTGTTAGAATTGACTGTATTTTCGTTAATACAAAAAAATATCATATACATTCTTCTTTAGTAATATACAAAATTTATATGTTATTTACATCAACAATACACAGATTTTTAGTGTCTGTTTACCTTCCTTTATTGGCAAAAACATTTCGCAGTTATCCTCTGAATAGAAAGGAAAAATAATCTTTCCCCTCCTCTTTCAGCATAATTGTCTTCTACGTAGCTTTCAACCATGCATAAATTTGAAATTGGCGCTATTCAAATGTCACTCTTGCATATGAGTAGATGCAACAAATTCTCTCATATATTCTTGGCTCTGTCCAAAACTGAGAATTTACCCATATCACTCTCTCATGCATTCGCTCCACTTTCTACCATGAACAATTATTTTCTGCTATTGCTTGTTCTTTCTATGGGTGCCCATTGGCCATTTTCTGAATTTCACTTGATGTATAATTCGACTTCAAACTGAAATAAATTTTTCGTCATTCACTGTTCTTATCCTTTTTTTAAAATAGCCCCCATAACCCCTCCCCCTCCCAAGATATATATTTTTCAAATATACTATTAACACACGTTTTGATTGAAATTATGGAAGACACAGGTGCATCTCTTCGGGCCTGATGTAGCCGATTGGTACAGAAAGAACCAAAGTAGTATACACGTGTTAATTGACAGCGGGATAACCGCTAAATATGGTTAATGATAATTTTCATAATGAAATTACTAGTTGTAAAATCCTCTGATCTATGCAGCTGTGCCGGAACATAAACAGAACATTTATTTTAAATTGTCACATTTTTCAGCAAAATTTTTATGTTTGGGATCGCCATGAAAAATTATAAATTCAAGGTTTAATTCACTGCCCTACAAAATTATTACGGATCAAAGATACCGAAATGCGAGTGACTCCTTTCACGGAGGCATTGCAATTTTGCTCGACTCGATAGGAGAGCTTAAAGTCCCAACATATAATATGATGCTGTTCAAAGATTTCATCTTTGCCAATACAGTCTAGTTGCTGTGAGGGAAAAAGTAGACGCGAGTTGGACAATTATTTAAAACATCTACTTCCAGAAAGACTCCGCAGCCTTTAAAAGTCCCTGTTGAAACTGTTAAAAGTATCACTGAGAAACAAAGACTTCCCCATTTACCAATATATCTTATTGTGGTTGAAGAGCATGTGGCCGGAACTGCTCAGAAAGAATCTGCCATACAAAAATGTTCCGAGCATCAAAAAATATCATGATACTCTGCAACAGCCACTCTCAGCCCTCGTAACGTACCACACTTCATGATAAAGTGCATCAGCAGTTATATAATTCAGCAATGACTTGCAATAACCAAATGACTGAACCCTTTTCCCAATATCGCCCACTTCAGCTAGGTGGCCCCATAAATGTCTAGGAGCTGCTCTTCTTATCCAGTTATCTGATTAAAACTATATCCAGTTTGCTCAATTTCATTAAAAAGGCGATTATTCTGATGACACATCGCCTGACACAACATTTACTGCCCAAGGTAAAGGTAACATTAAATGAATGATCACCTGTCTTCCAGTAACTACATAGAAATTTTTCACACAATGAGACTGAAATAGCAATCACGATACATCGACGTAAGCGGCGAGTGATCCTGTAAAGAGTCTGTTCTTATCTAGCTCAAGAATTACAGAGACTCTGAGAAAAATTAGGACACTTCGTCGAGAAATATGAATTTATACGGCGAACCTCAAGGGAGAACGAATAATAATTCTGCGGATTATTAATCGCAGCTATACTTGTTTCTTTTCTACAGAAGAGTTGCGTTAACAGTTAGCAGATGACCGCAAAATCCTTTAAGAACTAGACTCTACGGCCATGATTCGAGTCTCATCTCGAAATTAAACAATCTACAATCTTATCTGTGACTTTAGTCTTAACATAAACCCATATAAACCGGAAATAATGGTATATTAATTGAAGAACCGACCGTTGTTGTGACGATTGTGACGTTCGAAAGCCAATTAAATTAAAAAAAAAAAAACCGGCGCCTCTGACGGGCACCAGGTCCAAATTTATGTGAAATATCACCAACAGAGATCTAGACCACTACAATAAAATAAAACAAAAACAGACTAACCATAATGCCCCATCTCAACAGGGGACCACAAGGCCAATAATGGTCAGGAAATCGCTGCATTTCGATCGCTAGACAAATCGCCGCAAAGGCGAGTCGATCAAAAGATCAGTCCGCCACCCAATCCCCAGATCGAACCGCCAATGCAGAGGACTTGAACAGCGGTGGTCCTGATGCAGCGAAAATTAAAAAAGTAATCTTAAGTAATCTGACAAAAGTAATCTTAACTAGATTATATAGACGAGTAATGAACTATGAATGGCAGCACAGGCGCAGCGTTAGCAATTTGCCCACTACTGTCATGTGATATAAGTATACATATATTTGAATAACATTTAAAATAATTGGAAACTGAACATTTCAGTAGTTTTATTTTATTGTAGTGGTTTACATCTCTGTTAGTGATATTTCACATAAATTTGGACCTGGTGACCGTCAGAGGGGACGCCGTTAAATTTATTTAATTGGCTTTCGAAATTTAAACTATTTTATTATCGTTACATTTAGATGTTCTAAATTATCTTAGAGAGTTTCTGCTGCAATATTTACTCTTGTTACCCCTCTCTTCCCTCCCTGTGGTTTATGGTTATGTTTAATTTTGGTTATTTTCGCTCTTGTCTTACCATGCTGCTGGAATTATTTTTATTTTTAATTCCTATTCTAATTTATTTCTATGGTTTTCAAGCATCATGTAGAGGAATATGCTTTTTGCTGCCTCTGATGTTTGCTGTATCTTTTTATTTTTATTATGAAAGACTCAGTTTCCAATTATTTTAAACGTTATTCAAATATATATATGAAGCCCGGCAAACTCGTATAACTGAGTGACACAATCAATTGAATTTAATATTTATTGTGGCACCTTCTCACAATCATTGTGTAATACCATTTTTCCTAACCTTTATCTCACGCGAATACGCGAAATTAATCCACAATCCTTCTTTGTAATTTTTTCCCCATAATATTATAAACCATCCGGCACTGCATCTCGTCATGGCTACTTGTACAACTTTTCTATATACAATAAATAAATAAAATAATAATAAAACCATCCACACACTAATTTTCATTATTAATGCTTTCAATGCATTTTGTCTTGTTTGTTCATTATAAAAACAGTGCTTTATGCTGTTGAAAGGTTTCTAGTGAGTTACAATCACGATACATCGCCGTTTTCCACTCTTAGAGAGAATCCGGGTTCCGTTCCCGTCGACAACTGGAAGAGTAACTTATGAAGATGGCGCACTTGCAACAGATATGTGTTCAACTTCTGACTACAATTTACTGATGAAAATACTTCCACGGTCTGACTGCAATTTACTTTGGAGAATATTTCCATGGTGTGGAATTTAGCTTTCCGGGTTATATTTCATTTATTAAAAATACTTTTTTTTCAGACTGGACATTAATTGAAATTGTATGCACTGACTACAATTTCCCACTAGCTACTTTTCGTGGAAGGGACTCCAAATTCATTTTATATGAACTGCAGCGCTTCAATGTCTTACAATATTCCGTGTACAATGAAGCGCAGAACTTTAATATAATAATAAATAATTAATTTCCTGTTTATATTCCGGCACGACAACCAAGTCAGTAGAGTTTACAATAAATCGTCAATACAAATATTTATCGTATTTAGTAGTCAGGGGCTTGAACCCTGGTCCGCTCAAGGAACGCGTGCTATGCACCTCGCTCCTGACCACTGGAATTAGGGTGCGGGATTTTGAGCGTTGAAAGTGCTCTACAGTGATAGTAGACCCAGGTCCGGCTCCTTGTGCCTAGGGACGGGCACCAGGAAGCGGCTATATTTTTAATCTGTGGGAAAGTGGCCTGATACAGGCACACACACAACAGAACACATTCCGACTTCCAAATTTTCTTCTATATACTTTTACAGGCCCGTTTTATAGACTTTCTATACCATCACAGGTCTTAAAGGTGGAGATGGATCATATAGTGGGTGGCCTAGGAGCCACCCACTATATGAAAACGCAGTACAGCGAGTTATTCGGTTTATCAGCCCGCGTAATATGCTAATAGGCCAAAGAGCACACACTTGTAGGGACATAATGCACTTACAGTTATAAGTGCACACTTTTGGGCCATTAATGTTTTACTTACTGTATCCTAAATAGAGAATGGGAACAGCCCCCACATAAAGTCCTCACATGATGAAATAGCAGATGAGTATTTTTGACATAAAAACTACTACTTACCTGTACACAAAAGCATGCCTTGCGTTTTATTAGACGGTTGTTTGGAGATTTTTATTGCGAGAAAACTACCCTTGCCAGTGCACCAGTTATCATGATTTATCGCGTATTATATCTGTACAAGGGTATGTTCACAGACCACTGTGCATGTGTTTCTGGCTGATAAAGCATAAAAATATTCGCAGAATGAAACCCTTACTCCTGAGATTGGCTAAGTACAGCCGCGATGGAAGAGTCCTTCAAGAAGCGGTTATAATCATTGTCCTCCGGTCTCCAAAGAGATTCGAATCGCAACCTATCTGACACTAGCGAAGAACCCAGTATATTCTCACGATGGGCGCCGTACTTTGCTTTAGTTTAAAATTACCTCATTGAATTTCAAAGACTGTTTTTGCATTCAGTTTCTCGGAATCATCCAGATTACTACTGAGATATGAAAATGGGGATGTTCATGTGAATGTTTTATACGCTTCTACATATATGAAGCACACACACATTTCACTGGAATGTATATATTGTTGTTAGCAATAAAAATAAATAAAATTGCATCTTCTTATAGTAATAGCCGCAATCTTACCTAACCAGTTTTCTACATAACGCAAAATATGCTATTTATGGAATTCTGTTTTAGTATTTCGAAAATAAGCAGTTGATAACATACAATTCGCCATTTTTAAAACTCATTCGTAGCTCATAAAACACGATGGAAACTGATGAGAGGGAGCACGCAAAACTTTGCATATTCTTATCAAATATTCCCTATGCCCAGGACGCTCCTGCTACTTCTCTGCTGATAGTATTATTGTTTACCTCCTCCACTCCTAGTTTCACCGCATTGTGGTGTCCGAGAATGATGAACTATTAATTATTAACTGTATAACGTTAAAAACGATTTCAAGTTTTACATTTCCAGCAATCTGCGCAGGTAGCATGGTGATTATAATCACCGTCCTCGCCAAAGATGGATAAAGCCCGCGTTCGAATCCTATCAATAATTCAAGGAAAAATTTATGGACTTCTTTTCACTCCGTGACTGAATTAATGGGGGGTCTCGTGTGTGAAAGAAAGGTCCCGCCCCCCAGAAGTTAGCGATCTTTCCCCCTGGAATGTGGGATGGTACTCTGCATTTATGAATAGCACCCCACGATTCATTTTCATCCTTTGATAACAGTACTTTTTTTCAGTTTGGATGGTGTAACAAAAGTTGCACCATCCAAACTGAACAAAAGTTATATATAACTTTATATTGTTACATAATATTAATGTTACATTTTATATATATAGAAAAGTAATGCCTTTCGGAAAAATGTGCTCTTGGTTATTCACAACCTTGTTTCGCGGGCAGTCGACTTTGAACTCATATTTACAATTGAGATTAATGTCCTTTCAATTTCTCAGCTTTGCTAACCTTATGGAAAACTGAGGATATCAGGATTGAATGCAAAGAAAGTGTCGAAAAATTCTTACAAAATAAAACAAAAAACCGACACATCCAATTTGATGACTAGAAAAAATTAAGTAATTCTGATGACATGGTTACATGTCCATCAGTTAATTTCGAGGAACACAACTTCATACAACAAGACGTGAATTTCAAAAAAGTCTCAAAAGTTTGTAAGGAAAGGGGAGGTGGTGGTTGCAGTTGTTCATTTCGTTGTTTAACGGCGCATCGGCATCTGTAACCATAGTGCGCCATCGAAGAGGAGGGATTGGGATATACGATACTGGCAGTTATGAAGTTTTCTGAACAGTGTAAACATGCGGCCAGGAAATTCCATGATGTCCAATTGATGATTTATCAAACAATATACTGTACAGTGGGATAAAATTAAAAGACAAAGATAATTGTCTTATAACCGTTAAACTCAGCATTTCAAATTCGCATTTGGAGTACTGTTCGAGTATGAAGACCTCATCTGAAAAGATATTGAGCTTCTTGAAAGGATCCAAAGACGAACATAGTGAGATCGGCCAATGTGCGAAGTACGACTCTGATCACTAATTAATACTAAGAGCTTGACAACCAGGAACCTTACAGGGGGATCTGATTGACGTATAAACGTTAATCAGATCCCCCTGTAAGGCTCTGACAGGGGTTAGTAAAATGAATGGGGAATTTTCTCTGTTATAAAGAATTCCAGACTAGGGACCATAAATTAAAATCACAGGGAAGAGCTTTAAAATATCTTGTAGAAGTTTTCTTTCAGCCAGCGAGTTGTTGATTACTGGAACAAGTTGCATCCCCAGCTAATAGTTTGAAGAAATTCAAAGGACAACTGGATAGTTACCTACGTGAAGAGGAAAGAGCATAACTTCTATTTATATCAACGTTTTTTTTTTGTTTTTCGCCGGTGCAGGTCCTTTCATATGATAGAAAACACTTAATACTAGGAGCAAGCAGAACCTGTATTATCAGTTATCGAACAGTCTAAATTCCAGTTTCTACATCGATTATTTTCCTCCAACTGTACTACTAAATCGTGTAGGAAGTGCAAGGCTCGCCTTTAAGGACTAAGGGCTAGCTGATTAATCAGTGTTCACGGAGTCTCATAAGCTCATTACGTGTGGATTACAAGGTGTTAAGTTTAGTACTAGCACTTCATTGCGCGGAGTGATGTACTCGACAACATCTTAGATTTGTGGGCAGCGACAGCATTGCAAATATACACTTCATTAGGAATGTCATCTGCCCAGACAAACTCCATGCGCTTCAGCACGGTTTCAGATAACGATAATGTCTATGGCAGAGTTAGCCACACAAGCATGGATGATTCTATGACTGAGCTTATTAACTTTTGGTTAGGATTTCTCAGGTTTATCTCAACTTTACATTGCGTGAAGATGGCGCAGTTCCACTAAATGGGCGTGCATCTCTTTACAGTTACATACAGAGTGAATTTATGATCTCTCTCCCCACTACAGCATTCATTAGGCTGTAATGGGGGGGGGAGAGGGAGATCCTTTTAGATCCTGCGCAAAGAATGAGGGCCGGAGATGTGATTTAACCATTTCATGGGGGAGGGGGTGGATCCTTAGGTTAGCGGAGGCAACTATCTCCAACACGATCGCCTTCATACAATGTCCCCATACAGCCATATCTTATTTGTATCAAGCGCGGACCAAGCACCATCAGTCAGAGATTTCATGCAGGCCAGCCATGCATTCTTAACAGTAATGGCGAAAGCGAGGAACAGACGTACTGTACAGAGGAATAGGCGTGCCACACTGGAGAAGCTGACCACTCAGTACAACACGGGAGTGATATAACCCATTTGAACGTGGACCTTAGATCAAACACTAGCACGATTCAGCTATCGCAGTCCATGATCCAAATACCTCTGCTGATAGTCAGAGAGAAATATGCCTTCATCGATCAGCTCTACACTGGAAACTCGTACAGTTCCTATCTGACCATGAGCACCCATTTATGGTAACAGTCGTACCGCATCACCATGGCATCTTTCGGGAAACTATAAGGCAAATCATTGCTGAAACGCTATGCCTAAGAGGTTCAATGGGTTTTCTGGCGGATTATAAAAACAGTTCTAAATGACAAACTAGCATGATCCCATTCCAACTGAACGAATTTAGAATGTCGTAAACCTGGCAGTTTTACGCCTAGATCCAGGTATTTATATCAACTTTTTTGGAAGTAAAGGAAGTAGTGCAATACCAGTGGCACCCACTGGTATTACACTACCTCCAGTGGGTGCGGTATTTTGTGCACTTTGGCATGTAAGAGGTTAAAAAAGGGAAGAAAGGGGAAAAGAAGGAAAAACCCAGGCCCGGCTACTCGTGCCTGGGGACAGGTACCAGGCAGCAGCTGCCAAGGTGTAGGCTGCTCCTTTGGAGATGTCCTACATTCAATATAGATCCACTAGGTGGAGATGGGTTATGCCTAGGGGCCACCCTTGATACCAGGACACAGGACACACATATGTGTTTTGTACAGGGTTTCCTCAACCTCAACTGTATTCTGAACAAAAATATATATGGTAGGATATATATATATATATATATATATATATATATATATATATATATATATATACACATACAGGGTGATTCACTTCCAGTGTGACAAACTTGCAGGAGGTGTAGGGGGCACAAAGACGAATCGGAATCACATAGCATTGCAGGGCCCGAAATGCCTTCGTCTTGCGGTAGAGGACGTTGAACGGAAGGTTGCCTGAACAGCAATCCCGCTGAACGTCAGCATTTGCGAACCGGTTCCCGAGGCAATAGGATGGACGAGTGTTCAAACGTTGAACTGGCCGACATGCACCTTGCGTATGGAGCTGCAGACTGTAACGGGCGCGCCGCTCTGCGCTTGTACCAGGAACGTTTCCCGCACAGGCGTGCTCCTCATCATACAATTTTCGCACGTGTGCGAAAATCGTATGATGACGGTTAAGTGAGACTGGTTGTTTCACGAGAGGTACCATGAATCGAGAGCGAACGACGAGGACGCCAGACAATGAGGAGAATGTCCTACGTCTTTCAGAAGGCAATCCGAGTACGAGTACTCGAGCGATAGGCCAACGATTGGGTATTTCCCAATCCACTGTATGGAGGATACTGTCAACAAACCAAATGAGTTCATACCATCTGTAACGCGTCCAATCATTGGAGCCTGCGGATTATCCACTCCGGAGGACTTTTGCTACTTGGTTTCTTCAACAGAAACGGTTCGCAAATGCTGACTTCCAGCGGGATCGCTGTTCACGCGACCTCCAGTTCAACGTCCTCTACCGCATGACGGAGGCATTTCGGACCCTACAATGCTATGTGATTCCGATTCGTCTCTGTTCCCCCTACACATCCTGCAAGTTTGTCGCACTGGTAGTGAATCACCCTGTATATGAGAATGAAAATGTACATAAAATTGAGCCGCCCGGACCAGCCGGGTGGGTGAAGTGCCTGCCTGGCAGCCGAAAGTAGAGTGTGTGTGTAGAGTGTGTAGAGTGTGTTTAGTGTCAAACGGCACCAGGGGTTTCCCCCATCTCCGCGTGCTATACATTGTGGGTGTGAAACAGAACACTGTCAATGCCAGAGGTTTAAAAGTGTATGGATTTTGTACATGTGTAGTGTCGTGTACCGTTGTTCCTCTGGTCATTTAGCCGCTGGGCCCCTAATGGGACCCAACGTTGCCCCACTCCGCCCCGTGGAGGCAGACCAGGTACACTACTTAGTTATTTACTCTGGCAGGTCCTGCCACCTAATTTCCTGAGATTTCAGTGGTAAGGACCTAAAAAAAAAAAAAAAAAAAAACACGCTATAGATAGGGGTCAGCCAAAAAACAAAGGGAGTACTAGTCGGGCGATTTGATGTTGTTAAGTTTTTGGATGTAGGGCTCAAACAATTTGGAGTTGATTCAAACACTAGTTGAAAGTTAGAGAAGGGGAGGGACACTGAAGACTGGGGGGAAAAGACAGAGTTACGGGGTCCATAGGGAAGATGACCCCAAGTCAGTGGAGCAGGCCCATGCCCCACCAGAGTGAAAAAGAGGGGTGGCGAGGGGGAAGGACACCAGGGATGAACTCCCCCTCCCGCCAGGGAGTGGAAACAAAGGACCACGCAAGGGAGCGTGGCTAGGGAGGCCTAAAGGCAGCAGCTGAGCTGTGCTGGTGTAGGTTCTGTCACTCCTGGGACGAAGGAAGGAAGGAGTTTTTTTTTTTTTTTTTTCCCTTCTCCTGAGAGGACTGTCATATCCAGGAAGTTTCTTACTTTGATCTTCAATGGGTGCTGTTTGGGTGCCTAACCCGTCTAGCAGTGAAGACAGACTGCGCAAACTCTGTGAAGGCGGCGTAGCGCTGCTCGTCCATCATAATCAGGTGTTCACAATTCCGGGGATTTTCTTGCATTTTAGTGGCAAACCTTAGCCGGAACTCGTCATATTCATGGCAATCATACATCACGTGATCCCACGTTTCTTCAGCCCCGCAGTGACACAGTGGATCTTCTTCTATGCCTAGGGATGTTAGCTTCGCTTTAAAGGGTCCGTGGCCTGTAAATAGAAATGTAGTATGGAGGCCTGGTGAGTACCAGGGAGGAGGCTTTGGACTGATGAGGTTCACAGAGGGGATGAACTTTTTGGTTATCAATCCTTTGTTGGTGGTGTCCCATGTCTCTTGCCAGGTCCTGTACATAATTTCAGAGATTCTCTTCCTTTCCTGTTTGGGGTTGTTATCAAGGTTAAGAGTGATGCCTGCTGTTTCGGTGGGAATACTCTTCTTCAATCGTTGATATAATCCTCTTCTTATTACCTCTAGGTGTAGGGGTATACATCCAGCTAGCACCTGCAGAGCTGGGGTGCTTACTGTACGGCACGCCCTTGTTACGGCAAGGAGCATAGAACGCTGTATGGAGTCTAGTTTACGGCGATTTCGGTCGAGGGAGGCCCTAGTACACCATACTGAGGCTCCATAGCAAGCTATTGGCACAAATATGGCATTATAGATGAGGGCCAGAGCCCGGCGCTTTAGGCCCCAGTCTGCACGGCTTATACGGATGATCATGGCCGAGTATTTTTTTTATTTTCTGTGACACATCCTGCAAGTTTGTCGCACTGGTAGTGAATCACCCTGTATATGAGAATGAAAATGTACATAAAATTGAGCCGCCCGGACCAGCCGGGTGGGTGAAGTGCCTGCCTGGCAGCCGAAAGGTCGCGGGTTCGAATCCCGCCTCGGGTTTGGATCAAAGTACTGCAAAAACCTTTGGAGGTGCATTATGGCCACAGAAGCTGATGCGCCAACTACCACCAAATAAAAAAAATAATAATAATAAAAAAAAAATTGTATATAAATTATTGTATATGGAGATTGTACATAATATTTGAGTGTGTAAATAAATGGAAAAAAATACACCTAGATCCTCACACTATCACCTAGAATCTTCAGAATAATCATGTCACATGACAGGATCTTTCTTGGGTGTAGTTCTCACAAGTTCCGCCCGTTCACCCTGTGACTAAATGCTTTTTGTGTTTTGGATATGGATGTATGTCCAGAACTGTACGCACTCATCCCCTACGTGTGGACAACTGCGCCCGTAGTGGCCAGGTTCATGCAGAATGTCCAAACAAGGATGAGAATCCTAGCTGCGTGAAATGCAAGAGAAGACGTCGTGAACATGGGCACTCGGTGAGGGATGTAGCCTGTCCTGAATACCAGCAAGCATTAGAACAAGTAAGACTAAGGATCGCCAATGAATAACCCCCAGACTCTTTAACCACAGCCCCTAGCTGTACAGGGCATTTCCTCTCCTTCCAATCTACAAATCCAGTGTCTCACCAGCAATAGCCATAGTGTCAAACTTAAAGTCATGCAGATCAGTAGTCACAGATCCCGGACTGTCGCTGATGAGATCCGACGTGCAGCAGAGGAGCACTCTATAGATATAATATCAATCCAGGAACCCTATGCCTCCAGGATGAAACTTGGTAACTCATTGAAAGTCACGGGATTCTCCATCCACACTCAGGTAATTCAGCCTACCCTCGATGACCGAAATACCTGTATTATGATCCTCAACAGCCAGCTGGATGTCTTAGTCATCCACGGCATTTTCAATAAATTTGCAACCTGTATTCAAATCACCCACGCCTCATCTATGTTTTATCTAATTTCACTCTACTGTCCACCTTCCAAGGACATAGAAGAATCTCTCAACTACCTTGAGTTTGCTTTGGAATTTTTGGGTTCTAAATCAATACTTATAACATCGGACATCAATGCAAAATCCCAATTCTGGTACAGCTCTTCCTCTGATCCTCGTGTGCTTCTCCTGGAGGACTTATTCTCACCCGCAATCTGGCAGTCCACAATCAATCCAACCAACTCTCCACATACTGCAATTATACTGGACAATCTAACATAAATATTTCTATCACCACCTGAGTTCCTGAGGTCCCAGATCACTGACTGGACGCTGAGTGATCATAGGGTCATCCTATTTTATGTTGCTCCTGCCAGTTCCATCTGTCACTCTCATTTCAGAATGCCTGACTTTGTCCGTTTCTCCACAAAATCAATTGACTGGGTAGCCTTCGAATAATCAATTGAGCATGACTTCCCACTTTCCATGCTGGACCACATTGACACTGCTTTGGTCACCGAACTATGTGATCTCATTCAGCAGTCCTTAACTAAAGCCTCATACAAATCAGCCAAGAAGAAGACATTCACTCCTAGAACCTGCTCTTGGTGGACAGTAGAACTCAGTAAACTGCGTAAATCATTCCCGTAAACAGTACCAACGGCATCGTGGGTGGGTGGCCTCCTCCAGATGTTGCCCCACTCTATAATGGGGCAACATTATAAAAAAAGAAACGTGGACCAACTTTGTTAAGGACTCTGGCAATGCAAATCTCTGAGGACTCTTCTACAAAATTACAAGAGGAAAGACTTACCTCAGACATCTTAGGGTCTGTGGTCGTAGAAACGAACGAATCAACTAATTGGCACGACTCGGTCAATCTCATTCTAGACAATCTTTTCCCAACTGATAACCCCTTGGAAGATTAGCTGACCCCTTTACCATGCTGGAGTTGGATGCAATACTGAAAAAAATCAATCCCAGGAAATGTCCAGGAATGGACCTTATTGAATATGTCTTCATCCTCAGGTTCTACAAATTAAGACAATCACACCTTTTGCTTCTGTTTACCAAGTGTCTACGACAGTTTTCGAAGTGTTGGAAAGAGACATTGCTCCGGCTCATTAAAAAAACCAAATAAGCCTTCAACTGAACCACGCTCCATCAGGCCTATTACACTACTGGCTAACCTTGGAAAAATATTAGAGCGGCTAATGGTCCACAGAGTTACCACTTTGTTCCTTTCACAGGATTTAATCTCCCCACCCCAGTATGGCTTCACACCCTATTTTATCTGGTCCTACACCTGGAGAACTCAACCTCCAAATATGAATTAGCTATTTTTGTCGATTTCGAAGGAGCCTTCGACACTGTATGGTGGGAAAGTGCCATTGAACATCTCCGTGCCGCCAGATGCCCTTCCCATTTTACAAGCTGTTCCAGAACTACTTTTCAGAGCGCTCTGTAGTAGTAAAATCAAAATTTCTTCAGATCACAAGTACTGAGTACTGGGGTTGTCCTCAGGGCTCTGTCCTGGGGCCCCCGGTCTGGAACATGGTTCTCCAAAATTGGCTTGGTAACTCCTTTGACAACACAAAAATTGTAGCATTTGCGGACGATCTCATCATCATCGTGTCTGAAAACTCACGCTCTGCTCTGGAAGCTAATGCGCAGCATGTTTTGTCCAAAATCTCTATCTGGACCAGGTTAAACAAGTTCCACATAAATCCAGCTAAATCCAAAATGATGATCTTCAAGAACAAACTTGACCTGCGGAGACCCCCGAAAATCAAGATCTCTGGTGTGCAACTGCCTTTAGTTACGCAAGCAAGGGTCTTAGGGTTCACTATAAACCACAAACTCTGCTTCTTCCCACACCTCAGCACCAAAGTTAAAGGTTTTTCTGCCTCCACCATCCTCAGAGTCCCTCGAAGTGTCTAAGAGAACGTTATCGCTATACCACAAAGCAGTATTCCTACCCATTGTAACTTATGTCGCCGCCGGTGTGTGGTTCCATAGTGCAGTTATTATAAAAATGAGAAACAAACTGAACTCCATTCAAAGTGGAATGATCCTGGCCACCCACCCACCGTACAAGCAGGACTGTCTCCACGGCAGCTATTCAGGTAATTGCGGGAACTCTCCCGCTTGATTTGTTTACGATCTTCCGTGGGTTCTGAATCTTCAGAATCAGAAAAAAAAATACCAACCTATTCTGGATATTGAGCTTAATCTCACTGCAGATGTAAGTGTGAAAAAACAAGATGTTACAGTGAGCTGGTCAACATCTGACAAATCAGGTGGAATACGTCGCCACAAGGCACAGTAACCGAAAGATTCCTCACCGAGGTAAAGTTTGCGATAACCAAGACTGCAAGATCCTCGTTCTCTCTCAGCCTTGAAACTTCCTTCTTTGTTACCGGCCACGGCTCCCTGAATGAAAATCTGTACCAACTGGGGCTTCTCGCTACCGACCTATGCATTTGTGGAGGTAACGAAAACTGGTACCACCTTCTTTTTGACTGTGACTTGTACGAGGATCTCAGAGATCAACTTCGGAGAGACATTCTCAACTTCTCCCTAACCAATGTGGATCAACTAATCCAGACTCCAGACTACCTTTTCTCCCTGCAGGTCTTTGCATCTGGCATTTTTACCAGGCGAAAGACCATGTATGCCAATGCCAACCAAAACCAGACAAATAATTGTACAGCCTAGATTTCACACTTGTGAAGGGGAAGGCTAAATTAATTATATATATATATATATATATATATATATATATATTTTTTTTTTTTTTTAATTTTTAATTTTATTTATTTTTTTTAATTATTTTATTTTATTATTAATATTATTATTATCATAATTTTTTTAGTTCGTTTTTTTTGCTAAATTTGCCATACTATCAGTTTTTATTTTATTTTTTTACTTTTATTTTTCATATATAAATATTACTTTATTATTAAAATATATTACCTGCACACACCACTAGCTTTTTTATTATTTTTTTATTTATTATTTTTTTTATTCTCAAGCATTTAGGGCATAGGCCTCAAGCTATGAAGGAGTCTAGACTATGTATAAATATAGTGCAAATGCATCAGAAATACATAGCTATATCTGAATAGATCAGAATATTGGTAAAACGGCATCGTTTTAAGTTATATCTTATATTGTGAATACCTTCACAACGAGTTGCCATGATATTGCACTACTTCGAATAAGTAACGCTTCACCTAAGGAGAAGACTAATGTTACTTATTCTCAGATGGATACCACCACCCAGACGGCACCGTTTCAGAGCTATTTGGCCTTTCTTCGGTGGGTGGGTAGGTACCCGAGTGATGCAACGATGGCAAAACAGTTATGAAGTATAACTCCACAATATGAGAGATGCCTGATGGTGTATCATGTATTTAGACTCAAGCATTTAGGGCATAGGCCTCAAGCTATGAAGGAGTCTAGACTATGTATAAATATAGTGCAAATGCATCAGAAATACATAGCTATATCTGAATAGATCAGAATATTGGTAAAACGGCATCGTTTTAAGTTATATCTTATATTGTGAATATAAGATATAACTTAAAGCTTGAGGCCTATGCCCTAAATGCTTGAGTCTAAATACATGATACACCATCAGGCATCTCTCATATTGTGGAGTTATACTTCATAACTGTTTTGCCATCGTTGCATCACTCGGGTACCTACCCACCCACCGAAGAAAGGCCAAATAGCTCTGAAACGGTGCCGTCTGGGTGGTGGTATCCATCTGAGAATAAGTAACATTAGTCTTCTCCTTAGGTGAAGCGTTACTTATTCGAAGTAGTGCAATATCATGGCAACTCGTTGTGAAGGTATTCACAATATAAGATATAACTTAAAACGATGCCGTTTTACCAATATTCTGATCTATTCAGATATAGCTATGTATTTCTGATGCATTTGCACTATATTTATACATAGTCTAGACTCCTTCATAGCTTGAGGCCTATGCCCTAAATGCTTGAGTCTAAATACATGATACACCATCAGGCATCTCTCATATTGTGGAGTTATACTTCATAACTGTTTTGCCATCGTTGCATCACTCGGGTACCTACCCACCCACCGAAGAAAGGCCAAATAGCTCTGAAACGGTGCCGTCTGGGTGGTGGTATCCATCTGAGAATAAGTAACATTAGTCTTCTCCTTAGGTGAAGCGTTACTTATTCGAAGTAGTGCAATATCATGGCAACTCGTTGTGAAGGTATTCACAATATAAGATATAACTTAAAACGATGCCGTTTTACCAATATTCTGATCTATTCAGATATAGCTATGTATTTCTGATGCATTTGCACTATATTTATACATAGTCTAGACTCCTTCATAGCTTGAGGCCTATGCCCTAAATGCTTGAGTCTAAATACATGATACACCATCAGGCATCTCTCATATTGTGGAGTTATACTTCATAACTGTTTTGCCATCGTTGCATCACTCGGGTACCTACCCACCCACCGAAGAAAGGCCAAATAGCTCTGAAACGGTGCCGTCTGGGTGGTGGTATCCATCTGAGAATAAGTAACATTAGTCTTCTCCTTAGGTGAAGCGTTACTTATTCGAAGTAGTGCAATATCATGGCAACTCGTTGTGAAGGTATTCACAATATAAGATATAACTTAAAACGATGCCGTTTTACCAATATTCTGATCTATTCAGATATAGCTATGTATTTCTGATGCATTTGCACTATATTTATACATATTTTTTTTATTTTATTTATCATTTTTTAAATTTTACTTTTAATTTATTTTATTTATTTATTTATTATTTTTTTATTTTACAACCTGCACCACGGGTAGTTTTTTTTTTTTTTTTCCTCCTCTCTTCCCTCTGGAATGGGTACCCAAAGGTTCCTGGCCCACCTGCTGACTACGATACCAGGTGGGTCAGAGTCTCTTTCGAGACAGTACATGTTTTACTGGGACTGGCCCACCTTCCCGTTGTGTGGACGAGTGCCCAGAATCATCTGTCCAGGTGACTGTGACTGATGCTTTTGGGTACCCAAGCGGCCAGACACAACAACAGAACACACACACAAACCTACGTCACACACATCTGGCCCATTTGTAGTGATGCTGTTCTTCACAGAGATACGAGGCGGAGTTGAACAAACGTTTTAGGTGCCCCCCTTACATATACACATGTCCACACACATACGCCTAGATCCAGTACCATGGAAATGTGAGTAACTGTGCGATGCAGTGTGGTCGACATGCGTTACTTTGACTGTGAAAATTTCTCATGTCATTCAACTGCTTTTCCGACCTTCAATTTTGTATAGAGGTTCGAAACTCCAAGTCTTCATCACTGAGTTTTCTTGCTTTAATGAACATAATACGTCGCTGGACCTATTATGTTCATTAAAGGCACTTTATAATGCCTATATCACATGCTAACTCTATATGCAACTAACAACAATATCGCCTTTTATATATATATATATATATATATATATATAAATACATATATATACATATATATATATATATATATATATATATATAAATACATATATATATATATATATATATATATATATTTTTTTTTTTTTTTTTGCCATCTGTAGGGACTTTACTGAAAGATGACAAAACACAACACATTCTATTGCTTTACAAATGAGGTATCTAATTTTTAAAGCAATAGTATGTATTGTGCTATGTGTAGATACAAACTTGAAGGTGGTGTTTTTTGCATATAAAACTGATCCGCAAACGTGGCCACAGAAGTCTATATTTGCCTTGCCTGCACCACACCACACACATTTTAGACAAGCGAAAGAACGCTTGCGCACGCGCGTTAAGGGACAAAGCAGCTAAGGTCTTAAGTACCTTGTGTCTGTAAATTGCATATATTCTTTAGCTCGTTTTCTGGTCCTTACGTGACTTTAAAACAATCCAACCAATCATTGACGGGATTCGATCTCAGACCTTTTCTATTCACTATCTGTATGGTATCTGCACACTTTACATTGAAGTGTTGCCATAGTTTCGTCTGGACCGTCACACACAATAAATATTTTTAAAAAATGTATCCACTGTGCCACCCGCTGGTACTTCAGACACGCATCCTGAATTTCGTAGGATGTGTGCATTTTTGTACACTCATTTGTCGATGAAATATCTAAAAATGCTGCGTTAAGTTAATCTGAGAGCATTCTTGTTCAGAATAAAAGAGCGCATTTCTATGAAATCCCTTCTCGGCAGCCGCATGGGAAGAATAAGCTTTGTATACTCGCTGATTCGATCACTTTGTTGTCTAACACTAATGAACCTGTTGCTCTAAATTCACCGACCGTCGTAGAATGTTTTCGTCTTAACCATATGCAATCTCACCTACACTTATGTTGTCCTCGCAAAATAGTTTTTGCGAGGACAACAAAATGCTAATTCACAACAGTAGGGTGTGCCAAAACAAGATAGAATTCGACGAGCATGTTGACATAGACGTGGGTATTCAACAGTATATTTTTTTTTTTTTTTGTTTGAAGACGATCCTTCTTCGCTCCAAATAGACTTCAGAATATTATCTTCTGAGAGCTCAATTAATTCCATAAGGTCATCAGGTTCTTTGGAGATGTCAATCAGGTGTGGTTGAAAAGCTAATGTGAGATCATGTTTCTCAAAATCAGCAAACTTTTCATTGTATTCTTCAATCAGGAAGTCTAGAACAGCTGTGTATTCTTTCATTTCGCATTTCCTTAATGATTTGTTTGTTCATTAATTACTTTTACCAGTTAGTTCAGGAAAGTGTTCAGCTGAAAGTTCCGATCGGGTAAGCAAAGTTTTGAAAAAGGTCAGGTTTTTCCAGAATGCCTGTATTTTAAAGCACATATCATATATATATATATATATATATATTTGGGTTTACCTTGCAAAAATTTATAGATCATTTTGCTTTGACGTTATATCACACAAAAATGCAATATCTCTGCAGAATTCGACTTTTGACAATTCACACTGTTGACTCGGTTCCTCAAAAAAGCTTGTGATTTGTTTCCACAAAGACAGAAGTTTGGCAAGTATTTGTCCTTTCGACAACCAGCGCACTTTAGAATGATTTGGCAGATCCACTGAATGTTTCATCATGAAGCTGTAGCATGTTGCGCAATTAACAATGTCGTAAACTACATTCAAGCAATGTAAACTACATTGCTTGAATGTAGTTTACAATACTTACAACTTTATTAATGTGTCACTTAAAACAGTAGATTTGGCACACAGATTCTGCTGATGAAGAATACAGTGAAAGGAAATCAAAGTATCTGGATCTGGCAATTCTTTCTGTTGTGACACAACAAATCCTCATGTTATCCTCTCGTGGAAGGTGCGCCCTCTGTCCATACACTTACTAAATTACATAAATTCAGTTTCGTTTCACGGCATTTTTCTTTGAAGATTGTGAAGATGTCAGTCAGTTCCACGTGTCCAAGTATTTGTACCCAAAGCCAGAAACTCCTCGTGACAATGAAAATCAGCAGCAATAACACGAATAAAAAATAATACCTGCGGTGAATCAGCAATGTCAGTGCATTCATCCAAGGCGATCGAATAATAAGTGACTTCTCTTTGGCATAATGCATGAAGCTGTTCTGTTATATTACGGGCTAATTCATGTTGCCAATCAGTTATGGTGCTCCTTGAAAGAGGCAGTTATTTGTACTTATTAACCATAGCTGAATCTGAATATCCCACAACTTCAACAATGCATTCTTTTACGATTTTCAAATCGCTAAACGGCTTACTTCTTCTTCCAATTATATATGCTGCTTTATATGTCGCTTCAGTGATGTCAGTCCCTTGTCCTGACATAGTTTTGAATTTGCTACTTTCCATCATTCATTTTCTGAAGTGCAGACTTTTGAGATTCTTCTTCTAGATTAACATATTTGTTGTCCTTATGAGTGGCATAATGCTGATATGCATTGTATTTCTTCACTGTTGCCAATATGGCATCGCAGAACAAACACATCATTTTATCTTTCACTGCAACAGCGTAATACTGCAATTCCCATTCTTCATCGAATACTCTCTTTTCTTCCTTTAATGCTCTTTTCTTATTTCTTGATATAATCGGGTAACCAGTAAAAATTAAAAATGAAATGCACAGATTGATTGAAGATTCAATTTTAAAGGAAACAAGCACTGGAAACCGATGGCACTGGGGAGAATGACCGGAATGTCAACTGATTCTGACAGCAGTCAGAGAGATGAGTCATCACTAATAAGAAAGGTAACGTTGCCAAATGAAGTTGTTTCAAGTGGAAGTGATGTCATATTATCTATATGGGAAACAATAATATTCTGTAAAGATTAGTGAATTAGAATAAATGCTTTATTTTGTATTTACTTTAATACACAATTCATTGTTATTTTCCTTAACTAGAAAAGGCAATGCATGCATTTCATTTAACCCATACATTTTCTTTAACATGTTACAGTTCTTTCTTAAGAAGCTCTCAGGCCTGTGACGCGAATCACTGGGTGGATGCCAGTTCGCCAATTACTGAATTGCCACTGACAGGCCTCTCGCTAACTACTCAGTTATCGATATAAATAATTTTACCACTTCACTTTGTTTTGTCCTCTATCGATCTATCCAATATTTTTATGCTTCTTTTGCTAATTTACAGAGTAAATGTACACTAATTTATATAAGGAGAATAACGATATATAAAATTTTCCTTAAAAATATTTTGAGTTTGGTGTTATGTCATGAAACAAAAGGTGGATTTCGCATTTCGAGAAAGACAAAGGCTGCATGCAGCCTTAAAGGCCCCAGATTTTCCACCCCTGGCCTAAAACATTGAAAAACAAAAAATGAATGGTCCTTCCTACTGAGCATCGTCATCTAAAAATAGCAGCGTATCCTCTGAGAACATTTAATGAAAGAATTGGAAAGAATATTTATTGCGGAGGAAATTGTAAATTATCTAACTTATCTTACATATTTTTTTACGAAACCTCAAACACGAATAGTATTATACATTATATTAGTATTAGCCATATACTTTTGCGACACCTCAAAAAATGATAAGAAAATACAAATTATGCGGTTCCCTCCGCACGTTGGTAATTCAGCTGACATTTGAATTTCTTCAAACTGTCGGCCAGCCTCAAATACCTGCAAAGGCAACTCGTTCCAGCAATCAACAACTCGCTGGTCAAAATAAGCTTCCTACAATCTAGTCTAAACCGCTTCCCCTGTCATTTTAATTTATGGCCTCTGGTTCTGGAATTATTTATTAGAGTGAAAATTCCGCCTTCATTCATTTTACCAACCCTCTCAGAGTCTTATAAACTTCAATCAGATCCTCTCTTGATTGACAAGCCCACATATTCGAAACCTTTCCTCACACAGTCACCCTTTCGACGATATTACCATGTGAGTTGCTTTTCTTCGGATCCCTTTCAAGAAGCTCAATGTCTTTTTTTCAGATAAGATCTCCGTATTTGGGCGCAGTGTTCCAAAGGCGGTTTTACAATTACCTTGTACAGTGGGATTACGGCTTCTCTATCTCTACAAGATATTGTTTGATAAATCATCGATAAGGCACCATGGGCTCTCCTGTCTGCCTATTTTCGCTGCTAAGAAGCCTTCATATCGTCCCGTATCGTAACTCCCAACTCATTACATAGTACTATGCGTGGATTGAAGGTTGGGAAGAGAGAAGACATATATTGACATTAGATTTAATATTCTATTGATTATAATTTTAAGGAAGGTTATTCCAGAAAGCTGAAGTTGAAGGAATAAATGAAGAAAAAGAAAAGTTGGTTTTGTGAGTTTGAATTTGGACAGTATAATGGACGTTGACTGATTGCAGCACTTGTTCGGTCTAGTTTGGAAGAAAGAGAGGAGGAATTACAGAAGGCAATTCAGAAGAAGGGTGCCCATGTAAGTATCTACAGAAAAGGAATGCAGCTAAAACAGAACCTCTGTAACACACGGTGGAGAAACTTAATATTAGTATAAAATGATGAAAGAAAACAAGCTTAAAATCGAGTAATGAAGGAACACCAAAAAAAAAGCTTCCCACCTCACCGGTCTATCCCTCATGAATTTGTTTTTAAGGTGGTGATGCTTCTGCCTTTGGCTAATGATCATAGGGGTCAATAATGTGATTTTATTCCTTATTTTGAGTATGTTTCCATTTCATGCTAAAAATCAGCACGAACATTTTTCTCACCTGATATTTCAATTTACTTTTTTTTGTATAATGTTTAAAATTTTTTTATTGAAAACATAGTTTAAGAACTATAATGTATTTGTTTTAAATTAATTAATTACGATATATATATATATAGAAATAAATCAGCCTTTTCCTTTTTAATGTGCTATAAATTTACATGTTTTGTTACTAATGCGCTAGACCTTCCCCCTCATCTTACGTTCCTCTCAAATAATTTTAAGCAGATGATCAGTGGTCATTATATCTTTAATTTTCTTATAGATCTATTGCTGTCCTTATCGAGTATTTTCCTATATTATGCGCTCCCATTTATCTAAGAGATAAGGACTTCGCAAAAGTGGTATCAGGGGAAGCACTTGTGTCTGCGAGCCCAAGAATTATTACGAATAATTTTTCTCTTAAAGCAAAGCTAACTAGTGCTCTCTCTCTGTGTAGTGAGGGAATTATTTTAGTACTCAGCCGCGGTAGCCTGGTTCTAATCAGGCTGATAACCATCCGACTGTCATCGTTGACGAGAATATTATGCACTGTTATTAAACCGAAAACTCTCTAATGGGAAGCACGTTCCTCATTAATGATATCGCCATAACTGCAGGCATTTTCATCATTTTAGTAAATGATTCAGTATAAAATAAAACTACTTCGATGTGTTGACGCGCAATAGTTTTCAGAAAATTCGTTTTCGTATTAAACAGTTTATAACTGTTTATAAGCGTTGCGAATGCATTAATAATAAATAAATGTATTTCATTATATCGGCATGGTCACTTGCCGATATAATGAAAATCGAAAGGTTGGGATACTGAATTATTCAGCGATGCTGAAAGAACTGTCCTTTTTCATATTTTGAAATCAGAAAGGCCAAATAACTGAAAAAACTAAAGCAGTAATACGGAATGAAGATTAAAATATTACACTCTGGTAGGAGAGTGCAACGAAATTTCGCTTGCAATGACATTTTACAAGAAATAATGCGGTCAATAAGGTATACTTGAATCGATTTTTCAGTGCATAACACTTAGAAGATTTCAGAACTGGCTTATAATCCTAAGGCCTTAGAAAAAGTGCTTCAAAGTTTTTCTCAGATAATCTTTTCTTAATTAACGGTTTAAGAAAATGCTATCTTTTCCGATAAATCTCTCACTTTACATTTCCTTTCTCTGAGAAATTAAAACAATATTTTTTTCACTTTTCAACGGTTATTAGTTTTATTACCCGACAGCCAGACAGTTAGGCTGATGGGAGCTCGAATTCGTGAGGTGGAGTCATCAGTGGGTAAGGGCCACAATAAGAGCTATCCATGGTCTATCAGCTTATTCTATTTCTGTCATTTTTTTTCCTTGAAAAGCAACTAAGCCTATTGTCGATATACTCGTAAGGGTGCTTTAAGCAGATTATGATTTTATGTGGGAATGAAAATTCGTTTTATGAAAACAGAAACCTTAACAAATGCGGGGGATCGAAGATATTATAAAAAAGAACAGAAAATAAATATAGAAAGGTTAGAGACATACTTGAAAATTTAAAAATAAATCGCTTTAGGAAATTAAATATCAAAATATTCATGTTCTTCAACAATCCTGAAGCCAAGAAAGCAACAGGTTCTAATTATATTTCTCCACCTGTTCTCAAAACCTGAGCTTACAACTGTTCTATGTCGTCATTTCACATTTTATTATTCCACTGGTGTTTTACCTTTCGTTTGGAAATTTGCTCATAAACAGCCAGTGCCAAAAGGGGGTAATAAATCCCTCCCATCCAATTACAGTCCCATTTCACTGGAGTAATGGAGAAATCCATTTAACTCAAAAATTGCTCAGATTTCCTTTCATAGTTCGTGGTAATCTTTCGCCGTTTACTATTCCATCTGATCAATAATCACCAAAATGGATTCTGTAAAAGTCGATCCACTGCCTTATGTTATCCATCTATGTACAAATTCAATGTTAATTTGTACATAGATTTTTCGTGAAACTCAAGCTGTTATTCTTGCCATTTTTAAGGTTTTTGACCCTGTTTGGCCTAAAGGCCTTCTACTAAACAAGCTTCGATCTCATGGACTGATTTTTGCAATCGGGTATCCAGGTTTCTCTCTCCTTCTCACTATCTTCAACTTTGCTGGTATTCCCTAAGATTTAGTTATTTCTCCCACTATTTTCCGGCGCTTCCGTAACCAGGTGGGTAGAAGCAGTAGTGCATAGTCGGTCTAATCAAGAAGCATGTGCAAGTAGCACATGCTTCTTGAATACACCGGGGTTCGAGCCCGTGACCACCAAATACGGAGGATGCGGAAAGGTCAGGGAATGACTACCGCATATCCCCGGAACAATATGGCCTTAGTTGCTAATGCTCCTGAAAACGAAATAACAACAACTACTATTTTCCTTTTTGTATATTAATCACCTTCTCCTAACTGAAAATTCGACTCACTGTTGATGACAGCACGTTGCATTCCTCTTACCAGTTTGAGAAACCTTGCTTTGTACAAACTTCTTAAACTTCACGAATGCGCACTGCCAATTCCTTAAATACTGATCTCCTTGCAATTCTCCAATGGAACAAAGAGAACTTAGTTAATTTCAATTGTTCTAAAATTCAGTCCTGTCTTATATCTCGTGAAAAGGAGTCTACCGCCCTTATGCTTATCTTGGCTGATTCTCAGATCTCTAAGACCATATATCTCTATTAGGGATTACCCTGACTTCTAACTCACTTCATAAGCACATCACGAATATTTTCCCTCTGCATCTAAGAAACTGGGTTTTCCCTTTCGCTCTCTGCGTTACTTTTCTTCTAAAAAGCTATTCACTCTATAAATTTCAAACCCGCCCTACTGTGGAATATTGTTCCCACATCTGGGATGGTGCCCTCAAAATTCAGACTTCTAGAGTGAATTCAAAAGAGAACAGTCAGTTTAAGTAATGACCCGTCTCTTACAAAGTCTCTACATTCTATGATGTGAAACTGAAGTTCTGTTTCTGCTGCATGCCTTTTCTGTCGAAAGTTCCGTGGGCAAGTTCTGAACTGGCTTCTGTAATCCCCTTCCACCCCCCTCTTTCTCTTCCAAACCAATACAAATCAGGCCGCAACCAGTCAACATCCATTTACTGCCCAAATTCAAACACAACATTTTCTTCTTCCCCATTTATGCCTTCTGTAACAACCTTCTTTCACATGTATTTCCTGAAAATTACTATCTACAGAAATTCAAGTCTAATGTGTCAGGTTTTGGGATATAAACAGATCCCAAAACTTGATTCGAGATCGTTAACTGCGATATCCAAATGATCTGTAGCAAACATGTAAATTCCACTATTTAGAAGGAAAGTAATTATCTCGAGTAATTATCTTAAACATTCTTTAATCAAAGAAAAATTTGAACGCCTTGTCTACAAAGTATATTAATTAATTTATCTATTGCCTTATCGCTTACTATCAGTTAATCGTTATGACAAAATGATCAGCCATTTCTAATCTGAAAATTTCCTCTACATATGTTCGAAGAATTCGCAACGTTAAGAGGTTTGCCAACTAAGTGTTTTTCATGATTTTTTATAACTATCCCTTTCTTAGGCACCGTAAATAATGTTCCATGGCACTTCAAATTTCGTTCTTATGGATTTTTTCTTTAGCTGTTAGACTTGCTTTAAGTTTCTTTTTTATCTTACAGTCAGTCAAGATTCCAATTTAGTTTTCGTTTTGAGATAACAATTAGCCTTCCCCTGCCCTGGATCCATCTGTTCGCATTATTTTCTCAATAATCAGGTCTAAATTATATATTTTGACATTCTATGTCAGTTCTTGGCTGATGTCTTTTTATATACTTTTATATCCATCTTCTTTTAACCACGTTGAATGCATTTTGCGTCAAAAATACCACTACCTGACTTCAACGATAATTTGATGGCTATCGATGTCTTCTGCTTTTCAAATAATTTTATCTCCTATTTTAATTCTAACTCGACAGCATAACACTGAAGACATTCTTATTCTGGCCTTAAAACACTTGACTCCAAACTGTTTTATTTTCATCTTTAAATTTCTCAATTTTACTGATTATGCTATGTTATCTTAACCGAATTTTGCTATACCTAGTCGCAAAGCGCCTTATAGTTGTATTACCACTCTTGCCAATACCAGTTGTGTTTTGATGACTCTGAACGTGTTATTTGTTGATTCATTACATCTTATTATGTGTTGCGTAGGACTGCTTCTGTCTTTCCTAACAAGTCAACAAGCGGCTACATCCACGCAGAAATGGAACACTTAATTCTCTAGGCAAAACTCCGAAAGTTACCTCTTAGCAACTCGCCAGTATGACTTCTTAACTAAATACGAATACGTTTTAAAGAGGAAATCTTAAATAAATAAGAGACAGATATCGAATCACTATTCTCTTTCACATGTTATTTACAACTGTTGCATATGAAGGGGTAGTCATCGATTTTTACTTTCTGGGGAATACTGAGAGCTGTTAAGAGTATCCTAGAAACCGTAAAGAAGAAATGGATTTCTCTGAAAAGCTCAAGGAAACTGTTATTGTAAAGACAGTGGAGGGAAGGGACAGTGTTGTTCTTTCCGCTCCTCTGTCTCTGTGTAAGGACAATAAAGGCGTCTCGGGCAAATCGATATTCTCTTAAACAGGAACTTTATTTTGGAACGAGCTCTATAAACGGCTCTGGTGGAGAGCCGCATTCTTTATTAGGCTCGCAACTCTCCAGGTATGCGTCTCAGCTTACGGACACATAAATCCGAACACCATCAGATGTAATTAGTCACGCTACGGAGGTCTGTGATAGATTTTATCACTTTCTTTCTCAGATAATTCTCCCCTTGTCACGTTCGGCACTCTAATAGGGGAAGCGTATCATCTGACTAAGAGAGATATCACTGGATTAGAAAATTTATGCCCCAGCTGTCTTCGCTAACGTACTCCTAGATATCAGATACCTCTAATGACAATCGTGTTGTTACTCGGGGGAGATTTTCGCGGTGTTTCTTCTTTAACTTTTCCGCTGATTTTTTTTTCAATTACTTTGTAAATGAACTTTCTATCTCTGTGACTCTTTAATGATTTACCGGAGCGTAAAAATTTGCCTCTATAAAAGAAAAATAAACACGTAAATATAAACATTCAGTGCCGCTTAACGCAAAGATAAGCGGCTATTCCAAACTACTGATGACGAAATTAAGGTATTTCTTAGCGCTCACAGAAATGCAGCTTTGCTAAAAATTACGTGGAATGGAAGAAAAGAGAAATCAACTGCAGTGCCGGATTCTTGTTAATTCAAGCCTTTTAATGTTAGTGCGTCGTGTAAATAGGAACTACATAAGTACAACAGGAGTCTCATTTCCAAACAAATTATGAGAAACACAAAAAACATCTCCCTCAACTACATCCCAGTGCCAAATGTGATGTTCTGCAGTTTATATTTTTGATCATTATAATTCATATTCGTTGTTAATGTATATATAGAATATGCTATGTATTTTTTTATATATATATTTGTCTCCTTTGTACTGAATTTATGCCCCTAGCCTAGTGCTGTGATGGGCTTGCTGTAGTTGCAATAAATGAAATTTATTTACACTGAGTGGCCACTTTATTAGATATACTTATCCTTTTCATGAAATGGAGCCCTCCTTCAGTAACAGCATCATGTGTTCGTGCCATGTCATATAAACATGTGTGCAGATATATAGGGATGCAGTATGTGCGCAGAACAGTGCGAGAATGGGAAAGACTAAAGATTTAAGTGACTTTCACCGTGACATGGCACTCTGAGCCGAATGCGCTAGATTGAGCATCTCAGAAACTTGCTGGGGTTTTCAAGTACCACTGTGTCTCGAATGTATCTAGTTTGGTCTACCAACCTTAACATCCAGCACATGGTGATCCTGTGGATGATGAGAGAGGCCAACGAAGTCTGATAAAACTTGTAACAAAAAAGCAACAGTCAGTACTACAGCGGTAAGAAAAAAAAACGTTGCCTAGTCAGACGAACCCTGGTTTCACACTGATGGGAGATTCAAAATATGGTGAAAAAAAGCATGCGTTAATAGGGACATCCTACAGGTGTCAACAATTTTGTGTGGTAATAGCAGTGTAAAGGTTGCTCCCTTAATACTTGTGGAGCAACATTTGGCTACCACAAGTTATCAGAAACTTTTTTTTTCTGACCAGGCGCATCCCTTCATGGCTTCACTGTCTGCGATTCGGGCCTACCAGCAGGATAATGAATCGTGATACAAGGCCAGAAATTCAGAACTGATAAGAGGAACATGCAAGTGAATCGAGCCTATTGCATTAGCCTCTATAGTCACCCGATTTCAATCCAATTAAGCATCTGTAGGATGAAGTGAACAAGCTATTCAGATGAGAGATTCACAATCATCCAATTGTGCGGAAAGCAATTGAGTCATCACGAATGAGCATCCCTCTGGCAAGATTTCGACAACTTGTTGAGACCAGCTTGTTCTGAAAGGTAAACGGAGGAGTTACTCGCCGTTAAGTAGGTGTACTTATTTAACATGAAAACTCAGTGTAGAACTAAGCAGATGAGATTAGTCTTAATCGTCCACCAGCAGAACTATTCTGTAATGTAAATTGCACTGAAGCATTTGTGGATGCAAAATCGTGGAAATGTTAAATTTTTTCACTTCAAAGAGCACTTTAAAGATTTTCAGACTAAGATGTAGTCTTTCTCGAAACCAGAGAGGAAGTTTATCAGGTAGGGTAGGGAAATCTTCCCTCAGCTCTCCCCCCTCACCCCGCGGGGCTTCAAGCAACCCTCAGATATCACTAAGCAATTTCTCCCTCTTCTAAAAGTAAACTTAGAAGTTGTACAATGTTGACGGTCGCCGTCCGTCCACACTGTCTGGAAAATACAAATAAAATGGAAGAACTCTTATGGCCTTCCCCCGTGAACGGTGAATCAGTTATTCAGTGTCAGGCGAAATTTATGGTTTCTCTCCTCTCGGCAACTCGGATATTTCATCCCGCAAAAAGCAGACGATAGAATTCAAGTAACATTCTAATTCACTAGGAGGACTCTCACTGGTTGGACCAGTTGACCCTCATCAAACAGTGCAAGATCACTACTTTGCTTGTTGGAAGCTTGAAGTAGCGGAACTCATGTTTAGTCTCTATAGCATCCCTTATCTCTTCCATTATGCAGTATGATTGATGTCTTTTGAGGTTTTGATGGGCATCAGGGGAGATTCAATCTTCCTTACATTTCGAGAGTACAATTCAAAAACGGAGTTTGCAGGCCGGCCACTAGATAGCCCGCCAGACCGAACCTGTTGGTAACTCTCTAGGAGGCTTCTTCCTCAGCTAGCGTATAATATCGCTGCCTCTGCTCCCTCAGATAGTGAATAGAGGGAGTCCGAGTAATGTGCATAATCCCGTTATGTCAAGGAGTTTGGTATATTCTTGTCATATGTATGCAATATCCACAAATTTCATTACTTCATACAGTGCCTTCCCCACCTTTCTTACTTCTGAATATATCACTAATAGTCAAACTAACCGCGAAAAGATCTAAATCTTTAAAACACTTCGTCGTTCATTTCACAAATATATGTTTCTCTGTTCCAATGTCGATGATGTCCATTTCTGCTTACAGTCAGCACCCAGCCCAATTTTTCCATCAGAATCGCAATTATTCGTTGATTCAGCCACTGCTTGCCCATCTCAGTTGTCATAATTATTTGCTGAATGATTCATTTTGCTTCAAAGGAAGTACTTACGCATATGTCTGCTCTGATATTTCCTGTCAGGAAAAAATTTGGAATCTTTGTTCAACCCACGCTCGGTACTAAGTACTATATGTTTTCATATCTTTCATGTGTGGAGTTTTCATATTTAAAAAAAAAAGTAATTTGCGACGCTCTATACTGACTACTCTTAGATGATACGGAGAAAAATTAAAAACAACAGCCCACATATATTCTTTGATATATTACTCTTCTTGTTATTGCTATATTCCTTTTCTTGTTAAAATTCTGGGTACAATATACATAATTTTGTAACAGACATATTTTTTTTATTCTAATTTTGAAAGTTTTGCTTCTATTAAAAAAAAAAATTCTTGTTTTTAACAGTCTACTATAAAACGACTATGTACTATGTGGAATAACCATTAATTTTTATCTCCTTATTTGACTTTTGTTGATATCACAATAAGTTATCTAGATATCTGTAAATTAATAACAAAACTAAGGTTAGTGTGTATTTTGAAATAATAATCTTAAGGAAATCGTAAAAATATGCTATTATATAAACATGATCAGATTGAGAATTTAGCATAAAAATTAATAGCAGGGTAACCATCCCTTACTGCTGTGTAACTCTCACACAAAGACCTCATGCTGCCAACAACGTTATTCCGATTTAAGTAGATGATAAATCCCATTCTGCTTTGAAGGCTGATGTACAGTTCTTTAGGGCAGGTAGAGACTGAGACTTACAATTCGTTACCACAAGGTATCCTAATCTTAGCTAAGTTCTCAATCTGATCAACTCGAAGGTGCGTAGTCTCCAGACGCTGCAATTTGCAACTTAAGCGCACCCTTTTGTTCCCCTCAGTAAAGATGTGCTTGACCATTGCCTTATGCAATGGGATAATCACTTCCTTACCACTGTTAAGGAGGTGTTTATCCTTGACAAAATCTCCTGAGTTGTCCTGGGGGCCTCTCTGCACTACTCAACAATTTCTTGCTGTCTCCTGAATTTCTGTAAACTATAGTGTCTTTATACGACTGTAAAAGAAAACCTTGAGAGATTTTCGTTTAAAGTTTCGCCTAATGGTAATAAAATAAAAAATAACGTTAAGCCTATTTCTGGAAGGTGCGTGAAAATTTTATGTTGCGGAATTTTTATGTGAATTTTGTGTAGTTTTAAACAGCGGGTAATATTACACATTCTCTACTTTTACCAAATATTTTTCTCTCAAACATTGTAAAAATTCTTTAAATTTTGCGTATGTATGTATATATACGGTGCATAGTGCAGTGGTGAAGCCATTTGCCAAATGATGTTAGATGACGTGTTCAAAATAATGTCCCTGAACTATATTCTGCTCTGCGGCGATAATTATAGGATAAACAGGAAGGGGCATACGAGTAAAGCACTCGCTAACCAGAAATTATAAACTCCTCTCATCATAATGTACGTAAATATACTAAGAGCACCTTAGTTACAGTATATTGTGCTATAATGTTGCCATTTAGTGATTAGAGAGAGAATGTGCTTTGGTAAATTCTTGAGGATTATAAGAGTTTTGGGTCAGAATTCGTTTTTGGTGAATTTCTTTAACATACTATGAAACATTGATTTTTGTAATTTTGTACATTTAATTTTCCATAATCTTGTGAAGTCATTTTCCGTAATATTTTGGAAATGTAATTCGAACCTTTTCATCTCTCATTAAAAAGAACGTAGATTCTTGAAATTCACATTCCTCTCGATACCTTGTTAAGTTTTAATACTAAGTTCAGTAGCAGATAGTGTAATATGGTAATGTTTAATTATTAATTGCATTGCTGAAATATTTTGTAACGTAATATCTGAAATAGTTCGTTTAATTTTTACTTTAATGGTTACTACAAGTTTCCATTCGAATGCTTCGTAAGAGGATAGATAACATGATTCAGAATGAATGGCCGAAGGCGATTTCCCTGTAAATAGTGAGTTCATCGCTTTTATAGCACGCTGTCCAGCTATCAGATAATCCTAGCTTAGAGATTCCTTTCTTTACCCAATATAACTAGTGTACCGATCTTAAATTAAAACCTGGTACATTACAAGATGAAATTGAGATAGCGAAGAAAGTGAAGCAGTCAAGACAATGAAAAAGTTTCATTTGTCTCTAGCCCATGCACTAGCGACATATGAAACTCGGCAACGACTCATCTAGTGACCTGCCAGGTAATGCACTCCCCACTGGCCTCAAAATAGAACAGAACGTTATTTTATGGAGACTGTCGTCAGCAAAATGGGAGTAACACTTTTTCTAATAAGCACAGGTGGCTTAAAACCGGGGTTGTCTGCAAGGAGCTACAGATCGTGATGTTGCCAACAAGATGTCAGTTTTTAAAGACGATGAAGAGAACAATATTATTCATGTGGGGAATAATGATGTTAAGTATATACGGATTTAGGGGTTTTGGATAAGTACAGGAGTGCTGATAGTAAGTTCAGAATGTAATTCTCTCTACAACTCTATTCACAGAATATATAGGTCTTGGATTAACTCACGACTTCAGGGACTGTACAAGACTATTATGGAAGAATTTTTGTCGGCGTGGCCAGCTGTAGTCAGGTAGTATTTTGTAGAGGTGAATACATTTGAACAAAGGTGGTATAAAGGTTTTTGCTATAAGAGAAAAGGCCTTTAAGGTTCAGGGGAAACTGCTAGTTAAAGGGGGGGGGGCAGAGGTAATATAGATAAGTGTTTATCTGATCATTTGGGTTAAAGTAACGCTTGCACACATCACACCTGTATCGGCCACAAAAGCCGATATTGGCAATATTGCCGAGCGCAGCGATGTTTTAAACGAATGGAGAGATAATGTCAATAAAATGAGTCAGTTTGACCTCTGGAAAGGACAAATAAAGCGGAGATAACATGGCTTACATCTCAATTTAATTCAGAAATTCGTCATTATGAATTTCGCTATGGCATGTATAAGGTATAACGTATAGGAGGAATAGGCAAAATAGGAGAGGTGGAAGTCATTACTCTTCTTACCAACTCTTACCATTACTCTTCTTCAGACTAAGAGCGCCAAATGAATTCCCAACTTCGGACTTCACACCAGCATAGAACCTGTGTGGTGTGAGGGAGTTGTAAGCAAAGATAAAATGAGAATTTCGGGGGATGCTATGGACAAGAATATTGTGAAAAATATGACGAGAGCTTGGTTGAGCAAGACCCAGTGCCTTATTACGAGTTACTTCAATTTAATTGTTACTCTCTGGAGCCATGAGCAACAACTTTTTTTAAAAGAACTAGTGATCGTTACGTGTATCAAAATGCTAGGAAATAATCCGGAGCAAATCGACACTCAGAAACCAGCAGAATCTTAGGCAAACACTAGAATAATTCTTAGTGATAAAAGGGTTCAAAAATGAGGTTGGTTTGGTTGGTTGTTCTAGGGTTTCAGGCGCATCAGCAACATAGGTCATATTACTCCGTATATAATATATCTGTAAATTGCGAATATTTTGTGATCGATTTTCTGTTTGCTGGACAAAAAAAATCGAGTTTCTGGGATCAAAAACCATGCTATCGTCGCCTAAAACGACTAGCGTTGTGTAAAAGACGCATAAATATTCCTCAGGTCTTTGGTGGGATTCAGATCTGTATCAAGTTTGTATAATAAATAAATAAATTTTCTGTTTATACTCCTGCACGACAACCAAGTCAGTAGAGTTTACAATAAATCGTCAATACAAATATTTATCGTATTTAGTAGTCACGGGCTTGAACCCCGGTCCACTCAAAGGAACGCGTGCTATGCACTCTCGCTCCTGACCGCTCGGCTACGTCAACGGCCTCCTCACACAGGTTGAAAACATCCTGTGTGGGGAGGCCGGTGATTATACAAACTGCGCTATCCACGAGGGCTTTTGTATCTTAACCTAACTTATAAAACATTTCTGGCCCTTTTACAGTTGATTATGTTCAGCCTCAGCGACACGAGGCGGAGTTGAACAGACGTTGCCACTCATTATATATACACACATGTCCACTTATATTTCGTAGTATTTCTGACCATACCAAGGTTCTATGTTATCTTTATTTATATTATGAGTAATCTCCCCCTCTAATACTAAATGTCAATAAATGGTTCTATTTGTCTAATTTTAATCTATTATATCTAAGAGCAGTGTATTATTACGTACATGTTCATACTCTCATCCTACATGAAGCAAGCGGTATTATATTCATCGTTCGCTATGAAAAGAAAATGAGCAACAAGCAGTGATAAGTATCCGCTCTTATCACTGCTCCCAAAATTAAGAATGCTACTATACCGAAATCGTTGATAACTATTTGCTTTATGCCAATTTGTAAGCAACGTGGCGTTGAATTGAACACACAACATGTGTGTAGGTTAAAAACAGAAAGAGTAGAGGACAGAAGTATAAGTACAAGTCACCTTCTTACTATCAGCTCTGTAAGCTTCCTATAAACTTCTATTTATCCGCTTTGTCTCTGATAGAGAATCTGAACATTCTTCTATTTTGTCCGTTCAGATATTTTTTCCCAGTAAATAACTCGGTCACTACTGGCATAATCCCCTTCCTATTTTTACCCAAAAAAAAAAAAAAAAAAAATAGACATATGTTTTCTTCTTGCAGCTTTGCGAAAGACTTGCTTGATCTTCACTTCAATGTCTTTCTTTTTTAAAAAGTGTGTGTGTGTGTTTTAACCAAATACTGCAAAAATAATTTGGGTTTATTCCAAACGAATATCTACTAGTTATTTGCCGATCAGTTGATGTTTTAAGTAATATATTTTATATAAAATATTGATATTTCAAGTATGATATTAAATAAAACATGTCCGGAGCACGATATTCCGCTTATCACTCCCTTCCACCCCCACAAATTCATAAAACTTTTCCTAGTAGACGGCGAGTCTCACCATGAAAACCACAGGGGCCATGACAGACAGCATAAGCCTGTAAATATTTCTACACTGCGTGTAAAAGCTGCTCTACAGTGAAACGGCGTTTGAAATCATACGAAAGGTCAAAGGAGCTCAACCAAAGCTGTAAATCCTATAGAGGCTAATCGCCAAGTTAATTAATAAATAATTTAACTAGTATTGATTACTGGTATATCCTAAAAAACAAAACTGCTTAGAGTTAAACAACGTTTTCGGTATTTCTTTATCTAAGGTAATCTTTACTATCTTCAAATAACATTTTTTTTTTTTTTTTGTTGATCAGTCAATGTGTAATTATTACGGCATCAAATGCTAGAATGAACCCATCCTACAACAACATCAATTACCATATCCAAATTATGGCACCAGAAATACCTTATAAACAAACAAATGGTAGCTAGTCCAAAATGCATTCAAGCTGCGTCATCCGATAGTCTGTCCTGGAGAGCTGTGATCCTGAACTCAGTCTCCATCAGTCTAATCACCAGATGGATTAACACAGTGGTTTTCGACCTCTTATTTTTTAACAACGGCACCCATAAGCAATTTATTTTGTTTTGTGGCACCCTTACGCAATTTTCTGCCTGTTATGTCCGACCCTCTCTCTTTCTCTGTGTGTGTGTGTGCGCGTGCGTGCGTATATTTATTTATTATAGATCAGCACAAAATTAAAAAGATACCGTACAGCTTTTTATAACGAAATACAAATTTAAAAAAAAAGTTTAAATAACTTTAAACCAAATTACGTGTCAACCCTGGAATGTTGTTGCAGCACCCCGGTCGAAAACCACTGGATTAACAGTACATCCATACTACACAGCTTCAAAATGTCTAAATTCCCCATCTCTAACTGGTTCTAAATGTTTTAACATAAGACTATCACATGGTCTTATCCTTATGTTAAAACAGAAGCTACATCGCACCTGGAAAGAATCATGGAATGTGGACCATCGAATTGCTTTCTCTAGAGTTCGCACCCGGTTTAACTGTATGAAGTCCAGAACTATCAAATGCTGTTATGACAATATACTACGAAAAAGAAAAACTTCTTACTCTGAGTCCCACGGTGAATTTCCCAAACAGCTGAGCTCTAATCAACGGCATGATCACATTACACGATTTAACGAAAACATGCACCGCACAACGTTTCCTGCTGGCGAAGGTGACGATCATCTGTCACAATCACAAAGGCGTAACTTATTTCAGTTATCAAATCTATTCCTTTCATACACAGCAGGCAACGACAGAGACTCGCAGTTAAATGTTTAATTCAGTATATTCTTGATTCTCTTTAAGCGATCTTCAACGATGTGCTCACTAATCGCTTATTTCCTCACCAGTGGAGTATCTATAACATAAGACCAATGCCACAAGAATCTCACCTACCCTGGTCAGCCACGTCGGAACTATTGCGAATGCCCCCTACCCTCCTAAAACTCCTAGGGAAGACTCTTCTACCTTGCTTGACCAATCAAATCCACCTAGATTTGCTTTCGCATTTCCACCACTCAATCCGTTATACTATAAAAAAGGTACTTGTAACAACCAGTGTCACCTCAGCTTTTGAACGAAACACTGAGCTCGCGGTCACCTACATTGACATTGATGACGTTTCTGACTCTGTTAATGTGCTAGCTCTTCACAAGCTGCTGGCATATCACCACCACACTGGAGGAGATCTGCAGAGAGTTTTCTGTCCTCAAATTTACATCACAAAGCCATTAAGCTCCATGTCGATAACTGAAATTACACCAGCCATACCTCTTCTGGCATTCTACAAGGAAGTATTCTCTCTGGGCTACTCTTTACAGCCATTATATCCAAACTCATCAATAACAGATCTTATGTCATCACCTATGCCAGTGATTTGAAAGTTTTAACCCAGATCTCAGCAAATGATAACACTGTCGTAATCTCGGAATGATCACCAACACTATATGACCTTTCCGAGTAGCCAAAACAATTCGGACTCAAAATCAACGCAAAAATCCTAAATGTTCAGTATTCTCATTAAAACAGAATCTATAATTATCAAGCCAAACTTATTACGTTCCTAGTCCCATGGTCCGAAAGCATACTGGATGTAGTGTTTGAGCCTAGGCTATGGTTCAATCATCACTTGGAACTGCTGCTTATTCGTGCGGGGTGACTCCAATAACAATAATATGCGATATATGCATGAAAATCAATAATAGTCAAATACTACATGCCTGTCCTCTACCCACCAATCGTGCACGCAGCTGAAATCTGGTTACCTAAATTAGGCTGTCTGCAAACATAAGCTCCCAACTCAAGTGAGAACAACTGCCATGGCTCTTATTTTATCCATAAAAAGTCTATCTGAATTATTCAAGTAAGGAGGCTTACCATCACAGTAGAGCTCGTCCCCAGTTATTTCTTCGAGTACGAGTTGTTGCAGGTGCATCAGCAACTTAGGCCATATTGTGCCGTACATAATACGTATGTAAACCCTATGTGTTCTGTAGTATACTTGCTGTTTCCTGGACGAAAAATCCGAGTGTCCAGGAGGAAAAAACCATGCTACCATTGCCCGAGACCGACTAACTGGGACACGTTGTGAAAAAGACCCATTAAAATTCCTGACATCATTCGAACTCAGGTTTTTCCACCCGGTGTGGGGAAGATGGTGATTATACCAAGTGTGCTATCCACGAATCTGCACCCAGAGAACTCCGCCTGCTGCCTGCTCTCAGAGCTGCCCCTAATCTCTGCTTCACTCAGAACTGCTGCCTTCATCTTGCTTATCGCTTTATACCACAGAAAAAGCTCCAAAATATTCAAGCACTCGACAACAAATTTTTCAAGTGACCGGACGTACAGAAAGATATGCTGCACCAATTTTTCCCTCAGCTGATTGCAATCCATTCTGCTACATCAATGCCATAAATGACCAGAGCTTGTCAAGTTATTTGTTCACAGCACTCCACGGAAAAATATCCACTAGACTTGCCTCTCCAGCTAATAAGTGCCGTAATGAATAGTGAACAATAACTATTTAACATTGTGTCTCCAATGGTGTGACTATAATCAGCATTGGCTGCTCCCAGTTTTGCCAACTACTTAGTCTAATCAGTATCCTGTATTATAGTATATGCCTCATTATGTAAATTATGTCTGGATATACTTACTGCAATTTACTTATCATTATTTACTCGTTACGTATAATTTCAATAAATATCATGTCAGTCAATCTTGAAACCACTTTATAAGACCCCTGGCATTAAAGCCATTGAGGATAAATCGGTTATATAGTCTAACGTCATAGTATATATTATTTTAGGCACAAGTATTAAAGATTCTCTCTCTCTCTCTCTCGAAATCAATAAGATCACTGTTATAAATAATTCAAAAAGGCATAAGGATCTCTCGTACTTTACAACTTTACCAGTGTCAAGTATCGAGAGACCCTTTCATCATTATGTCTTATATTCGCCCTTTAACAGGAGCAACTGATCCGGACTTTCCTTTAATATGCAAACTTGCATGTTCTCTGTTAACTAATACATTCAGAGCGTCAGTACGAGGTCGGCTGAAATGCCAGCTAGGCCTGAATCCAACAAAGCACACCTGGGATGTTCTAAGCAGTGGGGTATATACAATTTATTCCTTCATAATCCTGACTGTTCCTTGCTCCAGCCCTTATGCAAAAATAGGAATTGATATTTCCTGCACTAATTAAGGGTGTCGGCCTTGCATGACAGTCGATGTCTATCCACGGAGATCGCAAAGTTTCATCAGAGTGAGTTCACATGGATTATGGAATGCCACTTTTCACCACTCACGAATTCATCTGTATAATGGTATAATTTCACATCAAAATTGTCGAATCTTTATGCACTGTTAAGCCAAATATGTCGGATTGTCATCATCTAATGAAAGATTTTTGATCTATTTAACGTTTTTACGTTCGTTACTGAGCATTCAAACATTCGATACTACTTCAAGAACCTTAGCGCATTAAGTGAAGAGAAGGAGGAAAAATTTTAAATGTTTAAAGAAAACCATACTAGAGAGCGTAACATAATACAGTGACTGTTGACTAATTTGGTGTTTCTTTAGAAATTTGTCTGTTCCTCGCAAGAAGTGTGAGGAACGGACAATATTCTGAGACACACGCATGTCCACATTAGCATCTCTTAATCGCTCTATTTGGGAAACTGTCGGTCAGGTTTGTTTATTGTTACTTTTGAGCAAAAACGTGATGGGACGGAAAACAACCAACAGCAGATTTTGAATGGGCATCACCAAATTCACTTTCAGTAGAAACAGAAGGCGTTTGTTTCATATGTATACCAGACTGGCCAGTTAATCCTTTGGCGAAGGCCAGTCCCGGTAACCTAGCATAGACTGAATAAGAATATAAAGTGTGTGTTATTGATCCTGTGTACGGTTTTATTTTCGCATTGTTTTCCAAGTTTACGGAAGAATAATTTGCATTAAGCTATGAGACGCACACCTGACACTTGGCGTCCCACCAAGTGGGCGTGGTTGCGCCGCAACCTCAATTATTCACCAATTAAGGTAATCGGGAAGGATCTGTTTTAACACGAGGGAGGAGTTCGCTGAATGGAAAGACTGTTTAAGCATAACGAAAAATATAAAAATGTATCAGCAAATAGCAACTATGATATCAATATTCTGTTCACTGCATCAATTTGGTTTTTACTCATCGTTTTTTTTTTTATATTGGCTAATCACACGAAAACTTTTATTAACAAAGACGTACCACAAGCGATAGAAGGTAAAACAGATGATGCAGCAGGCCACAAGTTAAAGTGCGCAGATTTCTTCATGAAAATGGGCGATTACTGTAGGGTAGTCAGAGATAGCACGTTCATTTATTATTTTAATTATTTGATTATTATTATTTAAATTTATTTATTGATAATTTTATTAACACGAAAGTTCAGGCTATATGACGTCGGTGTAAGGTCCTGTATCTTTAAGCTAAGCGTGATTCATTAGGGTCAATTTCTTTATTTATGGTATTAATAATAAAATTTCACTTCCTACTTTTTCCCTTCGCATTTAACTCATAGCAGAAGCATAAAGTTTCTGCTTTAATTTGTGAGGACAATGCGCTGTAGAGAGGCTTATATACTCGTATACGAGGTGAGCGTTATTAGCTCTAGCTTATCTAGTAGGCATGTTATGATGACCTTTAGTGCTTTTAGTGCCTTGTATCCCTATAATGTACCCTCATCCATCAGTGCATACTGATGTACTCTGACAGCTAAAGTAAAAGAAAGTTACCAGGCGGGCGGACAACAGGTTTATCACTGACGCCGCAAATCATTTTTATACCATGAGCCTATACCCAGCACAGAGAGAGTATTGTATTCTCTGAAAATCCTCAGTCCATTGCAGCAATTTAGCTTATTTAAGATAGGTAAACAGAGCACGAAAAACAAAATCTCTCCAACCTGTGAATCTCTCTCTCTCTGCCTCTGCATTATCTTGTTTCCAAACTGATTTATCAGTCGGAAACCAGGACTCGCACAGTAGACACTTATGGATCAGAAGAGCCGCAGAGAATTAATATGAGCTGGCAACTGCATACGAAAGGGAACGCCGGAAAATATAACGCTGAGTGAAATTGTTATACTTGAAGAAAAACAGAATTAAGTGTTAGTATTTAACAGAAATAAATAATAATAAGGCAATGCGGCAGAATTATAACAGACTCTTCCAGCATTTAAGGATCACTTTCGAAGTACAACTGCAAAAAATATTACAACTTAACTAGCACACACAGACTTTAGCACTATTAAATTGAGAGACTCTTCTCCCCCCACAAAGAATTTACTCATAGAGGCGTTATCATTAATTCTGAACAAGCGTGACAGTCCTCCATTAGAATTTAGTGACATAACGAAAGAGATCATGGTTCTATTCCGTCTTCTGATGTGACCCAACGTATCCACTTTGTTTCGACATATTTTTCTGCATCTTAATCTCTAAAATGTTAGCAGCATTAATTTAAACATTAAATAGTTCGTAATTCCATTTTCCCCACATTTTGTCTACACATAGCTTCGTATAATCTTTGCATTTATATTTGCAATTTGTTTATACAAATATAAACTCCTCGCTTTGCAAAATGTTCCAATACAATGATGTTGTGCCCTTTCGTGATATCAGCGGTGCAGTGAAAAAGACTTCCTGCATTGTCAACGTTTCATGTATGTTAACTTTAAATTTAATGAAAACAAAGTGCGAAATACCGCTTAAATTTAATGAGCATTGCATCCTGTCCGCCATCTTGTATCTGAAACCCTATTTCAGCAAGATGACAATACATTAATCACGCTGTGGAAAATCCCATACTTGACGAGGAAGAGAGTTGGCCACTTGAAAATGTCTTGATAAGTACTTTTTTTAGAGTTTATTCTAATTTTGTCAGAATTATAAATATTACCTAAAGAAAATACTTTTTGAAACTTACAAAAGTGGTCTCCGACTACTCGTGATGTGCAAGCTACTTTTAAAAATACAATCCTAAGAATAACGAAGCTTTTCTCAGTTTGTATGGAAATTTGGTTACAGAAGGAGCCGCACATACGAACAGACAACTTTCTGGTTACACAACAGCACTTCCACACACTACATCACTCTAGCATCATAATGTCCAAAGTGTAGGGTTTTCTGCCTTTTAAAATGAATTCAAAAGCTTAAGTAAGGTTTCAAGTATTTCAAAGGCAATTCAAAGGAAAAAAATCATAGGAAAGCCCTTCATAGGGCTGATGACGCAGTTCGGCATCACTACAAATTCTTGAGGACCAAATGGTCCTCAAACCACTTCTCATTGCGCGCATAAGCTTATGTTTTGGCGCCATACGTTGAATTTACGAAAAGATATTTTATCCGAGCCAGAGCACCCTACTCATTTTCTCAAAAATTCAAGTTTCATCGCCTTAAGAATTTCGGACTTTCACAAGCATCTAATTTCAGGCACTGAAATTGCTCGAAAACAAAGAAGTCAGAGGGCGTTAACTTTTACCATCACCTCTTATATATTTGGGAATCCTTCACGTTTTAATACTTCCCAGATCTACAGGAGGATCTTTGTCGCATCCACTCAATCTCCAAGCTGCAGACTAAACGTTCACCTGCTTGGAGAATTTTGTTTACCTCCTTACTCTAGGCTCTTACACGCCATAACACGAAACAAACAACCAATCAATATTGTATGCGGCTCGAAGTCTTTTTGTTGTTTCTATGGTTACGGCATATCCGAAAAGTTTACGCTGGTTTAAATATAGTACAGTTTTCTCGAAGGCGAGAAAAAAAAAAAGAACAGAACTAAGTCAAGAAAAATAAATAAATAAAAGACGCTTGTTTTCCCTGAAAATTTCATTACAAATCGTGAAAGAGGAATCTTTTCATCACAGCAGATACTCCAGCAAGCTTTCACAACAATCGAGGTTCAATGGAGTAAAGAAATGATTCGTAGAGATCTAACTTCCACAATAAGCTAGAAGTCATGTGAGAATTAGCATTCCGGTAATTCATAAAGGCTAATAACGACAGCTACGCGATGTGCCAACAGCCATAAAAAGGCACTTGGCTCTTCCTCCCATAGAGCGAGAGAGATAAAACGAAGCAAGAAATACAGTGCACAAGAGGTTAGTCTATTGCCTTGTTAGTTGAAAGGCGATCGAAGGCCCGAGTGACTAAGTTGCTCCCTTTGAGACTACGTGTTTCATGCTCAACCGCTTTTGATACTTCCCTCTCTGGGGAAACAATAACGGACAAATACATTACACACTCAATAGTGGGCGGCAATGAAGGTCTTACAAGTGACAGCAATAAGCTACTGAACTGTCGTCTGGTGGCGCCACCGTCTGCCCGCTACATCGGCCGTCGTCGACTTGTTCGCGCCTTCACCTGAAGTCAGTTACTGGAGAGTTAGTGGTGTGTACGGACGTGCGCGTGTTGCGTTCCTGGATACCATCAGTCACCCTCTTTCACACTTTTCCTAATCGGGATGGTTATCGTTGTCGTGGTGCTGGCAACGTTCTGCAAAGGTGAGAAGCACGTTTCTGCCTTTATTGATGTTAAATATCAAATATTTTTCCTTTTGTAAAATACTGCGTGCGATAATCCTTTCGTCTTTTCCTTCCGCAACCTGTTATTTATTAACACGCCCCAAATACAAGATGGTATCTGTACCGCGGAGTTTTTTGATCACGATAAGAGCAAACTTTCTAGGTTGCTTACTTTTTGTTTGTTTTCCTAAGGCAAATATTGACGCTGTCTCGCTGTAAACTGAAAATGTGCGAACAAGGCCAAGCAAACAACTATGTATTTCTGGGTTTGAATGTTTATCCGATTTATTCGCAGATAACATTTGAAATATGCGACTCTGTTCTGTACGTACGTAAATAATCATATTCAATTAGAACAATGAATACGATTATTTTAAAAATCCTGAAAAGGATTTTATTATGGATTATATCACCTTATAAACTAAAATAGAGCTCAAGGCGTACCAATATTTCATGAACAGTAATTGTGCATGTGTGGGTGGATTTGTACTAGTTCTCTAACGCTTATTTAGAAGTTTAAAAATATCTAGGCTCTTAAAACGAAAGAGAGAGATCATCTTTCAGTGTTTGAACCATGTACCACAAATAATGTGTCTTCGTTTATGTTGAAAATAACAGCAATATTCCATATTACTGTTATTTTCAACATAAACTTCTAAACTTTAACGACAGCAACAGTGTGAACAGTTAATAGATGTGTTTTTCCCCCTTTTTACAATAATCAATGCATATATTCTGAGATATAGATTAACTATAACAGAAACAAGCTTTATTTTTGTTTGTTTTCCAACAATTCTCTCCATGGATCTGCGGAAGATATGTAACATTATCTGAGGACTTCCAACGTAATATTATATGTAAAGTGAACCTATATTTATGTAATAGCTTTTTAACTAATTTGCGTAGCAGACTTTTAAGCTGTGTAGATGCGAAAAAATATTACTGAAATATCTACTCTTTTCTAAAAGGCAAATGCACAGCTCGGACTAAAAAGCCCGTTAGCATATTTCATCGACGTGTAATGAATGAAGCATGGCCGTTTTTATTAAGCATCGCTGGACGATGGTTATTTGTTGAACACAGGTTATCCATTTGGAGAGGCGAGGCATTAATAATGGTCCATATCTGTTCATAGGAGGATGGCAACAGAATGGATCGAAGAATGTATCCCTTAAAATCTTTGTTTTGTTTCTAGGTTAATGCTCGTAAAAAATGAAATACTGCTTTCCTCAAGCCGACTCGTATGTATTCTAGATAATTAAGTGCAATGCTTTCGATGGTGTTAGATTCAGAGTGTGAATTCGAACTTAAAGTTTATGATTACAAGGGTATTGAAATACAGGATGTATTATCCCTGTTTCTTCATAAGCATATGAAAGGTGCAGAGCAAATTCATGGTTAGCGCAACAAATTGGGGAATATCTACATAGGAAAATGTGCACATTGGGCTTAACAGAAAATTACCAGAGTTTTATTCGACATAACGATTCTCTCTGCATTTATGTTCCTAATTACCTTATCTACTGTAGGGATTAAGCATAAAGCAATATTGCAATATATCATTAATAAAAATAATTTTGCTGTGAAGAAGGTTCTGTAAAGTCGAACAGAACGAAAAAAAAAAGCATATCTTCAAGGTTTTCAAACTTGAACAACTACGAATGGAAAGTTCTCTCCACAGATAAAAAGTGACTTCATTATGATGTTCACTAATAAACACACCGGATTCTTTTAAAATTGCTACTGAGACCATCTTTAATCTGGAGTCTTAAAAGCTTGCGATGCACATCCCAAGCTTTTAAGACTCCAGATTAAAGATGGGCTCAGTATTATAGAAGATATAGATTATGGTACTTGCTGATAAAAACCATAGTCTGTTATTGCTGATCACATTTGGAAATGGATTCCCACAGGAGACGTTGGTGCTACACAAAAGCAGAAACTTATTCTCAACTTGCACCAGCACTTTAACCTTCAGGAATTCTAATTGGTAAATTGTTTATTCATCGATTATTTATGCAAGAATTTCGAAAATGTATACCTATTCAGTGAAATCGACCTGGCAACCCAAAGGTCGCGAGTTCGAACCCGCCTCGGGCTTGGATCAGAGTAAAATGCAAAAACTTTGGGAGGTGCATTATGGCCACAGAAGCCGATGCGCCAACAACTAACAAAAAAAAAAAAAAAAAAAAAGAAAGAAAAAAGTGAAATCGGCGATTTGAAATCGACTGCCAATAATATATCGTATTTAAGCAGATCAACGAAATTCAGTTGTATGTGGTTCGATACGTTGAGCTTGACTACTTTCAACGGGGAGGTCATCATTGGATGCCAGAGGCCGATGCAAACGCCAAATGGAAACGCCAGTGGTGCTATTAACAACAGAAGAAAGTTTGGGCAGACCGCATAAATGGACAGAAAGAGACTGGAGGACGCTGAGCAGAGTAGGGCATAGATCCATTAAGTCCTCATTGCGTACTGTAAATTATAAATTAGAAGTAAAGAAGGCCGAAGTAACCGATAGTATTACAAGGACAATAAATAGGGAGTTGCATCGCATCCGATTTTAAGAAATGTTGCAGCACATAAACCAAACATCATTGCACGCAAAGCAAAGCGTTGGTATGATTGGAGCAAAACCCATTGTAATTGGTCCCTGGAATACAGAAAGCTATGTTATGCAGTGACGAATCACGGAAAACGTGATTCGTCACTGGCTGTGTTTTAGATGGCTGTGTTTCAGTCTGAAGAATGCTGCACAATGTGATTTACCAGAATATATCATCCACTGTGAAGTTTTGCTGAGATGCTGTCACGGGTTGGGTTGTTTCTCATGGACTGAGCTTGGACCATTGGTTCTCGTTCCTCGAACAGTAACAACAAAGAGCGGAATTGTCCAGAATATCGATGTACCACATCGATATTCTGGACAATTCCGCCTTTCATACACTTTGGCAGCAGTATAGGAAGAACGCTTTTCTATTTCAGCATGACAATAAATCACGCCACAGTCTGTAGTCACTTTGTCTGAAGAGATAGAGATGCTAAAACATTAACTGGCCTGCCCATAACCATACTGAATAGCTTTGGGGTGAACAGGAAAGTCGGCAGCTGGCTAGGCCAACAGCGCCCGCGTTCAGTAACTGAATTACGCTGCGATGAAGGAGGAACCGAAAGATCACCTTCCTGTTTTCAAAAATTGGTTCGACAATAAGATTGTGTAATTAAAACAAAAATTGTGCCACCACGTTATGAATATTGTTTAAATAAAAGTTCCTTTAAGACATACGGGCACCGGGCTACTTTCGGCAATACAGTTATGAATATATGACAGCATTTATGGCAACAGAAACCAATATTTCATGAGATAACAGTTACATTAAAAACAAATTCCTGCTCTAGAAAGATTTCTTTGGGACATTATTTATATTTCGGATTTTTGGGTAGTCGGACGTTGGGACTTCAACTATTTAAATCGACATGAGATTATTTTGAACCCGAAATAGAAAAATACCGCTGGGAGAAGCCAAGAAATTCATTTCTGGGCGAAATTTTCCTAAAATGCATTTGAATCACTGGAAGGAAAAAATGTGTTTTCTTTATTTAAGAGTACGATTAAAAATGCAGACTCCTGGTATTCCTTATTTGTTTCCTTTTAATGGTACATGAAGTCATTCAAAAGGAGCTATTTCAGGCAAGAATTAAACTGCTCTTGGTGGAAAAGCAACGTGAATCCCATTTCTGTCGAGAACAATGTGTTTTAAATAGTCCAAATAATTGGATCTGAAATTCAATTGCACTAAGATCCTTTTGACTTTATTAATATATTTTCGCGAATTTTGACTTTATTAATATATTTTCGCGAATTCGCAGTTTACGAAATAGTTTTAGCTGTTAACTTTCTATCGCTTATAATATTAATATGAAGTTTCATATACTTTTTGCAGATCCCGATGGACCGCCTAAAAGAGCTTGAGAAACTCTAGTCAAAATTAAAAGATGATAATCTCAGTTCATACAGAATACCGTTACGGTATAAATCCATTCTGTATAAGAGCATGCAACTCAAATATCGGTTGCCACTATTCATCTGGAAACAGGGTGAGATTGTTGGCAAGCATAAGCCGCGCTTATTAATATGACCAGAGAAATACATGCGTGATGGAGATGTGGTCCCTAGAACTGGCACATGACGGAAATCGGGCTTTAAGTATAACATGAATTACTCCCTGGGGCAGGTGACAGGTCACGCAACAAGGTGAACGCTACTGCACTCTGCCTGCCTCTGAATGCTACAGTAGCGAAGTGTATATATTTAATGAGTCCCACTCAGTGGCCTCTATTATGCTATATGAAATAATTGCCTAAGGCCGACAGAGCTGGCGAAACTACCTGCAGTGTTAAACACTTTAGTACCAGCCGAATGCTCATCAACCTTGCATCGTTGCCCTACTCTATCATGCTCGCTTTCATAAATGGACGTACAGCATTTTATTTATGATGCGAATTTGGGAGCTATACTGTGCAGTTTACATTTAGCAACCGATGTCATGTTAACTATCCATTTTAGGTTATAGAGCTGTGATTCGAAATCACTCAACTGTAAAAACAGAAAACGATATTTAATCAAAACTATAGATAGAGGGAACTATACGAGCGCTGCGTAACTGTTAGCACTAAGGCGAACGGCCTTGCTGATATACTTCCATAAGTGTAATTAGAACGGTTAGTGAAATATATGTAAGAGGAACCCCTAGAGTATGTCTCTAAGCATTTATTAATTATAAATAAAATTTAGTAAAGAGATGTCCTGTGAGAAAATGCGACGTTGTATTTCAACTTTAAACCATGGGTTACCGAATGTCGTTTATTCTCGTTTAGTTGGAACTATCTGATGGGTATCCACTCAGAGTGCACACTGCCCTTCCAAAGGTATTTCGAACATTTATGTCTTCTTTAAAATTATGATTACGGACACCATCCAAAATGTATTATATGTACAATAGCCATCTTCGATTTAGGCTGTTAATACCAATTGAATAAGGTAATAAAGGGCATAAGTTTAATAGTGTAGTGGCCAGACCGATTTCCACCCATATACAAAGATTTCAGTTTTCGGTGCCCGTCGCAGACCGGAGGAAGATGTAATCAGTTTTTCACTCGGGGACCGAATTAACCGATCTCTCTTTTTTTTTTTTTTTTTAATCCACATAACAAGCTGCTCTATTATGAACACACATTATAGACTAATACCTAAAATGCGCACAGCAACAGGGAAAGAGGGGAGGGGTTGTTCTTCAGGATACAGAAAACAGAGATAAGCCAAGCATTATTATCACCATTGCTGTACACTGATTGGTGATAGTAATAGATGCACAAGACTAGCTGGTGAATAAATGAATATCCCTGCTTTCTTTTATCGCATTTTATGTGCTTTTAATTTAAGAGCCTAATGATGGGGCAAGTTAAGTTTAGTTCAATACGCTGAAATTACTATGGTGGGCCAAATGTAGCGAGATATCCTTTAATCTGTATGATACAAGATTTGAATAAATAATATAACTATGAAAATACGAATATTTTATTAAAAGATTATAATAATCAGAAGGTAATGTAAAAGGGGTGTCCATCAGCTTCAATAATATTTTTGGAAATTCTCTAATAACTATTGTCTTTAGCAAGTCTACGGTCCCTAAATGACATTCATCCTATTTAGATAAACTTCCACACAATAGCAATAATAATAAAGATGACACATTTCGTCGATGCCACCTGTTCCTAAAAACAATCCAGCACATCACAGCAGGATGGAGGGCAATCACCAAACGGGACACGAGTAGATGAGCAGGATAATACATGAAAGCTAGCGAAAAAATACCAGTTGATTAAAGAAATTGTACCTTGATTTTTTAAGGAGTCCTTATGTGCTGTAATTTAATAACTAGATCGTATGTATAGCTTAGCTTAATTTTCTCACCTCATGGTACCATGAGGTGAGTGCTGAAAATTAAGCTAAGCTATACATACGATCTAGAAATTGTACCTTATTACAAGTACGGACCTCAGGCCGTATTAGAGACCCTACTCACAAACTATGCTGGGACCGAGCCATAAAAACGGACAAGATGGTCCCGCACAACAAACCACACATAACCGTCATCGATAAGAAAGAAGTGGCTACCTGCCTGATCGACACAGCGGTGCCCGAAATCAGCAACCTCAAGAAAACCCAACGAGGAAAAGATCAGGAAATACACAGACTTAAGACAGGAAGTCAAAGAAATGTGGCATATGGAACAAATAATGACCATCCCGATCACCGTGTCAACTACCGGCATGGTACCATAGGCCTCCGAGAGAACACTTGCATGGGACTCCAGGAAGCCGGGATCCTGAACACCTGTAGAATAGTAAGAGAGTTCCTCGGCCAATAGTAATAACAATAATAATAGCAACCGGACACAACCAACCAACCATGCACTTAGTACCAGTACCCGTTACGGGAATGAATAATCCCATAAAGGAGAGAAAGGTTTTTATTTATTATTTTTTAAATAGTAATAATAACAATACTTTGCAGAGTTAAATATAGAAACCTTGGCGACTTTTCAATAGTGCCACAATGGCCTTTTTACTTTCCAGGAATTTTTTCATCTAAATATCATTATATAGTAAGGTTATAATGAGAAGATAACATTCTACATGTAATACATATCATCCCCTTGAAGTCACGGATAAGTAAATTCATTAAAATGCTCAGATAGGCGGTTACACCTACTGTACGATCGAGGGGAAAAAGGTCAAAGAATTCTGGCGATCAAAGTTCCTCCCTAGAAAATCAGGGAAAGTCAATTTCTCTTTTGAATATGGACAGTATTTAGCTTTCCAGTATACAAGAATTATGGCGATTGACAATTACATCTAATTTTAAAACCACATTTTCAGGGCCAATAATTTGTTTGGAGCCGAGGGGAACTGTTGTAAGCATCGATAATTGCACCAAACTCCTCCCAATTACACAGTGTACTTGCATGTAATTGGCAGATATAATGGGGGATTCATGATAATCTTTAGTTTGTTGGAGTCGACTTTCCCGAATTCTCATTATAGCTTTCTATATTAGCTGCATTGTCTTCGTTTCAAATTGTCCTTAGTCAAAATCTTGTAAGATCGGCCACTTTGTTCATATTATCAGGGATTTGTGTTCTTTTGTATACTGCAGATCTTAATGGTGTTGTAGTAGCATTTGCTTACAGTTCCCACCACACACAACCTTTTCATTTTAATCTTTTTGCATATAATTCGTTATTTGTCCTTTCTCAATAGATATATATATTTTTTCCCCCATTACTCCAGTCAATATCTTAGTTTCCTGAAGTACAAACAGCAGATATCAGTTCATAAATTGGAAAACAAATAAGACTTTCAGCTATATTAAGAATGTTGTCTTAGGGTATTAGGCGTATCAGCGACTAGACCATATTGCACCGTATATATTATGTCTATAAATTGTGTGTGTTCTGTGGTAGATTTGCTAGACAAAAAACTCGAGTTTCCGGGAGGAAACATCATGCTACCCTCGCCTCGGACAGACTAACTCATCCACATTGCGAAAAAGGCTCATTAAAATTCCTCGCGTCGCTGACTGGGTTCGAACGCAGTTCTTTTCCACGCGGTATGGGAAGGATGCCGATTATACCTATTATGCTACTCAGGAGGGCTACATATTAAATTCGTCTCATAAGACGAATAGTCTTCCTTTCGTTTAGCAGTGACAAAGTTCAAATGGAGTGAATTTGTTCTCTTTTAAGAACAGCATCAAACAAGGAAACTTAATAATGAGGTTTCCGTTGAATTCATGGGTAATCCGATTAAATATTCGAAGAGCCGTCTCTCTCGCTAATCCACAGAGGAGGAAATGAGTAACTATACGCGGGTCAGTTTGACCATACTGGGGGCGGGGGACATCACGGTGTCTACGGTGAAGAGTGAATTACAGGAACATTTTTAAGTAAATATCTTAAGTGAATCACGACGTGACTGCTTAAAGGAAAAATATTGCTTACCCAACCTGTAATGTGATGTGAATACAGAGGATTTTTATACGCAAGAAAAAACTTGGAAATTTTACAGGTGTTCGTTAATAAGTAGGTCGTATTTTTAGAATCGATTCAGTATCTAAAAACAAAAATGAAAAAAGTTAATGCACACACGCGTCCATTTCTAAATTGTTATGGATATATGGCTGTTTGAATTTTAAAAAAAATGGCTATGTAGTTTTCATTCGTAAAAAAAAATAATAAATAAAAACAAGCATTTTATATGTGTAATAAAATATTTATTCAAACAAGCTACATGGTAAACTAGGTTCTTCTTGTTATTTTAAATTTAAAACTCCATAGCTATTTTTTTTTAATTTAAACGACCATAGCCTTGTAACTGTTCAGAATAGAACACTGCTTGTATAAATTTATTATTTATTTTTTTTTTTCAAAGTCCAGCCGGCATGTTTACGAAACACCTATATTAGACTTTCGCAAACTACCTGACGTTATCCCACATAGAATGTTTCCGTACAAGCTATACCATATTAGGGTTTTATTAGTATCATTAATTTATTTATTTATTGAAGAAGGCGGTCCCAGCCAGCTTTCTTTGCAACCCAACCATCTATTGCAATACTGTACAAGTTTTAACGTAAGATATACCACCACTAGTTGGTGGTATATTTTACGTTACAACGTTAGGTTGAGGTTAAGAACCTGAGGTTGGTTCCGGAGTGGATAAAGAACAGTAAGCATAGAGCTGCTATTAATGATTATTTGTCAGAGTGAGCCATGGTTATAAGTTGACCTCAAGAAGGCTCAGTGCTAGGGACACTCATTTCTAATTTTATTTAATAATATCGACGTAGGGTAATATACCGATATTTGCAAATTATACGGAGATCGAGAAGATTGTGAACAATGCAAGTTATGCTTAGCTCCATAATTGGAGATGCTTCATGGATGGTTAGAGATACGGTTGTTTTAATGGTGTGAAACGTAACGTTTTGCATTTTGAAATCACACAAAAGGGTGTAGAGTCAAATTTTGGTATTATAATAAAATGAGATATGCCAGGAAGGAGCACAATACCTTTAAGTGATTTACTGTACCTTTTCATCTAGGGAGAAGGAGATTGGACTCGTTCGAACACAAACTGTTGGCAAGAGATCATTACAGTACAACTAAATTAGCTAAAATTGGCTGTATATTCGATTCGACATAATCAGTATTCCGTTGCAGAGTAATATTTTTAAAAAGGACTCGTCAGGGACTAGTTACATACGCAAATAGTTTCTCCCCTCAACTATATATATAATAAAACAGTTTATCAGTGGAATACTAATAACAAGCATTTACCTCCGGAGCGGCTATCGCTCGTCAAGTGTGTTACATTAGTTACAAAGTAGATTTTTGTAAAAACAACAACACGTGACATTTTGCTTCCACTAGAGTTACACTTATGATAGCCAACACTGCTAAGGGATAAACTAGACAAAAATATACACGAAGTGATAAGCGATTTATGGAGAAATCACTTGACCTCACCTCGCTTCTGCACTATGATAGGCCGCACAGTTTTCTTTTGATTTAGTTTTTTAAAAGAATGATAAATTCCAGGGCATCAGAAATAAATACACGGCAAAATTATGACTGAAGTAATGGCCACCAAAAGAAAAAAATATGAAGTTGACGAAAAGTTAAAGATTATCGAAAGAGTTGAGCAGCGGAACAAAATGCAGTATATTTCCCGGGTGTGGAATTCCAGAAGGGACGATCCGCAGTTGGATGAAAGAGGAGGAAAAACTGCTTTCATTTGTAGACTTCGTATAAGATGCAGTAGGCCTCCAAAGAAAGAAAACTAGACTTTGTGACAACTGTGATGTGGACCAAACTTATACAAATGGTTTATACAGAAGCGCAGTGAAGGAGTATCGATAAATAGAGAAATTTTTGAAAGCACAGGCGCTTAAATTTCGCAAGCTACTTGATGGACACGATGACACATTTGAAGCTTCTGAAAGACAGCTTTGGAAATGGAAAGCTCGTCATGAGGTATCCCAGGTTAGTATTGTAGGCTACATGCATTTCGTGACATTACAGGTCAATGAATTCACAGATGAACAGTTGTACAACTGTGTCGAAAGAGCGCTGTACTATGAACTTCTCCCCGAAAAGTCACTGAACATTAAAGATGCACCCAACAGAGGGGGGCATCAAAACTAAGGAAGTGAGAAATACTGTATTACCCGCCCAAACAAGACTGGAAATCCCAAGCTAATGCATTGTGTATCGGCAAAAGTCGAAGTCCCCGATGTTATGTTATCTGTGATTTATGAAAACAGCTCCAACGTTTGGATGACGAGTAATATTTTCGCTTCATGATTTGAAACTGGGATTGTACCAACCGTGAAAAGCAACTTACTTTCCATAAAAGTTGAAGAAAAGGCTCTGTTACTCTTGGATCACTGCCCAGCTTATCCTGCGGCTGATGTACTGAAATCAAAAGATAGCAAGATCAGTGTGGTGTTTCTGCCATGGAACGCAACTGCACTAATTCAGCCCATTATTCGAATATTCAGACCCTGCTACGTGTTGAACTATTCCCTAGTGTTGTGGACTCAGAAACTCAAGTTTTAGAATTTCTGGAATAATTAACACTGAAAAACGTTACATACAATAATAGATTAGCGTGGGAGAAAGTAAGATCAGCAGCAATTGAAAATTTCTGAAAAAAAAAAAGGATTGGAAAAGAGGACATCACTAATAATAACCTTGATTTAGCAGCATTTTCAGAACAAGAAGCAAAGGCTCCTTGTAACGTACTTCCAGTCTTGGAGCAAATTACCTGTATGCTTGGATTGAAGTAGACGCAGAAGCTCCAGTTGCGCATTTCCTGAACGAAGAAGAAATCACAGCCTCTGTGAACAGTGGAAGCTCGAAACCATTAATGAGGTGATGGCGTGGTTAGAACACCAGAGCGATGGTGAATACCTTCATTTATTGCATTTGAACGCTATTAAGAATTATGTACTAAAAAACGCTGTCATCATCTGGCATACTAAATTACATGACTATTTCAGAAGGGATGCGTAAAATGTAAGCCCATAACAGTATTGTGTAATAGTAAAATGTAATAGGAATGGCATAATCTTTAAATTTTATGCCTTTTACTCTGTATACTTATAAAACATTACTTAATAAATAAATTTATTTACTAAAGTGTATTAAGTTAAAAAAACCCAGAAAAATGGTATTTGTTTTCGACTATAACGTGCTTCACATTAACTTGGGTATCAAAGTTGTCTGACACTCTCGTTATATCGAGGATGCACGGCGTTTAAGTATGGACGTTTTACCTAAAGAAAGCTAGAGCTTCTTGAAAGAGTTCAATGATTGGACTAAGAAAGAATTGGCTAAGAGAAGAAAGAATGGGGACAAGGAATTTGTCATATATATGAATACGATGACGAAGAAATCTAACCAGATCTTGCCCTTGTGCACTGGATGTCGGAAAGTCAGATAACCAGCTGACGTTGCAGATGAATTGAACAGGTACTTTGAATTGTTATTTATTGATGAAATATCCTTCATGCTGAGAAGAAGCAGTGCGAATGAAGCTGAACCACACAAAATTACTGTTTTCGTAATTACAGATGATTGTTTATTTAAAAACCTTTGAGCATAAAGAGAAGTAAGGCTCCCTGAGTTGATGATATATATTCATCAACATTCCTGTAGTTTTGAGGGAGACGGCAAGGGAGTGCATTGAACCACTGACCTTAATTATGAGGGCACGTTAGGCTCGGAGGAGATTCCTTCGGATTGTAGAAGTGCCAACGTATCGCCAATACACAAAGGCGGTTCTAAGGGCGAAGTTGTCAGGAAAAATCTTAGAGGCAATGATTAATCCATGAACATTTAGATAGATATGACATTTTGAAGGACACACACAACATGGCTTTGTTAAGGGAAGGGAAGTCATGTTTAACTAACTTTATAGGCTATTTTGACACAGCTGCCCATGAGCTGGATTTAGAGGACAATTTCGATACAGTTCATTTGGATTTTTACAAAGCATTTCACTCTTTCCTCATGGCAGGTTACTGTATCAGCTTTGAACAAGTTGGGCTTACAGGTAAAATTCTAAGATTGTTTGCTGGGTGGCTGCAGGGCAGAAGGCAGGGGATTGTGATTAATGGATATTCTTCAGATTGGCGTAACGTTAGGCGTGGGGTTTTTCAAATATCGGTTCTTTAATCACACTTGTTTCTCACTTTCATAAATGGCATCGACGAAGGGAACGAAGGCGTGTTGTCAAAATTTGTGGATGACGTAAAGATTGGCAGAGTCAATAATGATCACTATCAAGCACGCTCCTTTTGGATAACTTCAAAGATGGTCAGAGAAGGGCAGCTATGTTATAAGGCTGCTAAATGCAAGGTCTTACACTGTAGGAATAACAAGCCACAAATAAATTATATACTTAGTGGGGTTGAATTAAAAGCAGCGGAGGAAGAAAGGGATCTAGGTAAACAGACAGCCAGGAAAGCCCATGGTGTCCTATCGATGGTTTATCGAACGCTATCCTGTGGAGATAGGGAGGTCATAATCGCACTGTCTAAAAAAAAATTCTTGTTTATATTCCGGCAGAACCACCAGGTCAGTGGAGTCTACAACAAATCAATCAATACAAATATTAATCGTATTTAGCAGTCATGGGCTTGAACCCCGATCTACTCAAGGAGTGCAGTAGCAGCGTGTGCTACTGCACTAGCGCTCCAATTGTAAGACCGCATTTGGAATACTCTGTTCAAGTATAGAGACCTCATCTGAAAAAAGACATTGAGCTTGTTTGAAATGGTCCAAAGATGGGCAACTCGAACGGTGAGATCGGAAGGACGACCGTATGAGGAAAGACTACGGTTATGTGGGCTATTATGTTACCTTGGCAACCAGGCACCTCAAAGGTGACGTGGTTGAGGTTTATAAGGCTCTGAGAGGATTAGTAAAATGAATGAAAGTGGAATTTTCAGTGTTGTAGAGAATTCCAGAACTAGGGGCCATAAATTCAAATTTCACGGGTTGAGGTTTAGATTAAATTGTATGAAGTTTTCTTTTAGCCAGCGAGTCGTTGATTTCTGGAACAAGAACCTGTGTGAGAACGGCAGCATATAATTTGTGTTTTATTATCTACTCGGTATTTTTTTGGCAATGACTTCCTTGCACTATATGGCGAATTTCTCTAGTAGACAGCGAGTCTCGCTATGAAAACAACCTGCCATGATAGACAGCATACCCCTATAAATATATCTACACCACATGGAGAAGCTGCTTTACAGTGAAGTCGGCGTTAGGAATCATACGAACGGCAAAACGATCACTATAACCATGAATCACTATAACTGGTCTGGCGAGACAGCAACAGGACACCCATATGAGGAGAGCCTATGAAGATGTAGGTTATTACAGAAGTCCTAGCCTAGGCATCGTGGGGAAACTGACTGAGATCTGTAAATAATTTGTGGGGAGGTCGATAAACAATGGTGCAAATTACACACTGAAATGGGCCAAAAAACGACAAGGTACAAACGCACACTATCAGAGAAAACTAATTTACTGAACAGGAAAGTTGGACCAGCTTGTCGTCGATCACTGGAATAAGCTGCCTTCTTGATTGGGCGAAGTTGACAGCGACAGAAAATTAATTAATGTACTATTTTTTGAAGAAAACAAAAAAAAAAAAAAAAAAACACCGGCTTCATCGCATGTTTTGGATTTTCCTATAACTGTTTTTTTAATGCTTTTAGAGAAATGTTGCTCCATAGACCACAAATTGTTACATTGTCTTGGAGGCCTAAAGAATATAATTCACAGGTACATAAAAAAATTGTAGGCGAATGAGCCGTATATATCTGCATTGCCCACTGTGTTGCAAAAAAGCAATGAACTAGTATTAAAACTACTTTCGAATAAACTGATACATCGTTTGTTGTACAATGGGCAATGCAATAAGATCCATATCTTCTACCTAAACTCGATTTGAATATGGTACACCGAGATTCGTCACTCCATTGAAGGGTTTTTGGCAATTTTATTGACCATCTACGGCATTACTTGCATCACGTAAGGACAGACTGCTGATTGTGGTTGGCGATGTTCGGCTTATGAGCCGCTGCTCTCAAATTAGTTTGCATAATCGAACTAATTTGGGGTCCAACATGCATCCGGAAATATTTGTTTTCATAGATACCGAACCTTCCCGGCTGCATAAGGAACTTAGAAAGGTGTATAAGGAAGACGTATGACGCACACAAGTTACACAACCTAGTTGTTCTCATCATGGCCGATTTCGAGAGGGGCGTTTTTGCCATAAGTCATACTCTGGCTTGTAGATTCGTCCAACTGCTGACAGCCTATACAATCCAAAGTGGACCATTATTGATGCTATCATGAAATGGGGCGGCAGAACAGTTTCATGATGTTATCAGGAAATGTGACAGTACCGTTCCAATCCAGCAACGCACAAGCAAATAATGGAAGATCACTCCACTTGATTAGAGGTTACTCGGAAGAGCAGTATGAAAAGTTCGCCAGAACATACTAGGTATTGCCTCCACATCCTCGATTATAACGGTAAAGTGGTGACGCATAAGGGAAACACCACCAACCGCAATCAGCGGTCTCGCCTCGCATGATGCAACGGATGCCATAATTGGTCCACACAACGGAAATCAGTTCTATGGAGTAGCGAACTGGACATGTGTTTATGTTATGTTGAGTGGTTCCTAAACGTTAATTCAATCTCGCTGCACCATATTCCGATCAGATGGGTGAGTGCAAACGTAGAGGATGTCTGAAATATTTCTGCATCTTCGAAGATGAAGTTTGGAAGCGGTGTAGTTATGGTATGAAGTGTTTCCTATAGTATGCACTATGTCATTTCATGGTTACTGCCGGAACCATGAAAGTCGAAGCCTACCTTAACATTTTATGTAATTCCATATTACCTAAGGATGATTCTTTCGTACAAACCAATGTTTGTTTTGGGCAAGATAATATAACATGCCATACCGCCGGTACTGTTCGAGAATGGTTCATGGATGTGAATGGACAAAATTCCTGAATGGAAGGAACTGAATTCAAATGTGAACCCTATTGAACACCTGGACGTCGGACGAATCGGTAACTCAACTGGTTATTGGTCCAATAGGAGGAAAGAGGGACTATATTCGTTACAATATATCGTACGTTGGTGGAAGGCCTACCCAGGAAGGTGGATTGTGTCCTATCGGCCAAAAGGAATACCAAAATACTACCGAAATGATTGACACATTGGTGTCAAAGCGAAACCGATAAGTGCTGGCTATGAATACGTTTTGGAAGGTTGCGTATATTGACTCAGAGTACTTCTGTTCTGGGGGGGGAAAGAACAGTTTTTTTCCAAAATGACTACTACTAAAAATGGCCTTATTAGCATGGGCGGAAATTAAGTCTGAACAAGGGTAGATACCTGGATTCGTTGGACGAGAAGTTTCGCCAAAAGATTATTCTCGTGATTTGTGCATTGTTTCTGATGTTACTACAATGCATAAGATGCAATGACCGTGTGCATCGTAGGGATCAATAGCTCCCCGCTGTAATCATAATGGTTTACGACCGTTATTCTTTTCCACTATGAGAAAATACTTGGATGGATTCGATTCCCTTTCTCAGTAGATGCTCAATAGCGCTTCCGTAAAGAAAGTTATTTTGTGGCATTTCATGGCACCGTGGTTGAGTTATCTCTCTCTCTCTCTCTCTCTCTCTCTCTCTCTCTCTCTCTCTCTCTCTCTCTCTCTAATATATTCGTGAAAAACAAAAAACATGCTGTTTCTTTTATGTTTCACTATAGGATGTGATACATGTCGAACTGAGATGAAGTCTCAGTGCTAATTAATATTCTGGAGATGAATGTTGATGAATCAAGCAAAGTTGCAAGACACTCTGAAACGAAGTTTGCAGTAAAAATTCCCATTATCATAATTCTTTCATGTTTTGAGATAGTTCAGGATTGAGAAATTCAGTTCGTTATTTTAGGCCTTAGAACTCAACAGATAAAAAATAATGCATCACTAGCACACACACACATACTTAGATTTATGTTTTGTTTTCGAAATGCTGCTGTTTACCTAGATTATTAACGAAATGCCAAGTCTTCGTATGGACTTCCGTTTGATTGTAATTATTATTTTTCTTAATCTTTCAAAAGGATTTTCACCTTTCTGTTTCTATTCTGAGAAAGAGTATGAAAAGGATATGTCCAAAACTAAATAAGATTTCTACGAATTTTATTATTCCCGTTATTAATTATTGTATCAGCTGAATTCCAGTAGAAGTCCTTAGTTCAGCTGTCTCGATTTCATCAGTATAATCTCAGGACCAAGTAGCCCAAGAGATTATCTTGTACATGCTAGAGTAAATTTGACGTTATTAATTACCAATTTGCACGTGTGGTTGTCTTTCGTTACTAGAGAGAAAGATGGCAAGGCTGCTACAATCTGCTTATCAACAGTGGAATGAAAAATCTTCTCTAAGCCTCTGCACGTCACACGAGGTGATAGACATTGACATAATCTGAAATTTGAGTCAGCGGCTTTAATGGAGAACGGGCATCTAACGTAACTTAATGCCAAAGCTACCTTATCGAACGAACCTCTCAAGTATACCAAGCCGTGGCTTCCTCTGAAAGTTTTATTCTTTTCTTCTTCCACCCCCCAAATCTTTGTGTTTTTTTCCTCTCACAAATTCTGCTTTCTGACAAATACAGCTTTAAACATCACTGTGTACTAAACTGTCTAGTATGAAAGCAGGAAAAAAAGATCTGGAATGACATTTTAACAAAAATATCGCCGAGAAAATTCTCAGTAACGTTTCTGGAAGCAAAAGAAGTCGTGAATCCGCACATTAAATTGAAACGATAAGGTTTAAACGACACTAAGATTACTCGAAATACCATCTTTATCTGGAATGCCAATGCAATTTTGCCTGAAACAAACAAAGGTTTCATTCTAACATCGCTTTCGATATATAAAATCCAACTGGTTCGAAAGAATAATAAGTCGATAATTCTTTCCAACTGATATATATATAAACTACTCCCAGATCTCTTTTTCAGAAGTTGTGAATCGTAGAAGCTGAACTTTATTTCTCTTCTTTGTGGGTTAAAGAAGAAAGTAGACTTTTCGCATTCAGTGCTTACGAAAAGTAACAAGAGAAATTTAAAGCATTTCGTATCACTGCAAAATTTCTAAGAATTTCCAAATATTGAGGTGAAATAATAATAGTATATTTAAATTATATACCGAAGTGCATCCTTCATTAGAGGTAATTTAAACAAATTTCCCACGTAGTTAATTTCCGATAAAAGAAAATTCGAGCTCATTTTTAAGATCAGCATTTGGATTCAATACAGATATCAAAATATCATGAAAATAACAATTCCCCATTCATTTGTATATGCTTCTGATACATTGAATGCAATATTAATAATGGGTTTCTGCCTCAAGTCTTTTTCTAAGAGTTAATATAACATGCCGTTTATGATGGTTGTACGGCGCAACGGAATCTTAGGTCATACAATCTACATGCTATGCGGGCTGAAAACTCTGGATCAACTTGCCATGCAAAGCAACACATACTCTATTTTAAGGATCTACCATCGGACTGTATTTCAAAAACATGGATTAAACAAAATCGCATTGCAAGCACGGTTACAGTGATATTAAAACCCAATGGAAAGATATGCTCAGTGCCTGTTCGTTGGTGAAAAAAATCCCATGAGCAGCAATTTCGTGCATGATAGTGCTTATTTTTTTTTTTTTTATTTGTGATATTTGTGTAGCCTTAACGGGAAAATTTTCTCAAAGGCTCTTTTTAAAATGTTATTAATTTGCAAGCAAATAAAATAAAAATTAATACATAATTTTGGGAACCAATTACTAGTATGACTCACAAAATGCGACTCCATTTATTCATATTTTAATTTATGGGAGTTTAACGTCCAACATCTCTCAATGTTTCAGTTTTGATTTTAGTTAGGGCCAATCCAAACCGGCTAAATTTATCGGATAGGTTCCTTCCCCCCCCTTGTGGATGCTGGGTTAATACATTCGCTACACAGCTTCGCAGTAGATAAGAAATATAGGCGAACTCTCCTTAAAAAGGCAGTAAAATCTGCTCCTGAGCACTCTCCCATGAACGCTATAGTAACAGCTCTCAATGTTCCACCCTTTCTGGTGCTGTGCTGAGATGACTTGCGATCTAAGTATCACAATTCGTGAGTACCTCTGATTCACCAGAGATAAACTCTGCAAATCTGTGCTCAGAACGGGATTGTGTAGTTTGTATGTTTGGTTCCATGATAGCTCCAAGAGTAAAGTGCTAATGTACTGTGGTATTGGACCCTTGCCACACAGCTTCTCGCTATTCTTCTGAACTGTTTAAAGGACGCTAACCAAGATAATATTTGTATTTACTTCCTAATATATGTGTGTGACGGTATGAAAGAAAAACGGAAGAAAGAAGAAATGAAATTAGTACAGCAAACATCGGTGGCTGAAAAGCATTATCTATTACGTGTTGCGAAAACATAATTTGAATATAAAATAAGAATATGGCGGTCGTGCGGCTTGCCAAGTAAATGGCGAATATAAAGAATACTAGTGCGTAACTATAGCAACAAACGAAGCAGGGGGGGATAAATGTAGATAAAGACATTGCAGAAAGAATACGCTCTTAATATAACTTAGAAAGACTTCCTATTAATAAGAAAAATAAATAATATAAATTTACAAAAATGCCAATTAATTCAAATTTAGCGGCTCCCCCCCACCCTTGATGGTACCAGGTCCAAACTGTGTGAAATATTACTATAAACGGAAAACGAAAATAAACTACAGCAATATGACTACACGGTGAAAATAAAATAAAACAGACCCACCACTGCGTCCGATCTCTTCAGACGACCACAAGGCCAACAAGGGCTGGAGGAATCAGAGCATTTCGAATATAAAACAAATCGATCCATTGCTGACCTGATAGATGCACTACTCAATCCGCCAACGGAATACATTTGAATAAAATACGCGTACATAAAAAAAAAAACTATGTAAAAAAAGACTATATTTAAATATTGGTTTCTTCATTACTTGAAGAGAAAAAAAAAATATATATATAGACATACTCGTATATTGCGCGCATATCTTGCGTTCTTTGTCATGAATTCGTTTACTATAAAACATTTTTTCTGAAACAAAACTTGCTTAGATTAATTCATGCTGCTAAATACGTAAGGGGAAAAAATGACATAAAAAAGAATGGGTTTGTCAAATTTTAGTAAGCGTTCGTATGTCTCTTAAAATGAATATTATAATTAAAAATGCAGGTGAATAAAACAGGTTTTTCTCGACCACACCCCATCGCTTGACTCCATTGCGTGTGAAAAATCATTTGAAGTGTTCTCGATAAACTTCACTACTGGGGGGGATGGTAATCTTGTATAATTACAACCAAGTCCCAACCCTCTACTGTTTTTTGTTTTTTTTTTTAATTTCAGACCAAAGAGCTCTTGAAGTCTGTGAATGTCGTTGTTCTGATATATCGTGCTGATCGATGGAGACTGAATTAAAAATAATTTCCTGTGAAATGAGAGTTTCAGGGCACGTAGCTCACACTGAGAGTAATTAGTGGGCCGGTGCCAATAGTGACACAAAAACATGGCACCACAACAGGGTGGTGACACATCCTCTAATGCGTGCTACACACAGCAAAATGCTCTCAGCTTTTTTTTTTTTTTTATTATTTTTTTCCATTTATTTTAGTTTATATTTTTTGCATGATCATCTCGTCAACCGAGATGCATTCATTAACTGGAGAACCTCTTTTTTAATAATCGTACGCAATCCTTGTATTGTAATTAATGTAAAGGATTTATGCTGCATTAAGCCGAAGGTACAACAGAAATTCTGCATTAATTACAGAAGGTACAACACAAAATTCTTGGGGAAAGCCGAGATATACAATAAAGTTTACGTTTGTAACGCACATAGCGTTTAATCCATTTATCCGCTACTAACCAAATAACAATCCTTTCAAATATATGACAAAATATTTCCTCACTCACTTGAATTTGCTTTCAGGTGTACACGAATGCCCGACAACTAGCTACTCTCCAATTTCCGAAGAAAAATAAATTTTTTTGACGTTAAAAAGGATTTTACTGGCGTTATTCCAAAAATTTTGTAACGAAAAACCGTCATACGAAAAGCGTTACGAAAATTTATTCCAGTCTAATTTATTTTCTACTGGACAAATTTACTTTTGCACAGAGCTTCATTTTAGCTCTATACTAGAGGAAAAACTTTCAAACCTCTGAAAATTGCAGTAGTTTTTCCAAGATAGTCGAAAATATGAACACGTGATCAAGAACATTTTCTCATGTAATAAACGGGATAATGTGGACGTATAGCATATCGTTGGAATGCTAAGGAATTTAGAAATCGAAATATCAAGGTTTTAAGATACAAAAACTTTCGCAAACTGGGAAATGCGTTAATTGGAAAACTCATCTGGTTTCAAGTCACTTACTGTTTCCAGACTGAATGTAATTTTTTCTTTACAATTAAACTGTGAGGCTGGAAAATAATTCTGCACTTTTATGAGAACAGTCTTCAACTGGGACATGTCGTCAGATCTTTCGATAAATACTACACGTAATGGAACAACTATAGATGGTGTTTTTAGTCGTGAACTCTTCAATGTAAAAATTATATATCCTACTTTAATCATCACAGACCAATACTTTCAGTAACCGATATGTAATTATTATTAATAAAATAAAAACATTGTTATATTATTATCCATGAATTTTATTAATATCCTGAAAAATAAACGTTTTTAACGCCTAACGATGACTCTTAAATGTAAAACACGTTAAATATGCTACCGGCAGGACACATTATCTACCTGATACAGAATGTTTTTTAATTTTTTAAGATTAAGAGACAGGCGACAAAAATCTATTCGCAGTTCACATAAGTATTCAGCGATAAAAGCATGCAAAATGTATTATTATGACTAGATTTATTAGGCATTGATGGTTGCGAGGATGTGACTAGCTGTTGTGTGTTTTCTCTCCTTCACAGATAGAGCACCAGACACAACTGCTTTCTAAGAATTCTTTTCTTCTCTGTTCTACCCATGCGCTCGCATTAAAACACCGTGATATTGCTGTCATATTGCGGGATCTGCTTGATTAGAGATATTCTCAGAAGGCGGCGTTCAATTACCCAGATTTATTAACATTCCGGAGCAGTCTTGCTAGTGTGCTGCAGAAGAATTACATTTTACCGGAGATGTTGCTGATCTACTGCAGATTACTCTGTTAGGACAGAAAGGATATAGCAGGTTTTTTCATTTCCCAAATGAATATCGTGGAAAACTTGTCCAAATTTAATATGCTTAATAATCTTCAAGTAAAAATTATTTATTTAAGTATATTTTCGAGGAACTTATGCCTGTTACATTAAAATTAAAAATGTCGACAGGGAACGATGTTGATGGTTTTTTTCACCAAAGCAACTAAGACTAACAGGAGTCCGTGTATTTTGTCTATAAGTTGAGTGTATGCTATGGGCGGTTTGTTTCTTTTATAGGATAGAAATATCAGGTTTCCATCCTATAGGATTGCACTTCTCCGGCCGAGACCGAGAAATTGTGCCACGAAAAGGCAATATAATGACTGCAAGGGGTTATTTGGGTTGGTTATCAAACTGAGGCAAACACTTGTAAACTGTGTAACGCAGGTTGGCCACCCCTGCTCTGGAGCAGCGCGAGTAAGCTAGTTATTTACTTTCAGCCAGAATTTTGTCTGAAAACAGAAATTACGGAGAATCCTGATGATGCAGAAAATATTCACAGACTCTTCTGACTCCAAATTGGTATATGCGTTCCGTTCAGTTCAGTTAAAGGCTATGTCTTGGTCCACATTTTCCCACTGACTATTTCAAATGCAGATATCTACAAATCTTACTGAATGCACAGGAATAATATACTGGAGGGTTAATTTATAGAGACAGAATTCACAAGGGTAAACATTTTCCTTGCTTCTTCAGCATTGTGTTACAGAAATAATTCTGTAATAGATGTAACAAATTCGAACCGATAGTGTACTTTGATGAACTGTTACTCACACATTGTAGGTATGTATATCAATTCAGTCATGAAGGAGAAGCCGGCAGAAAATATTCTCGAGCATTGTACTAATCACGTAGAGAGACCACCGACCTAAGGCATTCACAGCTCGGTGGATGCATTATGAGGGGCATTTGAAGAGTTCATGGACTGTATATGATGGGTTCATGGACTGTATATTAGTGGAGTCTGGGAACATGTTGCTTTTCAGCATAGTGTCCTTTGAAGTCAATACACTTTTGAACGGATGCTGTGATGTGTTGATTCCAGCTGCGAAAAAAAATATTCCTTGGGCCTCCAGGAATGCACTGCAGCAATGACGTCACTGTGCTAGAAATCTCATTAATATGCGGGATGGCATATTAATCAGATCTTGTGAGCAGGTAATCCACTAGCAACCCTCCATCAGCATCCCAAAAAGCCGATGCCATCACATTGCCGGCAGAAGGAATCGACTCGGCTCTCTTTGGAGGGAGGAAGAGCTGTGCTTCCACTGTTTGGATTGTACCTTTGTCTCTGGTTGAAAGTGATGGACCGGCGTCTCATCCATGACCACAAACCTCGCAAGGAAATTTGTGGTATCTGCTTGAAAACGAAGCAAACGTTCACTTTACTTGACAACTCTTTTGCATTTTTGATCTGCTTGGCAAAAACTTTGTGACCTATCGTACTGACATCTTTTTCATAGCAAGAACCACTGTTATTATGACACACACGTTCAGATGAAATTCCCAAACGTTGGCAATGTACCAAATTGCCACTCGCCGATCACTCATCACTGTGAGTCATCCTTTCAGGCTCTCCCTCCTTTGTTTAAATCATGCTGCCCACTGCTTAACCATAGAATATGAAGGAACATTCTTCCTCCAACGTTGTAACCATATCCTCACGAATTGCCTTTCGCGTTAGTCTCTCTGTTGACTTCAGGACCTGTAATTAACAAAAGACGTTATTTAAACTGCATGAAACTTGGTGGGTTACTATTTGAATTATTATACATTAAGTACAGAAATTTTTAACACTATAGCACTACATTTTCATACTCAGGCCACGCACTTTTCAAACTCCACTCATATTACGCTATTTTTGGGTTAAGTTACATTTTCACCAATGCTACTATAGCCACCAGCTTATCATTTCTGACAATCGCGTTTTTTTTTTCTATTTGCAATTTAAGTTAAAAATTGTATATTCCATCTCTCGGGCTCAGTAATTAGCTCAGTTCAAAACGCATTATTGAGTTCCTGTAATTCAAGAGGTGCAAATGAAATGTCTTCCAAAAAGTCAGCGTCAAACGAATGAATACATGCAGTGAGTTAATAACTCCTACAAGACTCACGTTATATTTATTGTACAATGCAAACGCAGTCCTAAATCGCTATATTTATTTTAGCAATATGAATACGAATATTAGTTTGGTATAAAAATTGTAATTTTGGTATAAATTCCGAGATCGCTGTAATACAAAATTAACTCACGATACTACATTTATAAGTTTATTCGGATGTTTTCTTCGATAATCTCGAGAATTTAATAAAAATAGACGTAATTTTAAAGCGCAGAATTTACTCATTCGAGTACTTTTTATTATTATTTTTTTTTTTGCCAGCCTTTCTCCTTTCTTAGATGATTCTAGCGTGTCCTTAACCGTTCATTCCTTTTCTTTTTTTTATCCAATTAACTGTTCTAGCAAAGTTTCGCTTTCTTTTATAGCGAAGTTTTTATGTAAGTCGCTAAACAATTGTCGCACTACACTAATTATGTGCAATTTTTTTTCTCTTTGCTCCTTTCAAACTTTTTGACTTCACAGCCCTTTTTTAGAGAAGAAAAATATCAACCACAAATTTCTTTGAATCATAAAAGTTTTTTGAAACTTTAAAGTTAAGATGCCAAATCAGAACGCAGTACTGTCTTATGCTGCGGTCTCAGTCGGATTTGTTATTTGTGTTGTCCCTAGGGGCGATCAGAGATGCTCTCCGCGTGGTCCTGTTTCACGTGAGTTTCATAGAAATACTTATGTTCTATTAGATTTTACTTCTCCTGCCAAACACGTGCTGGCTGTTGTTGTCTAAATGATCGTGCGCAGTTTAGCGCGCGCGCGCGCAGTTCTAACTGGTAGATTAAGGACCGAATCTTGCTGATGCTGACATTGTTCTTTTCTACTGATTCATTTAGGAAGGCGATTGTGTGTCTGTTGGACAGATTTAGAACTTTTCAACCAGTGTATTAGGTATGCCCAGTTAAAACACAATGATGGTCACGTTGCAGGGCGTGCACGCGGTACTGGCTGTTCAGCCTCTGTCGTGTAATAACGGCTTCTGCAGAGAGCCAACCGGAATGTAAATGACTCTCTAAGTCATGTTACTGCTTCAATAGAGATTGGCGTAGCGCTCTGGAAAGAAGTTTTTCGGTTTTTATTTCTTACCGTAATTAATTAATTAAGTGTATCGTGTACCCGGCCTTCTTTTTAGTACCTGCTAACCCCTTCGTTGACGTGTGTAATAGTTAACTACACTGGACCTAGAAATTATAACACGACCTGCATTTCAGTCGACTGTTTAAACTCCATGTACGTTAATTTTTAAAATATAGAGAAGAATAAAGTGAAGTTTGGAACTGCACTCTTAAGTGACTAATAAATAACAGAATAGATCGATCGCGTTGATTACATAATTATGAATATAAAGGGTGGAGCAGAACGAGCCTTTGTTCTAACGATAAATTTTATTTATTTTACTTTTTTGTGGAGAAAAATAAATTTTAGCATTTGAACAAACATGCAGAAGTTTTAGAACTTCAAAACTTTTCAGTTTTGCAGAAAAAGATTTAAGATGTTTGGTTACTTCAGTTTGGAAGCAAATTTCAAAGTGAGGCTACAGAGGAATAGATGATCATTGTTCATTACTAATCACTTATCTTATCCTTAAACGGACAGATTTTATTAATTTCTGTTTAGACCATCATGCGTCCTCCTTAAAGAGAAAAATCGAAATTCCAATTAAAAAATTGTCCATTATATTAGTTTCTTCACTTTTGGAAGTGGTTAATGTGCTCTTTATAGTCTGTAACAACTCTTCGGTCGATAGACCGAAGAGTTGTTACAGACTATAAAGGGATCCTACGCGAAATAACTATATTTTGATAACTATACAGTAGTGATAATAAGAAAAGCGAGATCTAAAGGCACAAGACAATTAGCATGGTCCTTAATTGCATTTTCCATCCTACCTTGGCTCATAATTATGGCGTGTTGTAATATTAATGTTTCGGAACGAGTACTGTTTCTATTTTCAGTCACCTATTTTTGCTTTCAATCAACTAAATTCGGGAGAGAAAGCCAGCTTATATTTGAATAAGAAGTTTCATCATTCCGAGAAATAAGTCGATATAAATATTCATATATCATGATATTTACATAATGGAAAATCTTTTAATGGCACGCTAAGAATATTTTAGAAAACACTGTGGTTGTCTTTCTCCAGAGGAACATTACTTTTAGTCCACTGTTCTTAACAGCGACTGTTGTTTTGCGCTGTCTCCAGTATGTTACCTTGGATCCATTAAATTTTAATGGACTATGTGATCACCAAACTTACCGCGTCAGCAATTACTTTATTTCCATGAATAAACATAACCAGTAATAATCGTTACTGTTTCCTGTTGTCTGTCAAGCAGAATTAGCACACCGGAGCATTGCGAGTTACCGTTTCGTGGATGGACTTTCTGGATAATTTCGACGTAGGCTTAGCAGGTTAATTTCCTTTCAGTTAGTTAGTTTAGGCTTGAAATACAAATACAGGCGAGCGTTTAAAGTTTATTTCATTACGTATTCGAAAAGATAAAGATACAAACCTGTGGTAAAAGGCCACAATTACCAGTGGATTCATTGCACAGAACCATCCAGACATATTCAATTACATTATTTGCTCCAATTTCTGAAAGTAATATTTCTACGTTAATTAATATCTATTAATATTATTTCATGATACTGAACCAATGTATCCGAATTTAAATAAAATCACAGTTCCTATAACTTCTATTTCTAGGAGTGAGAGAGAATACTGTCATAAAAACGTAATTTTTTTTTTCTTTTAAGTAAGTTGCCAAATTTTATACATTTAAGCATTAATTTCCTCAGCGCGCAGATTTTTATTTGTTGTATACATACGATAATAATGATGTAAGTTGTTCAAAAATGTTAATGATTAAAACGGTTTTATTTGTTTTTATTTTACAGTAAGTGAACGTCAAGAATCCTTTGTTTCGTCCACATGTAATTTATTTATACGTTGCTTTCTCAGAGAACACAGAAAGAAAAAAAAGAAGAAAAAAGAATCAGCCGGGCAGCTTTTAGGTTTATGTGCGTGGCAGTCTTTCGCGTGGCTCAGCAAGATCGAACCATCTATCTGAGGACAGATGCATACTCATTAATCATTAGTTAGCACATGACAGTTCCAAGCGACAGCAAAATCGTTTTACTTCCTCGCGCCAGCTAAACCACGAACTATTCCCACACAAGGTACAAAATTACTTTAAATCATTATCTCGACGCAGCTTCTCTGGAAATAGTCATCTGATTTTTAAATCGACTACTTTAATCAACAGGAAACAATGAATAACTATTGGAAGGAGTAGAATACAGTCGGAATATTAATGCAATAAGCTACACCGCAATTTTTCGAGCATTCCATGTTTACCTGAGCGAGAACAGCATTAACGTTAAGGGAAAACGAACATGCGCACGCAGTATGTTGAGGGCGTCACCGAAGCTTAATATCTATTATGTATTTTTTCGACATTTGCACCATCATGAAAAAATATTACGTCTCAAAGGGACGCTGTTCTTTGGAAAGCAATTAATACGATCAATTCCCTTCATTACATGGATGAACGATACTGATTCTGTTAATTTATCACGTGGAAAATAATATAAATTCTGTAACCAGCTGGAATTTCCATTTCATTAACTGAAATGAGGGTTAATTGGCATAAAAGAAATAACGAGGAGACGTACACAGTATACTTATTCATTACTGCTTATTTCTATAAATTACTCGTTAAATATATAACATTTATATCGTGATTTTTTAATTTTTGTCTAGAAAAATAAGAAAAATGTAATTACATATCCCAATACCAGAACTTATGTTGGCGTCACTCTGCTATAAACTGTAATACATCTCAATATATTGTCTTCTCTTGAGGATCACTGGGAATAATTCACTGTACTACCCTTCACATATGCATTTTACTTTGTTAATTAGGAAGTTTATACTTATTTTAGTAATTCATAAGGATTAGAATGGCTGGCTGGGAACGCACCTAAACGTTCCGGTTCGTTGTATTCATCGGTAATATCATGTATACATGTTAACATAAATTATACGTTCTATAATCCTGAGGGGCGTTCTTTCCCGTAAATTTCAATTCGAGTCATGCATCCATTACTAATGCGTAATCTTCGTTTCTCAGTTGACTACAGTTCCATAAACTTCTTCTTCTTCTTCCTGACAATATAACCAGTTTCAACCCACAACTCACTTAACAGAATTCTTAAAGCATCTTCAACTGGGGCCGATTTGACTTTCAGACTTAAGGATGTGCAGTTCCTCCATGAAATATTCCTGGTTTTTTGGACCTTGCATGATGCCGATAGGTGAGCGAACACGCACGTGTACGGACACAACACACAAGAAATAAGTGGCGTGCCAAAGGAAGTAATATGTTATTATCGAACCACCAGGAATCTTCGACGACTCAACTTTGAACTTGTACAACGAAAATCCACGGAGTAGCTTGAGGTGAGATTCTTCTAGAAGTTTGGCAATTTTAAATAATCGGATTCATTTAAAAACTAGCACAAATATACTCATATATTATAATTAGATAAAATTCGTCTTTTTTGTTTCATAATGTCTGTTGTACTCATATTCTGTACAAATAAATCATTCAATTCATTCATTAAAATTCACTCAATACGCGCCCATAAATTTTTGTCCCTTTATAACAGAAATAAGGGAAAAAGTGGATGCAGAACTCTGATTTTCAGAAAATAATTCGCACTGCAAAAGTAATTACAACTTTCCTTGATAAAGAAAAGTTTGCCACCCATTGATATAGCTTTCATGTGCAAGCCAACCTCATAATTAAGTAGAAGAATAGGGTGCGTTGTCCACAGATGGCTTCCTGTAATTATTGTAAACTTCACTTTGCAAAAATAAATATTGGAAAATGCCCGCACGTTGAAAAATATTATAGTGTGCGAACTGATTTTTAAACTCTTCAAGCAGAGGGGGAGACCTTACAAATCAGTATTTCTAAAGTGTTTTTTGATTTTCGTCTTCGAGAGGCAACAGCAAAATATTTTAAAATATTTCCTGTATGCACTGAATGGTGCACCTATGCAAACGAGGAGGAATTTAAAATATTTATTATAAAAGCATTTTAACTTACAAATTTTGTCTAAAACATGTATTTTAAAGTTTGTAACTTATAAATATATATAGCTTTATTAACCATTAACTTGCACAAGTGGAATGCTAGTGAGTTGTTAATGTTGCATAAAAAATATAATTTTCACTTTTATTTTGACGTTGCCATTTTCCGAGTGTAACCTTGTAAAGAAATACAGTTGCCACTTATGTCGACTATTTTTGGAGGCTATGGAATTCTAATTCGTTCTGAATGAGACCTGCTTGTCGCGGATCATTAACCACTCTTCCGATGTTGACACTGTGTACATGTTATTCCAAGGTTGCTATTTCAGCAATAGTCCAATAACAGCATTGGTTCCAAAGCCTATCTGTGATGGACCACACTTCTAAACTTGGCCCAACGTGAAGGGTACTTACTAAACACAATTTTCCTTTTATCCTGCAATCACCCTGCGATCCAACTAAGGATCGTAGCAGTGATCCCAACACGTTATATCATATCAAATTATTTTTGCTGTGGACTGATTCAAATACTTCACTAAAATCCAAATGAGCAATGTTAATATTCTTTGACACATCCAGCTCCATAAACGTTTCTGTCAATATAGCTAAATCAGGTTTGTTTAACATGATTTTTCCTCTAGAATACAATGTTGCATTTCCTTTAAAATACCATTTATGTCTATATGCTTCTTTCATCATCGCCTTCCCACTACTCAAGTCAGACTGACTGAGGTGCAATTAACCCCTTGGCTCTTAGAACCACCTATATTTATTCGCAATACTTTAGTTTTTCTCCAGTATAAAAGAATATATTTCGAATGCAATGATATCATATCCTCAATCTTAATGGCTCAGTGCACTTTCTCTCTCTCGGCGGTCCTTTTCAAATTTCTGGATGTATGACATCAACAGCAGGTTCTTATTTGTCTTCAGATTTAAACATTTTCTAATGGTCTTCTGTAACTACAGTATCGCCAATTTCACAATTAAAATCTTTTTACACGTACAGTTTCCCCTCTGCTAGACGGGGCTTTTTTGTCGTAAATATCGATGCGAACTACTCAATAACAATTCCAGCTGGCATTGTATGACTTTCCAGGATCCATTACGCAAGGGTCTGACCTGATTCGCTGTTTTCTTCTGTGGCTAAAAGATATAAACATACATTGTGTTCATACGTCGTAGTTACTAAGGTTTGTAAATATTATTTCCCACTAAATATGTTTGACCGGTTTTGAAAATCTTCCGTCATTCTTTTTCCTTTCTTCTATCTCTTTAAAAATGACTTATGAAGGAAGCTGAAAGTGGGACGAAACGGCCCATTTACATTCATTATGTGTGTGCGTGTGTGTTTTATCCACGAATGAAACAATCCGAACGTATTCTTCCAGAATAGCCCTACTTAGATATTTTTACTTTTTATAAAGTTGTTCAGAGTTGACCAGATTCATTGGTCGCCTGCATGAAATCAATGTTTCTCTCTTATCCGCGAATATTATTATCAACAGCGTCTTGAATAAAGAAAAATAAGACTTCTAATATTATTATAGCTTTATAAATACGCAAGAATGAGTTGCTGGAAACATACATCGATTGCGAAAGGCTTCTTCGCGTGCTTTCCGCACACCGAACTGGCAGGTGGACAAATAAAAGTGAAAATTCACCTGGCTAACTTTCTGTATTCTCCTCAGGTGCTTCAAATAAAACTGGCTAGGTTTAGTTCACTGGCTATTGATCTTGTAATAACTTGCCACCTTCTTTTCACTACAATCCAAATCCAGTTTGATACTGAGAACATATCTTCAACAATTTCTTCGCACTTCAGCAGATTTTATTTTTCACAGTGAAGGACTGCTTTCCTCTAGAACTGGGGAACCACAAGTGAATATGACATATAAACACCTCAACGCTAGATAAGTAGATTTCGATTTGCTTATGTTCAATGCACAATAAACCACACAAGAACAATACGGCAATGCAGCCACTTCGTACAGGATAAGTGGCTTAATTAATTTTCTGCCCTTAGTTTTAGAACAGCTTCATATCTAGTCTTAAAAGGACAGAGAAACAAGGACTTGTAGGCATTTCACTGAATTATATCTAGAAGTGAAAAACAGTGCTACATTCTGAATTACAGTGAAGTAAACGGGTCGCCAAATAGTATTCTAAAAGGAAGGTATTTTATAAAGCAAGGTATTTTAAAAATACCGTTTGTCACTTGAACACTTATTGAAAATTCTCATAATACTATCAGGCAATCATTGAGCTGCAACAGCATTGCAATTCGACAAATCACGAGACCGCCAAACAAACAATGCAATGCAATTTGGAACCTTATTATAAATAATTAGACTCGAATCCTTTTGTGTAATTTGTTTGTAAAAAAAGTAAAGTAAAGTGCAGCCATTATCAACCCACTGCAGGATGGAAGCCTCCTCAACAATTCATGTTGAGGGAAATGGACCATAATCTGCCACGCTGGTCCAGTGCGGGTTGGCAGATCGACCGTATTCAGCAGTCAGGGGCTTGAACCCCGGTCTACTCAAAGAGCATGTGCTACTGCACTCCCGCTCCTGCCCACTCGGCTACGGAGGCTTAATTTGTTTGTATGAGAAATTAATTCAAAAAGGAAAAAAATGGAAGTGTACGAGTACACAGCACTTTCATAAACGATGATGAAAAGCATTCAGGTATAAATGATAATCAGGAACGTGGAAAATGTGAACTCCGAAACGAATTTTTATGGACTGGCATCGAACCAAACTGTAGAAAGAAGTGTTTCTTACTTACTGAAGAATACAAAATTTAAATTTACAATTATGACTTTAACGGCACCAGAGCTTGTTGCTCACATCTGTATTGTATATTTGAAAGAATTAGAAATGACATTTGGGTAAATTTTATTCTAAAAGAAGTAATGAATATAAGCCAATTTTTGAAAGAACTTAATCATTGTTATATTGTTATTATCTTTCAACCATGTCACAAAAAATAAATAAATAAAATAAATAAATAATAATAAATAACAACTTGCACCGGCATTTTCTTAAAAGCAACCAAAATTATTCGAATGTGGCAAAGTTATGTTCAGTAAACCAAGATTTTTCCATCCCATTAAAAGTTTTAATTATATTAAAAATTCTTGTGTTTTTTGATTTTAAACCAAATCAAAAACACAAATTCTTGTGTTTTTGATTTGGTTGAATAGCATTGATAAATACTGAGAACTCAATTTATTTTCGGAAAGAAAATATGATGCGATCCTCGCCCTTACGATGCGAAAAATTACCATAAATTTTTCTCCCTTTAAAGGATTAAAATCCAGCTCATTTTCAAATGGTGAGAAAGAACAGTGATTGTAGCCAATGCCCCGACCCCGAGGGCTGTGTTGAGGAGAGGAGAAAGAATGATTGAGGCAGAGCATTACTGAAGTCGATTCTTGAGATTCCAACCACGATAACTGACGCCTGATTCGAATTATTTGATGAAAAATTTTAGCGTAAACTCACTTGTACCGTGATGATTTCAGAAATTATTATTTTATAGATTAATTACGTAATTAAACACTTAAAAGTCGAATGCGAATAATTCAGAGTTATTTTATTCAGTGTTTGTTAGCTAATTACACAAAATTTAATACCAGAGTATTTAACCCTTGTCGGAGTGGAGCCTATCAGATGACCAATACACGAGCTGATAACTGCTCTTCACATCACAGCTGTTAAAGTAATCCTTATTCGTGTTTGACAAGCATGGAGTGAGGAAAATTATCAGCTCATATACTGGTCTGATGACAGGATCCAGAAAGGGTTCTGAAAGGTCATATTTGTATCAAATTCTGTGTAATTGAGTGAGTAGCATTTAATAAACTATGAATTATTCACGTAGTATAAGACTGTTTCATTACATAATTATTCTACGAATAATCACCATGTATCTACATTCCCAAATTATTTTATATTTTTTTATGTTTTCTTAAAATAATGGCATGTAGTTAGTTATTCTCCGTATGAATTAAACAAAATAAAGCCGAACAGACTTCGGTGAAACTTTCAGCTTGTTCCTTCATTCTTTTGTTATTCGACTTTTTCTAAATGTAAGTAGTTCAAACTTGAAGACAAGTTGTGACGACCACACTAAGAGCGCCCGGCAGCTGGAAGGACAGTGGCAATGTGCGATGGCCCGAAGTGACAGCAATTTGATGCTGACCTGACAACGGCGACAGTTTGCGGAAGAGTCATGACGTGCCAGGCTGGACGCTGATCAATGACCAGTGGTCGCTGTAGAACCCTCAGAAGCCTCCTTGTCGTGTCGACAAGGAGCCATATTTTATTTATTATTTTTTTACGTGTCGAAAATTTTAATGTCAGTTCATTTCAATAAATGCATTATTCAATAATTAATATCACGGATTAGTCTTGAATATTCTTACTCAGTTTTAATCTGTAAGATAAAATTTGGCATATGTAAAAATAAATACGCTTAAATCTAATACAGCTTTGCTATCACCATGGCCACTGCACAGTGTATATCACCGACTATTTTCGAGAAAGACTGTTGAAAATAAAAGTTTTCGTTTAACTGTAGCATAGCCAAACTAAAATTTACGCTGACAATTAAGCTACTTAAAGGATTAAGATTATTTTTCTATTTTTAATATATTTCAAAGAATGAATAGACAGTTTGAAAATTGAGGTGTTTTTGCGAAACAGTTTTCCAGGTTGCTACAAGCTATGGAATTAATTTGACAACTATAAACAGAATTCTTATGGATCAGAAAATAAAAAGGCATGGTAAACGGAATCCTCTTTTCTTAGAAAAATATATATCTCTACTTTGGGTTGGTAAACACCTTTACAATTAAGAGATTAACAGGAATTGCAGTCGATCTGGTTATACTTATAAACATTAACTACCTTACTGCCCAAATATCTCCTAGTTGAATCCAGTTTTAATTCGTTAGTGCTAATCAGTTATTCTTAGAAATTTTAAACTGGAGTTAAATTTCTGAGTGGTTACACTGGTTATTAATGAATATTTCATTAAATTAGCGTGAAATTCCGCAAACCAACAGAATACTTTCGAATAAAATACGAAGTTCCATTTAGCGAGCGAGCGAGAGAGAGAGAGAGAGAGAGAAAGAGAAAAATAAAAGTGGTTTGAGCAATTAGCAATGAAAGTTTGTGAGCTAATAATCGAAAATTAAGTTATGAAAACGCGTACCTTATATGAACGCTTATGTAAATTATCATACAATTGTAAATACTTGTAATAGTGTTCCATTATATAGCCATATACGAGGGGCACTCAAAAAATAATAAATAAATAAAGTTATGTCTCAGTAATAAGCGAACAACATAGCCCAATTCCCCTTCCTCAATTCTCTCCCTATATATATATTAGAAGACGAAATGCACAAGGCATAATTTCTTATGGGTTTAGGTAATTAACTATATATTATCGGTGTAGATATACAATAGTTTACCCATAAATTTGAACTACATATGTAGGCATCGTTTTAATTGTATCTCATATTGTGGGTGACTTCACACAAGGAGATAGCTGGTATTGCACTACTTCAAAGAAATAACGCTTCTCTAGTAGAGAAGACTACTGTTATTTATTTTCAGTGGATACCACCACCAAGACGATCGTTTCGAGGCTAGTTGGCTTGTCATCAGTGAGTGATGACGAAGCCAGCTAGCTTCGAAACGATCATCTGGTTGGTGGTATCCACTGAAAATAAATAACAGTAGTCTTCTCTACTAGAGAAATGTTATTTATTTGAAGTAGTACAATATCAGCTATCTCGTTGTGAAGGCACCCACAATATGAGATACAATTAAAGCGATGTCTTTTATACTACATACGTAGTTCAAATTTATTGGTAAACTATGGTGTATCTACACCGATATTATATATATATATATATATATATATATATATATATATATATATATATATTATCTAATGCTATCTAATAATAATAATAATAATACATATTCAGGTTCTAATATATTCAGGTTCTGCATATTTGCCATTCCCTGATTCGACCTCTTGCTAAAATTGCCCTCCCATATCTGAATATAGTGTTATTTATTTACTTGTATATATATATACATACAAAGTATAAAATATAATGAACTAATGAACTATTTGTATATATATTTTTTTTTCTCTCAGTCCCAGTTCATTTTTACACTAGATTTTTCAAATTCTTTCACCTGTTTAACCACTACTTCACTTTCACTTTCTACTATCCCTTATCGGGAATAAAATTTTTAAATCAATTAGATGACTGTTATTTGTATGAACATGTCAGGGAAAGTACTAGAGAAAAGAATATCCTAGACTTCATCATCACCCATGAATCAGATGACATAACAGAGCTGACAGTAGAGGAACCAGTAGCAGGAAGTGATCACGGAGTTCTGTGGTGGATGATGATGAGAGAGGTAGCAGAAGTAAAAGGTAAAGGAATGGGTTATAATTTCAGAAAAGGAAATTGCGATGCTTTAAGGTGCTACATGGCCTCTATTAACTGGGTAGATATCGCACAGAGAATGAATACATTTGAACTGTGGTATTCTTTTAAAACATTAATCAGAGACGCCTTGAATGCGTATTTACCATTAAAAAAATACTCCACGAGGAGGGTTCCAAGTTGGATGAATAGGGAAGTTGCCGCATTACTTGTGCAGAAAAAGGTAGCATGCAAAAGTTACAGAGCAATAAAAAGTACTGAAGCCTATACAGCTACAAGATGATCTGTAATAGAGCCACAGAAAAGTTCGACAGGCGAAGGCAGTTTATGAGAAATCACTAGCAAACAGAGCAAAGAGGGGGGATAAAGAATTCTTCACATATATAAATGCCAAGAAGAGCAGGACAAACCAGATCGGACCTTTACGCAAGGGAAAGGGGATAGATAAATACACCAGCTACCGTTGCAAATGAACTCAACAGTTATTTTGTATTTTGTATCGATATTTACAGAAGAAAAACCTTTTTTGCAAATTGGAAATTGTGGGAGCGAAGTTGAAAAATATGTAATTAATGATATTGAAATTTCGCAAGATTATTTAATGAAAACACTTTGCAGCCTACAGGCCAGTAAGGCTCCTGGAGTTGACGGAATATACCCTATAATCTTAAGGGAGGCGGCAAGTGAGTGCATTGAACCATTGAGGCTAATTATGCGAGCATCGCTAGACTCTAGGGAGATTCCGTAGGATTGCAAAAGTGCCACTGTATCTCCTATACATAAGGATGGTTCTAAGAATGAAGTGAAAAATTATCGACCTGTCAGTCTGACTTCAGTGGTAGGTAGGAAAAATCATGGAGGCAATGATCAAGGGTGGAATTCAGGATCATTTGGATCGAATTGAAATTCTCAAGGATACTCAGCACGGTTTTGTAAAGGGAAAATCATGTTTAAAAAATCTGGTTCGCTATTTCAAAAGGGTTACTCACGAGCTGGATTTAGGGAATAATTTCGACATTGTTTATTTAGATTTCAGCAAAACTTTTGACTCGGTCCCACACGAGCGGTTGCTTTATAAGCTGAACAGGTTGGAATCACTTGGAAAATCCTTAGATGGATATCAGGATGGCTTTAGAGCAGGAGGCAGAGGGTTGTGATAAATGGCTATTCATAAGATTGGGTTGATGTAAGAAGTGGGGTTCCCCAAGAATCAGTATTAGAACCACTGTTGTTTTTAATTTTCATAAACTACATTGATGAAGGGATAGAGGGCGTGATGTCTAAATTTGCAGATGATGTTAAAATTGGTACAGTGGTTAATGATTACTGTCAACGCTGAGCTTCTTCAGAGAGACCTAGATAGACTTCAGGAATGATTAGAAAAATGGCAGCTATGCTTTAATCCAACAAAGTGTAAGGTATTACACCTGGGAAACAGTAATCCCAAAATAACTTATTCACTTGGTGGAGTTCAACTAAACCCAGTACTGGAGGAAAGGGACTTGAGTGTTACGATACTGTCAGACATGAAATTCTCTGAGCATTGTAAACAGGTTGCAAGGAAGGCCCATGTTGTCCTATCGATGATCTATCGAACTTTTGCAAGTAGAGATAGAGACGTGATAATCCCGTTATATAAGGCTTTTGTTAGACCGCACTTAGAATACTGTGTTCAAGTATGGAGACCGCACCTAAAGAAAGACATCGAGCTTCTTGAAAGGGTGCAAAGACGGGTAACTCGCCTGGTGAGATCGACAAAAGGGCGTCCTTATGAAGAAAGACTTCGAATATGTGGTTGCAGAGTTTTGAAACTAGACACCTTAAAGGAGCTTTGATTGAGGTGTTTAAGTCTCTGAGAGGTATCAGTAAAATGAATGAGGACGAAATTTTCAAAATTATAAATGATGCTAGAACTAGAGGACATAAATTAAAGTTATGGGGGAGATGTTTAGATTGGACTGCAGGAAGTTTTATTTTAACCAGCGAGTTATAAATTACTGGAATAATTTGCCTAAATGGGTGGTAGAGGCAGACAGTTTTGGGGAAATTCAAAGGTCATCTGGATAGTACCTTCGGGTGAGGGAAACGCATAGGATGATAGGCTTAATTTCCTTTTCTTTTATTAATTATTATTTTTTTGTTTTTTTTTATCATTATTTTATTATATTTTTTTTTTTTTTTGGCTGGTGCAGCATAAGCCATAGGCTTTCTTGCACCATGCGGCCATTACTAATACTAACTTCTCTTAGTTCTGGCACCTTGTGTATTTTTCATTTTCACGGACACTTTATTTATTCTACAAACCATATATATATATAATATTAAAGATAATAGAAAATAATAGAAAAAGTAAATCAATCAAATAATACATTCAGGGATTTAAGAAAACGGAAAAAAAAACAATTATTATCGCTTTTTACCCACAATCCAGATGACTTCAACTGGGGCCAACCACCCAGACTGAAGGCAAAAAAACGACAAGAGGTTCTCTGTTTCCGTAATGATCAATATATGCTAAGTAATTTAAATCTAAACCAAATATAAACCAATATAGGCCAAATATAAATCAAATATAGTAATTAAAAAGTTAAGAAATTTTAGAATCAAAAGTAAGAAAATATAAGTAAATTATAAATGTAAGCATATATTAATCATCGTTAACCCGACAGAGAACGTAATTTAATGATTAAAATAAGATTAAATATATAATACACACTACATATTTACCGTATCCAGGACATACTGTAATAGTCGTCAAAATGGTGCCCCCTATGTGATGGATATGTTAAAAATAAATATAAATAAATAATTATTCAATTAGCCAATCAAATCTAAGTTAACGCAAAGAGAAACATGCAGATAGTAAGAAGAAAAACTAAAGGAGTAGGAATAATAGAACCTGAACTCCACAAAGGCGAAAAATAGTGGTATAGATAAGAAATAGTTTCTCCTACGTCCTCGGATTGCCCTAATAACTTCGGAGAAATAAAAATAAAGAGTGTAGGACAGCTTAAAGACATTACAAGATATAAGTTGTGGCTCGGGTATGCCCGGGATCGCAAACCCGTTCCTATAGTAGGACCCTGAGCTGAATTTGCATGTTACCTCAGCGTCAACTTAAGTAAATTTAAATGAATTTAACTATGTAAAAAAAAAAAGTGATACACTGTAATTTGCAAGCCGGTGGGTACAAGTTTTCTACACTGTAAGACACCAAGAATGCAAAGTGTATCCTATGTATATATATACAAATATGGCACTAAATATGACAATTATATTGAACCAATGGGTTCAGAAAACAAATTTTTGAAATTAATTATGCTTATCGCTTTCCTGAAGTGGTATTTCAGGTAAGCGATAGGGGAATTATTATTAATCAACTTGTTGTACAATGCTGTTATGTTTGCTGAACAGTTTTTATTATTATTGCAAATATAGCAATCCTCAGACATTGGGATAAAATGATATTAGCACGCACTGATTTTGATATATTAGATCTCCAGTTTGTAAGGCTGACTACATTGAAATTAAATGCGTCTCTTTTATTATATACGTTTACGTCTATATTATTATGGAATATTTCTATACGAATATCCAGGTAATTTGCTATAGTATCAGAACTATTAGTTTTTTCTAGATATAATTTACTGTAATCCTGGACAAAATGTGGACAATTAAACACACATAGATCATCTACGTATCTGAATATAAGTAGGTTATCTTGGAATGCTCTTTCTGTATAATATAGATAAAGGTTTGCGATTATGCTTGATGCTGGACTTCCCATAGAGATGCCAGTCACTTGTAAGTATAACGATGTTCCGTCATATACATAATTATTAAAGATGAATAATTTTATTAGAGAATCCCAATAGGTTAAATCAACCTTTATAGCATTTTTATTTTCTAAATATAGTTTCTGGAGGACGACTTTTAAATTATCAAGATTAATGCTCGTAAATAGACTGTTAAAGTCAAATGTTTGTATTTGTTGAATATTGTTATTTTTTATTGCATTTTTAATCGGTAAGTTATTATTTATTATAATAGTTTTATTTAAGTTATTTAATATAATTTTAAGTAACTTTTCTAATGTTTTTCCTGGAAATTTAGCATAACTATCTCTACATGATGTTATGAATCTAAATGCAATCGGTGATTTATGAAATTTGGGTATGCCATATATAAACGGATATTTTAGGTTATTATACTTTAACTTTAATTTTTTATGCAATGCAATTAATTTTTCGATTATTATATTAGAGGAAGATGTTATGTGTTTATATGTATGGCTAGACTGTAGTTCATTTTTAATAATTTCTATATAATATGATTTACATATAATTGCATAATTGCCAGCAGCTTTGTCAACGAGAGTAATTACAAAATGTTCATGTATATCTTTGAGCTGCCTATTTATTAATTTGGTATTATATAGATTATCCTGTATGAATTTAAATTGATTATATTTGTTAGATATGATATTAAGCATTGTAAATAACCACATGTGGTATGCCTCAACCGGTATGTTATATTTGTATGCTGATCTTATGCAATATTTTAATAAATCTAGATATAACAATTTTTTAAGGGTAGATTTATTAATAGGTAGATTAGGTCGAAATTTAAAACCAAGTGATAAAATATCTCTAAGTTCAGGATATGGGATTATATCTAAATTGCCAGTTATAATGTGGTTATGGTTAGGATCCACGTATCTATGAAATGAAGGTTTGCGGCAAACACATGTATCCTGTCCGATGTTAATATTGTGAAGGTTTGTAGCTATTATTTTATAGTTACACGCTTTAAGACCAACTGGTTTAGAATATCTAAATCTGATATTAATATGTAAGTTATTAAATAACAACAACATATATATATATATACACACACACACAAAGATTTATTTAATTCAATAGATATAGCATAAAATGGAGATGAATATCCGCAACCTACAAAGAACCCTATCAGCCTCTAAATATAGCAAAGCCAATCAAAATCATAATAATTCCATATTTACACAAAAGAAAATCTAAAATACCAAAATACAGAAAAATACCAAATATCAAATTTTAACAGTTATTAATGATATAGGCTTACATTGAAATTCACGGCATCATAGGGCTAGCGCCTCTCAATATATGCCATCAATAACAACTTAAGCTATCTGTTTCTGCTAGTTATATGCCAGCCTAACCATATTATGATATACTAAATATAGTATAAATAATAGCAATAAGTTTAAATTATATTATGCAAAGCTGAATTTTGAGTTGATATTAGTTCATATTATAATCAGTTATCTGAAATTACGTAATATGAAAATAACGGCAGACTGGCAAAAATAACTGCTAGCCCTACAGATAGCCAAAAACTTAAACATTATTAAAATATATACATAAGTGTTTCTGTTTCTTAAGAAAATGAACTGGTGAATCTGTTACTAGTGAAAAGCAAAGCAACGGCATAAACCAATATCTAGGGAGAAAGGAATAGGTGCAAGAATAAATATAGGATCCCAATCTCCCTCGAATTGCTGTAATTGATTTTGAGGATTAAGATATTGGAGTTAGATAGCATATAGATAAGAGCAAAGGCAAAGAAAATGAATATAAACTACTTCGGAAAATTACTGGGGGTGGTATAAAGCCCTGTCCCTTAGCAGGGTTCCTGGTAACTCCCATATCTATACCGGTATGTTGTCTATATACTGTACTACCATTGATGATATAGCAATTAAATAAATATAAGTCCATTAAATTGTCCCAGTAATACTTATCACAAGATATAACCCTATTATATGCATTATAATATTCAATGAATACCTTTTTTAAGTTGTCATGTGATATACTAGTGAAAAGATTTTTAAAATCATACGTACCGATATGTCTAATATCTATTGAATTGGTATTCAGATAATCCAATACCATGCTATTATTTAAAATAATCTTAGAATTGCCCACATTTTCCAATCTAATTTTTAACAAAGATTCTAGAATTTATGTGGTATTTTCACATAACTATATGTGCAAAAAGTTATAAGCATGAACGCGACAGGGGCCTTATGAAATTTAAGGATCCAATGCACGTAATGGAAATTTAGTGTTAGAATAGTTCAGTTTTAACCTTTTATTCATAGCACCCAGTCTCTTGCTGATAATATTACTGTTTGTTTCCTCTTTTCTGTAGTTTGTACTGTTGTTAAGCTCTTTAGCTAAAGTAGCAGTATAAAACTTTTACAAATAATACCATAGTTGTTGGCTGCCTCATCAATGGCAGTGATAATAAATCTAGATTGCATATTCGATAACTGCTGTTTAATTAACTTCAAATCAAATATCATATTCTTATTACACCATTTGCTTTTACAATATACAGGGTGATTCACTACCAGTGCGACAAACTTGCAGGAGGTGTAGGGGGCACAAAGACGAATCGGAATCATATAGCATTGCAGGGTCCGAAATGCCTTAGTCATGCGATAGAGGACGTTGAACGGGAGGTCGCGTGAACAGCGATCCCGCTGGAAGTCAGCATTTGCGAACCGTTTCTGTTGAAGAAACCAAGTAGCAAAAGTCCTCCGGAGTGGATAATCCGCAGGCTCCAATGATTGGACGCGTTGCAGATGGTATGAACTCATTTGGTTTGTTGACAGTATCCTCCATACAGTGGATTGAGAAATACCCAATCGTTGGCCTATCGCTCGAGTACTCGTACTCGGATTGCCTTCTGCAAGGCGTAGGACATTCTCCTCATTGTCTGGCGTCCTCATCGTTCGCTCTCGATTCATGGTACCTCTCGTGAAACAACCAGTCTCACGTAACCTTCTGTGCACACGTGCGAAAATCGTATGATGAGGAGCACGCCTGTGCGGGAAACGTTCCTGGTACAAGCGCAGAGCGGCGCGCCCATTACAGTCCCCAGCTCCATACGCGAGGTGCATGTCGGCCAGTTCAACGTTTGAATACTCGTCCATCCTACTGCCTCGGGAACCGGTTCGCAAATGCTGACTTCCAGAGGGATCGCTGTTCACGCGACCTCCCGTTCAACGTCCTCTACCGCATGACGAAGGCATTTCGGACCCTGCAATGCTATGTGATTCCGATTCGTCTTTGTGCCCCCTACACCTCCTGCAAGTTTGTCGCACTGGTAGTGAATCACCCTGTATCTGCTTAATCAATGCCTCGAATGTAAGGCAAATCCACATATGAAAAGCCTCAATAGGTATACTATATTTATATGCCAATTTTAGACCGAATTGTATCAGATCAATACGAATTTGCTTACAAATTTGTTTAACACTAGTCCTAAAACGAGGCCTAAATTTAAAACCATAAGATAACAATTTCCTTAGTTCTACATGCTGGACAATATTCAGGTCTCCTGTAATGATATGCTTATGGTGCATGTCAACGTAAGGTTCTGGTAAATGTTCTGGTGATATTCTGGTAAATGACAGAAGCACAGGGCATCAGTCTCTACAATATTAAGCTTTATAGCTTCCTTTTTATAATTACAGAATGTTAAATAGGCTTAACATAACTGAATCTAGTTCTAATCCTTGAACTTTCTAAACGCAATGCGTAGTTAAAGTGGTTTAGAATCTGCTCTAAATTAATGTTGTCTAAAACAGTATTCAAAAATTTAAAACTTATGAATTCTTTATTAACTACATTGATATTTCCTAGTTTAAACTTAAATATATCAAACAATAAATGTTGCAGGTGTAAATTGATAAAGTTGTAATCCCTACATAAATTCAGCAAGGCCTTTAACCTGCTAGTTTTCATGCCATAAACCATGCCATAAACAATCTTGATATTAATGATAGGTTGATCCCATGACTTTAACAAATCCAAAAAGTTACCTGCTTTATCAACCCTATGTAATTCCTTATTTGTACCACAATGTAAACTCTTTCTCCTGTAATGTCTAATAACTGTAGTCTTGACCAATTGGAACATATTATATATACACTGGTCCTGTTTAATGCTGGCGAAGCATTGTCCATTAAATTTACTGTATAGTCCCGTGGTGGCGAACCTATGACACGTGGGTCAGATACTGACCCACGAAGGCTTTGTAAGTAACCCACGTGCACGCATTTATTGTAATATTGGCCTACTTTTTTTAATTATAACAGAGAGAAAAGATAATCGAAAATATTAAACAATTATAAAATATAAATATGTAATGTCAGATTTATAAAAAATAAATAAATAAAAATAAAATATATAAATAAAAAATAACAAAAATCGAAGTGAAATGTGGACGTCACGTGTCGGCAAACAGTGTTCTATTGTATTAAACTACGCGTGTGGATGACTCATTACATTGTGACATAAACTTGGTGCGATTTGTCGTTGCATTGAAGAACGGAGATGTATCGGGCTAGTACAAAGTTACCAGCTCGCACTCTTGCAGTATTGGACTAAGAGGCAGACTTGACGTACGCGTCTAGAAGTGTTAATAATAAATTGCTTATAACTTAATTTTTCTATTGTTAAATTTTCTCATCTACATAACCGATGTAAGTATATTAAGTGGGCCTACGTTTATAAAAGTTCATCTAAAATTATTGCATCCTACATATATAATATATATGTAGGTTATAAAAATATATATTTTTTATATATTTTTTGCAGGCATAGCCCTGAACTATGTCAGTGGTTAAAAAATTAAAACGGTACAAGCTCCAGACCATATCAAACAGAATGGTTTGATAAATATGGTGTGATTGAAAAGAATAAAACAACTCTGTGTGTTATTTGTAACAAAAACGTCACCTCTCATACATTCAATGTAAAAAGATATTTTGAAAAGTTGCATTCAAATTTCGGCTTCTCAACATACGAAGAAAGGAGAGAATATTTTTTACAAAATAAAAAACAGAATGATTCACAAACAAGTGTTTTAAAAACTTTTTTGACTCTGAAAAATAACATTACAGCTGCTAGTTTTCAAGTAGCCCATTGCATTGCTCGCCATGGGAAACCTCTTTCAGAAGGAGAGTTTGTAAAACAAGCATTTTTTAGAATGTAGTGCTACTGTTTTCAGATTTTAAAGAAAAAGACTTGATTATAAACCGTTAAATGAGTTACCAATAAGTCGCAATACTATTAAAGATCAAGTAATAGAATTAGAAAGAAATATTTCTTCTCAAATACATAACGACTTAAAGTCTTGTAGAAATGTATTCGATTGCTTTAGGTGAGAGTACTGATGTAAATGGTTATGCACAACTAGCAGTTTTTGCTCGATATAATGCAGGCAATATAATGAAAGAAGAGTTAATAAAACTAATAACATTGAAAGGAAGGTGTACCGGTCTTGATATTTTTAAAGAATTTGATAATGCATTTAAAAAAAATGGAAATTGACCTACAAAAAATTGTTTCTGTAACAACAGACGGTGCTCCCAATATGGTGGGAAAAAAACATTGGTTTTATTCAGCAGCTTAAGCAAAATATTAGACAATCTCTGATAGAATTTCATTGTATAATACCAGGTGGGCAGGAGCAGCAGTACGTAGCACACGCTTCTGATTAGACCGGGATTCGAACCCGTCACCACCAAATACGGAGGATGCGGAAAGGTCAGGGAATGACCACCGCATATCCAGGAGCAATATGGCCTTAGTTGCTAATGCTCTTAAAAACCAAATAACAAATAAATAACATTTTATAATACACCAGCAAGTTCTATGTGCGAAGCAAGGTTTAAAAACATTTTCTAATGTAATGCCAGTTGTAATTAAAGTTATTAACTTTATAAACGCAAGAGGTCTTAATAATCAAGAATTTGCACAATTATTAGAGGAAATTGAGTGCCAATATTCTGGGATTTTGACATACAACAATGTTCAATGGCTCAGTTGCGGCCAAGTTCTTAATCAGTTTGTCATTTTATTAGATGAAATAAAGCTCTTTTTGAATGAAAAAAACAATAGTTATGGCGAATTTTCAAATATAGATTGGCTAAATGATTTAATGTTCTTATGTGATATCACTCAGCATTTCAATGAACTGAAAAAAAAAACTTCAGGGACATGGACAAATTGCATTAATGATGTTTGAAAATATCAAAATATTTATGAAAAAACTTGACACCTTTATTAAAGATTTGGAAATGAGCACCATGAAATATTTTCCTCAATTACAAAAACATTTTCAAAACACTAAAGATTTTGAAAATATTCTTTACATTCAAGAAAATGCAATTAAAAATATTTAACCATTTTGCAAGAAACAAAACAAGAGCTTTCCATGAGAGATATAATCAATTTAAAAGTTTGGAAAATACATTTTGCTTTATTTTATGCCCACATAAAGCAGAGTATGATACAATGCAGCTAAACGATTTTATGTGGCTAGGTATCACTAACTTAAAAATTGAATTAATTGAATTCCAAAGCAGCATAGTGTGGAAAAATAAATTTGAAAACTTGATTTTTGAAGTAGAAGGAAAAATTTCAGAAAGTAATGCAGATAGGCCTAATGAAGATCCCACACTAAAAGTTGAAAATATTATATTAAACGCATTAAAATATTATATTAAACTTTACCGAACAATTTTACATATATGAGGAAACTGGCTAACGCTCTTCTCACAGTGTTCGGGTCCACATATTCATGTGAAAAATTGTTTACCTCAATGAATTTTGTTAAATCTTCCAACAGGAATAAACTTGGAAATGAATTGACTGCAAAATGTATTAAAGTAATGAACACGAAGTATGTACCTAATATTAAGAAACTGTCTGAAAGTAAGCAACAACAAATTTTCCATTAAATATATTTTTATCAACTTTATTACACATACTGTATCTGTAATTAATTACTAATGAAGAATATTTCAAAATAAAAGCGTTTTCTTTTATTCCTTTCTCATTCAAATACTTTGTGCAGAGGCAATACTGGTCATGATGTCACCTGGTGCGGTACAAGGTATCAAATCAAGCTTCGATATTTCCTTTTTTTTAGCTCTTCACTTGCAAAAGTTAAAGTTATAAATCAAAAAGGAAACTAAAACCTTTTTTGGATTATTTCAAAAGTGAGAACCAAAAAGATTCAACTGTCAACTTTATCTCTTAACAAAATGTTTGATGTTTCCAAATAATTGGCACCCTTTTTACCCCCCCCCCTTTTAATTGAGGCCACTAACTTATGACTCACGGGCTAGTTTTTAAAAAAGAAATAAAAATAATTGACCCACTCTTCAAAAAGGTTCGCCATCACTGGTATAGTCCATATAGATAGAGTGATTTTTGCTTTAGAATATGTAGGTTTTTCTAAACCCAAACTATTATTATAATTACATTCTATGGGCCAAAAAGTAGAAATAGATTTGTGAAAGGTGAAAGAATGTTAATATCCTAGCGGTTATGATGAATTAAAATATTTATGGGCTGAATTTTCAACTAATATAAAGTGGGAGAACAGTAAAGTAAAATTAGTACATCAAAATGCAAATAAAATGAATATAAAAATAAAATGAAAAGGGTATAGCTGTTATCAGATATGGGGGAAACATTTTTAGTAAATGGTCTAATACAGGTAATGCAAAAATGCTTGATCTGATGTCAGCTGAAATAAATATTGATAGATGATCAGGTATTTTATCAGGGGACTACACCTGACCATGTATGAGGAACTACGTTTCTATACTTGTCCATAGTTGTAGAAGAAAAGTGAAAGGCCAAAAAATATATACGAAAATGAAATTAGCACTTTCTAATACAGTATGGACAAGGTAAGTGCAATTTATATAGGTAAAAATAAGTATCGAGTTGGGATAAAAATTGTTAATATCATCAATGTGTTTTAATATAAATATGTAGAATTTAGTGCACGATTTAATATTGTATAGATAGGAAATCAATGTGTTTAAAAAATAGATTTAGAACAGCAAATAGTATAAGGATGAAGTATTAAATTGAGGATGGGGAAGGGAAAAGGAGTATTTTAAATAAAGACGAAACATAGCAATAGAAGTAGGAACGTTCGTGTCGCTCTCGTATTACACTAATAGTTTAACGAAGGGGAAGAACTTTAGAATTAGACAGCAGAAAGATCAAAAGCATAGAAAAGGTTATTAAATAACACTAAGCTTGCTGTGGTTGTGAAGCCCAACCTTATAGTAAGGGCTCTAGCATTTGTAAGCGTTAGTATAAAAGGGAGCTGATACCAAATGCTTGTATTGAAAGGAAAAATGTGTATCGAAACATGCCGAAAAACGAAACCGAAAGTATGATAAGACAGTAAAAGTGTACGATACCTCTAGTATTTCAAGAAATGCGAAGCGGAAATGAGCTGGCGGGAAAAATAAAGGCGGGGAGATGAAGTGCACAAATTCAGTAGAGAAGATGAATGCATGCAGGCTTCAACCATTTATTTTTATACATTAAGGGTAATGTTTAATATTTTATGACGTTATCAGAGTAAAGTCATACTATTCCAACCGCGTTTATTTTTCTTTTTCCAACGCTAATTATAAATTATCTCCATGCACTTGTATTCTAAATACGATTATAGAGGTCACTACGTTCCTGCTTCTTTGTACTTCCACACTGCTTACTATTAAGTCCGCTTCGCTGCTATAAATTGCTTTATCATGTAGATATATTGCTCATTTGGTTGAAGCCTGCATGCATTTTCCCAGTTTAAAGCAAAATTTGATAATTGGTTGGTCTATTGAAAAATCGTGAAACGGAACGTTACCACATTCTCTTCATTATTTTACGGTTGGGCAAAATAGTGTAACCGACGAAAAAGATGGCTGCTCCAATTAAAAATATTCTAGCGTGTTCACTTTATGAATATAAACCGGACACTGACGATACGCTAGCAGCTTGTAACATTTTGGAGAAGATAAGGTGAGTAGATACGTCTGGTTGGCATTATATCACCACAAGCGACCACACATTGTGAACCTAACAAAGTGAACCGTATCCGATGTAGTGTAAAGATGGAAGAACAAAAACAATGTTTGTTACAGAAACATTAGGTGCGTCAAAAGCTACTGACAGGATTCGCTTGTCCCTGAAGAAAGTGGCAAAAGCAGACCGAGCTATGTACTTTGAAAATGTTAAGGTGGAGAGCCAGAGTGCACAGAAATGTCCAACAGAAAGTTCACGGTCAGCGTGTCAATGGAAACTGCACGTCAATGGATTTTTATGACAGCGCTACTGCTAAAGTCCCATATAACACCAGCTAATGGTGGAAGTTGTTTTCAAGTACCTAGTTCATCGAACGTGAACTGAAACAACGGAAACTGGTCCTGCATCACAGTTTTTTTTTTTATGCCAGCTGAATGTGGAGCATGCCTATAAAACATCAACTTCCAGCACAATAATGTTACCTTTTCCTTTCTACAGAGAGCAATATAAACACTTGTTTTGAGGAAAAAGTCCAGCAATTCGCTTGATAGATCAAAGTCCAGATCCGAACCTAAACACCTCTTGATTCACTGCACTCTAAACTTCGGTTCAGAACGCGGACATATCCTCCTTCTACAGCTCTACTGGCGATTACACTGAAGGACAATGAACGCTAATACCTGTTTCTAGGAACGGAACTTATCGGAAATTCTCCAGGAAGGATCATTGCTATCAATAAGGTCGAAGATGGGCCGATACTTTATGAAACCTGATGACGAATATTCTTATTAAGACAGTTATTTCTATATAAGGTGAACTGAAGGCCTAAAACATATCTCTACAGAATACTTTTACAAAATAGCAGCTTGCCTTAAACGAATAAAACATATTTACATAAAAAATATCAGAACAAGCTAAATCAAGTAACCCTGGCGGTGTGTTTTAAGCGTCAAAGCAACCAAGACTGAGGCATTAGTGCATTGTATCTGAAAATTAGTATATTCCTCTGTCGGATTGAGGGACAAAAAAAAAATTGAGCTTATTTGAAAAAATTATATATACACACACACATTCATGATGTTGAAATAAGTTTCTGCTGCCCAATTAATGTAAAGCGAAATTTTACAGCAGAATATTGGTTACTGAGATGGACTATTTAAAAGCTCCGAATTCCTAACTGACAATAGATCAGCTCAAAAAACATACGCTAAGAATAACAAAATACCACCCTTGACTGAATCAAATTACTTATCTTCCGTAAAATCTTCCAGCCTTAAAGCTGCGCTTGGAGGATTCTCCAACCCAAAACACGAGCCACGTGCTGACTGCTAACTCCAATTGTCTTACCTTATCGAATCATTTTGTGCCCAGCAAAATACTAACCAGACGGAGCACTGATGGTGACCTGAAAGTTTTCACTAATAAAAAGTATATCTCAAAGTGGATCACGACTGGTGCAACCTTAGAACATGAAGCCTAAGGATAGCGACAAATTCTGTATCAGTGAGATATTAAGGAGAACTTTTCTTTTAAATTTCGCATCGAAACCCGACTTAATTGAAAAAATGTACTGTGTTTAAATGACTGCTTGCTGTTGGGCTTCGACAATAAACAGACTTTTTACATCCATATCTGTTATGAAATGTATCAGGAGGAATAGCCAAACAACTATCAGGAAATATACCAGTTAAAAAGTAACCATTCGAAGCTTCGTTACCATTTCAATATTAGCAGCAATCGCAGGAAGTAGCAGTTGGGCATTATATGGATTGACAGAAGACAGGAACGTTCTATATGCTCCGACACGATCACACTATTTAAAGGAATTCACAACTACTTATTTAATAAGGATATTATCATCAATCCTATTCAGAGGTCATGTGGGTTCGAAACACAGTCAACTCAAACACTTGTGTTATTTTTTCTTTGGCGTTGCTTACTCGGCTACACCGACCCCCAAAATCGCACTCTTCTAATACAATTTTATTTCGCTTTTCAGAACAGAATTGCTCTATGGAATCCATTGTTCTATGGAAAAGTCTTAGCATATTGGCATTGTGATCATTCGTCGTTGCTTAGAAAATGACAGATTGGTCATTTATTTTGTGTACAAAGGCAAGTTTCTCCATTTTCGAATTGATCACTGCATACGACCCACCGCCTCTTTTCAGTTACAAAAGCGTATTTGAGTCCCTTACGACTCTAGACCTTTGTAGATGTACAGCAAGTGACATGGTCGCTGTTGTACTTAGCAGGAGCATTTTTCTGCTCCTATGCTTATCTTTGGTGACACTCCGATTTCTAGGCGAGATGACATATCTCTTTTGGGGATTACTCTGGCTTCTAATTTCTCTTGGCACAATCACATTACAAATATTGCTTCCTCTGCATCTAAAAAACTTGGTTTTCTCTTTCCCTCTCGGCGTTACTTCTCTTCCAAACAGCTGCTCACTCTGTACAAATCGCAAATCTGCCCTGCCATGGAATATTGTTCCCACATCTGGGATGGTGCCCCCAAAACCTCTCTCAGGCTTCTTGATTCCATTCAGAAGAGGGCAGTTAGGTTAATTAATGATTCATCTCTAACAGAGTCTCTCCACTCGCTTTCTCATAGACGCACTGTTTCTGCTGCATGCCTCTTCTACAGATACTTCCATGGGCACTGTTCTTCTGAATTGGCTTCTATAATTCCCGCTCTCTCTTTCAAAACAGTTCGAACACGTGCAGCCACCAGCCAACATCTATTTACTGTACAACTTCGAACTCACAGAACCAACTTTTCATCTTCCTCGTTTATTAATTCAACTGCCGTTTTCTGGAACAACCTTCCTTCATACGTATTTCCTGAAAATTACAGTCTACAGAAGTTCAAGTCCAATGTCAACAAATATCTTCTTTCGTCTTCTCGACCTCTAACCCAAGCACGGTACTAAGTACTATAGGTTCTGATACCTCTCGTGTTTGGGGGTTTCATATATATTAAAAAAAAGGAGGAAAATTTTAGTCACGCATTTATTACTATGTCTTCGTTCACTTCTTATGTGATGTTTGCCTAAAGTCAGCAGGGACCGATTTATAATGCAGAAGTGTTATTATTTCATTTTTTGTAAATTAGTTCTCAAAAGTTTCTGTTAGGCCAAGACAAAAAAAGAAAATGAAAGAACTTATCACTCACAACCTGAAAGGGAAGTCAGAATACTGTACCTGAAATGTTACTGTTTTTAGCTCCATGTGATAAGTGAATCAGAAATTCTGGTCGTCTTTAAGCCGGCAAAAAGAGAAGAGATCACAGTTTACTAACGCGCTTCAGAAAAAAAAAAAAATAAAAAAAAAAGCCAGTTAAAGCCGCACCTTCCAGTTTGTTAAACAACAGCGTTAAGGGTGGTGACATAGGTAAGTATCGCCAACTTCTTGTCACTTCTGCTCTCCGTTACACGTCAACAAATAACAACGGTCAATAGACGAAGAGGTCGGCTTGCTGTTCTTCATTATACAGCTTCCCGGTTTCTTGTTCCAAGTTTTCTCTGTTGAAAGGAGCAAAAGGAGAATTACAACTGGAATAGAGAGGGTGGGCAAAGGAAAAGAAGTTTGTTCAGTGAAGTTTCAAGCGACAAGCAATTCTGCGTCTTTTATTTTTATTTCTAAACTCCCCGCGACTTTAGTAAAGCCTTAGGCACTTTCTCGTGGTCGTTTTTCTTCCCGTGTTGTCTCCCAAGGCTGGTGTATCTTGCTCGGGATGTAATCAGGAGTGATACGTTTCTTCTCACAACCATTTTAACTTTCCTCTCCGTTTTCCCCTGGGTTGAAAATGTCGTCTCTATTGATTTATATCATTATTACGTATGCTTCACAACACGCGCATGAAGCTAGGGCGTTCTTATGTCAGGGGGTTCCTTCTACCCCACTATAATTCCATGCCAGTGTTCGAGTAATATTCTCACGAGTACAGTAGGGTGACGCGTAATGTTCGCCATAAAATTCTACAAAATACAGGATTTTATCATCAGACGCTAACACAAGACGGCACAAAGTGAGTGTACATCTTTCTTTAGTGGTGTACTCTGACTTCGTCGCTAAGTAAACCTACGTACAATGGAGCGTTATAAAAATGCGTTTTCGGTTAGTGTCATTATGCTGTCCATTTACGCGACCATTTATTAGAAGCAGATGCGCGAGGAATCGATAAACTCCTTTTGAAGAAAATAACTTATAATCTCACATCGCTCTGTGAAGTACGGAAGAAAAGTCTTAAGTACTTTCATATCATTATCGTTCTCGAGATAAAGAAATCCAACAAGCCATATGGGATCAGACAAGATTTTCCTTTGATAAAGCTGTCCATACCTAAAGCTTTGATTAGAGCTGTCTTCTTACCCTTTTTTTTACAGAGTGCCTTCAGCGTCATATAATAAAGTATCCATTCACTGCTGCTGTTCTCTAAACAGGCCATAGGTTGGTACAACACAATTATTAACGGTCTCATTTTTTGCTTTATGTTTATTATCATAATGCGGCTAAATCTTTATATTCAAATTCTAGGTAAGGTAGCCATTTATAAATGCTACCTCAAGATTTATGATGTTTTCTAAAGAGATAACCATTCGAATAGAATTTACGTAACACCACGAATTCCTGGGTAGACCAGGAATTCACTCACACACCTGGTATATCTTTTTTATTTATGAAAATTATATATAAACCTTTATTAAGTGATACAAGGCGGAACCAAAGACAGGGTAACTGAAAATTCTGCTAATACGTGATTTTATACTCGGTTTTTTGCTGAAATTGTAGAAAATTGGTGAAATGTTTATATTCAAATAGGGCCGTAAATGTTGAGCAAGTAACTGCTCATATACGTAATTACAAGAAGGCAGTAAAGCGGCCTACATATTTTAAGTAAGGTGCTTTTGGAAACAACATGCTCAGCGTGGAATCGAACACCAGGCATCTCACACGCGACCATCACATGCGATGGTCTACTAAGCCGTGTTTCGATTGTCAGATTAGAATGATGATGTTCAGCTGAACCTAGTAATTGTGCATTTAATTGGACAACAGCATACACAAGAAAATGGCACACATTTGATACGCGAATCTAAAATCGAAAAAGTAGAGTTCTTCTGTGACAATTACAGATATATAATGCGGAAAATTATACAAGTGTTTGCTGCATACCGCAATTCGCATACGAAGTCAATGAATGTGAACTAGATTAAAATATGTTGACCACGTTTCAGTTTTTAATTGTATAATCTGTGAAAGAGAGATTTTAAGGTCATTTATTAGTCAGCCAAGAGTTAATCTGCATGGCGCTACTTTTAGGAGAGGCGAATATACCCTGATCACGACACCCACTGCTCACAGCATTTTGCCACAGAGAGACTTCGCTATAGGTAACGAAATACAGAATACTGGAGTCCAAATTATTCATTGTGTACAAAAATAGGTCGAAAATTGTTATCAAGGGCATCGTTGTTGCAATGTGCACTTAAAAAAGAACCAATTCTTCACTGCACCATATTAATTACTTTATATATGAGCACCTTGAGTAGCAGAAATTTAAATAAAATTCCAATTTACGCAGCATCGTCGTGTAGTTAGCCAAAACAGGGCCATCTGGTCCTGGGTCCTGTTTTGGCTAAGTACATAAAAAAGGGGCATCGAGTGAAAAGTCATACCACTACCAAAAATTTACTTATACTATGAAGCGTCTACCCACACGCCTACATAAATCATTTTATTAAATAATCATATCATTATTTTACTCATGTAGATTTCTACCAACCTTGTATTGAGAAATATTTATGCATGTTCTGTTTGGGGAGGGGGGGGGGGTTAGAAAATGATTTCGGTTTATAACGTTCATAGAGAGTCATTCGGACATTCGCGAGTCCAGACCTTCGTTCATTATAACAGAGGTTTGGCAATCTGTCCCGTTGCTTCCTTTAATATCACTAGATGAATCCCATCAGCTCCTCGTGATTTTTTTCAGAATAAAGCATGAAAATCTCTCTACCAATCCATTTTCACTGATCGCTCATTCGGCTAGTTTACAATATGTTGCAACATGCAATATGTTGCATCATATGGTGCAACAGTATTGTGAAGCACAGAAAAAAATATTAATGCAAAATTGTATTTTATTTTGTTCATATGTTATGCGTTTATGTTTATCAGCGGTGTTACTAAAGCTGTTCTGTAGTATACTGGCTCAATGCTTTTCTTGCAGTTGAGGTATGCAAAATAATAGCTTACTACCGTTTATCTTCTTTACCAAATTATTTTCGAAGTTTGCGTTAATATTTCTTATCTGAGTAATTTATGCTTTTCATATGATGATCCATATTCTTCTCATATAACTTTAATTTCCTCTTGCTAACACAATGGGCATCACTTTGATGCATGGAACAGTAATGCTTTAAAATATATGAAAAATATGGGCAAATCTCTAAAATTACTCTTAACTTGGTATTATTCCTATTAGCATCAGTACATGTCAACGTCAAATTCGCCAATTCTTCCACATAATACAACTCAAATAATGCCTAAGGCTTATTCTACCTTCCCCTGAGAAAATTTAAAAAACTTTTCCATTCATCCATATAACAGCTATCTCTTCACATATATCCTACTTTAATACATTACGATATGCTAATTGCTCCTTGATGCCAAAATTCTCAACATCCGTTGAATCCTTGGTACAAAAAAGTTAAATTTCTTGTTTTACTCAGTAGTACTTCTTAGACATTGATATAAGAAGTAATCATCACATCGATCGAGAAATTACTGCTGTTGTGAGAGTTCTCCAACCGAGTCCCTGTTTATCTCTGGAAACTGAAGTCCCCATGAGTTATGTTACCAAAGGTACTAACTCTTTTCATTTAATACAACTCACCACAATCTTATTTTTGCTTTCCCATTACTGTCGTCACACCGGACCGACTCAGCAGTACCTTGACATATCGCCTTGAATCGATGTTCTTTACGATTAAAAGCATACCGCCTCCTCCCTCCTGTCACGTCTAACTTTCCTGGACAGAGAGAAACATCATTGAGAAATGAAGTTTATAGCACTGAATCAAATTAATTGCGCTAATTAAATTAATTCTCACTCAAATTATTTTACTCCACTTTGCGATCCCTCAATACGAATCTCGCATTGAATTCTATTAAAATTTTGTTTAAATCATTTATTTTATTTAATTACCTGACACGAAACGGAATAAATATACAGATATGCGTTTAGGTTAAAAGCAGGAAATATTTTGATATTTGAGCCGAATAGTGCATTACACCACCCCAAATCATCTTTATTGAATCCAAGGAATCAATTATCCTGGTGGACTGGCATTTTCTGAAGATGCTGATACACGGTATATTTCAACCAATTTATGTTATTATATTTACTGAGCAGTTTTCTTTAATCATATCATCCAGGACAGAATACATCTGTTGGAAATGTGGCCCCGATCCAAGTTTCAAGGATAAAACCTTTAAATTAAAGAATTTAACAAGTGCGATTTAATTATGGCTCTCGGACAACAGCTCTTTAATCAACTAAGAATACATATGTGCGCTTAAAGAATATTTAAGACATGCTGACAATTTAATGAAACAGGGCGTTAAATATAAGAAACTTCTATTAAAATAAGAGACAGATGAGAAATGTAATTATGCTGAAGTTAACACGATCATCCGAGTTTCCTTCCCTGACCGAATTAGCTACTTCCAGTTAATCGAATTAAAGGTAATATTGCAAGAATTTAATGAGCATCTCAAAGTGGACGACAGATTGTGACAATTACTTAACAACAGAACAAGATGTTAATTCTGTTCAGCAAAGATATCGCAAGAGGATAAATGCGCGCACGCTCTCTCTCTTTGATGCTTTTTTTTTTTTTTTTTTTTTAAGAATTTTAATGTAGCTGGTATTTTACTTAAATAAAACGGTAGTAGTGATTACTGTGTAGAATTTCCCACCGCTATGTTATTCTTAAGAAATTAAAGTAGACCTGACAGTGGACTTAGAAAACATTCTTAACACCAAACATCTGTTTCATTTATAAAATTCAAATATTGACCGGAATAGTGATAACATGTAAATTTTCGGAGATGACATTAAAATTTATTTCAGGACATAGATTATATGCATTATATTAGATATTAGCTGTCACTACCATTTGTTTCAACTACTAGAAAATGCAACTTTTTTTTTTTTTTCGAATAAACACCAAGGTAGCTAAAGTTAGGAGGAGTCAGTATATCGCACCTGCAAATTGCATGATTTATTTGATCGGTTTGCCTGTTCGCTGGATGACGCCCGAGTCGTCTTCAGAAAAGGAAAATTCATGCCACATCCGTCCTAGACAGACTTGGCCATGTATGAAAAGAAGTAAAAAATATTCTCCTCAAGACATATAGATATCTTGACGTGAATAAGTGAGGTGTCTACCTCAGAGTTGTGCTTCTTTAGGAGGAGGAGTGTGAAATACTGGACATATTTATGTGAATTTTCATTCATTCGAGCGTGTTTTTTTTTTTTTTTTTTTTACCCCGACTGGTCACTCTAAAGCACACCTACCGGTTTCATGAAATAAAAAGCTTCTTCAGCAACAGCATAATGTATTCCCTAGCATTCAATATACATCAGGTAGGCAGATACATAGGGATCTTATATGTGCGCAATTCGGGATAGGAGAATGGGCAAGACAAAAAAAAAATTGTGATCACTGCCACTTACTGAGTTGATGTAGGGTTTTTTTTTTTTTTTTTTTTTACGGAGATGACTGTGTATGTGTAATGTGTGTATATTGCGTGAGTTCTGTGATCGATTTGCCTGTTTACTGGATGAAAAACCCGAGTTCAGAGAGGAAAAACCGTAGTGCCCTCGCCTCAGACCAATTAACTCAATCAAGTAGTGACACAAGTCGTAAACATTCCTCACGTCATGGACGGGGCTCGAACTCGCGTCTTTTCCCCGTGGTGTTGGGACACAACCTTGTCAGCTGTACACAGATCTCTGGCGAGCATCTAGAGCTCTTCCTACAGAACCCTAACAACCTCCCTGCACTGCAAACCTACTCAGCTGAAGTCTTTAGGCGCAGAAGAAGGATTAACAGACTACCAGTGGCAAACATCGATGACCCAGCAGTGGACTGAAACCGACCATGTATTTCCCCCCTCCCCCCATCCTGCTGCATGGGCTGTGGACCTTGTTTCTGCGGCCTGTGTTCAGGAAGGAAAACATCTCTCTCTCTCTCTCTCTCTCTCTCTCTTTCTCTTCCCCCCCCCTTTTTTTTTCTTTTTTTTTTTTTTCTCTCGCATTCTACAATCAGTCCATGGCTGTTTTTTTTTTATTTTAATTTTTTTTTAATTATTATTATTATTTTTTATTTATTTAATTTATTTTATTTCTTTAATTATTTTATTTATTTATTATTATTTTTTTCCTTTCTCTTCGCGTTCTACAATCAGTCACATGGTTGGTTTTTTTTTTTTTTTTTTGCGTTTTCAGGTTTGCTGTCACTTTTTTTTTTTTTTTTTTTTTTGCGTTCTACAGTAATATTATTATTTTATTATTATGTTTTTTTTTCTTTTGCCCCACGGGAAAATCTAAATAAATATATATGTTTTTTTTTTTTTTTTTTCTCTCCTCTGGAGTGGGCCCCTAGAGGAATCTGGCCCACCTTCCCGTGGTGTGGACGAGTACCAGAATCATCTGTCCAGGTGACTGATGCTTCTGGGTAGCCAAGTGGCCAGAACAGAACAACAGAACACACACATAATACACACAAACCGACGTCACACACATATCTGGCCCATTTGTAGTGATACTGTTCTTCACAGAGATACGAGGCGGAGTTAAACTAACGTTCTAGGAGCCGCCCATTACAAAAACACATGTCCACATGGTGTTGGGAGGACGGCGATTCTATCAATTGTACTACCCCAAGGGCCCCCAAGTGGGTTTTGTATCTGCAGATTCTTAATGTATGAAGGGTCACTGCTGATAATCAAATCAAGGGCTTTCTCTTGTTGCCTTTCTAACATGCCGGTGTAGGAAACAAGCATCCAGTAATCCACAACATCTTGCTATTGTGCAAGTGACCAATCCACAAGATCCAGTCAATATCTGCAAAGTTAAAATCTCACCATAAGACATTCTTATATACTGTCCCAATCTACACGTCATAGTCATGACAGATATTCGGTCTATAACACACTTCTGCCCTATTTTTTGTTTTTTCTAGTACTTTTTCGAACCAAACTAACTGAATGTTGTACCGCCTTAAATGAATGTGCTGCTTAACTAAGAACATTCCCCGTACTCAAATTCTGATTCTCATATCTGAGTAACACCATCTCTCCGATATCCCGCATTGTCTGTATTTGATGACTTGACCAGTACTTCAAATTGTTCAAATCTATATACTATGCTTCTAGTATTCGTGTACACGCAAGTCTGCATGCCAACGTTTTTACTCTTAATAACCGCAACACAGCACATGTTTATGATTGTCCAACGAGGACCTCCAGCAGGTCATGAAATCCCCAACACCTTGTTCCAGACTGCTCTTGAAAAGTTTCTAATAGAAGCAATGCAAGCATCACATTCACTTATCACTGCCTCTAGAGCTAGAGGAAATATTCTTTCACCACTTCTATTTAAGTGTATCCCATCCCTGTAGAAACAGTATTTCTCGTTAAAAAGCACAGCTCGTGATGAGAAAATTTCTACTTCTGAGCCTTGCACAGGCTTTCCAGGACCGAACTGAATGGCAAGGCTGAAGCATACAGTCTGAGGCATGATTTTAGTCTCAATTAAATTTTGACAAAATACGAAATTTACACTGTGCTTTAACAACACACACAAAACTAAGAGATCGAAAAGAATAACGCTACGCTAATCCCGCTTATTTAACGGCAGTACAAACTACGCTCTTTTAGATTACGTTACATACTACATAAAAAACAATAAATAAAATAAGCAATAAACGAAGTTCCACCTAGCGGCTCCCGAAAACGTTGCGTGTCCAGATAACCTCATCATCATCAGCAGACTCATCGAAGAGATGGAGTGGAACGAGTTCTTCGGAGAAGAGAACCGCAAATATCCAATTACAACTCTGGGAAAAACCGCTGAAAGCGTGTCACAGTGGCACTCTTTCGACGCGTCGTTAAGTACATGCCACGACGAATCCACAATACTGGTCTGAGGGCTATGGGGAAGGAGAGGTCATCTACTCGCCACTAGGCAGATGCACATAATAAAGTGGCAACTAAATGTATTGAAAAATAGCATTCCCGCATGAATAAGTTGGCAAAGCTGTTGTACCAGGAATGAGGAAATTTATTTTTAAATATTAAGCCCTCGCAGGTAGCACACAGTGGTTATGATCACCGTCCTCCCACGACGTGTGGAAAATACCCGAGTTGGTATATTCGTAAATGACTGGGTGTGTGTTCTTCCACGCTGTGTGGAGAGGAAGGTGATTCTACCAACTGTGCTACCCACAAGGGCCCACAGTGGGCTTTATATCTGTACATTCTTAATGCATGAAGGCTCGCTTCTGATAATCAGATCAAGAGTTGCTTTCTCTTGTTGCCTCTGTAACACGGTAGTCTAAGAAACAAGCATCCAATAAATCCACACAAGTCTTGCTACTTGCTACTTCGTGAGTGACCAACTAACAAGATCTATTCGATATACACAAAGTTAAACTCCCCCATTATAAGGCATTTTGATTTACTCGGTCGCAGGCCAGGGATGCATGTTCCCCCTTCCACCCAGAAACTCGCGATTTTCTTCCAGAAAAACAACCCAAGAATACATGCAATTATACCGAAATGTACTGCCACCTTACCGCTTTATTGGCTTTCAGCACTTACCATATACCTAACCTAAAACGTCAACCATTCTAAAAACAAATGGAAAGACCCACTGAAATGCGAGGGATCCACTGAAATGGTGCATTCAGACTGTTTCAGACGGGACCTCAGATTAAAGAATACAGACATTCGAGCTAAACTGATTTTGTCAGTTGCAAAGGCAGTAGGAACGTAACGTTTGCTGCTGTTTGGTTGGCGTTTCCTTATTTGTACATCTTTTATCGTAGCAATAAATCGAACTTGATTATATGTACATAGATCGCGACAGTGGATAAAAAAATGTGAAAAAATAAGTGCCTTTGTATTGCGCTGTACAGTCTTCCAGTTTACATTACACGACCTGTAATCGAAGCTTCACATATAGTAGACATTTACAAGCATATTAAATTGTTTGCATTTGAAGGTGGTCTCCTACACCTCGCTATTATTTCTAATTAAGGTTAAAGAGTTAGTGTGTATTGATAGACTGGGTGTACTTATAATGTGGACATGATTATGCATACATTTCAGTTTTGACTCAATGTCAACATGTGTCTTTAATCGCTAATTTTCTCGCTGATGGCACTTGATTTAGCTAAAGCTTAATTTTGCAATTTATTTCTCTTTCCATCTTATGTACAATATCCAACTAGTATTCTTAGAGTTATTCAGGTGTGTGCGTGTAATTATAATTCATTGGGACGTAGGATTAGCATTGCTACAAGTCACGCATTGTAACAGCATGTTTAATATTAACTAATGATCCTCGCTACCAACTTATCGACTTCAGTTTTAAGTGCACTGAACCTTTAGTGGTCCTCTGCTGATTCTTTTATCAAGTATTGGAAAAGCAAATTTCTTTTGAAAATGGAATGACCTTTGTTCATTGGGCTCTCTCCTTACATTCGAAACTAATGGAATTTACTTCGACATGCAAACTACCAATTATATGCAGCTTACTTTCATATTGTCTTTGAATACTTACTTTCTGTTCTCCGGTTGGCAATAACATTTTTTGTGGAAGGAACTTACTTCTTGGAGTAAACCTGAGAATACATCCCGAAGCCACTCAATTTGGTTGAGGATAAAGATTAAAAATTGACTGCAAAAACCTATTCGAAACTAACTTAAACAAGAGGTATTTACTCTTGATCGCAATACCCCAGGTTACTAAGCTTCTGCGGAATTGTCTAGAGAACATCAGCAAAATTCAAGGAAACAGACCAAAAGTATTTCAAGAAGAGTCGGTCGTCTTGAATATGGGGACGGACAGTAAATGCTGAGGTAGAAGGACATTCTTGAGACAAAATTACTTTTCGCAATTAGCGATCACTATGGAGATGTTGCCAACTGCATTTTTAGTACGACTCTGCTCCATGTCATAGAGCCAAACCCGTAAGTACTACTTCATAAAATTAGCAAAATTTTTAAATTTATGAGACATCGCAATCTTGCTTAAATAAATGTAATTTATTTCTCTGTCTTCACTGTCCACAGGTGCAAAAATGGTGTTGAAGGATAAATCAATTTGTACAATAACATGGCCTGGGAACAGTCCAGACCTCAATCCAGTTGACAATTATTGGAACAAAATGTGTGTATCAGAAAGGCAAAGAAACAAAAAGACTTAGAGAACTGCTACTGTAGACATTAAACCGTATTTGGTACCATGAGATTTCCCAGGAATATATTCAGAACCTTATGCAATTGATGCCACGACGATATGCAGTATTTATCAAAGCAAGCAGTGGGCGAACGAAATATTAATTTGCATTTTGTTGTTTCTTGGTTATATAGATGCCTGTTGTCCTAGTATGAGCAAAGTAATTTAAAAAAATGACTGCTTTTATGAAATTTCCGTTATTGTATGAAGCATAATTAATATGCCGTTATTTTGGAGAAAATTACTTATTTCATTGTATATTTACCCATAAGCCATAAAAGTAATTTTTTCAGCAATTAATAATTTCATATGGGTATTGTTGTTACTTATGTTCTTTCAGTTATTTAAAAGATTAGCAACCAGTAAAAGAACAAACAACCTAAAAAAATGAGATAATGCAATTTTTTGAGCACCGCTGTAATTACTTCTGTATCCCAAAAGATATGGTGGCCATGATCTTGTGGAAGGAGGGATGAGTCCTGAACTGTTTGGGTGTCTGTGACCCATTGGGTTTGCAATATAACGACTCCTGTTTTGTTTCTGGATCCTACCGATGAATCCATTATCATTACCAATTACAATTCTTGAACAAAACTCCTGTAAATTTGCATCATGCATGTGTGTAAATTTTGCTCATAAATTTGAGCCCTCCACTGCTTCTGAAGGTATATGAGCATATTTGGCACCCAAGCGAAAAATGAAGTTCGATATGGCCAAGTATTCATCAGGGTGGTCAGTACCGACCCTTCAGAAATTCTTTGGCTTTGGCAATCAGACGTTTTAATACGTCTATCCTGCATAACCCCGTCTTCACTTCTTGAGCTCATTTCTGGAGCTGGGATCATCTAGAAATTCTTAATCCTATTTGAACTACCCAGACCAAAAGTTTATCTGTAATTCACAAGGGGCGGCATTATCTTATACAGGATTCCTGTGTGCATTAATAACTTTCTTTTAATTTTTTTTTTTTTTTGAAATTTAATGATAGCTCGATGCTCTAATTTTGTGACAACCACATTTTCTTTTTCGTCCGGCTTCTTTAAATCTTTTGTGCTCTTCCACATTCCACTGCAATCAGCTGTACCAGAGCAAATAACATATTGAGATTTGCTCTAATCTTCTGGTCATATTTATAATCAGGGCAGATATTGCATTGAACGCTCCTCGTATGTGTTGTAGCTGTTATCAATCCACAATGGCATCTTTCATAGTCTGTGCGTGCGCTTTTGTTTTTTAGCACCACTTATAATGTTTAAGATTGCTACGACGTATGCATTTGAATACTAGAAAAGTATTTATGGTTTCAAATATTTCAGTTTTTCTGCTAAAAAGCTAATAATCAGAACGCCTCTCTTACCCAAATTCACAATGAAATCTCTTTCGTGAAAATAACTGTCAGGAGGTATTTTTAATCTCCGCTACTTTTTTTCCTGTGATTGTGGCTCCTTTTTAACTACACTGGAAGAGATTCTTATCATTCAAACCGCTTCTTTTTTAGATTAGAAAAATATCCCCTGAGGTGATTTCACCAGGCTTATCAACTCCATTCTTTTATGCAGAATTAGTAACGGTAAAGTAGTATGGAAAAACTGTAATGAGAAATATTTGTCATTACAGTTTTGATATTTTCTTTTTATGTGGCGATTTTTTTGCACTTCAGGACATCCAATTCCCCCCGGTTACCATTTGTTGAATTCTAAGATCAAACGAAAGATATTAGAAAATATTTCAAGAAATATTAAAGACTAAATGCCACATATGGACACAGCTTTCTATTTATCTTCTCCCCAGAAGTTTCATTAATGTCAATTCGATAATTTCCAACCTCAAAAAAGATTAAGGCAAACAAAAATCGAAAACAAAAGTAGAGCTGTGCAGATAAAATATATCACTCAGTGCAATGAATGTTTTTCAGCATATTGTTTAGCATATTTAATATTGCTATTATGCCGAGTTTACAAAAATATAGGAATGGCAGAGATTGATATCATAAATAATTGAGCCATTTAGCACATTTCAGCAGGTAATTTTCGGAAAGAATGCGTGTCTAAAGGAAGAAAAATTTCAAGCTTCGATAATTTCAAGCTTCAATGAGCAGATTTATCGTATTAAAAACAAATGACTGCCTTCTAGGAAGACAACAAATTCCCTTAGTCTTCCTTCCAAAAAAACCAAAGTGACAAACGATTCCTGAAGATTTACCTGTCTATTGTTGACTCTAAATTCATTTTTTAAGTGTCGAGGAAAAGAATTGCCATATTTAACTTCTCTTGTCCTATGGGATTTTGTGGGCTTCCCATTCTATTGGGAACATATGCTCATTTTCTCTCTAGCATCTCCTGGGTAACACATGCTCCGTGCACCTAATCACAAGACTTGTAACGGTGATTGCTTTGAGTGACCACTTTTAAGGCCGCCCGAAGCATTAAGCGAAGAAGATGAATTCGAAAAGCAATTTTATTGGACCGATAAAAAGACAATCGCTTTGCTGAAACCAACTATCAACTAATTGGCTAAGTACCGCAAGGGGAGTTTACAAAAAGATCAACTAAACAATTAGTTTACTATTTGCGAGTGTGCTTTAAGTAAGACCCAAAAGAAAGCAAAATCCATAAAATTATCTTAATTGTTTTGGATGTGGAGATAAACTGTATTAAGTAGACCACTATTAAAAAAAAAGTGGAAACAAACCACCCACACATGCAGAGAGTACCCTTGTTTGACAACAAATGCAGAACGATTGGCCACGCCGATTATACATGTTAGACAGAATAAAGAAATGCAGGCTTGCTTTAATATTTTGGACTACACATTATTCTACTATAAAAACAATCGTACTTTTTTCCCCACAAGAGTAAAAAAAAATAGAATTGTTTGGTATGACTATCAAATCGGGGGGGGGGAATGCCAGAGAGTCTATAAGTAAACAGTATTCTTTAGCAACAAAACATGTTATTGCAAACAGAAGTGAAAAACCTGCTTTTTTCTTGATGGATGGCAGTGCGTCAGAGTTATCCTTATGGAAACTAATGACAGTTGCAAACCTTGTATCAACATCTGATATACAGGATAGGACAAGGAAATGGCGATTTTAAAATCCTGCTTTCTGAGTAACGGTGTGGAGGGAAGGATTGAGTCACCCGACATACTCTTATCTACACCATGCCATTTAGTAACTATGGAAGAATGAAATGTTGCACGCTGTGCTTTCGCCGTCAAAGCATTTTGAAAATATTTCACTTTATGCTTAAGAATCAAGCTCTGTAGTGTCTGTTCATGCCATTAAAACAATTACGTAATTTTGAAGAAACTGGTTCTCAAAAAGAATTCTCCGTGAAGAACAAAAAAGGTTCATACACCAGAAAACATCGCAGCTCGCATATGGAGTCCAAAGCATTCTGCATCTCGTCATGCACTGTAGTTGAACTTATCCAGTAGGAGTGCACGATGAATACTGCAGGACTTAAATTTCCATTCTTAAAGAGATACACGTATTACAAGGATTAAAACTTGGCAATCACTTGATGAGGCAAAACCTTTGTCAAGAAATGCCAACTGAAAGGCAGCACGTGTAATTGGCAATCTGTGGAATTCAGACGATGCTCGCTGTCATCAATAAACAAAACATTTTTAGATGACTGGAAGAAAACCCTTGCCAGTTCCACCAGAAACGATTACCCAGTGACCGGTAACAGTGCAGTGTGTAATTTCATCTCACGGAATTATCAGCCCATATGTTTTTGAAGGATAATGGAAGGGTAACAATTGTAACGTCAGGCCAGTATGATCGAATTTTTTTTTTGACTGATGAACTAGCTACTAGGTTTCCTCAAGTTAATGACCCCAGTTGTTTTCAACACGATGGCGCGATTATAGCGATACCGCCACGGTGTCAATGAGTACCATACGACTGCTTTTCATAACCACATCATCCCCGAGAACAGTGGCATTTCTTGGCCTCCAAGGTCCGCAGACCTGTGAGCATGTGACTGTTGTTTGGAGACACTTTAAAATGAAAGGCGCGCTCTCATCGCCCACACAGTGTTGAACAGCTGATAGAAAGAATTGTTGAAGAAATTTTCGGATTTCCTTTACAGATACTACACGGAATCGTGGGAAACATGCGTGGAAGAATGGAAGAATTCCTGGACAGAGACGGGAAATGTCACGTCGAGGATATCATGTATAAAAAATAAATGGAATGCTATGTACTTTAAGACAGCATATTTTAAATTAATTTTAAATAAAGCATTTGGCAAATACAAATTCTTTATTTAATTATTGCGTTTGTAAAATCGCCAGTTTCCCTGCTTCACCCTGTACATCTCAAAATATATAAGAGCAATAAAGCTCAATCCTTCCTACTTCAATACTATTTGTAAAATATAGAGAAATATCTTACCAACATAGGCTATAACACGCAATGTTATAGCCTATGTTGGTAAGTTCCATATTGACAACTGTAGTTTTCTTCCTCATCTGCAATACTGTGTGGAGTTTACTCATGGGCTGTGCAACAATTTTAAATTCCGTGTTTTTAAAAATACTAATGAATTGTTTATACCACAGTTGTACATAAGGAACTTTAATAAAGTATTTATGTGTAATGTTTTTTTATTATTAAGTGAAATCGATTCTGATTTTTGTTTCGCCTGTCGCTGAATACTCTCAATTGTACTGAGTGCATATCCTCTGTTCAAAAATCTTGTAGAGAGTTCCCTACGTTCATTATTAAGAGATTCCTGTATAGATTCCCGTGTCAAGACGGTATTCGAACCCGCTCCACTTGCACAAGTTGTGTTAAAAACGATTAAAAATGGATGAATTTCCGTTCATTCACTGAACGGCCGAAGCATAGAGTTTGTAGATTCATTCTGTGTGCATGCACATTGAAGGGTAGCCAGATTTTCAGAGTCAAAATTTCCAATATGGCGGCTTTTTGCGTATAGGTTTCAACCCACAATAACAACCTTAACACGGTGAAATCCTGATGTAATATCGTATAAACTCGAAAATAAGGTCCTTATTGTTCAGTAAACTTAATCTAAGCGATATTCCAATAATTATCAAACTGTATTTCAACGTGATCACATGCGGACTACGGGTACTACTGGTTCCGTATTTGTATCCCTATTGTGTTGTAAATATTGTCTTAACTTTTGGTATTTCATGGAATTTACGATACGAACGATGAATTCTCTCTTGCGATGTAAAGAGGCTGTTTTATTTTATACTGTGAGCGTTTTCTGTGATTCATGCGATTAGTACTGATAATCATGTTTAGAATTAGGCAGGCAAAGGCAGATTATAAGAAATCCTTGGCAAAGGATGCAAAGAAAAACAGAAAAGAGTTCTTTACCTATGTAAACTCTAGAAGGAAAGGGATGAATCAGATTGGTTCAGGGGATACTGATGGTTCAACAGTTGAGGATCCTGTTCAGGTGGCTAACAAACTAAACGAGTATTTTGCATCTATACATTTGCATTCACACATGAGGAGTTATTCAGGAAGGGGAATGCCAGAGGTGAAGTAAACTCTGGAAGTGAGCCAAATGATTTTGTAATAACTGAGAGGAAAGTGGAGGAGAAATTGTTGAGTATAAACATAAAAAAGGCACCCGGGGCGGATGGGATCTATCAAGTTATATTAAAGGAGGCAGCAAAGGAAGTAAGCAGACCCTTAGCCATCATTATGGGAGCTTCTTTGGACTCATGAGAGGTACCCATAGACTGGAGATGTGCAAATGTGACCCCAATTAACAAAGGAGGATCAAAGGCTGACACAAGTAATTATAGACCTGTGAGTTTAACTTTTGTTCCAGGAAAATTAATGGAGGCATTGGTTAAAGAGGCACTGCAGGATCATCTAGACAAGACTTCAGTTATAGCTCGGACACAGTATGGTTTTGTTAAGGGAAAGTCTTGCCTGACCAATTTGATTGGATACTATGATGCAGTCACAAATGAACTGGATGCAGAGAATAACTTTAATATTATATATTTGGATCTTAAAGGCGTTTGATACTGTTGCACATGGAAGATTGCTGCACAAATTAGAGCAGTGTGGCATTGGAGGCAAAATTGGTGCTATGGATAAAGGGGTGGTTGAGGGGGAGAAGACCGAGTAGTAATCAATGGACACTGCTCATCGTGGGCTAATGTTATTAGTGGAGTCACTCAGGGTTCAGTGTTGGGTCCATTGTTGTTTTCTGTATTCATAAATGATATTTATGGTGGTATATCAAGCTTAATGTCCAAGTTTGCAGACGATACAAAGGCTGGCCGGGTTGTTAAGGACACTACTGACGCTATGCTGCTGCATCAGGATCTGGAAAGGTTGGGCAGATGGGCTGAGAGGCGGCAAATGAAGTTTAACATTGACAAATGTAAAGTAGTACATATGGGAAACAGTAACCCCAGAGCAACGTTTCAACTCTGTGGTACTACACTGACAGTCGACAGTGGTAGAGAATGAAAAGGACCTGGGGCTAATTGTGCAGGCAGATATGAAGTTTTCTGAGCAGTGCAGACGGGCTTCATGGTGTCTTGTCAATGATATACAGGAATTTTTCTAGCAGGGATAAGGAGGTGATTATTCCCTTGTATAAGGCAATGGTCGTCCCACACCTTGAGTACTGTATACAGGTCTGGAGGCCTCATTTCAAAAAGGATGTAGAGCTGCTGGAACGAGTACAGAGAAGGGCAACAAGATTAGTGAATGGAACAAAGGGTTGCTCTTACGAAGAATGGTTTAAAGTTTGCAAATTACAGTGTCTGGAGACTAGACACCGGCGAGGTGATCTGATTGAGGTGTATAAAGCCTTGAATGGTTTGAGCATGCTGAATGCCGATGGGATTCTTCCTCTTGCTCAGAATAATTACCTGAGACCGCATAAATTCAGATTGAGGAAAGACAGATGTAGGATAGATGTGCGGAAATTTGCCTTTAACCAGCGGGTAGTTGGTTGGTTGGTTGGTGGAACAGACTTCCATCCCTTGTTGTGGAAGTTGATAGCATAAATAAATTTAAGCTCAGCTGGACAGGTATTTCGAACGAACGGAGGGGTGAAGTGGAAGTTGTTTTTTTTTTTTTTTTTGGCTGATGCTGCATAAGCTTGCTTTCTTGCATCATATGCCTGTACTAATGCTAATGCTAATTAATTAACATTCAACGTCATAAAGTTGAACGAATTAAGAATGTAAACAAGTAGTTGAAAACGCAAAATACAAGCGCATTTCATGAAACACCTTGAAGAAGATGTTGCAGCCTTATATATATTTATTTTATTATTTTTTAAGTTCGTAGTAAAGAAAAACCTTTTCACTTGAAGCTTCGGGATAGTAAATAATATATTCCTCTGTAAATTTAACTCAATCGTTTCACTTTAAGGGGCCAATTCACGGTACTATTCTGTGCTTTCTGTATTACCTCTTGCGAGGTAATACAGAAAGCATTTCTGGAATCGTTGTTTTTTTAGCACTTGCAGGCATCTTTCCATTTTTATTCAATAACTAAAATCTCATTAAATAGTTGTCCTTTCCGTTTAAATTTTAGTCTCAGAAACAAAAAAGAAATCACAGGGAACGAGATCCGTATGGTATAAAGTTTGAGAAACCGGATATCGTGTTTCTTTCGTTCATCATTCAACACACTTGAGAAAATATTCGTTGCGATCCGTCGCATGTCCAATTTTTCAGTTAAAATTCGCTGAACGATAGGGAAGACCCAATTGTTCCACCACGATGATCATGGATCATGAGGCGTTTCGTGAATTATTCGCTAACTTGCGCAACAAGTTATCATTTTCATGCGATCTGGCTGTGGATGGACTCCTGAAAGATTTTTACCAACTACAGAAGTCAACCGTATTTCTTTAATTTCGCAACTACTCGAAAGATCGTTTTGCTCATTGCTTACTCTGCAAACACTGTCTTTAGCGTGTCGTGAGTTTTAGAAGTTCTTTCTCCAAGTTCCTTCTTTGAAATCCGCCATCCAAGTAAAATACGAAAGACACAAAGGATACTCAAAACACGATATTATCGGAGACAAGTAAAATATCACTGAAGAAAGCTAGAAAAGCGAAATTTCCGCTGTGATGTCATAAAATTGCTTTCCATTTTTGAATTGGCTTTAAAAGAACGAAACGTTTTGTGCTCCATTTATAAATGAAGTATAAAATCTTTAAAAAAATAAGAAGCAGTTTATTCAAGAATCTGTTAAGCTGGTATGTATTATACTCGTATTTCTGTTTTAGATATAATCACGACCGCTTAACGAATACTGACACATATTTCACACAAAGGCGTTTCTCATAATTTACAGAACTCTACTTCGAGTTTCTGCTTTAAGTATATTTAACTATGATGCAATTTAGATAACATGATGACTGCCCAGGGGGTAGTTGCCAGAATGAGGCATACTCCAGGAAAGAGAGACGGAATTAAGAAAACTGGATTGCATAAATCACAAAGCCTTAATCATTTCTTACTTTGTTTTTCGAGTCAGAATTTTCCTTCTTAAATATTTATACAAAACGTTAGCTCGATTCATTTTAAGTAACTACTTCGATAATGAATGTCATTTGAGATGAGTAAATGAATGTGGGTGCGGTCGTGGATCAACAACGATGTCGCAGCATTTAAATATTCTACGCAATGGTTATTTGGCGTTAATTATTACGTCTCTAATGAAACTGAAAACCATTGGAAATGTTAAGGGGACATTGCTAAAATGGTCATTTATTAATATTATAGAACTTTCTAAATGCTCTACCTGCAATTATATATAACAAGCTTCCTTGAACAGAGAGAAATCACTGCTAAATCGCAAATATACGCAGACAGTTATTTGCTACGTGGATAATTAGAAATATTATGGCGATTTGGAATGAACTTAATAGCAAGATACCGACGCAGCTAGCGGTTGAGATGCGGCTATATTTAGAAGGTGCGAAATCCACCTGAACTAACTAGGGTATATTTTGTTTCACCTGCAACGAAATGGGTGATTTGGGGCAGAGAGACAGTCGGTCTATAATTATTCATTGCTTAATAAAACACGCCGGTAAATAAGGGTTAATGATGTTAGAGAAAAACACAACACAACTGTATGATCTTAGACATTCATAACATTAAGAAAGTTATACCGTTATCGCTTGAAAGCTACGCAGAGTCCAGTCTGAATTCAGAAAGCCTAACCAGATATAATTACGCAGGAACACTTGGCAAGCCAAATTGTATATCATACTATTAAATTATATCAGATGAAATTTAAAAAATCATAATAATAATAATAAAATAAACTATAAAATAGCCTTAACTATTCATGCGCTTTCCAAGCACGATCGATAGCTATTCTTTAACGTACGGCTCTGTATGGCCTATTGAGCTCTTAGCTTTTCCTCTCAACATATCATAAAATGCCAATTTAATTTAATGATTTCAAAGTACGTGCATATTTAGGAAAACGTCATGGGCAATCGAAGACTGCATCAGAGGCAGTATGTAATTTTACAGCACATCGACCAGTTACGTTTAAGAAGAGTACATTTCATCAACAGAGTAACTCGCACTTCAGTTGTCTACTTTAATACTGTGGTTACACTAATAACGTAAGTTCTACAAGTAAAGAACATTTTTTTTTAATTAGAGCTGACAGCATGCTATAGTATAGAGGATTTCTGAAGGCGGATTAAGGTCACTCATTAGCTATTTCGCGCGCATTCACGCTACAGTTCTGCAGCTTATCATCATCAAACTGCTGGTCTAAGGAACACAAAGTTTACATAAACGGTACCGGAAAGTGTGGTTGAAAGGCATAAGGAATGAGTGAGAGAGAGAGAGAGAGAGAGAGAGAGAGAGGAAGGCAGAGCTAGTGGGGATCTACAACCACTTCTAAAATTGCTCAGCACTATAAGAGGGTATTTCGTTATAAATTTATCATACGTTCTCATATAGGCTTAAGATTATGTACCACATAAAACAATCACCAATTGACAGGCATTTTTCATGCGTTTCCATAAAAGCTATAATCTGGACCCATAAATCAACGATAAAAGTTTATTGAAATTTAACCAAATTACCGATTAAGGACTTCGTCCAATTATAGAGCTGGTGGTGAAAAGTCACTGAAGAAGTAATGTTTTGATTTTATTTTTATTCTTCAAAGGAACTAAGCGTTAGTGTACAGATTTTCCACAGGCAAAAAACCGCGCATCTCTGGCCAGATTCCCAATAAAAATCGAAAGTTTACAGAAAAAGCCTTACTTCCTGTCCGGTCTTAGTGCAAAAAAAAAAAGGTAAAATATGCGGGCGATTTCTTTTGAAGTGAACCGTGTACATAATAAGCACCCTTTTGGCGGAGAAGAGAGCACACGAAATGCTTGGACATGATACCGAACCAATCCTGAACAATGCGAGCCTTGTGAAAATGGGCTTTGTCTTGTTGAAAGAGTTCAGTGCTATCTGGATACACTGTCACCATGTAGGACAAAACACAGTCCTAAGCAATGCCGATGTAGGATCTGGGGGTGTGGGTGTGTTCAATGGGGATAAGCGGACCCGGTGATGTCGATGACAACATCTCCCAAACCATGACACCACCGCCGCTGGCCTGATTTTGTCCAACAGTGGAGCCTGGTTGCAACTGTTAACCTGCTCGCTGTCGAATGCACGTCAATCGGCATGATGGAGCTGGAGCCTTGATTCATCAGACCAAGCGATTCTTTTCCAGTCGTCAAATGTCCAGGAATATTGTTCCCGTGCCAAATGAAGGCAGGTGTCGATGATGGTTGGTCAACATGGGCACATAAACGAATTGCCTACCGTAGACCTATCCTCAAAAGCGTCCGCTGAATTATAAATAAGATCTTTATTGTACAGTTCACCGGTACACGCAGGTACCACGACCATACAATACCCTTCACGGCACCATGCCAGGGGTTATGTGCTCGGATACATTTCTCTGTGCGCCCTGGATACAGTCTGCCGTTAATTGAGGGATCGTGAGTTGTGTGTTGTTCCGAACTGCAAGTGCCAACCGCCGCTCACCTCTTCTCCCAACCAGTGGTGTCCCGGCCTGGGACATTGGGTGTGTCCCCTCTTTGGACCTTTCCCGACACACCTTCACTAAAGCGGCCCTAGAACAGCTGATTATGCCTGCGGTTGCTGAGATGCTGGCACCTGCCTTACTAGCACCGCAAATCATTCTCCGTTCAGGCTTCGTAAAGTCCATAACACGGGCTTCATACTGACAGCACTACCGTGCCGTGCTGTCACTATATATGGTGCTTCGTTCTGTGGCGTCACTCATAGGTGCTTTTGGATGTGTCCACTCGTGAATAGTGGTTGTCATAACGTTTTGGATCATGGGCGTATGATGACGACACCATGCCTTCAAATGGGATGCTACTAACAATTCGAACATGTAAAGGTTAACATTTCCAGTTACATTCTTCTCAAGAAAATATTAAGGTAACGACGAAGATTGTATTTACTTTTTTTGTTTTTCTCTGAGAATAGCTAAAAAAATTATAAATGGCCAGTGAAGATATATAACAGATTGGAGAAAAAACTGGTCTATCCATACATGGCTTTGATCCATTATTAAGCAAAAGATCTGATTATAAATCGATATTGTATTAAAGGTCTACAATTTCACTATAAGTCCAAAGGTGTAACTATTCTCAGACAACTGAGGATCGTTCCAACTATCACTGAGCTTCTGTAGCCAAGTTTTACCCCCCACAACTAGAGCAAGAAAAGGAAAGCTGACTGTTAATACGTAAAAAAGTAGAATATTTATGGCTGTGCATTAAAGAACCATCCAGGACTTAAATAATTTGAGATAAAAGGCTCTGGCTTCCAAACAAAATTGGGGCATACACTGTAATGTAGGAATGCAAGTTATCACTAAAAGAAAAAGAGTCAAGGACGTCAAGCGTTTGCTGTATCATCAAACGAAAAAAAAAAAAAGTCTATACTACGTTTATCTGTCATATCACTCTTCCCACAGCGAGAAGATACCGATTCAGTTGTCCCTTAAATTTCACCAGACTGTTAACTTCAACTGCCTGGGAGACAGTTCATTGCAGTGACCGACAACCGATTGAGGGAAACTAATTGAGGGAAACAAATAGACTGAACGTTTTTACGTTTAGTCTATTAGTTTTCCCCAATCATATATATTTATGCCCCGCTGATGTTTGTGGCTTCTAGAGGAAGTTCAGGAAAGAAAACACTCGTGTGACTGTTGTTCGGGATAATTTAAAATTCCATAGAATGGTGTGATAAAAATGACCTTAAAGAAAGAAGAATATTTTAGAATTTCTTGTTTTTGTAATTTATGTCGTAATTTGTATTTAATATATCGTTTTTAATAATATAGAAAATGGATATGCAGTAATTACTATAGTTTGTTAACATCATAAAGTGTTCCGAGTTTGATATTCAACAACCACAGAACAAAGGATAGAGAAATTTTAAAGAATTTGCTAGCCTTAAAAAAAAAAAAAAAAAAAAAAGAGTATTCGCATTCGTCAAGGGTTATTTATTTTTATTTTTAAGGCTAGCAAATTCCTTAAAATTCCTTTATCCTACGTGCCCAAATGTAATAATCTCCTTCATTTTTCTTCACCGGAATTTTTAAAAATTCTGGTTCTAATTCCAGTACAGATATTTAATATCAAAGGGGTTTACATGTACAAGAATATCGCCGTATTTAACATTCAAGTGGGCTAGAATCACGATCACGGTCAAGTCAAACGCTTGTACCACAGCATATTACCTTAGGTACTGCGGCTTATACATACATCAGAAAATGGCTACCATGGTACATGTAAGGTACATCCAAGGTACATATACAAAAGAAGTATCATTTGTTTCTAATATAGTAACGTGCCTGAAAATAAAGGCGGTTATTGCGCTCTTTCATCAAAAATGTTAACCCTACCATCCCTACCATGATCACTAAATTAACCTATTTTCAGGAAAGCGTGTTAAAAGTTTGCATTTGCGATCTTTCTCATAAACCGAATTCTCGCTGGGTTTGCGGGCCAGAATTCAAAATAATGGTGAATAAATGCATGCCATATGACGCCATTTCGGAAAATCTGCCTACACCAATGACTTAGTTATAGTTTCCTAGCTAATGAAGTATGAACTGTTAGAAACACAGCTCTTCATTAAGAAATTTTGATACCGATCTATATTCGTATAAAACAGAAGAATTTCACCTTTCTCAAATACATTTAAGCTAAATCCTAACTACATCTCAACAGTCTATATAAAAGCAGACTACCTCTGCGACCTTCTTAAAACTCTAGTAATCTGTACGCTGCACCGATAAAGTTTCTGAAAAAATTCTACTTCAGAAAAAGCTCGTGTCATCTGTTGTTTGGAGAAAAGGTTAACTACGAATTTAGCTAATATCTACAATTTACCGCACTAGAGGGAGCCAGAGTAGAAGAAAATTTGTGTAGGTCGAATGGGGCTGCATCGGTGCAGTAACAGTTCCCTTGTCATTCTAACCATGCCTATGTCGCCACTGCTTATCCCGGAGTGCCATCACGAGCCCATCTTCCAAATGATATTCATTTCGGTGCCTTCATTATGCATTTTACCTCATGTCCTCTTCAGGCTATTCTTCATAAAACGGCGCTTTTTCTTCGTTTTCTACGCTGCCGGAGAAAGGGAGGCTGCACTTAACCCTACAGAACGGCAGCACGCTGTATTCCCGATTGCAATATTTTCTTCTATGTTTCTACCTTTGACTTGTTTATCTTCTTTCTGCGGAAAAATCACTTCCCTCTCACGAGAATCAGCTAACTGAATCACACGCAACAGTACAGTAGTTCGGTGTACGTGCTGGCTACGGCTGAAGAGCGTGCGTAGCCACAACAGATCTACGACACTCCGTGCAGAAATAAGAAAAAAAGTCGGATGAGATTGTCGCTGAAGATCGTGAACAGAAAGGACGACTCAGCACGCACGAAGCGTAACGACAAGTATGCTGTGCGCCCTATACTTTCTCGTACGGGACTCGTCCATCTATTTCCGCTACTTTCCATTCATATCGCAGTCGGTGGTTTCCGTTGACACGCACACAAATGCGTACACGTGAAGAGATGCAAACCAGCCAGGATTCCTTCCCTAAACAATAACTATAAAGGTTAATAATTAAGAGACCTATGCGCTTAGGAAACGTTAAAAAAGCTTAAATTACGAGATGCATCAAACCCAGTAAGGGATGATGGCTTACCTTTCATTAATCCGCTAACTGTTGCCCATATTCTGCCTGTTTTCTTCTTTATGTAAAACTGCAGTTGAAATTGAAAACTGAGGCTTATAACGTTTTCCAAAATCGGAACTTTTCATTGAAGTCAACATCATAAATTATTATGGTGATGATTTCTGCATAAAGGCAAGTGAGTTTTTGTGTTATTCCAGCAACGCCAGTGTTGCTTTTCTATTTTTCTGAAGCAGTGGGGTTAAATAATGACTAGCCGAACAGACCAAGCAACGGCATAAACCAATATGCTAACTGCGAGGAGAGGCAAGCGTATTACAAGCAGAATGAAAATGTCCGTGTGAAAACACAGGAAATACACGCTTCTAATGTACTAAAAATAGAACTATAGTCCATAAAATGAGCGTTGGAAATAAAAACTATCGTACAGCGTCGGGAATAATGACCGTGGATTACCTCTTAAGCACATCAAATGAAAATAGTTCCTGTACTGCACAGAGAATGACAATGCTTGTATTTACAAGTACGCCTATACACTTGAGTTAGCTTTGCATTAGCAAAACCAAGCTAATGTCTGGCAGACCACCTACTGCTCGTAATACAGCCCGATCACGTCTTGGCATGGATTCCACAAGGTTTAGTTTAGTTTTTTTTTTTTTTTTTTTAGGAGCATTAACAACTAAGGCCATATTGCTCCGGGATATGCGGTGGTCATTCCCTGACCTTTCCGCATCCTCCGTATTTGGTGGTGACGGGCTTGAACCCCGGTCTAATCAAGAAGCGTGTGCTACGCACTGCTGCTCCTTCCCACCTGGCTACGGAGGCGCCTTCCACAAGGTGTTACAGGATATTCTGTAGTAGTGCTCGTTGCACAACGTGTGCGGTAATGCCCGCACAATGTCAGGTGAATAGCCATAGCATCACTTGTCCTTCTCCAGTAGGTCCCAACTATGCTCAACTGGATTGACAGACTGAGAGGGGCGGCCACGGGAGAACTCATTCTTACGTCTTCCATTGCAACCTCGACCTAAACCCATGGAAAATACAGATCGAAACCGCTAATATCCAACTGCTGAAAAAACTTATCGCAGGGAAGATAAATGCCCAATTGATTTCAAATAACATTAGCTGGCCAAACTTGGCGAGCCGGGAACGAAGTCGCGTAGGATTTGCATTCCGGACAACAGTCAACAAATTAATGTCAAGAACATGCTTTCCTCTAACACAATTCTATAATACTATAACCATATATCCCTACAACTTTTGCGATGAGAACAGCAACAGGAATCAGGCAATCAAGAATATTTACCATTTCATTGATATATATACCACAGCACTTATCTCTAATGTGGGACAGGTACCACTAATTGGAATGGTCAGTTTTTTATAAAAACTTAGAACAATTATCTGGAACAGACTACCAGTGTTAAACGCATTAGGAAGCATACATTGCGCGATTTTCAGGTGTTAGTGAAAATATCATATAGCAGTGGTTCCCGACATTTCGTCACTTAAGTTAAAAGACTCATATTCGCGGCACACCTAAATCGATGAATCGCGGTCACTGAACTCGATGTTGTTTTACCTAATCTCGCGGCACACTTTAAAACGAACCTAGAAAGATGAGCAAAGAAGACACTCCATTGTAAACACTACAATGATTGTAGTGTTTACAATGGAGTAAACACTACAATTGGGACCACGCCATAATAACGGACAATACAATCCCTCACAAGAAACCGGACATAACCCATGTTGACAAGACCGAATAGATAAATGGATCACGAGCGGGACGCTCTTACCTGAGACAGAAATATTCATACTCGCCAACCAAGACCGGGGAATCAACACCAGGAACTACAGAAAATACATCGCCAAGGAGCCCCGAGTGTCAGAAGACACATGTCGACGATACCACCTGGCCTCAGAAATGATCCAACATATCACCGCAGAATGCAAGGTGATCTGAGTACACTCATAGACACGAGGTAGCCAGGATGATACACTAGACGCTTGCGCAAAAATACCAGTTGATCAAAGAAAGTGTACTGCATTACTACTCCAAAATCTATACTGGGAAGGCGCCATAAAAACGGACAAGACTATCCCTCACAATAGATCAGACAACCGTTCATCGACAAGAAGGAAATGGATACCTAATTAATCGACATAGTAGTGCAGAACACCAGCAACCTCTGGAAAACCTACGGGGGAAAACGGGGGAAAAGATCAGGAAGTACATAGACCTAAGACAGGAAATCGAAGGAATGTGGCATATGGGACAAGCAGTGGCCATCCCAATCATTGTGTCAGCCACCGGCATAGTGCCAAACAGCCGCCATAAGAACCTAGAAGCAAGAGGCGCTCTCGTATGTAGCACAGTTGGTAGAATGGCCGCCCTTCCTGCCTCCAGGAGGAAGAGTTGAGTTCGAGGTCCGTCGATGACGTGAGGAATTTTTATGGGCCTTTTTCACAACGTGGCTGAGTTAGTCGGTCTCAGGAGAGTATAGCATGTCCCCCACGGAAACTTGGGTTTTACTTCTAGAAAACAGAAAATCGACCACAGAACACACGCAGTTTACAGACGGAATATACGGAGCAATATGGCCTTAGTCGTCGATGCTTCTAAAAACCCTAACATACAATAACATCCTCGTTGTACTGGTGGTTAGCTGGGCCGCTCTACTGCGTCGCTGCTGTGTTACGAGATGATACACGACAACTACCACGGACGTCGACCACACGTGGCTGTCCCACATGTGACCTTTGGCTGGCTATTCGACGGCTGTTGAGCCAGTCACAGTAGACTAGTGACACTACAGAACGGGAGCGCTTAAACATGTGGACTGTTGTCGAGATACTAACAGCTGCTCGTCGTGGCCCCACAATCATTCCCCGTTCGGAGTCGGAAAATTTCGACACCAATCCACTACTCCTCCTCGCAGGCACTTACAAACTGATCGCCACGCGTGCGAACTACAATCTTATATCAGCCGTTCTGGACTTTGAGTCTTCATCAGCGTCATAGACCAGTTCATTCCTACACAGTGTTACTAATGCAAAGCTAACTCAGTGTATAAATGGAATAAATCTACTCTACAGAAGAGATTCATCCCATTTAACACTGACTTATACATTTGTTCTAAAGAACTCTGAATAAAAGCCTGTACATGTAAAGTCCATATGCTAAGAATGGTTAACATAATGTGTGTGGCTGTATTCAGCGTTTATTCTCTATGAAATTATTTTAAACCACAACAGAATGAACACCGAGGTTTAAAATCATTTCATGAATAGTACTGCGTTTTTGTACATTTAACTCCTAGAGCTTCATCAAAAATCACATTTGACTTCCGATAATTCCATTCTGATAGTATTTCCTTTGAAAGATTCTATCAAGAAACAAACAATGTCTGTTTTTATTAATTTAATTTATGAAGTCCATCCCATTTCTCCGGAAAACTGCAAAACTGTTTTCCGGAGAAATGGGGTGGACAGAGGATTTCTTATAAAAAATATTCTGTAATTTTCTTCCCTTTTTTCTAAAGTTATACATTTATTTTCTTTTTTCAGTGGCTCTTATTTTTATCTATCGTTGTTACCGTTTCCACTTTTATTCTCTCTTTCTCAAACATCGGAAAACGCAAACTTCCCCCGTGAATCCAGTACCACCGAAGACGGGTGTCCATTCCCACTGTTTTGCTCCGAAGAATTCTTAGAGCAATTCTGAATATCTGGCGACTGATCGATTTTCGTCGTCAAAGAAATGTATGGCAGTCGTAGAAGTCGGAAGTGAGTACACGACGCTATAGTGCACCCATGTCAGATAGGATAATAAAAGGAAGTGTTCTTGTGATATCTTAACTGTGAGGATGGAGCATGAAGGGTGAAATGGTACAGAGTACAACAAAACATAAATATGAATTAAGCACGAGGATGTTAGAATCAAGAGAGAGAGGGTGATGAAGAATGTGCAAAGTGCGTGCAAGTGACACAAGAATGATCGTCTCAGCGTGATTATACAATACATATAAAGAAAGAAATTCTTACCCGTTGACTGTTATTCCTAGAAATCAGAGGCGCGGAAACATCACAACAAAAATGTTAGAAGAATCATGGCAGCGAATAATCCTGATAAATATGAGTATCATCACATACATTTCCATTAAACGATTATATTTAAGAGAACTAAAAGGTCAATCACAAAGTACAGTGGGTCCACCCGTTTAATATGAATAAGGAATATAATATGAGAATAAGAATTACTGATTAGAGTAATTACATAAAAACTGCTTTTTTTTCCTGTTAGAATGATCATAAAACACAGTTCTATCGCAGACTATTACGGAGGGGAGTCTTCTGGTGACGATAAAGATCAAGACGCTCATCACCGATGAAAAACACCAACACTTTGTTTATTGGGGAGGTTGAAACGCATGTTGAATCTCCAGAAAGAGCTCCGACAACCCCACCTCTTACATCATGTAGTACGAGTGATGGATTTTGAGGTTATGACTGTTATCATACTGAGATCCAATATGCCTTACCTCAAGGTACAACTCTAAAACGGTGTTCGCCTGCTAGGAACTAGATAGTCTAGATGTAATAGTAATGCTCTAGGACGCTTCCCGATTAACTTGTGTATAATCTCGCTACTATGCCAGCTAGTGACTGAGGGAATCCAAGTAGTTTGTATGCGGAGGAAGAGATTGGGGTATTATCGAAGGTATGCCCAGCTCCTTTGCATAACCAAATTTTGCTGTATGTGCCCCACCATATCCATAAATTATGCCCCCTCCCTATAATTTATCACTGAAAGCATCATGATCAGTAAAACAGAACAAACTTATTTGAGAAACTTAAGTTACCACCCAAAAACTTCCTCATTCATATCACAAGTGTACTTATTTTCAGTTAAAATCTCAGTGATGTCCATTTCCACCTACAATCTGCCAAGCTCCACTTCCTGTTTCTGAGATCATCTCAATTAGCTGTCGTCTCAACTACTACTGAATTCGGATATCCCGACCATTCGCTCTATGAACACAGCTTGTTCATTTAGTTACCAGAATACCCAACTAGGTGATGGTTTCTTCTCTAATATGCCCCCCCCTCTCTCTCTCTCTCTCTCTCTCTCTCTCTCTCTCTCTCTCTCTCTCTCTCATGGCCATTCTGAATCCCGCGTTATTTGGCATTTCAGAAATGCATGCCTCTTTTCTTTAGTTGAATAACTATTTTAAATTTTCTGATTCCAATGTTTATTCAGATCGCATCATTCAAATTACTGTTGTAAAATGAACTCCTTTATTCCGCATTTCATACTAATATCTCGTCCCTTATCTAAACCTTAGTTTTTCCAACAAATGCTGTTGAAGATAAATCATACCATAGTTAGCATGTGTCCAAATCTCCAGCTTCATTTTCTGCCTACACTAAAGCTAGAAACAATTGTAAAACTATTATTAATCAGCCCAAACTCGATTGTTAACAGGCTAAACGTAGAAAACTTGTTTCTTGTCTATATGAAAACCGAGCATTGAGGTCTGTAGCCAAAGCTATTGGCAACAACTTCTGTTTATCATTACTTCCATATATATTAAACTCTGATGGTTTTATTGCATCCTCAGCTAAAGACAGAGCCGACCTTTCAGCATCGTATTTTTTTTAACTGTTGTATTGACTATTTTGTTAAACCCCCTCCTGTCATACCCAATACACTCCATTCAATGCTTCCCATGGTTTTTCGTCCGAAGCGTGTTAAAAACATTCTGAAAAATCCCGATGCCAAGAAATCTTCAGATCCTGACGGATCAAAACCTATGCTTTTGAGCTTTTCGGCTATATTTCGCCTTTTTGCACTTCATTATTCCACTGGTTTTTTCCTTCTGGTTATAAATTTGCTCATATCCATCCAGTTATGAGTCTACTGCTCCTTTTCTCATCTTCATCGATATTTAGATGTTTAAACAAGATAGGCTGATTACTAATCTCTCTTGAAAAAGCACAACCCTTCCTTCCTTTACATCAAAAAACATTTTTCCACTCTCGGCGTTACTTTTCTGTTATACAACTACTTGCTAAAATCCGCCCAACCATTAAATATTCTACCCACATCTGGAGTGGTGCCCCAAAACCTCTCTCAAGCTTCTTGATTCCATTAAAAAAGGAAAGTCAAATTGATTAATGATCCATTTCTTACATGGCCTCTCCACTCTGCCTCACAGATTCAGTTTCTGCTGCATGCCTCTTCTATTGATTCTGCATTGGGCGCTGTTCTTAACTGGCATCTGTAATTTCCCTATACTTCAAGACCAATCCTAAAAAGCACCTAAACTAGTCAGCATACATTCAATGTCCATCTCCAAGCTCACAGAACCAACTTTTTCTCCTCCTCAATTAATAAATTCTATTTCTTTTCTGGAACAATCTTCCTTCACATATCCCGAAAATTACAATCTACAGACATTCAAATTGAACGTCAACAAGTACCTTCTGTCTTCTCAGGCCTCATTCCATGCCCAATACTAAGCATCATAGGTTCTACCACCTTTCTCGCTTGGAGTTTTCATTAAAAAATTACCAGGCTGCCAATCTTTAATATATAGATTTCTTAGTATCCAACAAAGAAGGCCTAGGTGTAGATCGTAGAGGGGGGGATTATATGATAGTCCGAGTCGTAGAAGGTCTAGAGCATAGACCGTAGAGAAGGCGTAGACCGATATCTCAAATCTCAAATGCAATTTTTGAGTTTATGAAATGTGAGAACATTTCATAAACTCAAAAGCTTTTTAGCTTTTTAACTGACTAAAGGTGAGATTGACTAACTGGATGCTGAACAAAATATTAGAGAAATAATCTGGTGGCTGCAGTAGAAAACAAATCTTTAGTTCATTTATTAATTTCTTTGAGCTCCATATTGAAATAATTCATTGGCTGTGGCAAGGTTCAAAAATTGGAAAAGGACATTTTCACTACAATTCGCAGGAGGGTTCATTAATGAATATTTCAGCGTGACATATTTTAGTAAAAGAAAGTATACCACGGGGAGTCATCGCAGCCTAAAGAAGAAGCTTTCCTTTATATTTTGGATAACATCAGATTTTATATTACTTACTCCTTTTATTAGACAAAATGGCTGTCATAACTTAGATGTTTTTCACCTTCACGGAAAACTATGGCGATGCATTTGTAGCATAATACTTCCCAGAGATGTTATTTACACGTATAGTGCATTAGCATCCAAGGCCATACTGCGCTCTGTGTTTTATGCTTATACAAGTGCGTGTGTGTGTTCACGAAGAGACCTGCATGCTGTGCAGGCTGAATTACCCAATAACTCATCGTGGCTTAGATCCCTGCTCCCTCCGCTAAATACAGTCCCAACTGAAGAGGCGTTTAAAAATTCCTCCACTATTCGATATAATTCGAACAGAGACCTCTCCAAACGAGTGACCAAACGTCTATACTATCGTAGAGGGGTCCTGACAGTGTACAAGTTCGGCGTGATGACTACTTTCATCAACCAGGGACTATTTCAAACTGGGCAAAATTAAAATGATGACAGACTACGTATACAATCAAAGTTAAATAACACTCTTATTTTTGTTAAAAGAAAGTGTTCAAATCATGTCTAAAGAACTTGCCGCATGCATATACCAAAATTTAAAACTGACAGCTAACCTAACAGAAATGTCTAATCTTAATTTCGAGCTCATCTCGCAACCAAATTTTTTTAAATTTTCTAATAGTGCCAATAGAGCTAATCTAATATTAAATACGTACTTAAACTATACTGCGCAATGCAATTTAGCATATACCCTAAGGTGTATGATACCCCGAATAAAATGTTAATAATTTAATCCAAACCAACCTGACATAATCGTATTATTAGTTCCCCTTCTATTGCAGTTTCAGAATAACTGGGAAGGAGGATTTCAGAACCCTTCAAAACCCAATATAAACTATACTGAAGTTCTGCAACTTCCTTCTTCCCTCAAATCTTACAATATTTCCAGAAAAAAAAACAAAAAAAAACTGAGTAATCACTAATTCAGAAGCCTTATTCTATCTCCCCACCAATGAAATGAAATATAATTATATAAGCCTATATTAGTATTCAAATATCTGTGAAAAAAAATGTAAGAATTAAAAAAGAAAAATCTCGTTACAGTTCATTTTGTGTTCAGTACAGCAAAGACCAGCAATCTGGTATCTTAATACGGTCTTTCAAAGATACATTGACAAATTGGCTTTCAAATGTTTCATCCTTAAGCAAAAAACATCGAATATCGTTTAATATGGAATTAATAAAATCCCTGAAGTTTAAAGAAAAATATATAAATATTCAAAAACTAATGATTCTTATGTGAACTATCCTAAGAGAAGAAAATTAGTTACAGCCCTATTAACTAGTAATTCCAGAACTAATTACTCCACGTTTGTTATCACTACATTATCTAAAAATAAAGATCTTTGGCCATTCTGAAGATCTGCTAATGTTAGTAGAGAAGGAGGTGGGGGGGAGAACCCTAGTAGTTTCATACTTTAATTTTCGACGATAAAGTGGCTACTTCCCCTCTAGAGATGGCCACATTGTTTGCAAAATACTTCAAGTAAATTTATTCAACACATGCATAACATCCCTCTAATTATACCATACAATGTTTCTCTCTTGACACTTTTGCTAAACTTCATTTGACGCAACTAGATTTAAAAGAAGCCTTAAGCAACTCAAGGATAATCACGCTTGTGCACCTGATCGTATTCTTCTTTTGTTCTGGTGATCACACTGTTTAACATCCTTTGCAGATCCATTATTATTTCTTTTTTAATGAATATCTTTCTTTAGGCATTCGCCCAATTTTTTTAAAAACGATTACTTAATTAAAAAATGATACAATGCCCACAGTTAAAAATGATACTTGAAAAGGTTATGATTATGTATATCTTTTTTATGCTAAAACCGACAAAAATTAGACAGAGCTTATCCAAAAATTCGATAATACTGGCGAATATGATATTTTTAAAATTATCAATCCTTTATTATTTCCTGAAATTGCATGATTTTCGCCTCAGGTGGATCTGTGCCAAATAACGAGATATCTAAACGAGTTTACTCCCACTGAGATTAGCAGGGGAAACTGTACTGACGTTGTCTACACAGATCTTTCCAAAATTACATTATTTCGTTTAGCTGATTATGCAGTTCATCAATCCTCTAAAATTTATAATGGTGCCATTTCGTATAGTATCACTTTTCAGTCTGTTGTTCCTCAGGGATCCTCTCTGGGTCCACTTGTATTCAGTATTTACATTAATGCCATTTACATATCTGGGACGATATAAACTTTTTCTCCCTGTTAAGAGGGCTTCTACTGTATTTATCATGTAATCGTACTGATTAAAATTCATTACATCATCTGATAATAATTATTTTCAGAATTAAACGTGTCCCAAAATAAAATTTTCGTGTTAGTGTAAAACAACATATTTCAGATAAAAGCTGAGGTTTAAATATTTGGAAGAGTCGCAGAAAATTGAGAGAAAGAAAAAGGGCTAAGTCTTGCAAGTTGCTTTTTGTCGCACACTTGAAAAGAGCATTAATTCCGAAATCAGCGAATACTCTTTTGTACAGCAACAGAAAAGACAAAAGTAATGGCTCGTAGAACGGCCAGTACTAAATGGGTCAACGAAGCGTCTATGCCGTTTTTATACAATCTATGCGGAAATGTGGTAAGCTGTGGACGCAAGACGAATGAAGCTGACAACGCCATTTGTACTAAGGCCACAAACACTGAATCCGCGTCGCCATCGCAGTTGCACAATGGTTACGATTGCTATTCTTTCTCAACTTGTGGGAAACGCATGAATTCGAATGAATCCACCGTCGATAGAAAGAAATATCATGGCTTTGTTATGGCTTTTCTCACACCGTGGCCAAGTTAAATATCGCCCCCTCCCTCAGAAATTTAGATTTTTCATTGAAACAGGCAACCCCCACCATAGAGTTAACGCCATTGGGGGGCTTTTCATGGATTCTCCATTTCCATAGTTGCTTTGGCACAAAAACAAAATAAATAAATAAATAAACAAATAAATCATAAAATTGTGTACCATATGACTAAAAGCTGTTCTCCCAATTATCGTGATCAACCTGAAAGTGCATGGTTAAAAAAAAATGATTGACAGGTTGTGGTAGAACAAGACGTAAAAAAACAACCTAAATTCCATGGTGACCTGATCTTATTGAATACAATGATCATGAATTAAAAGAGCCAAGTTTGGGTTGGTGGAAAGAGCAGCCTACTGCTTTATGAACAAAGATGCTAACTGCAGATAAGTGTGTGAATACCTCTCAGTATTTACTAGTTTTTGTATCCACCTCCCCCCCCCATAACATAAAACTGATACTTTCAAAGAACTATGTTGATTAGATACTTTCGGGGGAGGGAAGAGAGAGAGAGAGAGAGAGAGAGAGAGAGAGAGAGAGAGAGAGAGAGAGAGAGAGAGAGAGAGAGAGAGAGAGAGAGAGAAGGGGTTGACTCCAAAATCAATGCATAAAACTTATTAAAAGGATAAGCGAAGACAGACGAAAACAAACCTACGAGAATCATATATAATCAACCATCGTTCACATTAAAATGCTTTTTTTTTGCTTTTTGTTTTTTTGTGATTCAATAAGAGAGAGCATTATTTGAAACTATGCAGAGATGGGTATTTAAACACATAACTTGTTCAATTCACTCAATGCAGTTTGACGACGCTGAACCGAACTAGGTACTCCATATTTTTGCACATTACCAGATACTATATAAGTACTAGGTACACTGCCTCGTATGCAAGGCGATACTAGTAGATAATAATACCACTAGAGAGGTTATATAGAAAGGAGTAAACCATCAGTTGCTTATATCGTATTAAGGAAGTCAGAAGGAAAACTAAAAATGCATATTGAAGATAATAGACAAAGTCACAGTTAGGAGATAACACTGGGGATCGTAGCACGAAAGGAAACCGTGATCAATGTTCAAGTAAAATTGGAGAGTCAATGACAGAAGCCTGCACGAATGGGCTAGTTTTATCTCGCCTGGAGGAAGGCCAGAACTAGGTGTCGGCATCCAGTGCACAGATTGCAGTACCAAAGTGCAACACTGATAAAATAAGAATCCAAGTTTCTGAATTAATTACAACGTAGGAAGAGATCTCATGGCATGCAGTGAAATATTGCAGGATAGGTACCCCTCTAAGCTGAGACTATCACTTGAGCTAGACAGGAGACGAACCAACCAAACATAGTAGAATAGGTAAAATGTTAACATAACTCATGTAAACATGTAATCAGGTATAAGAAATGCGTCTTCTCAAAAGAACCGAAGCTTTGTGAGCAGAAGAACAAATCAATAAGGCAAATAATAAGAAGGCCACAAATTAGTGAGGTACTTAGTAATGATGCTTACATTTCCAAGTCAGGTTTCATATCCCATATCGGCCTTGCAATGGAATTGCTTCTCTGAAGCAAGACGTTGAGAGCAATGAACGTAAACCAGTAATTTGGCATCCAGAGGAACTCATTAAAAATTGCAGAATTGCTAGATGGAACAGACAGACTTAAAAAGAAGAACTAGAGTATTAGTATCGGCCAAATAGTTCAAGGAAGCCCTAAGCGTTTACTACACTGGCCAAAGAGAAATATAACCAACATATTTGACTTCCTCCTCATGTACGTACCTGTACGGTACCAAATCTGTTTATTTATACTTATTTAAGAAGTGGAGGAGGATGAAACTTATGAAATATATTCAAGGGTGAGGCGAGATATAAATGTTTGGGAACTTCTCTTCACAAAGGGTTCGTTCTCCGAGTGCGTTGGAACTCTGCGCACGAGCCCTTTGTGAAGTAAGCGTATCACGGACATTTTTTCTTCTTTTACAATCGTTACTAGCTGAAAATAAAGCGTTAAATTGTGATGCCGTAATGGCAAAGTAATAGCTTAAAAAGAGGTGAGGATGGAGGGCTGCACAGTTTGTTTATATTTTTAAAAGTCAAGAATCATTATTAGTCGCATTGCCTTTTTCATGGCTGGATATAAACAACATGGTTCAAAACGGTTCATGGCAGTATGAAAAAAGATCCTGTCACCGTAGGTTTTTGCAGACAGCACAGTTTTTTCGGGAGAAAAAAAAACACCGCCGAGAAATCCTGCAGCGCTTCCGGAAATAAACATACACCAACCGCGGTCAGGTCCCTGCTGTCTCTGGAATGTTTGACTTCATAAAGTTATATTATTTATTTTCGTAATGCGAACTCTAAGATATATACTTTTTGATATATTAGGATTACTTAAAGATCGCTCCTCCCTGCTCTCAAGGGATAAAGACAGCAAGTTCTGGCAAGCGATCTTCACCCCGACGATTCGACGGTTATTATAACTTACGAACTGTTTACTTTACACGTTCTATATTAAAAGCGAACTTGATAAGTCCGTCAAGTGATACTCAAACACCGACTTGTTTGAACGCTAACATAAACATGGCAAGGGGAAGGCAAAAAAGCCAAATATCTAAATGTGCCGCCGTACCCTAGTGGTCAGGCGCGCGGGTGCATAAGTACACGTGCCTTGAGTGACCGGGGTAAAAGCCCGTGACTACTGAATACGGTGCTGTTTCTTGTAATCTGTCTATCTTGTGAACTCCTCTGACCGTTTGGTCGTCCCGGAGTATAAACAGAATATTTATTTATTTACTCGAGGCCCCGGCGCATTTCCGTCATTTCTAACACCATTCCTTAGATATATACGATTGACTAGCTGTACATAGTAAGAATTGTAATCAAACAGTTAATGGTGAATAAACTCAAACTCTTACTCTACGACTTTAGTAATCCTTAACTTAGTTCGACGTTTTATCGCGTTTATATATTCACTGCAAAGTAGTTTTCGTATTATGTTCTGTATGTTATTGGTATCAAGTCCCTAGCATAATTAACGGTCAATTGTTTAATAAAATGCATTTATTATTGCTGCAATAAAGATTTTGAAAAGTATCATCTAGCCACTTAGCCCACACGACCAATCTTCTTGCGTACATAAATTGACTCAATATGAACCAATCAGATCAGTTGGGTTTCTGAATATAGATGTAGACTGATCCAAGTTAGCTGTCCACGTGTCGCTCGATATTGTACTGAAACACCACAACCATTTTTCCTTTGAATCCTTTTCAGCAGTGCAGGCCGGGGATTTTACAAAACTTGAAATAATGCACACCAAGCAGTTTTTGTTTTTTGTTTTTTTTCTTCTAAATAATCGATAGATTATTACGCAGAGAAATGAAATTATTAATTATAAAATAACTAATAATTAGGATATAACAAAACAAAATGTTCACTGTTTAAATTTCAGAAGTTAAAATAAAGAAATTGTGAGGAAGGTGTGTATACTTTGACGAATAGTTAAGCGATAATGCTAATAGCCTGTCTCAATCTTTTCAGTAGTTCCGCGAACTCAAAAATTATTTATGTAAACAAACGAGGTATAAATGTGTTATAAAAAATGCATCAATTTTTATGAGTTTATATTTGCTTTCTTGGAGCTTCTTTCCCATGGATTCCATCAGCTTTGAACTTATCCAATCCATTCAAGACCATAAACACCTCAGTCAGATCACCTCGCAGGTGAATTCGCAAAACTGAAGCCTTTCCGGGTAAGTTCACCCTTTTGCTCCCCTCACCAATCTCGTCGCCCTTCTCTGCTCCCGTTCCATCAAGATCCTTCCTGAAATTAGGTTTCTAGACCTATATGCAGTACTCAAGATGAGGCCTAACTATTGTCTTGTACGATGGGATAATCACCTCCTCATCCCCGTTAGCAAAGTTCCTAAAGTTTCTTTGGTATACCGTAGACAAAACTCCATGAGCTCTCCTCGCAGCCTGTCTGAACTGCTCAGAGAACTCCATATCTGACTATACAAATACCCCACGTCTTTTTCATTTTCCACCACCTTGAGTGTGTTATCATACAGCTGGGACATCAATCTGCTACTCATATACAATATCTTGCATTTGTCAATGTCAAACTTCAACTGCCATTTCACAGCCCATCTACCTAATTTTTTTTAGATCTTGTTGCAGAAGCTTACTGCATTTCTGTCATTAACCACTCTGCCAATCTTCTTATCATCTGCAAACTTAGACATTAAGCCTGAATATACCTTTGTAAATATCATTAATAAATATAGAAAACATCAGTGGGGGCCCTAGCACTAAATCCTGGGGGAATCCACTAATAATATTAATTCAGAATGTAGGCAGTGTCCACTGATAATCACTCACTGTCTTCTTAGACTCAATCATCCATTTATCCATAGTAACAAGTTGTCCTTAATGCCACACTGCTCCAATTTGTATAGCGATATTGATGTGCAACAGCATCAAGAAGTGTAAACCGTTGCTTGTTTCCTTCTTCCTATGAATCTTTACAGATGCCTACTCACTGCAAATAGTGACAAAATTCCTCCTCAACTCATCCATTCTTAAATGTTCCTACTTGCTGTCAAAGCTAGGTCAGTCAGAACGCCGTCATTTGTTTTATTTCACTACGTATTCGTACTTCACTCATAGTAAGGACTCCTTTACTGCAATCGCAACATATATCATCAAAAGCATCCTTAATCCACTTTCAGTCACAGCCGTAAATTAGAGTGCAAAATGAAAATCTTCAACAGTATTAACAAATGTTTCCAGCTGTCTTTTTGTGAAGCGCTTTCCACAAATCCCTTTCGTAGTTTGTTTTCATACAACTCCTAACTTTTCTACACACTGTAATTCCTAGAATATTTCCAACTTCATTATCTTACTGAGCTCGGCACTTATAAAAATGAATAAAAATTGGCCCCGCATAGTAATGGTTGCTGTAATGCAACTTCAGTGTCAAATTAATCTGCAGTTACACTACACGTTCACACTATTTCTCTCCTAAGCGTCTTATTGTTTTTTATTGTACTTTCCACTGCTTGTCGCCTTTTCTTGATGCCGAGATAAATCCCTGAGTACTCTGCCATATTTATTTTTAAAATCCACAAATACAACTCTCGTGTTTTCTTGGTTACAAACAATTGCAGCGCGTTTTGCTTCTAACTCGTTATGTTTGTGTTGCTATTTACATAATCTTTGCCTCTGCAGATTCTACTCAAGTTGTCATCGCTCTGTTTACAGAAAACGACTCTAGTATTCTCTTTTTCCTATTATCTGGTACTACTTACTTTTAGAGTGTTTTTTATTTCAATTTTTTTTTTTTGTAAATAATTTACATTCTCACTCCGCTCCTTTCCCAGTATTTCTTTAGCTTAAATAATGAATGTAGAGTTTAATTCGAGTTTAAAATACATACTCTGTTTAAGGTTTGCTATTTAAATATCTGAAACACCCTTTGCACTTTCTCAATCAATTACATCATATATTCTCTCTGTATTAAGCTAAATTACATCTAATAGATAAAACAGCATCCTCGGGACCTAGCTAGCAAATGACAGATTTTTCAGAATTCCCTTTTTTGAAGGTTATGCATGTAACCCACTTATCCAGGAGTAATTCGTTATTTCATTAGAAAATACAATAGTTCTGGTCAGCATAATATCCATCGAACAATAGTCGCCAAGCCAAAATATTAACCCATCTTGCCCGAAGGAACTACTGGCCCAATAGTTAATGTATGTACTTGCCTAAAAAAATATAAGAGTACACTCTCACTAAAAAGATATATATTATTATAAAACACAAAAAAAACCCTTTCTCCTTTATGGGATTTTTATGCTCCTCCGTGACAGTTACTAGTACCAACTGCACGTGGTGATTGGTTGTGTCCGGTTATTATTATAATTGTTACTGTTCATCGAGAAACTCTCTTACTATACTAAAAGGTGTTCTGGATTGAGGATTTGTGGAGTTCCATGTAAGTGTTCTCTAGGAGGCCTGTTGTTGCACGGTTCTTATGGAGGCTCTCTTTGGAACCATGCCAGTGGTTGACACGATGATCGGGATTGTCATTACTTGTTCCACATACCTTCGACTTTCTGTTTCAGGTCTGAGTACTTCCTCAACTTTTATCGAATGTTTTCTGGAATTGTGCACAGCTATGTCGATCGGGTAGGTAGCCATTTCCTTCTTGTCGATGAGGGTTATGTCAGGTATGTTGTGCAGTCTTTTCCGTGTTGTGATCGTCTTGTCCGCCATTTTGGAACTGTCCTAGTATAGTCTATGAGTAGAAGTCTCTAGTACGCTGAAGCTGTATTTGCAATAGTGCAAACTTTCTTTGATCAGGTGATATTTTTACTCTAGCTTTTTCATGTAGTATCCTGGAGCCTACAGGAAAATCGGACAAGAGGAGAATGAAGGCAACGGACCCCATCCCCAAAAAAAGAAGGTGCTCGAGAAGTTCTGGGGAAATCTGTAGAGCAGCGAAGTTATTATTATTATACTATTTCTGCCTAATGGGGATTCCACCCCGTTAAGAGTACTGTTACTAAGTGCACAGGGTGGTTATGTCTGGTGTTGCAGTTGGTCGAGGAACTCTCTGACTATTCTACAGGTGTTCAGGATTGCAACTATCTAGAGTTCCTTGTGTTCTCCGGGAGACCTGTTGCTGTTAGGCTGTTATGAAGGGTGTTTGGCACCATGCTGGTGGTTAGCACGGTGATCGGGATGGTCGTAACTTGTTGCATATGCCACATCTCTTTGATCTCCTGTCTTAGATCCATGTACTACCTGATCTTTTCCTCGTGTGTTTTCTGGAACCAGTGTTCGGCACGTCAATGAGTAGGTTGCCTTTTCCTTCTTGTCGACAAGGGTTATGTCCGATTCGTTGTGCGGGATTGTCTTGTCCGTTATTATGGCTCGGTCATAGTACAACTTGTCAGTTTGGGTCTCTAGTACTGCCTGGGGGTCATACTAATAATACGGACACTTTTTTTGATCAACTGGTATTTCCTCGCTAGCTTCTGATGTATTATCCTGGCTATCTGGTCATATCTACATGCATACTCCGTCTGGGTGATAACCTTGCACCCCCCCCCCCCCTGTGATGTGACGGATCGATTTTCTGAGGCCAGTTGACATCGTCGAAATGTATCATCTGACACCCCAGGATCCTTGGCCATGTATTTTAAATAGTTCCTGGTGTTGGTTACCTGGTCTTGGATGGCGAGCATGAATCCTTCAGTCTCGAGAAAGACCGTCCCGCTCGTCAGGCATGCATTGGAAGCAATTTTACCTATGCGGCTGTAGTGTCTTCTTTGCTTATCTTTCTAGTTTCGTTTGTTCCGTCTAGCCGGGAGAAAATCCTAGCTTAGGTTGAGTGGGGGGGGGGGGTATGCCGCTTGTCTATCTTCCTTATGGCCTGGTAGAGTGCTGCTATGATTTTCTGTTATTATTATTACTCTTTATATTATTTCTCCCTAAATGGGGTTCCACCTCGTGACGGGTATTGCTACCAAGTGCGCAGGGTGGTTGTTGTTAGGTCTGGTGTTACTGTTAGTCGAAGAACTCTCTGACTATCCTACAGGTGTTCAGGATTTCTGGGGTTCTTTGTAGGTGTTCGCTGTGTGACCGATTGCTGCTAGGCTGTTATGTAGGGTCTCTGGCACCATACCGGTGGTTGACACGATAATTGGGATGGTCGTTACTTGTTGCATATGCCACATCTCTTTGATCTCCTGTCTTCTTCTTATTATTATTTTAAAAAATAAGTTTGAAGTAGAATTTGTATATTGTTAGTATATTTTAATATTATGGAATTATAAATAATAGATGTAACCTAGGGGTATGCTTAGGGATGTATTGGAGACCGAAAAATAATTCCATATGGAAAGTGAATGCTTTCAGGCCTAGTTTCAGTGGTTAAAACAAAAGGACAACTACCTTAAGCTGAAGCAAATAGTAAATACAATAGAGCTGAGGAGGGGATCACCTGATGCGACAAAATCCAATACTGAAATGCATACACCAAACATGGGATCAGACGAAGTTTCCCGTCACTTCCATTTGACACGGAAGTGACGGGAAATTAAGCTGACGCGATCGGTAAAGACAATATAGGCGATCGCCACCTGATAAACCGCACCCAAGTTCAGGTGTGGTCCCTTTGTCGGGAAAGGGGCAATATGGACACGGTTGTTAGGGGCGAAGAAAGAATGAATGAAACTTAACGATATAAGTGAAAATTTGGGGGAATAAGGAGAGAGAAAAGGTGAAGACGATAAGGGCGGCGGAGACTGGCAGGCATTAAAGAGGTTTTTGATAGGAAGTGGGACTCGCGGAAAACAGATATGCGCCCGGAATTTTAATTTGGCGGTCGGCTATCGTCAGATTTTGATCGAACATCCAAGACAAGATTATATGTTGCGATACCAAAGGTTAGTTCGTGTTGGAAACTGCGATTGTAGTCTTAGGATTCGATTCCGCCTTGACCAAGCTAAGTGTCCACGGTATATATAGTATATATAATAAGTTACAGAGTAATACGTTAATAGTAGTGGGAAATGAATTAATCCAGATTGGAAGATGATCTAACTGAAAGCTATCGGAATGAAGAATGACTAATAGATGTCCAAGAAAGTTGTTGCAGAAATTTTCTTCAGCCAGTGAGCCAATAACAGAACCCATCCAGCTTAACTGAAAATGCGTCTAAGTGGCCTCAATCAAGGTTAAAGGGTAAAGTAAGTGTATTGCAAACTTTTATTTAACACTAGACAAGCCAAAGCATGAAGAATATTGGAAAAGGAGATCATATTTACATCAAAGAATTAACTGTATCTACATATCTATAAATTTGCATGAATAAATTTGGTTGGGAATTATAATGAAGAAGGGGATTATACGTTAAAGATAAGACTATACTCAGTTATTGTTATTGTCTAGTGTTCAGCAGAGTAATTATCTTCTGACTAATTGTGAAAAAGAACCTCACGATAGAGTGGTACTATAGCAGGATTGTTCATTAATTATCAACGCTTTTAAATGTTATCTGTATGAGACATACAGGCAACCTGGATTTGAATAAAGGAACCAACAAGAAAATTTCATAGGACTTTACTATTAGGGCTGTAAGAAATTCAGCCCTAACCACACAAATTTTGGTTTCGATTTGGCAATTAATTTTTTCCCCCTTTGCAGTGCTGAATGAAGTGAAGTATCACAGTGAACAAAGTGGAATACAGACCAATTATTCGGTTTCTGTAAGGGGAAAACATCGAAAACAATCCACGAAGGAATGTCGCTGTTTATGGAGAAGACTTCCCAAATTACAAAATGATGTTACACATTGGTATAAACAATTCAAATGTGGAGGAACCTCAGTGCATAATGAAGAAATCCCAGGACGCCAAGAAACTGCTGTAACAGAATAAAGTGTTGCAAAAATTGAAGCATTAATCGCCTTAGCGTCAAAGGACTAGCTGCAGAGTTCGAAACTAGTGCAGAGTCTTGGAGAACTTCATCCATCAACAGTTGCATATGAATAAAGTGTTTGCTAGATGAGTACCCAGACTTCTGAGCCATTACCAGAAGAAGGAAAAGGGCACAATGTGCCGAGCAAAACTGAATATTCTCCAGACCCTGAACCTCGGATTTCTTCCTCTTTCCTGCCCTGCTGCTGGGCTTCCTGGGAATTTTCTTATCAGAAAACATTTTGCTGCTGATGATTTCGCCAAGTTCTGGTTCGAAGGAGTCGGATAACTTCTGCAAAACAGGCCTGAGAAAGTGTATTGTTTCTACCTTCTATCACAACTATTTCTGAATGAATATAGATCTTTTTTGAACTCATCACACGTATACACTGAGTGATCACTGAATTATGACCACCTACTTAATATTTCTCAGGTCCTCCTTTTGCCCTCAGTACAGCAGCTATCCGACGTGGCATTGATTCAACAAGACGTCGTAAGCGTTCGGGAGGTATGTCCAACCAAGCTGTGTGTAATGCGGTCAGCAATGCAGGTATGGAGGTGATTGGTATATCCAGACGCCTGATATGCCTTTCCATAGTATCCCACAAGTGCTATATGGGACTGATATCGGGTGAGTTCGGACACCAATCGATATGCTGGAAGTCAGAACCTCAAACTATTCCTGCACATCGAGTGCCTGATGGCTCGGCGCATTGTCATCTTGGAAGACACCATCGCCATTCGGGAAAAAGTGTAACATAGCAGGGTGTACACAGTCAGCAAGCAGTTGACGATAGCGGAGACCAGTGATACGTTGTTCCATATGCACCAGGGGTCCACGTTCCTGCCAGTGAAACATGCCCCACACCATACAACCGCCTCCACCGGCTTGCACTTTTGATACCATACATGACGAATCAAGAGCCTCATGTTGTTGACGCCAAATCCGTACACGAATATCCACGGTGTGGTGTGAAGTAAATAACGTGACTCATCCGACCAGCACACCTTCTATCCAGTCTTCTAACGTCCAACTTGCATGCTCTTTGCACCAGGCGAGTCTTTTACGCCGATGAACCTTGGTTAGGAGAGGATGCCGTAGTGGGTCGTCTGCTTGTATAGCCCATACGTGCGAGCGTGCGACGCATGGTACTGCCAGATATTGTTCCGGGTTGGCCCATGTTGTATTGGGTAGTCAACTCTTTAACAGTGCTGCGCCTGTTCGCGTCGTCGGACCGGCGGTCACCTCTAACATCAACCTTTCGCTGACTTTTACAGTTTTGTCGTCGGGTTGTTGTTTGACCCTTTTGACGCCAGTTCTGGTACACTTTAACAACGGCGGCTCTCGAACACCCAACCGGTTCAGAAGTTTTGGAAATCGAGGCACCAGCTCGTCGAGCTCCCACAATCTGTCCTTTATCAACGTCCGATAAATCCTTCCTTTTACCCATCACGCTCGGAATTTTACTACCTATTGACACCTTATCTATGCTACGTAGGTGAACTAACTGCGCACTCTCGTATCTCACGTGGTCAACGGGTCGCATTCAGTTTTCATACGGCTGGTCATAATTCAGTGATCACTCAGTGTATATGATATAGTTCAACAGAGAGCATGTCTACAGATGTAGAATTGACAGTAATATGAATAGAAATGCGAGTAACTGACAGTAATATGAATAGAAATGCGAGTAATTGAGAGTAATATGAATAGAAATGCGAGTAATTGACAGTAATATGAATAGAAATTGTCACGTGTGTTTCATTTCTCTTAGTAATATTTATATACTAATGTGTGTTTTATTAAATTTTGTGTTAAAACAACACACGAATGTGTCAGAATAACTATTATGTACTCTACAGTGAACCAGTATTGAATGTCTCGCAAAATTAATGATTTTATACGTTGTAAATACATCAAAAGAATGACATCCAATCTAGGAAATAAGTAAGGCAAAAAGAAATAAACTGGAGTTTGGAAATTGGTATTGAATATAATACATAAATCCAGCACCTGTGTTGCTTTGTTTTTTTAAGTCCAGCTAGCCTATTTTCCCTCTGCTCTTGTACAGTGGACTCACATCGAAGAAATAATCAAAATGTGTCTGAGTTTTGAATATTCCAGATTTCTGAGGTTCTATTGCACACAAAATAGATTTTTGAACCAACAGATTGTCATATTGTAATACTGCAGATGGATTTACTGTGGAGAATCCAGAAAGGACCTTGTCAATAATACGTTGAATTCTATCGGTTTTAATTCAAAAATTATACATGAATGGGCTACTACATAACTTCTTTCAACTAAATTTCCCAATAAATACACGCATTTTGATGTAGCGTTTAAAATATTCGCTTATGAAGTGATTGCAAAAAAAAAAAAAAAAAAAAAAACTAAACAAAAGTCGTACTTAAGTAGGCTTGATCTCGTACTTGAGTCGTACTTAAGTTGGATATCTTTGCGTAGCAGCTACAGATTTAAAGTTCAAGGATTTTGAGCTTTTTAACAAGGTTTCATTCTATTGTATACACAAATAGGCTTTGATTCTATATTAAAAAGAATTTGTTTATTCAGAATTTCAGGAAGCTACTTAACATCTCGTTTGATATCGCGATGACATCTTGGCCTATCTTACCGTATGTATAGTACAGGTGTGCTGGTGCCGGTCCTAGTATGCTGCTGTCATTTTATGTTATGCCTTTTTTTGTAGTCTTGTTTGTTTTAATTATGATTAATTCTTTATTTTGATATTTAGTTTTTAATGGTTATTTTATAGATTAACTTGGTATTTCTGTTCTTGGTCACTTTAAGTCAATGTTTTGTGAGATTCCTCTGGTTATCCATGCATGGAATCACAAATGTATACGATTTAACTTATTAAAGAATTTTATTATTATTATTATTTAAAGTTTATATTCTACATCATTTAGCATTTCTCATTTTACAATTTAAGTGAAACCTGTCAGTTAATCCCATGAAGTATCGGCCACCGAGGGAGCCATCGTTTTCAAAGGTTCATTGCCTCATATTTTACGACCAAAACTAATATCGTGGAACCAACGAGAGTAGAGAATTAACTGAGTGGATGTAGACGCGAAAAATTATAAAAAACACATGAAAATTCTGCAACCTATTTGGAAACCATGGTTAACATTCCTGAGAGAATATTTGTCAGACACAGACTGAACACACAAAAAAGAACCTACTGGTACGGGAGAAATGAAAAGAAGCAAGCCGAGTCTCAGTAACGAGTATACGAGACAAAAAAAACAAAAAAAAAACAAAAAAAAAACATTCAGAGAGTCGTTTATCTCATATTTATTATTGGCTGTTCTAATTCCGCCAGCGTATTTGAAGTAACAAGCACTCCAGTGTGAGAGTCAACTTGCTCAATTCAGGTCTGTCCACCTCGTTTCAGCCGCTCTAAATAAATTGATAACCTTTTCCATAGGGAATCCCAAAGGTGAATGGGTGAACATTTCTATAGAGAACATGCTGATCTGCGTCACTCAAAGAAATCTCTCGATGTAGCTGAGGAAGCCACAAGACGTATGGCCCCTACATTAAATAGCTGACTTTTCTTCTTAGTAAACCAAAATAACACAGAAAGATCTGGAGAAATGCATAACACTGCTGATATCAAAATCAGTTGAAGGCTTTGGTTTGGTTTTAGTTTTAAAGGTAAAAACAACTAGGGTTATATACGCCATGTCAGGATAGTTGAAGGCCTATAGCAACACTTATAAGGTGCCATATATTAATAACAGAATAGTATTTTTGTTGGAATATTTCTACTCTGCTACTCATTTGCTGAAATATTGCATTGTCACTTCACAAAAGGTTAGTGAAGCGAATATTTGCATGCTCAAAGAGTTCTATACTGTCAAATATTTGTATACTCAAAGTAAGACATTTCGGCATATGCGCTTAATTCTCTCAAAACTGTCTGAAGTGCAAGGTAGAATATTCAGTGGACTACCACAGTTTATGTAAACGTTGGCGTCTGAAGATTTGGAAGGCAAAATGACCACTTCTGAAACTAATGGCTTGAAGGCACATCTACGTTGATAGTTACAACGAAATTTATGTAACATTAGCAGAAATTGCAAAGAGCTGGTTGAAAATCTAATTGAACTAATGCTGCAGTGGCTCATATTGCATTTCAGACTAAATGTGGATGATGTGAGTAAAGATAATGGGGAACGTTTTCAAGCAATGAAGAATTATCAGCGAAGGTGGCCTTGCAGTTATTATGACCGGCCCACTACATGTGGTCAAGAATCACTACAAAACTAACAGGTCCAAATTTTCTCTTTCTCTTTTTTTTTTCCTTCTTTAATTGAAGTGCCCATGGTAGCAACTGCATTTAAATCATTTGTTGCTCTGAAACAATTTCTTCAAGTTGGTATATGGTTCTGGCTCCTTTTTGCAAATTAAACTGTGATAATAAACATGGATAAAATACAGTACCCCCTACTTTCATGTATATATACATGGAAACCCCATGAAAACAGTCTCGTAGGAATTTGGTTTGAAGAAAACTTTTCACAACTGGCGTAACCATCTACTGATCTGAACCCTGCGCAAAACCTTAAACAACGAAGGTTGAGGTAAAGCCAATACGGAACTGCTGCGATGGGGCTGTGTTGAAAGAAGTGTGGCGCTAAATTCCAGCTTACTGGACTTTAGCTCCTGTAACTGGACTTAGACTCCAGCCAACTTACGATGTCATCGCATCGAAAGCCTTTCACGAAGGCTAAACGTTGTTATTCAAATCAAAGTTGTACCGCTTTATTAACTTCTTTGATAAAAAAAAAAATTCATTTTATTTGATGTTACTTGTGTCCGGACAGTTTTGAGTGTATGTTGTAAACATTTCCAGATGGCTTTCACAAATTAAGTGTTTTTTTTTTTTCAGTTTATGTGATGATCCCGGAAAATATTAACACAGGAGAATAAATATGTATCTTTACATATTTTTCTGCGTGGACTATAAATATGAATCCCTCGTTTGGTGAAGAAATTATAATAGGAAATATGAAGTCCAAGGTGATAAAATAACGGTTAACTACTTCACAAATAGAGCGAAAGCATCATTTATATAGGTAGTTATGACAGCAAACATTGACACGTTCCCAACTCAAGCATTTCCATTAATTACATTTTAGTTGTATAATTAATACAAATTTTAAAAAAAGTTTTAAGGAACTAACAACGTTAATTTTTAAATCGCATCGATATATAGTGAAACAATGTATTTCATTACATAAGGGCCTACTCCAGTCTTCATTAACTTTATTTAATTTCTCAATGAGAAATGTGGAAAGATCAATATATGACATTACTGGGACCTTATAATAATTAAAATTTTATAAAAAATAATAAAGTAATAAACAAAAATTTTATTTCTTAAATTGTCCAAAGGGCATTTATAAATGTATGTATTTCGTACAATCTTCGATATCAGGAAAAAAACAATAACAATATTTTTTTTCTCACGAAATTATCTTCAAGAATATCAATTATCATATGGCAATGTTTCAAAGTATTCCATCATCATATGAAAAAATAATAAATATAATATTTTCACTAAGAATTTTACTGTCAATAGTTTCCTCTAAAGTTTCATAATATCTCCTGTGCAGAACAGTCTATTATTATTATTATTATTATTATTATTATTATTATTATTATTATTAATAGCCATATGATGCAAGGAAGCCTGAGGCTTATGCTGCACCAGGAAAAAAAAAAAGTTCCCGAGTTACCCTGAGAGAGAGAGAGAGAGAGAGAGAGAGAGAGAGAGAGAGAGAGAGAGAGAGAGAGAGTCAAAAGTAGAAGGGAATCACCAAGAAAGAGAAGAATGATGATATCCAGCTCAGGACCCTGGGTGTGCCAAGCCCATACTCACCAGATGTCTAGTAAGGTTATTATTATATTAATACCATTCTTATACCTCGAGAAATTAATAATATAGTTTATTAGGCTGTTCGGCTAAATTACTACATGTTAAGGTGAAGTTTCGGGTATCTTACCGATATCCATTATCAGACCATGCAGCTGACAGACTTCTCTTGCCGATGTTCCCAGAAACCTGATGTGCATTATTATTATTATTAATTTCACATGGTATGAGAGTGGTATTAATATAATAATAACTTAAAGGGTAAACAACCGCGTAGCGTCTTTCCCTAACTCTATTGAGTCTAGTAAGCTTTCTATCAAAATTCGTTCCAATTATGCAAATTCAGGGTTTAAAGTTCTACGTTCCAGTCCGTCATATGAAGGAACGGCATAACTTCTGATTAAAAAAAAAAAAAACATATGGCGTTGAGTTATTCCGAAGATGCCATAAAATCTCTTATAAATTAATCGGCCTAAAGTGGACATTCCAAAAGGAAAGAACAGAATTCAAATATATTAGCTGGAACTCTCTCTACTATATTTCGTGGTAGTTTTCGTTCACTTATTTCCAAATTAATTAACATTCTGAAAAAAGGTTGTTGGTGAAACGGAGTATTCGGTGTCATAGAACGACCCGTGAATCTACTTGGTGCACAACATGTGGTAAAATAGTTCAGTTTTTAACTCTTCTGACATTAAACGGCTATATCAGTGTAGCATCATAATTTTAATATTAAATATATGATTAGGTGCGTGAAAATCCTTTTTTCCTTAAATCAACCTTTTCCTTAAAATAACATAAAAAGGTGGAGAATCTCTCGTACAATTGCTTAAATACTGTACAAAATACATTAAATGCTTCCACAGCACGAAGTGCATGCTGTGGAATCAGGGATTGTTCAAGTATTTCTGATTCAACAGAAAGGTCATTGACTGAATATCCTAAGTTCACTTATCAGACGGAAAATAGCCACGAATATTGAACATCGTAAACTTACAACTTACTTTACACAAGAGAAATATCAGCACCAAATAGTCCACTATATGAATACTGTCAAATAATCAATCAGAATTCAATTAAAAAAAAAAAAAAAAAAACAGGGAAGGATTATTCTCCTTAGAACAGGAGAATGCACTAACAATATTCAAGGAAATCCAGGAGACTTCATTCAATCCTAATTTAATTCAATCAGTTATAAGAAACATTCTCGCATTCACTGAATTAATAAATACGACACGAAATCTTTTGATCAGACTTTTTCTTGCTTTGTGTTGTGACAATCGACCACGACACCCTTTTATTTATATCATCGGATACTAAATAGTATTCCTTTTACCAGCTTTCTTCATGCCTACTATTTGGCAAGAAATTCCTTGCTGTTTTTATTATTTTCTTTTTACCAAATATTTTATGAATACTATATTACTTTGTTACAACTCGAAAAATCTCTTTTAGGAAGAGCTTTTATGTTATCCAATGTTCTGGAATTGTGTTAATGTCGTTCTTCTAGATACTAGGTCTGAGTTCCTCTTACTGTGTATATACTGTACAAGAAAAAAGCAGCAAAATTCCGCTAATGTTACACTAAAATGGTAAAATTCTAAAAATGGTTTGAGAAATATTTTCTTACGGCCGTTATCAGGTACACTTTGTACAACACATACAGTACACGTTGATGGGAAAATATGGAAAAAACTGCGTTCAGACATTGTTCCATACTATCATTAAATATATAATTATTAAGCAGAATACAGATTAGTGTGGTGGTAATAGACATTAAATATTTAATTTTCACGCTATGGCCAGTATAAACAATACTCACAGTAAATGTAGAATTATTCGTATTTTACAAACTTTCCTTCTTGAAATGAACGTTTGCTTCGCATTTCTTAATTAAGTCTCAGTTCCCAATGATTAACAGATTTACTAGTTATTTTAAGAAACGTGCTCAACTAATGGCAGCTGAGACCAGCTGCCATTAGCTAACTCCTAATGAACAGCGTACTTGAATAATTTCTTTTCCTTTCGCTCTTGTTTTTAACTTCCATACCATCTATCGTGTCTCATTTACTTTCTAATACAATGGTCTGTACGTTGGCACTGGCGTTATAAGGTCGTGGTGAAAAGCGCATTAAAGAAGGACAAAACAGACTTATTCAGTGTGCAGTTTTAGTGTTGTGTGTGTCGAAGTTTCGTTGTCCTGTTATCCCCACAATTTTTCCATTTAAATTACACACGCATATGAAATCCGTGAATTAATGTAGTACAAACGAAGGAAAACAATTTCTCAGATGCATCCCGGCAAACCAACCAATTTCGAAGGTTTCAGTAACTTGAGTTAAATAAATTCATTTTAAATTTGTTTTTCTTTGTTTTCTGCGTTTTTTGAAGTACTCAAGTTTATAATGAACACACACAAAGGTCTGCATAAAAGCTTATAGTAATGAAATGCCCTCCTTAAGGCGACCACAGGGAGCACAATGCACATATAGTAGATGCAGGATAAAGCCACCTTCGCTTTCTAAATGAAGCCCGACGCCAAAGCCATCGTGTGCACCATTAAAATTTCTCCCATACATAGTGACCTACTTCTACTCCTAATATCTATCTAGTCACAATGTACGACATGATCATTAGTGCATGTGTCTGTAAGGAGCTGATCTTTCTACATGGACGAACTTTAAGCCAGTAGTGACCTCATAATGCACCGAAAGATAACCACGCGTATCCGCACTCATTGATGTAATCTCCAGGAGAAATAACTGCAAACTTTATAAATAAATCTAGCTCTCGTCAGTTGTCTTCAATTAATGATGCTCATCACGCTGCTCTCTTCTTCTGTGCTGCAGTCGCGTTTCGAAATTGGGGTTCTTTTATGCATTGAATTCTGGAAACCAAAATTCACTTCAACGCGATTTTTATAATATATTGCCATTTTACAATGTTTCACTTGTAATACTTTGTAGAACTTAAAGACAACGCTGATTAAATGTACTGGTAGATATTATATATCATCTGTTAAATACTTTTCATAATTTATTTTATGCATACATATTTTTTTTTCAACAAAAATTTATTCTATGCATAGTAAATATAACTATCATAATAAATTCTCTAAATGATTAACGCATTAAGCGAAAGAAACCGGAAGGAAATGAAACACAGCTTTTTTATTGACAATATCAAGCAAATTATGCACACGTGCGTATTTTATGACAAGATAGAAATCGAAATGTTGAACACGCCATGAGGTACTTTCTATTGATTGGGGGGGGGGGAATCATTCTAACAGGGTTTATCTTAAAATGATGCCAGACAGAGAATCCTTATATAATTGACATAATTGAGCGAATAAATTAAGCTGTTATATTTTTTAAATCAGCTCTGGCGATTTTTTTTTTTATAGTACAGTACATCTTCCGGTTTGTAAATCGGTCGCATGCATTTATACTCATGTTTATTATGGTCGATATTCAGAAATATTCCTAATATCGATATTTTCTGCAATCTTCTGGTTGCATTATTCAAATATAGCGTGTTGGAGGTAAGGGGCTGTAGGCAATTTATAGTTTAGTTCAGAGTTTGGATCGGCACAGTCTTTATCAGAAACGAAAGTTTTATTTATAAATTGATAGAACAAAAATAATATTGTGTTTCTGCATTAGATATGTTTGAAAGAAATGCTGACAAGAAAGAAAGAAGGAATTTGTGCAAATTGCCATTCGCTTTTTTTTCCCCAGCCTAGATGGATTTCTCTCCTCTCTCCAAATCTTATCCTACTCTGCCTTGTAGGAAAGTGATAGAAATTGTTCCCTAAAAAAAGACTGACGTGTTAACCATGCGCTTCCATTGTAGAATAGAAGGCTCAAATATCACGTATTTCCCAGTTTCTATTGAAATTCAGGACAGATACTGGAAAGAAAATAAAATATAAGTGTCAAACCTGCCTATCAAGGCAAAAGAATAAATCGATTTTTAGCGAAGAGCCTATTTCACTAAATTCGCTGTGGTGTTATACCTGACAGGACGTAGTTGGCTAAATCTCTTTTCCATTCGACGACAGAAGCGTCACTCTAACTTCTCTATTCAACACCTATATTCAATGCACTATTGAGCAAAATATCACTTATTTATGGAAAATGCTTTTAGATAAGCAGCTCAAATTTCCTTTCACTAATAGTTTCAAACATATAATAAACTGAAATCCATAAGATCATTAATTTTATGCATTTCACCCTGTTCTTTTTATTCTAGTTTTACATTGCACAGCTCGCCTATGCAAATTCTTCTATTACTGTTTGTGTAGTCCATTTCAGGAGAAAAAAATTCTGCAGTTCCATTAGAGACTTCAGTTAGATCAACATCAGGTAAAATAATGAAAATTAGTTACATTTTAATCCTTGCATTTTACGTGAGTGTGATAATGAATTTACGTGACAACAAATAATAAATTTAGACAAAAATTGGTAATAAAAAAAATTAAAGATAAATAAGTAATAATTTGAAAATTTTGCTGTTTTGTTCGTGCTCAGATAGCCAGAGGAGTTTATTACAAAGAAGAGTTTATCGTCATTAGCAGTTCTTTAAATAATCATAACTGTTACATTTTTGGGAGAACGGAAATTTTGATTGTGACTGTAATTACTTTAATATCTGTACCGAACAGAGAAGGTTTTAGTGCGAATTAAATAAACGCCTTGTAAGGGGAGACAACTGATAGTGAGAAAGCGATATGATATGAAAATGATTTCCGTAATTTCCTAAACAAAAACAATGTCTGGAATTGAAGACAGGACAAAGCCAAAAAAAATGCAGAATATTTCATGAAGAAACTTAAAAAACAAAAAAAATAAATAACAGTGTAGTGTGGTTTCACTGCATAATTAAACATTAACCGATATCTTTCCATGGCAGCTTCCGAAATGAAGCTGCCATGGAATCGTTTTAATCAAATCGTTATTCCATCTTGTTCAAAAGGTTATTTTGTCCACTTCTATCAGAAAACAACAAACGATGCACTGACCATCACGGGTCTGTCACACTGATTTGAAGAGAAAAGTTTTCTTCCTTCAGAATTCGATTAATAATCCACCTTCCTGACTGTCTCCGACTACTTCTGGTTCCGGAGGTGCCTGAAGAGCAAAGTATACAGGAATCGCCACAACATCCCATATGATTTTCACTTATTCGTGAGTGATATTCAATACCCCTTATTCTTGAAATATAAAGGCTGAAATTTCATTGTTTTGCAAACATTTTAGATTTCGTTAAAATATTATTTAATGTAGAGAAATTAGATCTTGATTCCAATATTTCTGTTATACCATCATCTTAATTCTTAAACCCCCAAACTACAACCAGTTTATCACTGTAATAACACTAACTCGGAACCACGTAAACACAGATGCCACGTAAAATGACAATTTCAAGTTGTTAGAAAACCGAGCACATTTAGGAAAAAAATTTCGGATTACTACCGAATACGTCCATTTTATTCATATGTTTGTCTTCCTTTTTCTTTGAGGGAACACAAGAAATACAGTTTTCGGCGAAATATCTCTGCGATACCATTTCACTGTCTTATCGACATTTATTATTTCCTTTGAGTCTGTTCTCTGAACTTACGATTAAAATTTCACCAAATGAAACTACTTATAACCAGCGGTATTTCTTATTTTCATTTTCGCGTTGTAAAGAGCTAAACTTAAATGGACCGCTCTTTAAATTATACGATACTGATATTTGGCTCTGTAAAAACGCCTGCCGTTGCCTTTCACGTGACATGCACAAAGTAATTTCGCAGCTTCCAATGTCTCCTGATATTCCAGATAGCACGAAATAAAGCGAGATCTGTAAATAGCTTCCTGAAGTTCCACTTGCTACCATGGCGAGGAGTAAGTACTCTAAGAGGAAATTATACACTTGCGAACTAAGTGCAAACGAGCAGCACATAACGTATTGGTTAGCTTATGGTTATGAGGAGTTTGGTTGGAACACGGTAATGAGCACAAAGGGAACGATTTCACACAATACCTTGTGGTAAAATTCAGATAAATTCGAACGAGTGATCTTGAGAGAGTTTGAAGTCAACGATATTACTCTATTCTTCGGGCTAAATTGCCATTTTCTGTATATGGCACTTAAGTGTCTACCTCAAATGAAATTCTAATACGAAGATGCAATACTGTGAATTTCTATCGATAAATTACAATTATCCTTGTGGAGTGACAATTTTTCTATAACTGTAATCTTAAATTCGAGTTATTTATATTTTAAATATTCTTACTTCTTCTTTGTAACTGAATATGAAAAGCTTTTGACTTAATATTTATTTATTGGACTGAAACTCTTCGCACTACTTGTCTAGAAACTTAAATTCAATGTAACATCACTTATTTTTAGTCTACTGATCCACTCAATTCGCTGTATTTTGATTACTTCCTAATCACGATTTAATCGAGTAGAATAAAAGAAAAATAATTCTCTTTATACGCCAAGATAAATACAGGTAAAGGAGTATACAAAATGGAAAACAATTCATATTCAGAGGTTACACGTCTAAGTTATAGCTGAACCTAGAATAACTCAGACGCGCGTACTACTCTCGCGTTAACCACTCGGACAGAATCTGAAATTCAATCCTGATCTCTTTTTTTTACATTCGAAGACAATAATGCATATTGTCTTCGAATTGCACCTATTGTTTTCGAAGGCATATATAATCTATGCAGATTATATATGCTGAAGGTGTAACTCGTTCATCCTTTGATAACACTTAAAAAATAATAATTCTGATATGACTTATTTAAATATGCGGGAAGCAGAGTGGTAATGCACTTGTAGTATGCACGCTATAGCATTTCCTCGTTAACAGTAATCGCTGTAGTTATTTGTGGTGGTGTATAAAATGAATACAGCTTGTTTTATAAGAATTTAGCTAAATATTTTGATAAAATAAAAAAAAAAAATACAGAAATGTTTCTAAATGATGGTCCACAAAGAATGTCTAGTTATTAATTCCAGAGGAAATAAGTTGAATTTTACTTCAAACAGATTCTATTCCACACACTCAATTTATCTACACGCAACTGATTATTTGTTAGTTCTTTTACGTTTTTAAACCAAGAACAAAAATCAGAATACAGCCAACCTCACTCCTCTTAAGAATATCGACTGAGAAATGCAATGTTCCCATCTGTTGTAAAATCACAAGTCTCTCTTCTTTTTTCTTGTTTTTGCAGCGTTCCATCACTTTTGGTTGCTATGCCGATACTTCTCACATCTCCAGCGCGTTGCTGTGTAAGGTATGAACGCTTCACTCATTCATGAAGGTGTGCGCATACACATTTGGAATGCACAAACAATATCCCTTCGTGCTTCCGTGAAAATGGTAGCCCACTGACATTTCTTAAGGATAGCTACTGAACAGCTAGTAGCGTGAGGACCACTTACAAGTGATAGGTTTCACAATAAATTCTTTCCGACACCAAGTTTTTTTCATACGGATGTAAGCAATTGCATGAACATGTTTACATAAGACAAATGTTTTCAAGCATGAGCTATAGGGAACACGAAAAACATTCGTCTACTATTAAAGGCTGCCTTTGTCTGCCTCCAGGCGCTCTCCTTACTTTAGCTCTAAAATTAACGATTCTCCTAAGAACAAATAACGCCTGATGGTGGTATTTCTTGAGGGAGAAAAAAGCCATTGAGTTGTGGTAGCGCTGAACAATTTCTCAAACATCTTCCACTTCTTTCCTACTCTACTAATGGAGGATAAACCTATTTCAAAAATTGTCTAATCTCCGATTTAGAAATCGATACGGGTTAAATAGAAATTTAGCATTTGTGCATATGGCAAACCTGAATAACATTCATCTAGTGAAATATGTACTGTTTTAAAGGAAGTTCAGTTGTTTTATCCCCCTAGGAAGAATGCAATTTAATTTTTTGATAGCGTAAGAAAAAGTAAGTTTGATTAACTGTAGAGAAAGAAATAAAGAAAGAAATTTAATAAAAATTATACCAATGCTTTTCCTCGCCTGAGAATATTATTACAGTATTTTGCTCTATTTAAAGTAGACCAATGTTAAAAGTGCACCTGTTTTAATGAGATGCCATTCAAATGAGGATAAGAATTACATCTCCCCAGTTGCAAAATTTAAACGGGTGTATTAAGACTTCATAATATACTCCATTTCTCTCTTTTCCATGATCGAAAGGCAAATGTAGTTTTCCTTATTATCAACGTAGATGTACCGGATCTAGGAAGGGGAAACTGCATTCAGCGCAACAGGAGAGGTGGGAGCAACATCCATGTAGTCATACTAAATGGGTATTCTACACTGAATATGGTGGGTTATCCGTCAAATACAAACTATACTATTTTTGAGTTTGTGAATATTCTTTAAAAAAATGAACCAAAAAAAAGTTGGTAGTTATATAAAATAAAACTGTAATTTTTTTTTAGTTTATTATTCTCTGAGTGTCCTCAGAGTTAATACAAAACTGTTTTCTTTGATATAATTTAATGTTTCTTATCAAATTTTAAAAAAAATTAATACATCTTTATACACTCAATAGATAAGATTCCTATTTTGGACTAACTACGAGGACACAGAGCATAATGTCATCTCTAAATGCCTAACTACGCGTGTTTCAAGACCGGCTGGCAGTATAAAAACTGGGGAATAACCGATAAAAGTCTAGTTTGAGACTAGTCAAGCCAACTCCCTTTCGTAGGTATAACTATAAAGTCTGTGACTTCTCGAATCAATCTGTGGTGGTGGACCTGGTAGTTTCGTCACTGGATTCGAACCCGAATCTTTACAAATGAGTTGCGGGTGACATAGCTACCTTTCTATCATGGAAGGCTCGCGTTTTTTTATTGAATTTCATCAAGGTTTCTGACATGTTGCGAGTATAACCGTTGAACAGAGGTAAATTATCAATACTAAAACCATTATACTGCGTAAAATGGAAAAATTTAATCGAGTGTTTTACAGAGTTGGTATTTCAGAATGCTACCAACCATATCTTGGAGTAGAAAGCAATTAATTACCATAGTCCTATAGATACGCGTATACACAAGTACGATGCCATCAAAAAACGTACAAGACTCCTTTTATAAAGGGTGGTACATCAATTGAGAGTGAACTTTATGAAAGCAGAAACAAGTAACAGCATCTTTATATCTTCATGAATCCCACGCGCTCGTTAGTAAGCAAAATGGCAGAGTAGTCATAACTAAAAATCGAGCAGAAGACTAAGTAGTGCCTTTTATCGCCGAAACAAAGAAAGTAATTGTTGCTTTGAGAAGATTTCGGTCTTCTTGAAGCTCATCGGAGATACCTGCAAGAAACATGCTACTTCGTTTATCCAGTCAAGAAGAGGAAGACTTCTTTGCAGCCAGTGTTTATTCCCTAGAAAATGTTAAATCCCAATTGAAATACAGAATAATCCAAGAAATTCAACAACAAAAGTAGCTCGTAACTGGAATATATCAAAAGTCTGTTCAATGCGATTATAAAATATTTCCAAATAAGATTAAAGTGCTGCATAAACTTATTGTCATGACTGCGGATATTTTTGGCCGTCTTGAGTTCAGACTCGAATCTGTGAGACTTTTCTAGTGGGGTTCTTGAAAGAGAAGTTGTTCCCCAGGAAACTTGCTGCATTCATGGACTTCAGAGTGATGAGTAATCAGTAATATCGAGAAACTGACTAATTTGTTCGTCAAAATGGAAAATATTTTGAATATGTGGCAAAATAAGAATATTCTACCAAAATCTGAGCAAGAAAATTAATAATGTTGGTAACAACAATTAATGAATAATGTTTCTTAGGAAACGGGTAAATGTGTCATCTTTTCGTGCGCCACCCTAAACCAATGATACAAATCCCCTAACCTAAATCTTATTGTTCTGTTACAAACGTTTATCAATATCACATCATACGTTGTTAATTTTAACCGGCATATTAGGTGGATTTAACCCATTAAGACAACGGTTCTTTTAAAAGCATTGGTTACAGAAAGTTTACCACCTCATGTTATGAGGCCATTGTACTGTAAAATTTTGTTTGATAAAGCGTCTTTTGTTTTTTTATAAAATGTGCATCAATTCTGTTTATTTTAGTAGTTTTAAATTGAAGAAGTCTGGAAGCTAATGTTCAATTTTTTTGAGTTTGACATTTCAATTAATCACCTTTCGGCATCTCTCGTACCGCAGGTTAAATCGTAAGAGGGTTGTCAAGTTCTGCACTGATGTGAAATAACTTTTTCGATACCACTGTTTTCAGATACCTTCATTATCTTTGAAAATAACAGCATTTCATTTCTCATTTAGGAAGTGTTATTCTTTGAAATTCAACACTGGAACTATTTGTATCCGTACAAAATAACAAATTCAGCAATGCATTCTGGCAGTAGTCTTTTCTAGTTCATTGGAAGACCATTCTATTTACAGTAGAAAATAAACCCATTAACCGAATAGTAAAGTTCTAAGCGCCTGTCCTAATATTCAAGTTATAAAACAGTTCCTCAAATTGCTGGTCACATGAGTAGACCTCGTGCTCTACTGTCTTTACTAAACGAAAAATAAACGAAAGACAGGATAAGCGTTATGCAGACCATGATGAAATCATTAATATTATTCTATGGGTGACCATATGTGTATTGGAAAAAATAGAGCCATCAGAAACAAAGAATATTTGCCATCTCTCAGATGGAAAAGAGAACTTCACGGATCGATCTGAAGTTCTGCAGAAACAATGGAAATATTCATATATTCGCATTTAAATTTGCAGCTTAGCCCCACAAATCTTGGACCATTTTAAACAAGAAGTTGCTAACGAATAATCATTATGACCACATCGACATGCGTTTAGGCCACTCCCCATTTCCATTTTTTGCAAAGAGCGTTTCACTGCTGGCGATAACATCATCAGCCAAGCAGAATTATAATAGGGACCTTATGACTAATGAGGGGGAATAATAAAATAAGTTTTTCAGCTCAAACAAATAACTATCGCAAAGGGAGAGGGCGGCAGGGTTCAGATATCAATGGATCTAAATAAAAAGGGATATTAATCACCGACCAATTCGATTCAGAAACGGACGTTTAGTAACAGACGGGGACAATATGGTGGTCATTAAAAAGGCTATCTCGGTGAAGAGGGAGTGAATAGCAATGAGAAGTTAACGAGAATAATCACTGCTGTTTATTCTCGATTGTTATACTCGGCCGGAAATTAAGGAAAGAATGAATTTTTGGTTTATTAATGTCGTTCATATGTTGTGCGTATCGTACTTGTCAGTGTCGGTTATCGCCTGGTTTCTGAAATTGGAAGAATAAATATGAAGTAAAGAAATGCATGCTTTTTAGAAATACCTTCTGACAATGGATTTCGATTTCTGTCCAAACCAGGTCCTTTGAGAGACTGCAGTAGCTTAGCTATTGCATTTCCACAGGCTTCCTTGCGCAAGCAACATGCCTTTTGGTGCCCATTCAGAACTCTTGTCCACTGACTTACTGTAAGGACAAATAAAAAGTAATCTTCTGATTAATGTTCCTTCAATAATTCCACTGAATTATTTAAGGGCCCCTTTGGCAACCTCAGTAGTACACAGCAGAAGTGATTGAGTGATAAATTCTTTGGATATTTTTTCTATTTAAATATTAAAGAAGCACAGTTGTGATTAGGCCAGTAGTGAATATAAATATTCGATTATCATTGCGGATTATCATCCGCAATGATAATCAACTGCAAATTTCAATTAGCGTTTCCCGAAGAACCGTTGCTGAACACTGATGAAAAGCGCTGTGGTAATTGTTCAGGGTGAACATGCACGAAAGACTCCATGGGAAATGTTATCCGAATTGAAATACCACCCTTTCATTAGCAGACTCAGTACGTTTGGTGTACTTAGAGACTGCAGCTTCTTCCTTACAACTCAAGTTGAAGTACGGTGGCTTCATTTCGACGTAGGCAGCATTCTCAAATTCAGGAGAGGTTGCCCGTATTCTGCCATGCATGACATTGGCTAAGTCCTTTAGGTGTTGATGCTACTCGAGATGCTTAAAGTCATGCTCGCAAAGGTCTCGATAGACTTGCATGGCATTCCTGTGCTATAACGAATTCTTCTCCGAGGTTTGTGTTCCCTTTAGTTAACCTAATTTGCATTCCTGTCATTGTCCTAGCTACACGCTACTAAAGAAATCTTCTCGTGGCACGACGATAGACTATCCCTAGTCATTTGATGAACTGAACAATTACAGTTTCTCGCGCTACTTGCATTCAACCAAAGTGCACATCCGGCTGAAGTATATTAATTAATTTACTCACCTCTTGTCAATGACATGCCTTTGAAATACAAGTGTTATATGCATTTTACATTTGCGCGCTTTAAAATAATGCTATTTTGAATTATTTCATCAATGTGTTCGTTTTAAATAAATCATCTTTACATAGTTAGAGACACGAAGAACATTGCCTTTCATGTTTTACATATTAACGTTTCTCCTTTAATCGGAAATTATTTTAAGTCTCATTCTGTATTTGTTTCTGCTGACAAGAATATGATATGGTCTAGCCCATATGTTTCCTGAAGCAATCATTAATTTTTCTTCGCGGTCTTACTTTTCTTTGTTCTCCTTCTCCTTTATTTCCTCTGCGCCGAGTAGTTAATTCGTGTAAATCTTTATAACGCAATGAGTACGCGTAACGTCAGCGAGCTTGAACAAAGCATGTTGCACAAATGTGTGCATGCACGCACAAGCAGCTGCCAGAGGATGGCGAAAACGAGATGGCAATCGAAACCAATTTCTCCCATCTGCTCACTCTTGTCCAGATTTATGCCATTTGTCTCTAATTAACCTGGGGATGGGCCATGTGGACAGGAGCAAGAAAATAGCCATCTGGATGCAGCCGGGATGCAATTTCGTATTGCTGTTCGTGGCAAGCACAAAGGATAAAAACCACTGGTGACCTTATATTGCACAATTATGATACACGAAGGCAGCAGTAAACTTCGTTACTTCTACTGTCATTCCCTCCGCTTAGTATTATAATTTCTTCACGCAGAAATAAATCATTAATTTTTTAATAAAAAAAGGGATTTTTGTTGAAAAGGAGTTGTTGGATTTTTGTTTATGGAAAGAAAGAAAGAAATTACGTTTTTTTTAGATTTTACAAATACACATTAATTAATCTAGCCATAACGTTTCTTGTCAATATGCACGTGAAGATTTACCCAGAGCAACGTACAGGTTGGATTAAAGGTCTTGATAAATCCTGTTTATAATAAACTTAAGCCACAGATGAATGGATAAATTGGATTTTTAGACAAGTTAAGTAACCTTTATTTAGACAAGTGAAAATAAAGGTTACCGTAAACCTAATTACAAGGCAGGCCTGGGTTTCCTATAGTACACAGTGAATATTTATCACGTGTGCTTTCATATGCTTTCTCAAACGCATATTATGCCGAAAACAGTTCAGACCTGTTTCAGCATTGAATCCCATATAATAAGGTTGCGTTTTGGATGTGAAAACATCCTTAGCGGCACCTACTAAATTTTTCGGACTGAAGTAAAACCGATTGGTAACGAAAATGCGAGACGGAAATGACGCCACTTTCTAGATTTCCGCTAATTCGGCCACTAACGTTGATTTCGTAGAGTAAATCGCGGGCATGAGCATAAAACGTTACATCGTTCATATTAAATATTTCGGACTGAAGTAAAACAGATTGGTAACGAAAATGCGAGACGGGTAAATGCTTCTTTCTACTTCCTAAATAACGCTAATGAAGTTAACTCGGTCATTAACATTGATTCGGTAGAGTAAGTAGGGGGCGTGAGCATAGAACGTTACATCGTTCATAACCTCGGTCCTAGCCGTGAGCATTGATCGACACATAAGCATTGATTTTCAAAAATCAATGGAATTTTGTCCCATTCTGTGACACATCCGTTTCCTAAAATCACCTTACCTACTTGAGCCCGAGGAAGTTCTCTTGAATTCTTTCTACTGCACAACCTGTCATCAGTTACGACGTTTGTAGCCTTTCGTATTGCTTATGTAAATTATTAAAGTTATAATAAATGTAACCTTTATTACGTAGTAGCCTTAGTTTAATAAAACAGTGGTGTATACTTTTCCCAGTTTAGATAAGACCAAATAATTGTGGCTACCTTCTTAAGAAGGCATTGAACTTATAAATGATCTCTAATCGTTTGTGGGGGGGGGGGACAAAGCTCAGTTCAGAATATAATATTACAGAATAGTCAAGAATTAATAGTTTAAATTTTTTTATAGATTTATAATTGTTTTATACTGAGCGAATTCGCTCAGTATGTTTAATATTAGCACTTAAAATTAACGTCAAGGAATGTGTAGCGATTTCTATTTATAATGAGGGTTATTCTTAACGTATGACTTCCACAAAAATTTAACTCTGTCACTGTCCCTCTAACATTTTAGAAATAGGTTATCTGTCAACGACGTCCACCCTTCTGTTCTCTCAGTTAACACTTTCAGACGTTCCATTAAATGCCACAAAGCAACCACAACTCAAACTAGCAATGTGAGCGTTTGTGCCATTCGAACATGTCAATTGTCTAGACGCGGTTTGTTTTTCTTGGAGGAGTCGAATTTTTACTTTCTTGGCTCTTATGGCGTGCAGTTTTGTAAAACTAATTACGTATCTTCAACACAGGTATGAAGCCGACTTTATTCTGTGATAAGTGCAATGAATGCAGAGTACTTCAGGTTTTTTGCACTGTTGCAACCCAACTATAAGAGATTAGCAAGTTGACTCTTTATGTCATCGTACGAGAAAAGCCTTTGTATAACTTGGTTCATTATAAATTAGCATTTAATGTAATTGCCGGCAATATCACAAACGTATCATTAATTCTAAATCAAAAATAATTATTTGAAAGTGCAATATTCTCTATTTCCAATACCGATAATTGTCCTAATCTCAAACTCGTTAAAAACTGTGCCATGTGATGTTATCAACAGTTTCTCAGAAACATCGGAATAATATAAGAGCATTTGGACACTCCTGTTTAAGTATGAATTGGATCACTTTTTAAAGTTTGCCTTTCAGCACATAATTACAATGTGTTGTTAGTGTCCACATCAATTAATAATGCTTATTTTTTGAATATAAAATGTAACATTTTAATAAAAACACAAAATAACAAATAATAAAATAAAACAACACACAAACAAAAAATAACACTTACAAATCTCGCATTTCTAAAGAACATATCAGGGAATATTTCTCAATATTTCAGCAATCTCGAAATAAATATACATAAAATCTTGATAAGATCTAAAGATCGTAAATTTGAAAACCTACCTTTTTATTGTAGGCCACATAAGAAAATTTTTACCTACTGGTTTTAAAAAGAAAATGTATTGTAAATAAGAAACTTCTGGTCTCTAGGATACAAACACTCTTCACGTTTAAGAAAGTACACCCATATTTATAGCAATATATAGGACATTTCAAAATGTCGTACAAAAAATTATGGGATGTGACATAAAGGTCCAAATAAGAAAAATTTTGTGTCCGATTCTGGACTGTAAAATTTAAAATTAATTTTTAAAAAATGATTATGGAGTACTGAAGAGTAAAAATTAAAAATAATAATAAAATATAAACAAAAATAAGTAAAACATGTACCTAGTAGGAACAGAAGACGTTTGACTACTTACGGATTATCTTATTCTTATTATTTATTTATTTTTGTAATTTAAGCAACCATAACTATAAGTGTTCAGAATCGGAAGGATGGTTATGACCAGGACTCGACAAAAACGGTCGAGTTTGGCGACACAAAATGAATCTTACTGGTTTGAACTCTGACGAAGAATCAATTGTAATCAATTAATTATATCCGAATTTGATTAGAAATACGAGAATTAAAGTTAATGGAGAGAATTTCGTAATTAGTTTCTTATTCAACATCAAGATTATCTTATTCAACAAAGCATCAAACGTTATCAATTTTTAATTGATCGGGGAAAACGAAGGTTGTTTATTATGAAAACGTTCTACTTTATCTTATGGAGCTCTTTTTGCATCCAAGATTGTTATAAGTCGTATGTTTGTATTCAGGGAGTGGACTCGGCAATTTAACATCTCTCGTGCTTTTTCAATTTGTGTAGCTTCGGCAGCCGGGTAATAGTTAATACATAATTAATTTAATTTACAGATAAAGGTTAATCGTAAGGAAGTTTCAAAACTTTTAATTTTTAGAGTTAAATTACAAAACGGACTGTCCAATATCATAATATGAAGCTGATTTATCGCCTGCTTTTCGAGATCGGCATTATATGAATGTAATGTTAATAAATAAGCTAAGCATTGGTATTTTCACCTCGTCGTGTGATTCAAATTTACTGCCTGTTTGTATGATTCCCCCAGTTAGCAATTCGATGAGAACTTAAAATAGTTTGTTGTAGGACATCTTTATATACGTATGCTTACAAGCAGAATGATTCTATAAATACTACATACTAATAAATAAATAATAAACAGAAGGACTGCAATAGCTTAACTGAACCCCCACAATCTTGCGAAATCAAAAAAGTTTGGTACCTTACAATAAACTTCTTTCGGAAACGTCAAGATATTCCCACTACCCTTCTTTGGGAAACGTCAAGATATTCCCAATACCCACTCGTGCAAGTTAAAACCTAGAAGTGTGCATTCTGATATGAACTGTTAACTGCCTTGTATGGGGTAGGAAACACAACAGGGGAGAAAAGCATGGACTCTACTTAGCAATGTGACACAAGAATACTTGAATGAGCACAGTTATTTTTGTAAATATTTGCATACGTATATCGTAAGATATTTGTAAAAATTTGTTTATTTAATCTAAACTAAAGGTAACTTTGACACAATGGCAAATGAAAGAAACAGGTAAAAAAATACACTCTTCAGTAAATAGCTTTTAACATTTATACCATTCTTATATTTACTATTAACATCTTGTGTTGCGTAGCTGAATTTTGCAGTTTTATTAATGATATTTATCAAATTTTTACTGATGGTTTGTTTTTGGTCTCCCCGGAAAGGTAACCTATACTGCGCCTATTTCTATGGAATGGATAGTACCGGTTATTAAAATGGATTTAGAAAAGCTGAAACTGGTATATTAATCAGTTTTCGATACTGGAAAGAGATTATTATGAGACATAATGACAAGCAACCCTTAGTCTGTTGTCGAAATTTGAACCTCTTTTTTATGAGTGAAGTATGAGCTCTGTTCAGAGCTCATATTCACTCATAATTCCACGAGCTTCATGTACATACCCATACCGTAGTTACCTTCTCATCCTGCATAATTCAAATTGTAAATTATTCGTATTCTGTCGAATATTTATGTAAATTAGTTTTTAGTTATTTTCATTTTCTTCTTGGATGATTCTCGCATATGCTGGCATTCCATAATGCTGGTTGTGGTTAGAATAAATAATAATTTCTATACAAAATTAAGTTTAATATGAAAAGGTATTGGTGAGCACAAGACATGCAACCTTTCTGAACAATTAAATAATAAATTAATCCATACCTGCTATTTAAATGATCAGCTCGAACTAATATCTTCAATCCCTGTTCTAACCATTTCCCCACAAATTAAAAAAAAAGTCGTCGTTCGTTTTTAAAACGTCCATGGCATGTACCACTGCTTTTAACTAATTTGAATTCGCGCACCGTTTCCATAACTCAATTGTCCACTTTCACAGTCTCTTGAATCACGCAGCCGCCACGTCCTCCCGACATTTTCGTTAACCCATAATGCTGCATTTGTTTCTGCCTCGTTTTAAACTCTCGTCACTGCAATGGCGAGAGTTTAATATGAATTAAGCTTTGTGGAAGCCTACAAAACCGTGTATGCTTTCAACTTTTTCTCCCCAAACCAAAAGTTGTTTTCCTTTATTAAATTACAACGACGATCAATAGCCTACTGCACACGTGTCAAAGTTGGCGGAGAAAATGATTTAATTTAGTTATCCAAATAATTACGATCACTTATCCAGGTTTGTTAGGTCGCGTAGCAAGATTTTATTTCCTTCCTCCTCCACAATGCCATGGCTGTTCTACAGTCCTATCTTCAATGTATGTCATGCCTGTACTAGTGTGTGTGTGTGTAACACTGGCCAAATTGTATGTTGTGCGGGGAATTCTATCTGTTAAAGTGGGCCATTTGGAAAATTCGGCTTCCTCCAGCACCAAGGACCATCAGATGGCGGCAGTTCTTAACAATACATGTCTCAGACGATCAATCACGAGAGAGAGAACCTCTCATTGCTGTCAAAATGATGGTTGGGATCATTTCTAAACCAGACTTCTGGGCTAACTGCATCTGGAGCATCAAAGTCCCAAGATTAGGGCCAATCCAGTGCCAAACAATCGGTTAAAATTATCTGATCGATTCCTACCCATCCATACAAATGCTGCAGAAAAACACACTCCCTATACGGCGGTCTTTACAAGTTCTGGGTGGACAAAAAAATATAGGCAGATCTTGCTCCATGGCACTCTTTCCAAGACCCATGTCAAGGATAATAGAACTTTGTGAAATGGAAAGGTTTTTTTTTTTTTTCGCTTTCTTGCATCACATGCCTCTACTAATGCTAATTTTATTGCTAACGTTCTCCCGAGGACCTCTCCAAGGATACATCACTCCAACTTTTCTATGCCTGACCTGAGATGTCTTGCACTATAAAGGTGCCTTTTCCCAAGGTAATAATTTTACTTCCAATTATGCATTTCAATATGTAAATTCATTAATGGTGTGCTCTTATCTTTATTCATATGGCTGTCTAATTTTTAATCACGCCGTGTTCTTTTGTTTTTCCATCATTAATTATGTTATATTACCCTTTCATGTAAACCCGTCACTTGTAGTCGTGGCTACAAACCAGGCAAGGTGCCTTGTGTTCACAATAAAGAATATTTCTTTTTCGAATTTACAACGTCGATTGAACAGACCTATTAGAATTTCTTCAGGCACAAACGGGATTTGAACCGAGTGCTCACGTGAGTGAATGCTAACAGAAGGAACGCTACCACTTTGCCCTAACCAAGAGGAGACGGTATAATGAAGCATATGTAGCATAAAAGCCCCTCGCTCATCCCAGTGAATCAGGTTACCGTCCCTGCCAATGGGAGGTAAGCTCTACTATCTAATTTGTGTCCTCCTTTTATACAAATTGACCACAAATTTATTAAAGTAAGTGAAAAGCGGTTTTTTCCTTGAACATGATCCATGGATTAATTCATTCCAATTGGCTACTACCTCTCTAATTCTAACCTTATGTCAATACAGTTATCACAGTATAGCATAAGATGTTCGGAAGTTTCTTCCGATCCACAAGTATAAAGACCATTCTCGACAAGACCAAGCTAATACAATCTCATTGCAAGACCATATCCTGTTATAGGAAAAGTAGAATTTGTACCAGATTGCTGCCAGGTCTTTTTCTTTAAATCAAAAACACCTTCACGAGATTGAAACATAAGTTACACTACCTTCTCAGAGGATGTCCGTCTTTGCTGCCATATATATGTAAATTCCAACAATATCGCCTTTCTCTCACCTTCTCTCACCTCTTGTATACACCTTTCCCAATTCAGGACATGAAGACACATTCAAAACAGTTGTTATTAAATTGCTCCTAGTACAATACATCATAGCTGATAGTATCAACTAGGTCTGTCGATAGTATCAAACAGGTCTGCTAGAAGTCTTCCCACTATCACCTGGAGGGTCTCCGTAGAGACGTTATAAGTTGCTCTGTTTATACAAAGGAGAGCAAATCGTTGTGCCTAGAATAGATATTTTTTGATAACAGAATTTGAGATGTTATGCGGCCAAGCCATAGAAACATCGGTAATGATGGGAACAAAAAGACACTCACTCAACATATTCAATGCTCTTCTTGTAATTCCCCAATGAAACCTAACAACTCTTCTAAGCGTACCATACAATGTTTGTATTTTTTTTTTCTTAAACATTTGGCATGTTCCGTAAAGAGCATTTCCTTTCCTATGTACATCTCTAAATATTTTATAACAGTCTCATACTTTAAAGAGACGCCATGTGATCTCACAAGTGGATTTCTATTCAAACTTAGTCGACCTTTCAATAACATCTGAACGGTCTTAGTTTTAGAGATCTTAAGTTTATACAATTTTTATCATTCATTTAAAGCATCAAGAATCTCAGCAGCACGATCTTCAATCTGCGGTCTCGAATTTCCATACGCAAGAATTAGTATGTTGTCCGCATGTGCTATCATCCCTGTGTCAACATCGGTGTTGTGCCAAATAGCAGAGCTTCCATTAGAGCCTAGCAGCAATAGGTCTTACAAAAAACACTTACATGGAACATCAGAAAGCCGCTATAAAAAAAACCACCCCACGCACCTGGTACCAATTCCCCTTTGAGGAATGAGAAAAACCCATTAGGGGAAGAAAGAGGATAATAATAATAATAATAATAATAATAATAATAATAATAATAACAGCCACCCTGTGTACTTGGTAGCAATGCCCGTCACGAGGTGGAACCCCCAATTAGGGAGAAATAATATAAGAGCAATAATAATAATCTCATATGAATATGGGTGCGAAAGTGCAATTTTCGATTCAATGCCCACATAGACATGCTCCTCACACGTGCTTCAAGACTCCGGTGGATAGCAAAACAGCATCTCCTTCATATCAGAGATAAAAAGACAACCGTGAGGTACATAAGAACAATTATTTTTCCACCTTTACTCTATGCTGCTGAAATTTGGGCGTCAGCGGCACTGTCAATAAAGAAACCACTCTTTGCCACAGAATTATGGCTCCTAAAGTGGGCCAACTGGAAGCACAACCTTCCAGCTCTGATTCGTACCACGCAGCTTGCCAACTTTCTCGGGAATCCACGGCTTCCCACCTTAGCGACGACCAACGCCTCCTAGCAACAGTCAAGATGATAACAGGCATAATCGCAAACACCTTCATTCTGGGATACCTGTGGCTGGAGGTTCCCCCCCCCTGCTGCCCTTAGGGCCAATCCTGAGCTCTACTCGCATTCAGCACGACTCCATCTCTCTCGGACAGGTTCCTCCCTCAACAAATGCTCAAGCACACCCAGGCACTTGACTCCGACCTGAACAAATTCGCTGTTGACCGGACTTACCGAAAACAAATTATGACTAGCAGGACTAATCAGCAATGACATGTGTACCTTGCATCTGTTCCTGTCTGATTGAGCTGGTGCTCTTATCTCGATGTTAGTCAGCTCAATCAAACTTAACTCTCATAAGGAGTTCTCTCCTTTATATCAAAATATGTTTTCATTTGTAAAATTACTTTTTTTTGTAAATAATTGTTCGAGTTTCACGGAAGTTTTGGGAGGCTGTAAAAATGTAAACCCCTGGCTTTTTGGCTGTGAAGGGCATTAAAGATTATCTCTCTCTTTCTCAATGATTCCGAAGACAGTGCAATTCTGTTGTACTGCCTTCGGGTGATTTGCATTTGACTAAATGAACCCACGCTTTCCCCGAGCAGTTTCTTTTACATGAAGCTACGTTGCACTCTAGCGCTACAATATCGAAAAGTTCTACAATGTCCCTCGTGAAGTCAAAGAACCGAATTTGAGTTGTATTTTAATATCTTCCATGAACAAAACTTTTATGGATGCCAACTTCAGAATACTTTCCTTCCGATGCCACACATTTCTGTCATCATCCATATCATTGCTGAAAGCAGCCTTTAGACAATTTTTGCGACTACCTGATGTGTCGCCGTCACAGCACTCCTTACTGAATTATCAATCAGTTCAGACTCGTACTATAATAAATGAAATGCGACAAATGGAATTTACAATTTCTTCAGTTGCAGTCCTGAAAAATGAAGGCGTTTACTGGTAACTTCAAGAAATAAGGGCTGGGCTGGTCTAGAAATAAATTTCATGCCCTTGAAGCAGTTAGCGTACTTCGAATGTACGAAATGGTTGGTTATTTTGCGGTTTCTCTGTATACACTGTCATAATTCTCTTCATGCATTATTAAATGGATCAAAGATAAATTCCAATTTGTAAACTGCTTCGTGAAAAAAATCTGAAAACAAAAAGGGAAGGGGTGCCGAAGGGAATGTGATTGGTTTGGGTTCGGCACAGTCATAAAAGAAACGAATTTCTGACGGCCATTTCAATCGGTTTGCGTTAGCCAGTCTCCAGTTTGTTTACAAGTGTATACACTCACAGGCACAGAAGACACTAAGAAACAACTATGCCAGTCTATAGGATAGAACATTTGCAGTGAATGCATGTAGAAGCTGTCGCCCGAGCAGTTGAACGGTTTCTGTCTTAGAAATGCGACATTTCTTAGAAACGGTATTTTCTTTTCTCTCTCTCTAGTTACCTTATTCATATTTTAACCCTACTATCCACCAAACCTGCACTATGCCCTTATCACTTAAGTATTCCATTTTAATAAAAATATAATAAATTATATAAATATTTATATTCCAACCTGGTACAGGATCGCGTAGTCCAAAGATAACAGTGAAAACATGTCAGTGTCTGGATGGAATTAGCTACCCAGACAGCGAGAGTATTGCTCGTGGTTGTCATTAAGCCATGCCTTTGAAAAGGACTCTCTCTTTGCAATAAAAGAGATTACGAAAACCAGTATACACAAAGAGAACAAAGTTATGAGGAAAACCATCAAAAAGTTAAACAATAGTGTTGCAAACTTTCCAGCAAACTTAAAGCTTCTGAATTCTTGTCTGCGGGGCTCCTACAATCCATTGTGTTCGGCTGTACTAGTTAGGAAAGAAAACAATCCGAACATCTTAAAACTTGTAATGAATTTAAAGAGGATAACTCAATTAAAAGAGAATCAGGCTAGGAGAGGGTGAGGATTTTCTCGAATAACAGTGAATTTTGATTTCCAAAAGAAGTCCGTATGTTCAAGGACTTTTAATGACCTTCCTACAATTCATAGAACAAATAAAATTCTTTCTCATAAATTTTCATCCTCTATCTTTATATGAAATCGTCAGATGCAGTTCGATTCGAAATTTTCCATTTGAATGTGTGCAATTTAAGTGAGAATTAAAACCTGTCGTTCCTCAGCATATATTAATCAGTAACGTAGCTAGAAACGGGTAATCCAGCTGTAATTAGTTTCATCCGTGCATGGAAATTACAAAGAAGACAGTGTTCTTGAACTGGCAGATGCTTATTGATGCCTTGTTTATGTTATATACATCCTCTGAACAGAGGAACATTTAATATTACTACTAACAGCTTCCAAAATGTATTTTCTTTGTCGTCCGGATGTCTTCTCATCCTACTAAGTATGTTATCACGGCGTGAGTCGCAATAACATGAAAGGCAGGCTCTGATAACCTGAGTAGAAAAATAATCCGATACGTCCACGGAACGACGTTATTCAGCCAAGACCACAATAATCCATTACTGCTTTTCTGTGGATCTCACGACAGGCCTGAGCCGAACAGTGCCTGGTCAGCGTCACGGGGGATTTACGTCCTACTCACGTGAAACCGATAGCGTATTAGTGCCACGAAAAGTTTTGGAGAGCTAACAGGGGGAAAAAAAAGTTCCCCTATTAAGTCCTGGACATTTTTTAACCTTTCCTTGTAACACATTATTAACAAAAAATGTTGACTGAAGTGAATTAACGTTCTGAGAGAGACAGAAAATTTATAAAAGCATCTACAATACTTTTATATTTATTTGTGGTACTTTCTCTCGTGCCACCACTATCAACAGCATTATGATATACTACGATATTCTTACAAAGTTCTGCTATAACACTGTTCTGTTAGGTTTTGTAGGTATTACGCACCGTTGTCTGTCAGTAGCAAATAGTCTGTCTTTTTCAGTACTACACTTATTATTATTATTATTATTATTATTTCATAATCTCGCTGAAGTCTGGAAAGGTGATATTTTCACTTCAGTCTAACTCCATGCTGCAATCAAAGTCTGCATTGTAAATTATCAGTTTGTATAAGAGCTGTAAAACCACACTTATGTTTTTAAATTTCTATTTTAAATAAATAAATAGTAGATAAACCGCTTTTCCCAGATAACGTTTGCTAATGAATATACAAATATATTTAGTCAGTAGTGTTACTGATTACAGCAGTTCCTCTGGGAAATTATAACCGTTCTTATATGAAAATATCCATCCTCTTCTCCTTTTCCCATTATCTAACTGAATATGCTAATTGGATTTGACTTCTGGTTTGGCAGTTTTCCAGATTTACATTAGCTTAATGAATAACAGGGTTATAGAATTTATAAGGTTACATCCCCATATTAGATTCACATGTACTACCATAAAGAAAATAACAAGTTTAAGATTTCGTTGTTTACAACTCTTAAGGACCAACGATAAATAATATTTCTTTCTTTTTGCAATCCTAAATATTGCTGATTTTAAACCCGTATCTAACGCGTTTGATTTGTCAGCATTATACTGGCGATTATTTCTGAAATTGTATAATTTAAAATATTAGAATTTAGCTGAATCATTTAATTATAAAGCTGATAATTATAATTAATAAATCGGTTCATGAACCAATAAAATGTTTCTAATTATTTTCCATTCGAGGCACTGAGCATACTTACTATATCCACTACTTAAGGAACCCAGATCCATCCAAATGGGCGATCATTATTTTATGTATTCCTAGCATATTTAGGGTTACTGGTGTTCAGTTTAGCATTTTCAACTTATATCTTGAAGTAAATCAATATATGTTTAATTAGCGGTACAGTAAAATAATAATAATAATACATTTTTCATTCCATGATTGCTGGGAACTTTATTATTCAAATGTGGTATGATCAATTAGCAGCTACTAGAATTGCTGTTGGGAACTTCTTTCCATCTATTTAATAATCTGCGTTACATTTGAATTTCATAGTTGAAATGGTGGTCTTAAAATCAAGTTTTTATCATCTCCTAGAAATAAGAGCGCAGCCTTCTAAGAAAAGTAATTTGCAAAGATTGTCGATTTAAACCAGTTATTAAGCAGAAAAATGTTTTCCTGCACGCTATGTTATGTACTGCTTGAACTGACTTGGATCAGCCTTTTATTAACATTAACAAATGGTGGACATCTTATACAATATTTTATCCATATTTTACTCTAAAAATTATCTACAGCTATGCAGGGAAATTTACTTCGTTGCTCTAGTCTAGTTATTCTTTACATTAGTAGGAAACAATATTAACATTTGATTAATTATTTAATTAATAAAGTTCATCATCTACAAAAACTTTTGACTAAACGGCTACATTGAAGATTTTAACTTCGATTTTATTATCAAACTTTAAACATTCTTAATTAAATAAGAAAGCATTACTTTCTTATTTAATTACACATAGTAAGATTTAAAAAAAAAGCAATTTTTAATCTTACTATGTGTGGTACAGCGGACTATGCAGAAATGGGCGTCGAAAGAACAAATATTTACGGTGTAATCCTTTTGGAAATAACACCCCATTAGAATCGTAAAGGGCCATTTTTTATTTCACTTGATTCCTTAGGTGTCTTACTCCTATTTACTTATATACGTTTTATTAATGTTGTAGAAGGGCTTCAGGAGCATCAGCGAATTAGAACATACTGCCTAGTGTGTGTCTGTAAATGGAGTGTAGTCTGTGAGAAATTTGCCTGTTTGCCGAAAGAAAAACTCCAGTTTCTGACAAAAAAAAAAAAAAAAAAAAAAAAAAAGAGATAGAGAGAGAGAGAGAAAATCTTTATTGCAACTAAGAAAAAGATGGTTTCAGAAAACTTAATGTTGCAACAATGCCAAGACATGCAAAGTGAAATAAACTAAAGAAAAAAAAAAAAAAAGCTCAGTCCAACTGATGTCATTGCATGGGCAGCACCTTCTTTCTATATATTTTATCATATGCGAATTTGTTGAGATCAGCATCAAGTTTATAGACCTGGCAGAGCACCTGAAACGGGAGAAATCGATCTGTCAGGAAAAGTCTCGAATTCCCGGCGGCCAGTCTAGGAGTAGTCCGCAAGGCAGGGAGAGCGATTCTCAAGCAGCATTTATCCCATATGGATGGCTCGGAGACAAGTCCCGCAACCATTTTCACCGTGACGACCAACCTCCAGGAATAATAGGCTCGTAGAGACGGGAACTCCCCCCCCTGCATTTGTTAATGCTCTTGTTTTAGCTTGTGGCGGCAGATTGGATTTCCATTTGGCCCATTTCAATAGCCAATATTCAGATGCAATGAGAGGCTTTTTAGTCGTTTGGGTGGCAGAGACTCAGACTTCCGACGCGTACAGTAATGATAAGTAGATAATCGTTCGGATGTATTTCCTGATTATTTTAGGATCTTTAATGCGCAACAGACTTTGTTTTGTTGTCCAAAGAAGACTCGAAGCCTGTGAGGTAAATTTATCCAGCTGCGTTTTAAAACGGAGTTTAGGGTAAAACTTTACATCTAAGTCAGAATATGAAGTAGCAACAGAGATTTGGGTGTTACCAAAAGTGGGAGCAATCACAGAAGGATTGGTCTTCAGAGAGAACATCATCATCATCTTGGTATTCCCTGGGTTAATCGTCACGCCAAGGTGCTGAAGAAAGGAAGCAATTTCCAAAAGACTATTATTGCAAATTAGTGGTCGTGGTGATGTTGGGACTGGGCCCAATTGGGATAAGAATCTTAAGGCCATCTGCGTAGAAGGTGATTTTTTGGTTATTCCGCATCAGTGGGGCAATAACTCTTGTGTATCCAGAGAGGTAGTCCCCTGTGGCACTCCAGCGGCAACAGTCCTCCAGTAGCATCTCCCTCCAGTCGCAACAATCTCTTTCTAAGGAGAGCAGATAAAAAGCATAGCATGTTTCCCTTGATGTTATAGTATGATTTTGAAAGCCACAAAAGAGAAGGGACATCCACAGCATCAAACGCAGCCTCAATATCTATGCAAATTATGGAAAGTTCGCAATTGCTCTCGAACGCTTCCAGTATGGCTTTTGTGGTTGCGAAGAGGTTTGTAGTCTTCGATCGCTGCGAGAGAGCGTAGTGAATCTGAGGAGGCTTATCTGCAAGTATTTGTTGGGCGAGGACTGGTAGCAGCATTTTTTTCCAATAGCTTCAGAAGTGTTGAGGCTTTGGAGATTGGGCGGTAATGTTTAATTAGCGATGGGTTACGGACCTTGGGTATAGGCCTAACAGTATAGCTGTTCCACTCAACTGGAAAGGAGCAGGTCTTCAGGATGCAATTGTACAAAAATATTTGTTACCCTAAGACCGATTAACACGACAACATTGTGAAAAGGTCCATAAAAGTTCCTCGCGTCATTGTTGGGATTCGAACTGAGGTCTTCTCTAACTGGTGTGAAGAGGACGGTGATTTTAAACACTATGCTACCAACGGGGACTCGATTTTCAGTATCTTTCTTTCTATTCTACAGCGTGTGTCCCATCTCTTACGGTACTTTCCTCTAAGTATTGTTATAATCATTTGTGTTATTGGTATTCCATTTTATTTTTATATTTATTTTATTTATTTATTTTGTTATTTGTGTAACTAAGTAGCATCTCAGGTCATATTTCTCTGCGCATAATATTTCTATACAAATATATATTCGTAGGTAGATTTGCGTGTTCTACTGGCTGAAAAATGGGAACAACTCACGGGGAACCCTCCTCACGAGATCAGCCAAATATAGCCTCAATTTTCTAAGTGATACGAACCCAGAGCTTCCTAAAACGAGTGTCAAGTAAAAAAAATCCTATATTACTACGAAGGGTCTTCCTCAGGGCCTTCGTCTTGTTTTTAAACAATATTCCTTGTTTTAATTTCTTCTGCGCTTTGATTTCTGCTCTTCTCTTTTCTCATTGTCAACATCTCTGTTCCATTTACTACGATTCCTCGTGGGCAGCACAGTGATTATAATCACCGGCCTCCCAGCAGGATTGGAAAGGTTTGAGTGGTGCGATTTATATCGATGACGCGAGGAATTTTTTTCCAACGTGGCTCATTAATCAGGCAATGTTCTTTTTTTTTTTTTAATCCCAGAAACTCGAGTTTTTCGTCCATGTGGACATGTATATGTAAAGGCGGCACCTAGAACGTTTGTTCAACTCCGCCTCGTATCTCTGTGACGACCAGTATCACTACAAATGGGCCAGATATGTGTGCGGCGTAGGTTTGTGTGTATTATTTGTGTGTTCTGTTGTTATGTTCTGGCCTCTTGGCTACCCAGAAGCATCAGTCACCTGGAAAGATGATTCTGGGTATTCGTCCACACCATGGGAAGGTGTGGACGAATGTACTGTCTCAAGAGAGACTCTGACCCACCTAGTGTTGCCAGAAGGTGGGCCAGATTCCTCTGGGGGCCCATTCCAGAGTTTTTCGTCGAGCAAACAATAAACCGACCGAAGAATACACACGCAGTAACAGACACAACATGCTAAGCGCCATAGGCATAGCTGCTTTGTCGCATAACACTCGCACCAAAACAGTAACTCTACTACTTAGTTACCACCGTGTAATTTTTGCCTTAGAAATTATGCAAGAAAAAATTACATCACACAAAAATCCTGTAATGACTAGATCGTCTGCAAAAAGCAGATAATTATATCAATTATGATGATTATAATATAAACTACATAAACCTTTTTCACTGCGTGCCACTACCTATTTGCAAATGTGGTCTTTTACATCTTCAAATAGGTAATGAAGTGTCACTCTTCGTCGTGTCTTCACTGTTATTAGATCCGGCTTCGTGTTTGGTTATTTATTTCATTAATTTTGGTAGAGGGTAAAGTTTATTTAAAAATTCCCGAATAAAGAGGAAGTAAGGGAAGTGTGCATACTAGTTTTTAAAACTACCGCAAAGCTTCTTCGAAAAGGATTGAATTGTTAGGTATACGTGCCAATTCAACTGAGTCGTGGTGTCAGTATGCCGTATCTCTAAATTACACTCATTCTATAATCACTTTTCATGTTCTCTGTGAAGAAAAATCCGCTCTGTACAGAGAAAAACAACACCTACACCAACACTGAATAACTCTATCAGGTCTTGTAAAAGTCCTGTACACGTTCTTGTCATTACTTGCAGGAACCCATCCGTTGAATCTGGCAAAGACAACCGAACTCAGACTTTCTGAAACGACGAGTGCTACCATACTCACATCAAGTATTACCTTAGGTGATAGTGTTTGAGATGTGACTTGCAAAGCTACAGCTGTTTTGATTAATAAGCCATAGTTCCATAACTTCATAGGCTCTAGGTATTGCATTATTGCTATGCTATTAATTCTTAGCATTGTCCGGATTGTGAGGTTGTCTACTGATGTGAATAATTTAGGAGCTTGTACTAAATTATCGATGGTGAACAGTGACGGCTAAATACTTTAACCTGCATAGGGTGAAACTTGTTTTAAATTTATTAAAATGGTATAGATAATTCTCAGACGTTTCGTGGCATCCCATCTCTTCAGTGACTGAACAGTTGTCCTTTTTACATTGTCACTGAAGAAGTGGCAAAGAAAAGAAGTACCACGAAACGTCTGAGAAATATGCGCTTCTTCTAAGAAATTAAAGGACTGATTTCACTCTACGCAGGCTGAAGTGCTTGATTTTCACTGTTCTCCATTTCGATTTAAGGTTATGCATTGCTTTGGCGAACACCAGTTCATCACCTTAAAAATCAAATAGACTTTACAAATATTAATTTTAGTACAGCCTGGGCAGTTTAGATAAAACAGTGATGTTCTGTTTGGTGTTATGTTTTTGAACAACAATATTTCTATTCCTTTACTCTACAAACAAACGCTCTCCATCCTGACTACTAAGGTATACATGCAAAATGAACATCAGCTGAACACTCCTGATAATTCACGGCATTCTCACGAGAATTCAGAACTGTCATGAAGGTGAATGTTATTATGAGAATTTCCATAGTTAATGGTAGCATAGCGGTCGTTGAACTTTAGAACAAGGAAAATGTGCTCACTTATTCAATCGCTATTATAAAACCATTCCTAGCTATTGTTACCAAACCAGCAAATTTGGCCTACAGCAGACTGAATTATATTCACTTACATCTTTGGTATTTGACACGAAGTGATTTTGAAAAGGGAAAAAGTAAGATTTAATGGTTTATTTCTTAAATTTGAAGCTTGACCAACGTTTTATTTATAAAATTCTATGGAAAGAAACAGAATAACAGTTGCTAAATTATCGGTATGAATCATTCAGAATTGAGAATTAACATATAATTCTGTAAATAATCTTTTTGAACTTCGCTGGATTTCTTCCTTTCTTTTCTCGGGCGGGTTAATCAGCTGAAAAACTTGAAGGCTGGGGACTGAAAATGCTTACATAACCACAACAAAATAATGAAAATCACAGAGAGTTTGTTTGAGGATTTATTAGGCGCATTGGCATCTATGGCCATACAGCGCCATCACAGAGAGTGTTTTATTGTAAGGAAGAATACACAAAGGGAGAAAAATGAAATCCAAGTGCTGATAAACGCTACCGCGTGTCTTTATAGCGCTATGATTGGCTGATAACAAAAGCGCGGGATTTAGAGTGCTTTTAACGGCCCAAAATGCCTGCGTAGCTTAGGAGCGCTTTTCTTGGCCAAAAATAATGTCCGAATGTTAAATGTGCCGTTATCGATAATGGAAACTTTCATCGTTAATCAAATGCTTGGGATTCAGTGAGCGACCCATCATAAACCAAAATATCGTCAATCAAAGAAACACTGTATACTTTTCACACAGGCAGAAATTAAAGCAGGTTGTTGTTGTTGTTTGGTTTTTAGGAGCATTAGCAACTAAGGCCATACTGCTCCAGAGATATGCAGTGGTCATTCCCTGACCTTTCCGCATCCTCCGTATTTGGTGGTCACGGGCTCAAACCCCGGGTCTAATCAAGAAGCGTGTGCTACGCACTGCTGCTCCTGCCCACCTGGCTACGGAGGCGCCATTAAGGCAGGTAATAAACAGAGCAGCTTGGTATAGTCAATATGGGAGTCCATCTGAAAAGTCATATTTGCATGCTAGTAAAGATGTATTATCAGTCAGTAGCGACTCTAACATTAACAAGCACTTTTCTTTTCTAAAACTACAGTACTATGTTATTTCAGCAACACATTGTAACTAAGAACGCTCTATTTATTCATAATCCAATAAACCAATAGTTATGTTCAATATGGTCCAATTTACTGTTGCGGGAGGGAAAGGGGGAGGGAAGGGAAAACCTCCCAGACAAATAACTACAGCAACACTCTGTGCGTATTGCGACGAAAGGATGCTTTAGGTCAGGGGTTCCCAAACTTTTTGGAGTCGCGACTTCTTAATGGCAAACAGACGTGAATTAAGTGGAAGCGCTTTGATTTCATTAAACGATCTGATATACACTTTTAGAGCTTCATGCAGCTTACCACTGATTTTCTTTGTTACAAGATGGTGTCTGGGTAACACAATGAACAGTGCGTACTTCCGAGACCTTTTCTTTGAGAAGGGCGGTAAACCTCTGTAACGGACAACCATTGCTGGTGGTGCACCATCGATAGCCACCGCAGTTATATTGCTGAAGGAAACATTGTTTTCTTGAAGTACCCTTCCAATCATTGCAAAATTTTCTCACCTTTTCCATCAACTTTCATATACCTATCAAATAAACACTCGTCAGCAATACATTTTTGCCTTTGGCTAAAATACCTCGCACTGGCCACTAGAATATTTGAATTGCCGAAAGTTGACTCATCAAATTTGCAATTTCGAATCCCAGACAACAAGGTTTTCTCCGCGTCATCGGCCATCTCATCAATGCGTCGTTGTACTGCATTCTCAATTAATGGCAGGCATTTTAAAACAGGATAGGAATCCTTCTTCAAAAGCGTTTCACCTCTTTAATTGCTGGAAAAGCGTATACCATTGGTGACGAGATATTATAATCTCCTCACCAATGGTATACGATTTTCCTTTCTTTGCTATAATAAGAGAGATATTGAATGAAGTTTTCAGTCCTCCATTATCAGCATGAGCAGATGCTTTAAAAATGTATTTAAATTTGGCTGATTTCTGAATTTTTCCTTCAGTGCCTTAAAAAATTTAAGATCTTCGTTTTTCTTATCAGGATGAATCCGTTCAACGTATTCTTTCATCTTCGAAGGTTTCATGGCATCATTACTAAACGTCTTTTCACATAAGAGGCACATAGGCGTTGTTTCTTTGTTAATCGAAGGCACAAATCCAAATTTAAAATACCCTTGTGAATATTATCGACATTTTTTTTTTCTTAGATGGCGGCAGCCATTGTACTTATAACACAATTGGGGTTGTATCTTAATTTATATTTTAGAGTAAGTGAAAATGTGAAACACCCTGAAAGAAAGTAATTGAGTTCGATTAAGATTATCTCTCAATTTAGTATTCATAGTATAACAATATAACAGAAAACAAGGTAATGGTAAAGTTCTGGAGAAACTATATTAGATCAGTAAATAAATTAAAAAAATAACTTAAATACTGAAAAAAATAATTTTGGGTCCTTCAAAAATTACAATATTTTCTCAACATAAGCTATAGATATTTTGTATTTTAGTACTAAAATGTTGACTATTTCTTCTATTTCTGGACTTGGCCTGAACTTTTGAATAAGAGTAAAAACGTTTAATCGACCCTCTCTTGAACTTTATCGACTCCGTAGATTCTAATATAGACCCATAGGGGTCGATATTGATTACTTTGGGACCCCTGCTTTAGATAGTTCACAATTTTCGCAAAAATAAATAGGTATATCGCGTCTCTAAACTGCGCATATTCTGTGGTCCATTTAACTGGGTTTTGGGGATGGAAAATAATTCAACTTTAGCCGAGAACGAATAACTCGACCATGGTGTTAGGGAAAAGAAAAAAAGAAAAAATAAATAAATGTTTAAGAATTCCTTCTATCTCGACGGGATTCGAAGTAGGAATAAGACCCGAGTTCATATCCACGATCACGGAAGGAGCGATAATTTCATTACTTTCGCCTAGCGGATTCAACAAAATTATACCAAAAATTGAAGAATGTCATCAAGTGATAGGACATGTTGCTGAGTCCTTCAAACAGGCCTCTGGGGTTGGAAAAGTTCTGACTCATAATAACTGCAATGCAACACACCAACCGTCTATAATTGAAACTTTATTAAAATAATGATATAAGACCGGTAGAGTTTTGTAAAAAAAAATTTTTTTGCAATTTTTGCATTGCAGTTATGTATTATGGACCAGTTTCTGAGAATTGCTGTTGCTTTAAAGAGATAGTGTGAACAAAACTAACGAATCAATGATATGCAGTAACGAATGAATGATGTATGCGCTGGACTACCTAATAATAAAACTAGGGATGCCGTCAGGGCCTGCACTACTATCAAGGCGCAATTGGATAACTGCAAGCTGAACTGTATGTATTCTTGTTCACAAGTTGGTTAATTAGCAGGGCTTGACCGGGAGACATATCATGTTGCACGCTGTCTGCTTGTTCATAAGATTTAAATTCTATAAATCTGTTTTGTATACCTTCATTGCAGATGTCAGAATTTCTTGTTTCCATATTGCATCTTTTCCATTTGAAAACTAGATCGTGCCGTAAGGTAGTTGTTGTTTTTTTATAGAAAGTGCTCTTTTATTGTGCTTTAGCGTGGATATAAGATAATTTTTGTACGACTGAATTTTTTCGAGTTGAAACAATGCTCTGCTCTTTTTTATATTTTATGTGTGCTGATGAAGTGCCGTATTTCTTCCACTGTCTGTGGTATTTTTGCTTGCTTTTAAAGTATGGTTTCAGGTGGGATTTAAACCAAGGTTTGGAGTGAGAGAATAATCTTATAAGTTTGGATGCCGACTCTATTTTCAATTGATTCGGCCATTTTATAAAAAGAAAGGTGGTGTCGTAAATATTTTTGAGAGAATCCCATGGGTAGTATTTTAAGAGCTGCAAAAACTTTTCTTTCTGAAGGAATTTAATTGATGATATTCTTTTGGTGATTTCTGAGGGGGGAAAGGATTCTTGCAGCAAATTGTTGCTTGCAATTCTATACTTTTGTGGTCCGAATTAAATGTAATGTTGCTGCTAAGTTTTTCATGCAGTGGAAAATTAGAGTATTCAAGATCAAGCGCTTGATTACCTCTTGTAACAGGGATGTTGATTTTTTAGCTCCTAGAACTAAAAAGGAGTCGGACAGCAACTTAATTGGTAAATTATATTTGGGCAAGGAAAGGTTAAAGTCGCCCATTATTATGATGCTAGTTCGAGGCTTGTGAACAGTAGTGATCCAGGTTATTACTTCATTAATAATCTCGTCCTTTATCTAAACCATATTTTCCAATAAATGTTGTAAGGTTGTTCAAGATAATAATGTTGCATATCGCAATTGGGTTGCATTCAAATCTCCAGGTTCATTTTCTGCCTGTGCTAAAGCTCACAACAATTTTAAAGCAATTATCAAAAAGTTCAAACTAGATTTCTAAGAGGATAAGAGCAAGTATGAGGACTGTATTGAATTTTGCAATTAAACGTGCATACTAGGAATCGCTTTAGTTCTGTCAGTCAGCTGTTACAGTAAACTACTGTAGTTGCGAGTGTAGATGTTATATTTAAAATCGGTATATGAAAATATAAGACAGCCTGAACTTGTTTTTCACTTGAAGATGCGAAGTAAATTTCCATTAAAACTAATTTTAGTTATTTTTAATTTTCAAGTGGTTACATTTGAACTAACCCATCGATGATACTGGGTTGGTAATCGACAGAAATGAAATATATTTCATTTCTGTCGATTCTTTAAATGACAGGATTAAAATCAATCAGATTTCACGTTTGCAAAACAGTAAAGTTTGAGTCATCTAATTCACCCGGATAGATTTGGCACAAGTCGGTTTACTGTCTTTGTGTTTCACTACAACATTCAGTTTAAAAAAAAAACAAGAGTTTAAATTACATTACATATCACGCCTTCATCTACACTAATATTTCATCATTGTTTTTCCTTTGCCTACCTAAAATGTTTCCTATTTTTGTGTAGTTTCTGTCTTATCACACAAATAGATAAATGCTTTAAATTAAAGAAGCGGAGCTACGTTTGCGTGTATTGATCCATCCCTTGTGTTTTTGGTGCATTCGCTCATCCTGCACTAATGAATGAGATGTCAGTTGGTATATATGGTGGTCCAGAGAATTATCAAATTGTTATGAGAGAATTTTAGTTTATGGCGGGTGGCACATATTTCACTTTATCTGCGCTCATTCTACACGACAACATTCAGAGATCGTGAGCGTAGTATTACCACATTTTCTCTCTTCAGTGATGACCATTTCTACAGAAAAAATAAGTCTGCTTTCTGGCCTTAGAGGATGTGATGTGACAAATGCAAGAGGTAAGCAGATGGCATAACATATATAAGGATCACTGTATATCGAAATCGGCCAGTGGAAGGTGTTATTTGCATCGCCAAAACGATGTCTAAGACTTGGAAATTTTATTCCAAAAATGGCTGGCATCTAAGCTGTGCATATACTTTACACGGGGAGATCCACCAGATGCAAAGTGCACGTACACAATTTGAAGTGGAGAGCAGATGGACGAAATCGCTGAGGTATCTGCCTCAGGAACGCGCTGTTGAAGATTGCCTGCGACAGCACTTTATGTACGACGATCCATAGATTGCATTCACATGATCTCGAAACACAAAAGTGAACTTTTGGCCAGAGAATGTATCATGAAATTCAATCGACAGAAATCGATATTTACACATGACTGAAGGTTTAATCTTCGGTGGTGTGTCTCCACAATATCTCTGCCCCAAAGAGAGAGAGAGAGAGAGAGAGAGAGAGGGGGGGGGGAACAGTATCAATGACCGTCAAGGATCACGATCTACTGGTTGATAGCAAAGCATATTTTGGTCGATCGTGGCGAACAGAAATAATTTTTTTTATACTTTTTGGAGAATGCGTGCTAGCAATCCCCACTAACTTGTTGCCTAATTTAGTTTTTTAAGTTTATTTCAAATTTTTACGTCCTTAATTAAAGTATTTTTACAAAAAAATGTAATCCTATAACCACTTTATTTCTTTTAAGATTGGACTAAACCTGAAAATAATAATAATAATACAATACAATACTACTACTACTACTACTAATAATAATAATAATAATAATAATAATAACCATAGCAATTAACCTAATATACCGCAGTTATGGAGCAAGCCTTCAAGAAGCACCGCAACCTATACACGGCCTACATCGATTACCGCAAGGCCTTCGACTCCGTACCTCATAGCTGGCTAATAAAGACCCTGAAGATCTAAAAGGTCAATCCGATAGTGACCAACTTCCTAGGAGCAACAAATTGCGAAATGGAGTACCACCATTAAGGTCGAGAACTTCACAACCAGGCCAATCCCCATTAGAAGAGGACTCTTTCAGGGAGATGCTCTGAGCCCACTATGGTTCTGTCTAGCACTCAACCCGCTATCCACCATGCTCAACGTCAGCAAGTATGGATATAACTTAAAAGAAGGAAGAAAAAACCTGTGCAACCTCACCCATCTGATGTACATGGATGACATCAAGCTCTACGTGGCAAGCAACTCCAGCAACTCCCGAGAAGCAACTACTCCGGATCACCGAAGAATTCATAGAGGACATCAGGATGGAATTTGGTCTAGAAAAATGCAAGACCCACACACTCACTGCACCATGGAAAATTAGTTGGCCGAAACTACCAGCTGCTTACGGGTAAAAAGATCGAAGCTAGGACAGAAGGAAAGACCTACAAATACCTAGGGATGATGCAGGCCGAGCAGTTAGAGAACAAGGAAATCAAGAAGTGCCTAACCGAAAAATATCATCAGAGACTCAGAAGCCTGCTGAAAGCAAAATTGAACGGAGGGAACACAGTTAAAGCCATAAACACCTATGCAGCTCCAGTACTAACATACACATTCGGGGTCATATATTGGACTAACACCACCGAGTTAGAAGATATCATGCGAAAGACAAGGACAATGATGACCAAGAGTCGCCAACACCACTCGAAGTCAGCAGTGGAGAGAATAACAATACCTCGGAAAGAGGGAGGAAGAGGCCTGATAGAACAACAGAAAACAGCGATAGTTAACCTGAAGGATTACTTTGAGAACAATACAGCACCACTCCACCAGGCCATAAGGAAGATAGATAAGTGGTATACTCCACTCAATCTAAGCGAGGAAACCCCTCCCGCCCAGACAGTACAAGAAACGAAGTTAGAAAGATGGGCAAAGAAGACACTCCATGGCAGACACTACAATAACCTCTATCAAGATCACATCGACACCATCGCTTCCAATGCAGGGCTCACAAGCGGGACGCACTTCCCCGAAACTGAAGGATTCATGCTGGCCATCCAAGACCAGGTAATCAACACTAGAAACAATAGAAAATATATCGCAAAGGAACCCGGAATGTCAGGTGACACATGTCGACGATACCACCTGGCCTCAGAAACGATCGAACACATTACGCGGTGTGTAAGGTGATCACCCAGACTGAGTACTCTCATAGACACGACCAGGTAGCCAGGATAATACATCAGAAGCTAGCGAGGAAATACCAGTTGGCCAAAGAAGGTGTACCATACTACAAGTATGAACCCCAGGCAGTATTAGAGACCCACAAGCTGTACTGGGATCGCGCCATAATAACGGATAAGATCATCCCGCACAACAGACCGGACATAACCCTTGTGGACAAGATGAAAAAGGCTACCTACCTGATTGATATAGCGGTACCGAACACTAGCAATGTCCAGAAAACCCATGAGAAAAAAATTAGGAAGTACCCGAACCTGAGACATGAGATGAAGATGTGGCATATGCAAGAAGTATCAACCATCCCAATCATTGTGTCAACCACCGGTATGGAACCAAAGACTCTACATAGCAGCCTAGCAACAATAGGTCTCCCAGAGAACACCTACAAAGAACTCCAGAAAGTCTCAATCCTGAACACCTGTAAGATAGTCAGAGATTTCCTCGACCGACAGTAACACTAGACATTACAACCACCCTTTGTACTTGGTAGCAGTACCAGTCACGGAGTGGAACCCACCAGTCAGAGAGAAATAATATAATAGCAACAACAATAATAATAATAATAATAATAATAATAATAATAATAAAATAAAAAAGTGATATGTCAATGCTAATTTTAAAAGACCATGCTAATTTTAAAAGCATGTCATATGATGGTAAACGTTGACGCCCCTGCTCTAAACTCTCTTAAAAAGGATGAGTTTAGCGATCTCTGTGTATTCGTTGTTTGGTGTTGTTGTTTGTTTATTTGGTTTTTAGGAGCATTAGCAACTACGGCCATATTGCTCCGGGATATGCGGTGGTCGTTCCCTGACCTTTCCGCATCCTCCGTATTTGGTGGTGACTGGCTCGAACCCCGGTCTAATCAAGAAGCATGTGCTACGCACTGCTGCTCCTTCCCACCTGGCTACGGAGGCGCCCTCTGTGTATTCACGCGTGCAGCAAGAATAGTTCCGTTTTCAATAGAAAATCAAGATCTTCGTGCCCTATGACGCATACACAAGCCATATGCAGTATGGCTTTTGGGTATGCGTCACCAAGATCACTCATCTTAAATACCAGACTATATATGTAGGATGCGTCTCGAAATGCTCCTCTTAACATCGTTACCTACTGATAAATTTACTTAACTATGGAACCGGGCTAGTCGGGTGGGTAAAGTGCTTGCCTGGCAGCCCAAAGGTCGTAGGTTCGAATCGCGCCTCAGGCTTGGATCAAAGTAGAAAATGCAAAAACCTTGGGAGGTGCAATATGGACACAGAAGCCGATGCGATATGCGATCTAGCATTGCGGTCAGGACTGAGCCAGGGCCTATCGAATATATGCGGGATATTTGGGCCCTAGGCAAAAGTATTTTTGGAGCCCCTGTAAAAATGCTTATTATGAAATGACATTTAATGTTTTTGGATTAATAATAATAATGATAAATGGATAGGTTTTGGCGCCGTTTCGTGAAGTCATGGCGCCAATGGCGCATTCAAATATATGGGGTCGCGTGTGATTGTCATGTATAATTTTGGGGCCGCTGGTAGAAAAAAAGTTGGGACTCCCGGGTTAAAGTCCGATAACGCCACTGGTGTGTACAAGGAATCACACACAAGTAACAATAACTCAGTTCGTGCATTTATCTGGACTCCAGAGGACTCAACGATGGCTAAAACAAAATTGTGCGGATTAAATCGAAGGTAACTCTGAAAGTTTCCGGAAGAAGGCGTTTTGTGCAGCCGTAATCGCCGAGGAATAACAGTCGGCTTCTTCTTATCCATAATTCTAAGGTTCTCGCAGCGGCAGAGGGCACTATGGTAGAATTTTGTGTTTTCTGAATTGTTTGTAGTGTTGTTTGTTATTTGGTTTTTAGGAGCATTAGCAACTAAGGCAACTAAGTGCTATGCACTGCTGCTCCTTCCCACCTCGCTACGGAGACGCCTATTTTTTTTTTTTTTTTCTGAATTGTAATAAAAAAATAGTTTTATGATTCGAGGGGAACGGGCCCCATGGTTTTACGGGCCCATAGCAATTGCCTTGTTTGCCTAGGTGTAAGGTAGTCCCGGACTAAGCACAGGTCGTTTTAGATTATTTACAATTATATTACTTAGAACATTGAGGTACCAGTTTCTATTGAATACATTTGGATATCCTTCTTTTTTTTAAATGTGACCGATTTCTTCGGTTTCGGGTGAGGATTACATGGTTTTCGTCCAGCAAACAGGAAATTGTATCATTTGCCTTAATATCTGCAATAGCAGACTCGCTATTGCGGATATTCATGCTAACCAGGAGATAGACGCTATTACAGTATAGTTGCGTTGGGCTTAATACACGCGCACACAGACACACAATGTGGTTTTAAGTTCTATAGGCTGACAGGATCATATTGTGGTTAGTTATTTAATTTCAAAAACAGGAAATAGCAAACTATTTACTTTATATGTCAAATTTCTAAACCGTGTGCTTTAAAATAAAAAGAAAATCGCTTGTATACCCTGTACGCACGAAAGATGCGTACAGGGTATACAAGCGAAAAGGTTTACATATCGAAAAGTTTTCTTTTCGATATGTAAACTTTTAAATTCTAGCTTTCAATTTCAATTCTAGCTAGGTTACCGAAAAAAAGGATATAATTCCTTCCTGAAGACAACACTACGTTATTCTCAGTTCTTATGTATAGAATATCCTCAGTGTATTTCATCTGTCTTTAATAATTTCTGGTATAATTTTAAGTCGCTAGTTTTAATCAAGAGAAGAGTTCCTTTGCCCATGGGAATCCAATCTGTGACTTAGTTTTTATATATATAAAAAGGTTAATTAGCCATGAAATTCTCAATGGATAGGACAGACTTGCAAAATTAGCGAGCCTGTAATCCATTAGAAATTTATGTACCGCTTTTCTTGGAGAAATAATCTGTGGTGGACTGAAAAAAAGATGAACGCTGGCTTATGAGACCAAATTAATAACCCGTGAAAGTGTCTATATTATTTTTAAGGAGTGCGCACACTCACACAGCCGTGCGCGCAGAGTTCGAGCACACCCATTGTTTTACCTTTCATTTTCTGTAATACTGAATCTAACAAAAAAAAAAAAAAAAAAAAAATATATATATATATATATATATATATACTAGTTTATGGTGAGATTATCGTAAGAGACATACCTAGATAAATGTATGTAGAACGCATAAGTGAAGTATGTTACATATACACAAAGGCTTACAAAAACTTATCATTATATATACAAACATTATCATTATTATATACAAAAACTTATCATTATATACCTACAATCTGGGTGACTTCTTCAGGGACCTTCAGTTAAACACAATTCCATTTCCTTTTTGACTACAGTAGAGTCTATAAGTGTTTCTTTTGCTTGGACATGGTAAGTCTGCTTTTACCACATGCTTTTACTTTACCACATAGTTTTTAACTTTATATTCTTCGTTCTCTGTCGATTCAACGATAATCTATATGTACTATGCATTATATTAATTCTAAATTTCTTAATTCTTTCATATTTTATATAATTCAAAATACTAATATTTATTATATAACATCAAAATTGATTTTGTCTTAGTGCATATCTCTCGTTTCTTTTCCATTAATCCTAGTGGCTGCTATGGCAGCACAGTATACGGCTGTGTGGATAGCCTCCAGCGTTGCACCGTTGTTGTCACGGTAATGTGGCATTATTTGCCGATGGAGGTGGTCTGGACCGCTCAGAGATGCGTTCTTGTGGGAGCCGTTCCTTCGAATTCTGTTAGGGCCTTCTTCCACTCGTCTTCTATTCTGGATAGCATGACGTCGTCTCTTTCCACTTCAGCTACTATCGGTTGTATTTCTTCTTGCTGTTCCTCCTCTGATTCCATATTAACCATATTCTTTGTGCTTTGTAGCAGATCGCTGACATCCTGCTTGATTTTTTCCAAGATGGCAGGAGCTGTTAGGTTCTTCGTGACGATGGTCCTTCTTTGGTCTGCTAATCGCTGTTCGGTGACCTGAATAACCGGGTATCGTTCCAATCACTTGGTATGTAGTCGCGATCTGTACATTGTCATATCGGTCTCTAGCCTGGTTATTTCATAGTATGCTCGCATGATGCATGTATTCATTTCAATGCTCCACTTCATGCATTGCCGTTTTCTTCCATCCTGGGTGGTCATTAATGCAGTTGCGCAAGAAACACTTCCAGTTGGCGGGGCTGGATGGTCATGCCCTTCTCTTGTGGTAGCTTTATGGGGGACAGAGCCACTTGCTCCACTGTCTTGCTTGGGAGATTGTCTCCGATTTTTCGAACCTATCCCTCTGCCTAAGGCCCGAACGCAAGTGACTTTATCCTGCGCCACACTCGATGCAGTATGAATAATATTTATCTGCGACATCATCCATCTATGGAGGTGGACCTGTTTAGCTTCGGCTTATGTCCATTGGATTTTATTTAGTTAGTTAGTTCTCGCGAGTGACACCATATTTCTTAGAGCTAGGTTGAGCAGAGGCCAGTCAGCCTTTCTGAAATTGAAACGAGGAGTACGGGAGCTGCATTTGAAGTTATGAGAAGTCACTGTGATGTCAAAAGTAATTGGTGAATGATCCGAGTGAAATATGGGGTTGTCGGTGTGAACATCTATCTGTCGGTGTGAGTAGAGGAAAATATTAGGTCGAGGTAGGCATTTTCTCTGGTTGGAAAGTTGCAAATTTGTTCCAGACCATAGCTGTGAAGCATATTAAAGAGAGCCCTAGTCTGCAGTGATGGAGAAGAAGATCCTAAATTGGCCATTTGACAGTTAAAGTCACCCAAAACCATTGCTATGTCGGCAGATTGAATTAGTGGGAAGATTGATTCCAGCGAGCTTTCTAAGTACTGGAGGTCTATATTAGTTAAGGGAGGTGGAAAATAAAGCAATACTATTAAAACTTTTAACTTGCCAAGATGAAGAAGGCAGTATACTGATTCAATATTTGTGAAATTTGATGCAGTTTCACAGAGTATATGGTTAGAGTGTATAATAGCTACTCCGCCTCCACGAGATCCTCTGTCCTTTCTATGGATTGTATATTGTCCATCTATAATCTCCTGATCATTAATATCAATGGAGAGCCAGGTTTCAGTGAGCAGGTAAATGTCGTAAATATGTGAGCCTTGGATTGCTCTGAAGTGGTTTAGGTTGCTAATTATACTCCTGCAATTCTGAAGGTAAACACTGAACAGTAGGGATCTGGGGATTCTATGACGAGAGGAGAACGTAGTATGTGTAGATAGCGGGGTATCTGATTGCTATGCCGGTGGAGAGGACTCCCTTGATGGTCTGTCCGTGAAGCGTTTTACTAGAGCCCCTGATAAAAGGGATCTTAGATTCAGCACTTTTTCTGTTTGTGATGGAAGGCATGTTATTATAAAAGATGAGTAGGCGGGACATCGTGTCTTCAGAGAACGGACATCTACTCCGAAACCATATTCTTCTTTAATTAGGTTGATAAGATCTTCAGATTTAGTGGCGGGTCCAAGTCTAGAAAGAAAAATTCGGTCTTTTGTGGGAATAATTGTGATATTATACTTGTGTTTGAGTAACTGAGATTTTTCTGCAGTAGTTACATTCTGTGTTTGATGAGTTATGGCTGGAAGCTTGGAGAAAGTATCTTGAGATATAGATGCTTTAATATTTTCTGACGATTTGTTCTGTTTTGATCTTTGGTGTGATATTTGAGACTGGCAATTAGAAACAGGTTTACTCGCTGCGGCGGCAGATCTACAGACAGGTTTGCAGACCTCATTAGATGTGGCAGCAGTTATTTTTGCATATGTTGCCTTAACTGATGTTGAAGAGGATTGCGCTTGGTGACTCTGAGCTTGTGAAATAGAGGTACAGACAGAACTGTTCCGCAGAGGAGAGTAGGTGGGAGGAGTGGTTCTATTTACGTCAGAAGAATCATCTAACAGAGTCTGTTTGGCAATAAATTGCTCAGTTGAATGACTTGAGTCATGAATGTTAGCAGGCTTGGGCAAATTAATATTTGCAGCAGTAGAAGTATTGAGGCCGGTGGAAGGTGAAGATCTGGTCTCAATACTGAGGGCATCGTCAGTTAATGAAGAATTCGTATTCACTTTGAGCCCATTGGTTTCGAGAGTAGGTTCAGAATTCTTCCTAGCTTCCCTTAAGTGGCAAGACATAATTGATGTCAGATTTTTAATTTGGGCGTTAATGTCAGAAATTTCAGCCTGTTGATTAGTTAATATTGTTTTTATACCACAGATCTCCGTGGATAGCTCGCTATTTCCTTCATTGAGTGTATTAGAATCCAGGAGAATTTCAGAGTTTGCAGTATGAGGTGCGCTGATTAGATGAGTTTGAATGAGGATTTTCTGCATAGTGTTAAAGAGTAGTTCCTGGAATTCAGTTGATTGCAGAATACCAAAGGTTGGATTCAGAGTTTCCGTAGGGAAGGAGTTAGCGCTGAGATCTTCTGACAGCACAGATATATGTGTTTGAGTTGATGCATCTGAGATTTGATGCGACCCCAAAGACAACAAAGAAGGATTAGAGGCTTCATCCATGTACGATTCAGAGTCGGTATTTCTAGTTATTGGCATGATATTTGTCTCAAATGTACTGGAGTACGGCATTTCAACTTTGTTAGCGGAAGAGGAGGAAAGTGACTCAGGTTCCGTGCTGTTTGGCGTTGCAACAGTTATAGGGCTTTTCTGAGAATTTCTGAGTCGACATCTATCACAACAGAATGATTTCCACCGACTTTTATTTAATTTTTTCAGGTCAGAATGTGTACAGTCATTGCATATTAATTGTTTGCACTCAGTACATTGGACAATGGGGTCAGAGCTGGTCCCACAGATGGTGCAGACGCTAGAATTTTGACAGGAGGTAGTATTTGTCATATTGAATTCAGTTGCTGTAGTGTTACTAGATAATTTAATATCACCACAGTTGTGGTTTAGCAAGCAATTGGCACTGTGACCTGCCGGTCGCCTTAGTTGCCCTGCAGTGAAATCCACAGGGAGCAGGGGTCTAAGTAGGGAGGGAAGAACAGAGCGGCTAAGCAATACTCTAATGCTTGGTCAAGGTCAAGTGTCTGTTGGACACATGTATAAGTTGAACTACAAGATAATGGCTGAAAGCGCTTGTATGGAGTAGCAGAATGAACATGCAGAAATTCATTTAATACTTATCTGTTGTCCGTTCAAATAATACAGTACTTGCACCTGGCAATCCAAGGGCCTATCCTTATGTGGTGGCACTAATAGGAACTTAATACTTTAATTAAAAAACACACAAATCAAGAAAAGTTTACGGAGCATATCATACAGACAGCCGGACACAATCATCCCCCTAGCGGCACCTATATGGCATCACTATCTACCTCCGACGTTGGGGAAAGGTAAGTCCAATGGGGGTAACTTTCGCGATGTGTGTTTTTTTTTTTTAATAGTATTATTATATCTCCCAGCGTAATAAAGCCGCGTTCGCTTCCACCAATGCGGGATTCGAACCCGGGTACATCCGGCTGGTAGCCCAGTGTCTTAACCACCGGGCCATCGCGCCCCTTTATTATTATTATTATTATTAGTAGTAGTAGTAGTTATAGTAGTAGTTTATGTAACAATCACCCCTGTACAGAAATTATCAAGGAGGGTGGCTCATCCATCCATCCAACCAAACTTATCAGAGTGTAACATAGAATAAAACAGCAGAAAATACATAAAACAAATAAATATAGAGGAAAATTACATAGACAGAGAAATCATACATTCATAGAAAAATTACAAAATTATGGACATGGCATAAACATTTTTTTCCCCAACACTCCTAGATACAACAGTGTACATGCCAATTGAAGTTCTGTATGTTTCCTGCTGTATTGCCATCATAATTTATAATAATGTACACTTAGTGGACAGAAATCATGGGATACCTACATAGTAACGGGTAGGCCCACCTTTCGCCCGGATAAGGGCTTGTTATTTGGTTTTTAGGAGCATTAGCAACTAAGGCCATATTGCTCCGGGATATGCGGTGGTCATTCCCTGACCTTTCCGCATCCTCCGTATTTGGTGGTGACGGGCTCGAACCCCGGTCTAATCAAGAAGCGTGTTCTACGCACTGCCGCTCCTTCCCACCTGGCTACGGAGGCGCCCGGGATAAGGGCAGTCACATGCGGAGGTATTGAGTCCACCAGTTCACGAAAGCGTTCCACAAGTATTTCCATTCATGCTTGTTACACTGCTGTCCATAATTGCGTTGCATTTCTCGGTGGAGATTCCACAGCTCGAACGAACCTTTCCACAGCATCCCAAAGATGCTCCACAGCGTTCATGTCCGGTGAACGGGGAGCACATTCCATGGTGCTAAAATCTGCAGAATGATCTTAGAACCATGTTTTTATCACCACGGCTGTGTGGAGAGGCGCATTGTCCTGCTGGAAGAGTCCATTTCCGTGAAGGGATGCAGATGGTCTGCAAAGATGTACACGTAACCTGGACCGCTCAGCGATGCGTCTAAATGTACCAGAGGTCCCAATGTGTGCAGTTGAACACGCTCCACACCATTACCGACCGTCCGCTTGCATAAAAAGTTCTTTGTTGACATGATGGGTGCACAGCTTCATGCAGTTTCCGTTAGATACGCACCCTCCTGTCCGCTCGAAATAACTGGAACCCGGACTCATGGGACCAGGAGATGCTTCTCCAATCATCCAAAGTCCAGTGCTGATGTTCTTTCGACCGGTTGAGGCGAGGGTCGTGTCGTGGTGTTAGCAATGGGACTCTGTTGGTCGACGGCACCCACAATCTACTGCGGCTAATGATCGCTTAATGGTGTTGGTGGAGAGGTTTCTGGCACCTCCCTCGTTGAAGTCGGCAATGATTTGTGCCACTGTCGTGATTTGTGCCACTGTCGCTCTCCGGTTGGCTGAAACAATGCGAGACAGAGGACGAGCCGACAGCGCTGTCCACGGTGAGATGTTATTCCGAAAATGGCGTATTCCCAATACACTCTTGATACTGTCGAACAGGGATAGTGCAATCAATTTCGCTACCACCTTCGAAAGATAGATGGACTGAAACAACCAAAGGGGAAATCACCCGTAAGTTCCTTCCACAGCTGAACGGAATCTACTCAAAACACCTAGGTGGTTTTTCCCGGGGCTATATACAACGCATTTACTGACGATGCATGGCCCGTTCAATGCAAAGCTCTGCAACTTTGGTCTCACCGAGGATCCACACTGCTTCTGCAGCGTGATCGAGGACTGGATCCACCCTATATTTGAATGCCCAGAATATGAGGACCTCAGAGGCGTGTTGATTACACTGATAAGATTCCTTCCGAGGGGAGAAGCGTTTCATCGCCTGGACATAGAGGAGGAATACAAAGCCATAACAAAATTTGCTCAAGACCTCTTCGCATGGAGGAGAACTTTAACAACTATCTACCAAAACTGTGGGAAAACAGATCTGCAATCAGCAGCCAAAGATCATAATCAAACGCCGCTCAGAGAACAAGGAACCAGTTTAGAATAGACTAAGATGGAACAAGCATGACAGCCACTGACATCTCGCCTGGACGGGCTCCATCCCGGGAGAGACATCACCAGAACGGAAAACCACCTGACACTTGACTGGCACTACACCGTCACTGACTTCACACGGAATTGACCACAACTCCCGGATGGGACACAACCCCATGTGTGACAGAACACTTGGACCAGGAAGAATGACAATACACCGGACTGACACTACTTCGCCATATTGAAAAACACCAGAGGAGATAACGAGAGATCACCAATCCTGGATGAGAGCCAGTCCCAGGAACAAAAACCCACCTGGATTTCGGTGGACTCCGGTCCACATGATGGAAACGCACCTGAACCTAGAAAGATCACGACAAAGATCTAGCACAGCCTCTCGACCATATTGGCCCTCCAAGCCATGCTCCCTTGCGTGGCGCTATCATTCCTTTCTTCTCCGGCAGGGAGGGGAGGAGACAGAAAACTGTCTCCTCCCCACCCTGCCGCACCTATTTTCACCTGGTGGGGTAAGGGCCTGCCTCACTGACCATCTGGGGTCGTCTTATGTTCCCCATACTTCTATCTTCCCCCCAAGCCTTCAGTCTTCCCCCTACTTTGCCTAACACGCCACTGTATGCCCACACAAGCTGTCAAAATCTATTAACGTTCAAATCTAAATCGCGTCTCTATAAACTTGTTTCGCCCTTTCTATTCCCAGCGCTTAACCTCCCTTCCCCCCCTTTTATATGCCCTAGGCACTGAAATCTCAGGAAACTTCGTGGCAGGGACTACTAGAGTAAATAAATCTAGGGGGTACCTGGCCTGCCTCCAAGGGGCAAAGTGTGAATATGGTGGGTCCCAATAGGGGCCCAACGGCTAAATGGCCAGAAGAACAACGGTACACACCACTACACATATACAGAACCCACACACTTTTAAACCTCTGGCCTTGACAGAGTACTGTCTCACACTCACAATGAAAATTACGCGGAGATGGAGGAAACCCCTGGTGCCGTAAGCCCTAACCACATTTTACACTTTACCACCTCCGCGAAAGAGTGACCCATGCGTCGGGTACTCTCTATCATCCCTCTTTTAAAGTCGATTTACTCACGACGTTTATCCATCCTGACATCGAATTACCATCTACGTGAATGCAGTGATGCTACCTATATACCTGCCAAGCGGTGGGTTCGTTCATTAACGAGAGGGGTGGCAGCGTCGCGTTGTCCAGGAACCAGGTATCCCATGAATTCTGTCCTTTCAGTGTAATATAATAATAATAAGATGCTCCAATGTTTTCGGGCATACACCTTATCTTTCTAGATATCCCAATGCAAAAAGTAAAGGAGGAAAAAATCTAAGGGACTGACGTCTAGAGACCTTGGAGGGTATTCAAAAGCACTCCCCCCCTTCGACCCGTCTAATGTTCACGATATTCCCTGTCCAGATAGTCACGGACAGCAGTATGAAAATGTGGAGATGCAGGTGCACCATCCTCTTGAAAAAACATGCTTCTGATTTTGGGTACTGCATAATTCCTTAACGTTGCAAAACAACTCTCCCCAATAACAGTTCCATTGAATCTGTGAGGTACGATAATCCGTGAGAGGAGATTCCCACTCATACATTTATCCCCTGCAGGTTAATATCTTTGTTTGCAAATTCCGGTGAGAATTTTCACTGGCCCAGTAAGCACAGTTGTGATTATTCACGTCCATTTAGTTTGTACTGGGCTTCGGCTGACCATACAACTGAATCCTCAAAAGCACCGATCTGGATAATCTTCGTATTGTATATAATTATCGAGGTCTAAAAGGCTTCAAATTTATGTACTTTAGAATTCTTATAACACTCAATTGCTTCATTTGCAGTTCTCGTGAAGAGCCTGGTTCGCTTCTATCGAGATTGTTCAATTGCATTCATGAAAAATTCGACGCTTTCGATACTTCTTGTGCTTTTATTCCACTGCTTGTCTTATTGATACTGTGTTTAGTTCAATGTTCCTCCAATTCATCACAGACACACGGGCTGTTTCTAGACAAGTAGGAGCCTTTACTCCATATTTGCATTTACACTCACCCTGAATTATATTTTCAAATTTCATCAAAACTTAATTGCGTATTCTCTGTCATTTCAATGGGTTTCAGCAAATCTGAAAATAATACAGATTGGTCGTGTAATTCGCGAATTATGAATTGCTGAAGTGCGTGTGTACATAATTTTGACTCGCCCTGTATACATATCGATAATGATGACAGTATATTCTGACGTCGTGTTGACTGAGAAACACTTTTCCACACAAACCACTATGAATAGCTCAGGACATCCATCAATTCCAAGGGGATTAACGAAAATACACCTACTTGTCTTACAAAACACTTATTTGTTTCCCAATGAGGAAGAAAAGCTTATATTTCTCTCTTCAGAAAACTCTGATCATTATACTCGCATCTTGAACCGGTGATAAGAAGACACAAACTGTGTAGCTCTTGCCACAATTAAACGAAAAAAAATTAGAGATTAATTTCTTTCGTTCGTGCATTCTGGACATTACACGTGCGTACGCCACTCTTGTAAAAGTGACAGAAAAATGTTCCTCATAATCCGAAGGCATTCTTTGCCGGTTAATTTCTAGCGAAGACAAATTTTTCACTCTATTTCATTTTTCTAAGGCCTGAATACGTATAGATAAGGTTGTAGGAAAAATAACTTTGCTGAAAACTATCTAATTTACCGTAACCATTATTGCAGGAATGTGCGCAAAATTCCAAAGATTAAAACGTGATCCTTCTGATAGCTTATTATGAAGTTCTTTTTAAAAAAAATGTAATGCTAAAAATTACTAACATAACAGTGCACTCATCGAAAAGTTAAAAAGACCAAATGATAAAAGACAACAACGCTAAGCCCCCTAATTAAAATGAAATCCGATAATTTACTACAAGCAGCAGATACACCTAATTTTGAAGAAAATAATTTTAAAAAAAAATGCAATACAACGAAATTCTGCGTTTGTTTTATGGCTTAATGAGGTTGTGTCAGAGAGAGAATACAGGAACATTCCTGTATCTTGAAGAAAACACGGGAGAAATATTTGAAACGATCTCCTTCATTAAAGAAGACATAGAAGCGTTATGGCAAAGATAATGTGTACAGAGTTCCAAAAAAAGACTGCATGAAAAAAATCGTTCTAAAGGAGGATCGCGTAACTAGTTTCCAAAGAACTTTTATATTTTAAACGCTAATGACTTGTTGCTTAGTTTCTGGTTGCGTCTGGCTGCTGTCCTCTGAATGGACAAAAAACTCCGCATAAAATAAACAACCGAACAACTCCTACAGTTAATGAATATTTGCGAAATGCAGAAAAAGGTTTAAAGATAAAATGGCGATGCATTTAAAAACTGCTAAAGCCTTTCCATTTTATCTACGCACATTTTCCAGCGAACTTCCTTGAAGGGTTAAAGATAGTTTACTTTGCTAAAATCAAAGCGTCTGAATTTAAGATTTTATTTTCGATTATTATTTCGGGGAATTTTTTAATGGTGTTCAGCACGAGGAAATGTGGCAGGAGCTGACAGAAAATACAGCCTTCGTACTAACATGCTGAGCCCTCGCGATTATCACGGTGGTTATCATCGCCCCCCTTTCCAAGCCGTGTGGAAATGGCTCGTGTTTGAACCTCGAAGGGAGAAATTCTTATGGCGTTTTATCGTGGCCGAGTTAGCCAGTTTCAGACGAGAGTTGTATGTTTTTTTAATTCCTGTAACTCGGGTTTTCATCCAACAAAACAAAAACCAACTAAACAATATAGATACGATTTACAAAGCCGATATACTGACGCCTCATAACTTTAGTTACCTCGGAAAATTTTCAAAACCTTTATTCTTGTTCATTATAAAACAATTTCTCTCAAACATGTTTTTATACAACTTTAATGAATCGGTATATACTGATATCATATTAGTGCTTTTTTCTACGGACTGAGCCATTTAAATGAAAAATTAACTCCACCTGTGCGACATTCTAGCAGTTCCATCTTTCAAGAAAAATGTAGTCTGCCTTGAACTGGCTTGTATTGATATGCTTCTACTAAGGCGTCCATTGTGCTGTCTTTTATTGTATTTTATTCATGTAAGGAATTTATATTGCATAATAAGAAGATAGCAAGCCTGCAGCAAGAACCAGCGCAACCGCGGGCCTACTACCATAGCCTTACAGAGCAGATGAACTCGCAAACTTCACAACTGCTGCATATCATTTTCTTGACCTGAGAAAATTACTTTCAGCAAGCTGGAAAAAATCTGGATGTTCGTGACAGTAAAAGTAAATCATAAAAGTAGACGTACTGAATTAATTCAGGTGTCCACTGAACTTATCTTCTGCCTCTCCATAAATGCTTTACTTTTGTCGAACACCAAGGCAGTCGTGCGGTACGGACAAAAGCGAGTTTTCCGAAATAGCCGCGACACAGCAAAAGAATGGTTTGTTATTGACATTTCCAAATTTTCTCGTCGCAGTTTCTCCGGACACATTTTGAATATGTAAGACGGAAAGTTCAGTATCTTCCTCGTACGAAGCTCGCGGTTTACAACATCTGCAGCTCCCAAGCGATGTATTAACATAAAGTAGGCTGTTGGGAAGATTACAGCAAATGCAACCGGGACCAATGGTTTACTTTAAAAAGTTTTGAACACCCCTTAGACACCAACAGAGGAGATTTTATCAACAATATGGAATGAAAATGAGAAGCAACGCTTGGATAAAAGCGTTTAGATATCCCTAACAGCCAATGTCGGTCGGATTGAAGCATGCGGAGTTTCTAAGGGATTTAACTGTCGGCATTTGCATTAGTCATTGTGCTACATCAATAGTTTTGAATTGTTAACGTTAATCTTTTTACAACAGTAAAACTACGCGAGGATGGAATGGCATTTAGGAATCCATCCCATTGTCAAACAGCACTTATGCAGAGGGACTGACGATCCCAAAGAGGATTCTTGTATTATTTCGACGGTCCTCTCTGAAACCAGTAGGGTTCGAAGTCCATTTGTAGTAACTCCGAGGGGAGCTGCTACAAATGTGTACACCCTCAGAGGAACTTCACGGTATTGGTTTCTTTGTGGAAGTTGCAGCCTCATAAGGTCTAATAAGAAAACAATGAACTACAAACAAACTACAGTTATGAACGGTCCATCATCAAATTTCTGCCTATCGTTACAAACATCATTTTTGGTGTTTGGTACAATATTGACACTATACTGTTCAGCTCAAAGGTCATGTGGATTTGAAGAATTCCTCGAGAATATTACTTATCGGCGTTCATTATAAAAATAAAAAAATAAAAAATTTTCTGTTTATACTCCTGGACGGCCATACGGTCAGAGGAGTTCACAAGATAGACAGAATACAAGAAACAGCGCCGTATTCAGCAGTCATAGGCTTGAATGCCGGTCACTCAAGGCACGTGTATTTATGCACCCGCGCCTGACCACAAGGCTACGGCGGCCAACAGTACAGTTTGAAAAAAAGTTATGGTTTGGACTGCTTCTTCTGGACTCAGAAGAATGATCATAGTGCTGAAAAAACCCTACGGCTACATCCTAAACACATCTTTTCTATAATCCATTCTGGAATCATAACGCGCTCCAAGCCATAAAGTTTTATGTCATATAGTCTTGCAAGCACTTTTTTTCCAGAGAAAGAAGTTTCACAGAATTAGCTTGGTCGGCACTGAGTGTGATCATAATGTCTTGGAATGCGAGTTGAATGAACTGGAACGCTTTCTCCTATGCATATTGGCAGCTTTTCAACGAGACGTGGGCGCCTCCGTAGCCAGGTTTAATCAAGGTCTCGAACCCCGGTCTAATCAAGAAGCGTGTAGCACACGCTTCTTGATTAGACCGGGGTTCGAGCCCGTCACCACCAAATACGGAGGATGCGGAAAGGTCAGGGATTGACCACCGCATATCCCCGGAGCAATATGGCCTTAGTTGATAATGCTCCTAAAAACCAAATAACAAATAAACAACGAGACGTGGAGGAATAACAGCAGCTACTAATATTGGTTATGGGATTAACTGTTAATTTCATAATTCAATATCAATTTTTTGGAACGTAATGGTGCTCGATACTGCTGAATATGTATCTCCTTTTCATTAAAAATGGAATATACCAGATAAGTACATGGCTCTGGCTCTTTTATTGCAAATAAGGCACTTTCTTGTACTTCGTCTTTTTCCAACGAACAACCTTGGACACTCTCCAAAATAATGGAAAAGAAGCTGAGAACGACACAGCGAAGAATGGAACGAATTATATTGGGAATCAGACTGTTAGATAAGAAGAGAAACACATGGATTAGGCAGCAAACTCAAGTAAAGGACATTCTTATCAAAACTAAAGAACTAAAATGGTCTTAGGCAGGACACATAGCTCGAAGACATGATGACAGATGGACTAAGAAAATAACAGAATGATACCCAAGAGGAGCTAAGAGAAAACCTGGAAGATAACAACGGAGATGGACGGATGAAATTCATGAGTTTGTGGCTAGTAAATGGATGGCCATTGAACAAAACAGAAGGAACTGGAAAGTGGCTGGAGAGACCTTCATCCTGCAGAGGATTGAAAATGGCTGATGATGATGATGATGATGTTGAAACAGCTATAAATAACAAGGTGGGGTTTAAATATTCACTGCTACTGAATCTCTTAAGTAAATCGATGGTCTCGATATTATTTAGCTTTAGATATATACAGTATTATATATACAAGTGGGCAGTCTATAACTACGTTCTAACAATCTTGCGATAGGTTCAGTAACTCGAATGACGTTTGGTTGGATATGATAGTTTTTCATATCGTTGAATATCCCAAGGTGTTATCTCACCTGGGGAGACATTCCTTATAAAGTAGTTGTTAAATGTGGGCCAGCTGGCATATAAAATTTAAGCTATTAATTATATATAAGCTGCTATATTGTGAGAGACCTATTCTAACTACAAACAACAGTTCTCTTAAAACAGAAAATAACTTCATTAGTATTCGTATTTTCAGTAGCTAGTAACAATGATGCAAGAAAGCAAGCATATACAGCATCATAAGGGGGGGGGGGAACACTTCCCATAGTACCTGTCCGATTTCTTTAATAATTTGTCAGTTTCTCCTGAATGTATTTAAAGCACCGCATCTCCACAGCACCAGATGGAAGTTTGTTCTAACTACAAGTAAGCCGAAAGCAAATTTCCGCACATCTATCCTGCAACCATCCATCCTGAATTTAAATATATGCCTCCCCATGTGTCTAAACAAGAGGAAGGTTGTCATCACCATTGTGATGTTCTTACTCAATCCATTCGAAGCCTTAAACACTTCAACCAGATCTCTTCGCAAGTGCTTAGTTTCCTGGAGCTGTAATTTACAGAAAGCAAGCCATTCTTGGTAAGTGTACCCTTTTGTTCCCCTCAGTGATCTCATTATCCTTCCCTGCACCTATTCCAACAGATCGACATCCTTCCTCAAATGAGACTTCCAGACCCGTATGCAATACTTATGCGTAAGCTTATGTATAAGTACTGCATACGTCAGTTATGTATAATATGCATACAGTATTTTTATAATTACAAATGGCGCATACTTAAAAAAAATGAATGAAAGGACTGGGTTTATTGTTCCTAGTATTTCAAGGAAAGAGTGGATTTAAATGTTCCTGGTAATAACATAAAAATCTGCGTGAATAAAAAAGAAATAAATAAAGAAGAATATTAATGATGAAACTGTCAATAGGACTATAGATTCTTAGAAGAGTAAGTGTGCATTTATTATTTCTTTATTACTTTTATCCATGCCGCTTTATCAACAATTTCCTCTTTCATTCGATTATCATTAGTTGTTCAGCTGCTTCCATATGCCCTAAGGTCGTCGGTTATGTATGTCTGTAAAGAGTGGGATCAAATTACCGAGCAGGAAGCAACTTCGAAATCAGATGGAGAGAGTTTAAACAGAAAACGAGCAAGGACTGCAATTCTCTCAAACTTAGACAAATAAATTTACAGAAAGAAAATGGTTAATATATGAATATCTGAGCAGTCAATGAGCCATTTTACGCTAAAGTTGGTTCGCTTTGACAATGTCCCGGTAAATATTTTCTTTACATGAAACACTACATGAGTGAGGATTTTGCCTGTGTGCTGGGGTTTTCGGCACATCAGCAACACAGTCCATAATGTGCCATAAATAACATATCTGTAAACTGGGTGTGTTTTGGCCCTCATTGAGAGCACACTTGATAGGATCGCCGTCCTCCACACACCGGGTGGAAAAGACTTGAGTTCTAGTCCCGTCGATGACGGAGGAGAATTTTTATGGGCTTTTTCAGATCGTGGCTGAGTCGTAAGCCGAAGTCGGTGTCAGGTGAAGTCGTAAGTCAGGCGAGGGTAGCATAGTTTTTTCCTCCTCGGAAACTCTGCTTTTGCGTCCAGTAAAACAGAAAATCAACCTCAGAATAAACGCAATTTGCAGACAATATATACGGAGCAATATGACCTTAGTTGCTGATGCTCCTAAAACACTACTACAACATCTTGTGTTCTGTGGTCGATTTGCTGTTTCTGGACAAATTACTGGGAGAAAAAACCATGCTTAAGTGAGGATCACCGTAATAGTTTTTGCAATAGAATAGCATTACGTATTCACGCTGAACGCAGTACCCGTAGAGGGGGAGGATTAAAATAATAATAATAAGATAACACTTACATGGAACTCCAGAAAGCCGCGATCCTGGACATGTGTAACATAGCTGGAGAGTTCCTCTACCAATAATATTAATCGAAAATAACCATCCCACGCATCTGTTACCAGTATCCGTTACCAGTATCCGTTACCACGCATCTGTTACCAGTTACCAGTATCCTAATAAAATTTTATTAGGAGAGGAAAGAAATAATAATAATAGTAATAACGATACAATACAATTTATTTTCATCAAAAGAATTTGTTTGCAAAAAATGAACTTGTTAAGAACTTGTAAATTTCTTGACAACAAGTTGTAATTCTTAACATACAACAGTTTTTCCATACGAATTTGTTATTTAACAAAATCAATACTGAAATAACAATACATAGTACATTCCACTCGGCAAACAGAGATAGCAATTTATTTGCATAGCAATTCTAATCTGCTGAACCATGAAGTATCAAAAATTTTCTTATGAGGAATTTTAATTTGGAGAGAGGATAACTTCTCCTGAAAGCAACTTCTCCTGAGCCTGAAATTAACACTAGCCAACAAGTTGTTTATTATATTCATTGTATGCTAATAATAATAATAATAATAATAATAATAATAATAATAATAATAATAATAATAATAACTGTACCCAACACTGGCACGGTACCCAACTACAAGGAACTCCAGAAAGTCGCAATCCTGAACACCTGTAGGATAGTCAGAGATTTCCTCGACCAACAGTAACACCAGACATTACACTCACCCTGTGTACTTGCTAGCAGTACCCTTCACGGAGTGGAATCCCCCAATCAGGGAGAAATAAATATAAAAGTAATAATAATAATAATAACACTGACTGAGTACACTCATAGACACGATCCGGTAGCCAGGATAATACATCAGGAGCTAGCAAGGAAATACCAGTTGATCAAAGAAAGTGTACCGTACTACAAGTCGAACCCCAGGCAGTACTAGAGACCCCAACCCACAGGCTGTACTGGGAGCGCGCCATAATAACGGATAGGACAATCCCGCACAACAGACGGACATAACCCTTGTGGACAAGAAGGAAAAGGCTACCTATCTGAGTGACATAGCGGTACCCAACACTGGCAACCTGCAGAAAACCCAAGCGGAAAAAAATCAGGAAATACACGAACCTAAGACAGGAGGCCAAAGAGATGTGGCATACGCAACAAGTAACGACCATCCCGATCATTGTGTCAACCACAGGTATGGTGCCAAAGACCCTACATTGCAGCCTAGCAGCAATAGGTCTCCCAGCGAACACCTACAAGGAACTCCAGAAAGTCGCAATCCTGAACACCTGTAGGATAGTCAGAAAGTTCATCGATAGAGAGAGTAACACCAGGCATAATACAACCACCCGGTGTACCTGGTAGCAATACCTGTCACGAGGTGAAACCCCCAATCAGGGAGAATTAATATAAGAGTAAAAATAATAATAAACTTTATTAACTATACAGTATATGCAAATGAACAAAACAGAAATACAAAGGTAAACTACATCTGAATTGCTGGTATTTTGCTATTTGGATGGTTATTAGTGGGTTTTTTTTGTTGTTTTTTTTTTTTTTTTTTGCAAAGACAATTAAAGCCATGAGGCGTTCTGTTTTTCTGAAAACTGCATATATTCTATCATCGGTCTGCCTCCTTCACTGGATGAGAAACATGGTGTTTGTGGAAAAGAGAAACTAACTAATCCTCTCCCAAGATCGATGAACTCGGCGTCTGACTCAACGGTTATGATAAAATCGCAAAAAATAAAAATATATAAAATCCTCCCGTCCAGCCGGGGCTTCATCGCAGGCTCTTTTTCGTGTGCTGTGAAAGAGTAGTGATCGTAACCACCGTGCTACTCCCCAAGCGTAATTAGAAACAGTACTAAGAGGAAAGGATCACTTACTTCGACAGTGTACTTGGTAGGGTTCTTCGTGAGAAAAAGATCTAAAGTGTTGTGAGATTTTCCTGGTAAGTAAATGCACAATTTGGGGAAGAAATTAATAATTGAAAAGGCTCAGCATCTCGACCAGTTGGGTCACTGTGGCTAGAAAGCTGAAACCAGTTAGAGTTAGAGCTGAATATTAAAATCTACAAGGAAAATTATCTCCCTATTTGGACTGGAGAAATTCTAGCTTCAAAGGAAGGAAGTCAAAAGGTTCTAAACGATTCGGTGAATTCAGAGACGACAGGGGCAACAGATGAATTTGACAGAATTGGGTTGGAGATTTTAAGCCAGAGATGATCGAGAAGAGAATATTTGAAGCTACTACTCTCTGGAATGGAATTTCAAAGCGAAGATATGCACAATACCACATTTGTAGTTATAGCAATCTTATAATGAAAAATTAGAACAACTGAGACGGGTAGTAGTTGAGTCAACCGATCATTGGGATTCTGTCAGTAAAAATAAGTGAGGTGTGGCAGACTGTAAGTGAAATGAAAATAATTGAGATTGAAAATGGGACCACGTAAATTTGTGAAATGAACGAGAGAGGTTTGAGTTTAGAGAGACTTTGAGAGATTTATCTATATTCACAGATATGTTTATTCTATTAGTTTGACTAGTTTGTAGTCTTCATGATGTATCCATTGAAAAGGCTTCTGGAGTCAGGAACTCTGTAATTCATCTGTAATGCTACTAAATAACACTGACTCGAATCTGTAAAACGTCTTTATTTTATCATAATAAAGACGTTTTACAGATACGAGTCAGTGTTATTTAGTAGCATTACAGATGAATTCATGATGTATTCAGTAGTATGAAAAGATGGGGGGACACATCTAGGAACTCGGTTCTCAATTAGGAGCCCTCTAAAGTGTATAGTTACCAAGGTTTTGCAACTCACACCTTCGGAGCCGTTATTCCTATGGAATCGGAATTGATTAATGGCTCTCACTCCAGTTTAGTCGCCCTCCTTTGAACTCTCTCTCTCTCTCTCTCTCTCTCTCTCTGGAAGTTTTTTTTTTAAGGTGTGACCTCCAAACACAAATAGAATATCCCAAATGCAGTCTTACCATCGTCTTATTCCGAGGGACAATGACATTCTTCACCCAGACTTGGAAAATTCCTATAAATTATCATATGCTTTCTGGGTGCCTCTTTACACTGTATGCTGAATTTCATATTTGATTGTATCATAATACTTAATCCTTCCGTCCTGAACCTCTTTTAGTCCAAGGAATGTTTAAGCTTATAAGTACTGTTCAGTATCCCATAATTTTATATTTAGAGAGCATTAAAGCTTCAGCTGCGCTCTCGTGAGTAACACAGTTGGTAGAATCGTCGTCCTACCCACACCAGGTGGAAAAGACCTGAGTCTGAGTCCCGTCGATGACATTAGGAATTTTTATGGGCCTTTTTTCACAATGGGTCTAATTTAGTCGGTCTGAGGCGAGGGTAACATGGTTTCACATCCCGGAAAATACGAGTTTTCCATCCAGAAAACAGAAACTCGACCACAGAACATGCAATTTACAGATAGTGTACACGGACCAATGTGGCCTTAGTCGCTGACGCTCTTAAAACCCTACTAAAACTACAACAACAGCTTCAGCTGCAATTTTTCTAACCTACAACCACTGCAAGTCATTTTGAAACAGTATGGCCTGGTTCTGGTTGTTAAACGCCCTTTCTTCCTTTAAAACATGAACATATTTTGACAGATTCCCATTATTCCCTTGAACACATCATTAAAGTCTATAAACAGGAGGGAAACCAAACCTAGTCTCACAGGGCCTACACTTTTTACACTGGTTTGCTCTGTGGAATATCCATTTGTGACCATCGTCCGTCTACTACATTTTAGCCATCCCCTGATTCAATGTAGTATCAAATATAGGACTCCACCATATTTGTTTCTCTTGCAGATTTTGTTGAGGATTGAACCGATGAACAGTTCTAGTCTGATCATTACCTTATCATGATTCGTTTTCAACTTACCCATGGCTATCTTCAGTAATCTCAGCCAAAGAGCAGTAAAACATTATCAATATATTTGCTTTTCAAGCTGTCTTGTAGAAGCCTGTGCATTGCGTGTGACTGTCCTCAAGGTTGCTTACCAATAAATCTCCTAACGACACTGCCTTTTAGAAAGTTGTCATCACTGCACATTCCAAAGGTTAGGGTACCCTATCATTAAAAATAGTTTCCACGAGATAAGATAATGCTATCATAGGTACAATCCAGAATTGTCTTCTTGCACTCCAAGGCAATTTTCAAAAAAATCTGCAGGCCGTCAAGGTACTTCTAGATGCAACGCTCAAGAAAAGTTGTCTATGTATAATACCCACACACTAGCAGCATTTCTGACGCTTGATCTTGACGAGTGGATGGACTGGGAAAGATTCGCCGACCATCCTGAGGCTAAAAATCCCTTTTTTGGACGAGCAGGAAATAAGATTTCGTGCTTGTCCAAAAAAAATTCAAATATATCGTCTTCTCACTTAAAACTCAAAAACTGCTTCTGCAGGCCCCCAGCATCATAAAATGTATTTTATTAGTGGCATCTTAAAAAAAGTAATGATTTATTTTTCCCCCTGAATAATTATTACAGCGATTGCTACGTAATCCTCAGGAAAGGAAATGCTTATTCATCCTGCCACAGCTGGTGGAGTCCTTACATCTCTGCCACCTGAAAGTATTTGCACTTACCAATAGACAATGGCAAATCCACCAGACTCGCGTTAGAAGCAAAACACTACGGCAGAAAATTTTAATATAAGTGGTAAGATGGTTCCAAGAGTAATCCACTAATGTCTACAGAGAAGACGCGCAGTACGAGAAGATTAGTTAGAAAGTTTAAACGTGGTGATGTGTCCCTGGCCGCTGAAGTCACACTGAAGCCACTGCAAAGACTGGATCAGCCATACATCTTGATCCTGCTTCAGACCTTCCAAGAATATCCACAGACTCATCATTTTGAACACGATGACGTGAATATAAGCTTGTTTCTGACTGCATATAAAAGTTGAAACTTTCCTCGCTGACCACACAACGGAATTGCCTACACGTTGACATAATTGAATGGCACGTAGCAGAAAATACACGTGATAAGAATTGTACAGAAATTTTCGCACGTTTTAGCTGTTATTGCTATTGCTGTTGAGGTAAATCGAACTAAAAGAACCACAATATTTCGGCTAACTATTTTCACACGCTTCCGTACCTGGGTACTTTTATTGACAACTCGTCAATAAAACCTTGGTTTCCTCTTTTTGTGCTTTGTCGTATTTTCTAAACAAGCCGACCCAAAAGTCGCCCTTTTTTATATCAGAATGCGTTTTTTTGCGAACCGGTGTACGTTAGGAAGAAATAGCAGCGGTTTTAAATCATCACTCGGCTTCAGTAGCTTAACAAGTTTCATATGATTATCTTGCATTAGACGTTTCCAGCTGGACCAGGAAACGTTTTAATTGTTGGCTATTCCTGATATCTTACTTAAAGCGTCTTACTGAAATACTGAGCTTAAACAAAAAAATATTTAGAAGAATTTCAGTCATTTAAAACCCATCTGTATTTGTTTGTCGTTGTGATACGAAACATTCATGTGGATAAAGAAAATCAAACGTACATGTGCTTTCAAAGTACTTATAACTATTTTCCTACTATAAAATATTAAAAATCTTTTAGATTGTAGTAAAATATCAAAATAAAAACAATGAAATAATTATCAGATCGTTGCCGATCATTTCGTTTTAAAACTGAAATGAAATGATTGGCAACAAAGGCAGGTCTTCTGTTGAAGAGAAGACCTGCCATCGTTTATAGTTTTGCAATAAAAAAAGTTTAGGGAAATTCACAGAAAGAAAAAAATATTAATCACAGAGTGCGTGTACTGACTACTTTATGAAAAAAATTGCGATGCTTAATAAATTCGTTAAACAGTTATAATCCAGCAATAATACAAAATAAGGATTGCAATCTGCATCTTTTTACGAACCCTTGAAAGTACGCACTCGCAAATCGAAATGCTATGGATCGCAGTCAATACGCAGGGAATGTCCATTATGACACGGCGACCACAGAACATAGGACGTGTAGTGATTAGTGAGGTTCACACTATTGTTCACACGCCAATGAATTAGGATGTGGCGCTAATTAGGTGAGCGTTTAATTCATCACGAGTGTTATCAACTGTAAGCGACGAAAGTGGATCATTGATTGACTAAGACCTCTCTCACCTCGCCATTTGGTGTAGTGGCTCCCATGCAAGGTACAATGACTGACAGCAAATACTGGATTAAATTTCCGATGACACTGACATTAAAATTTCGACAAGATATTCCTTCGTGTCATCAATACATTTTGGATAGGACTAGTTTTAATCTCTAATCGATAACAGCTAAGGAGGGGCTTTTCTTCTCCTAAGAAGGTCGAAAGTGGTGCTCCATTCTACTTTTTGAACATTTAGCAGGTGTTTTATTCTCAGAATATGATCGATTAATCGATGTTCTAAAAATTAAAAAGTTCAATAGCAAGTAAAAGAACCAGAGGTTATTAATAAGAAATTCTGCAGTCAAGGGAACTTAACAGATGAAGTCTTCTTCAGTTTTGAGAGAGGTTACTGTTATGCTAAAGTGCAGAAATGGAGTTAACTCGGACTTGCTTTATAAAGTGAACGAAGTCAGTTGTTGAAAGTAAATGGATACAAAGTCAGAATCTTAGGAAAAAGGATGCAATAAGTTACAGTTTCTCAAACCACACCAGGATGCACAACAGTCATTAAATGGGGAATTTATTACTCCAAATAAAACACTTGAACACGGATTCAAAAGAAGAAACGAAGTGGGCTTTCTTAGGCCCCATCGCAATCCCCGGCACTAGAATATCGGTTCATTTAGAGATGTTCAGATTGCGGTAGTCGATTAAAGAAATCAAAGAAACTCACACTTATTACTTTTTAATCTTTGGGTCCTATGTAAGTAAATCCTAAGTAATAAAAAAAGACATTTGAGTCATCTGCTCAAAGACAGTGGCATTACCACTAATGTAGTGAGTAACAGTCGATGTACGATTTGGCGTATACGACGATCTCATGAGGCGAGAAACAGTCTTCGCCTGTTCTCCGCGGTAGGTATGTGGTTCATTAAACTCACATGACACGTTATTAGTAGACGGTCCACAAAGAAAACGCTCCGGATCTTTAATGAACGCTATCCATAAAGCTTCCTTAGATATGGGCCCTGTACTTATGGGTGTATGGCAGGGATCATATTTAACATCGCTGATACTGGAAGAAAACTAGAAATCGCATGCCAGTGAAGCTTATTAAGTTGGTGTTATCGATCAAATGAATGGAAGTTTAAACTACCATTGAGAAGACGGACCGCTTTCGACGAAACGCAATCATTAGAACTACGAACAGATAAAAAAAAAAGGTAATCGTTAGTGATTATTTATATTTATGTATGATTGAGTAGGGATAATTACAACTGTATTTTTACATGGCATGTTAAATTGCGTCATTTACTTTCCTGCTTCTGCTAAATAGATTTCCGCTAAAATATGAAATCTTCACTGACCTGTTGCAAATGTGTGTATTGGTTTTCTACAACCCGTCATTTCGCTTAAACTGCATTTGGCCTTTTCGTCTCTGTGCTAAAATAGTTTCGGCATTCCTATCATAATCACGTAAGTAGCGATCAGCATTCACAATGATGAACCTTTTAAGAGGGCCTTTAAATGTAATCGAGATTCTTTAAAGAGAACGAAGTGCATTCATTCTTGTTCATTTAATAGCGCTGTAGCATCGATTCTCTACCTGTTTCTATAAAGTACTCTTTCGTCTGCCTGATGATTCTCTTCTTATACCAATTATTTCCAAAATTATTTAAATGTTATACGGTTCTTCTGTTGTGGCACACAAAGTCACTTCGTTCCACATAAAGCTTCAAAAATTCGTTTTCTACTTTCTCTTATTGTTTTCTTAAGGAAAGGCACACGTAATAGACCTTGGATAATAGGACTTTGAAAAAATATGTATTAATACTCTTTGTGGTAAGAATTACCTAATAATCCCTTTAATAATGCCTATACAGTACTTGTTTGCTACTAATTTGTTTAAATAGCCTCATAATATTTTTATCGCACACTAGAGTAAGTTTGGTCTTTGTCCTCGTAATCTTTGCACGAAATTGAAACCACTAGACTTCAGCTCTGAGAGTATTCCATGAGAATTCACTTGCAATTCTGCGTTATTGTTATTAACATTATAGTCGTTCTATACAGTCATAATACATTTGATTTATATATTATACTGTACATTCCATCCTTCCTGCCGGTCAGAGGGTTGCGAGTTAAAACAATGGACAAGCTATTTGGGGACATTCCAAAACTCTATTACGAAACGGATATCGTTATTTGATAAGGGTGCAGGATTTATGATGGCTATTGCGTCCTTCTCTACTAAAATGCACAGTTCATTGATGTATACATTTTACAGCAGTGGGTCACGAACTGGTTCTCGTTTAATGTCTTACAAAAGTGTTAAAGTGGAGAAGAGGAGTACAGCCATATTAGAGCATATATGTTTCGAAATTTTTTTAAATTATCGAATGCATTGAGAGCTGTCTCTCAAAGTGAATTGTCAATCTAAAAATATAGCCGATCTTCTCTTCGAGTTGCGTACCGTTTTTTATGCTTTAGAATCCTAAACTCATTAATTTTGAATTACACACTAAGAAGTACTGTGGTATATTAGTATGCAGGAAATAAGCATTTCTTTCACTTTAAAAAGAAAATGCTTAAGTATATTTCGTTTATATTCACTCATCTTGCGGGTGTTACTCAATTTTCCAAATCAGAAAACCCTTTAAAAACTCTGCACCCAACTAGCATCACGTCACGTTGATATCGGTTAGGTTATTCAGAATAAGTCGCAAGGCAGTTGTGGCGATGAGGCGTAAATAGTTCATCTCTAAATTTCCGTACATTCTACCATCAGTTTTCCTCTTTTGTGAAATAAAAAAGGTGAGTTCCCTGGAGGATGAAAATCTGAAATACAGGTAGCCCTCTCCCAAAACCGATTAACTCGTCCATAAACTGAAAAAAAAAAAAAATACTAACTTCTCCACATAGTGTGAAAGAATAGCCGTCATAGGCACTGTATCAACTGTGAAAGAAAACATAAAAAAAAATAATAAACGCTATTTACCACGAAACAAGTAAATGTTATGATTATAGTTAATCCTCAGCAAGGTTGTTTTATGATTTTAACATTGAAGTGTCTTGGTATACGACAACTTAACCCTAACTGTAACATTTTCTTTTTTCGTGGTAAATAATGTTTCTCCCCCTAATTGCCTTTAAGACTACCATGATTGTCTTATTATAATACAGATACAAAAATATTATAATTAAATCTAGCCATAAACCTTTCCAACTGAGCACCGCCGAGTTTCATAAAAATGTGTTTCAATTATGAACCTCTTAAAAAGAAATAGAAGCTTTCTCCCGCATATGGGGCCCTTCTCCACCATCCGAAATATAAATGAAACTCTCCAGGTGCATATCCCTGAAGTACTGCTGTTTGTGCCCCTGGCATAGGCCAGTGATATTTAAAAGAACTTTTGACCTGATAAATCAACACCGAGTCAACTCCTATCATTCTTTCATTAACTGTAATAATAAAAAAATATAAAAAAAACTGTTATGAACCTTTGCGTTCATATCTATTACAAATAACTGCCTCTCGTAGTTATCAAAAATATAGCGTACGTTTGTGATAATTATGAGTGGCACAGCAGTTTTCAAACTTATCATGTGAACAAGATTATTGATAATTTTTATTATGGCTTTCAGAAAATAAAAATGACGACCAACCACCCCATAAAAATTTCTCCAGATAGTAAATGACTAATTAGATCGCCACCTTCCTGATTGGAATCTTTCGATGACAAGACTACAGTATTTTAAAAAAGTTAGATAATAAATAAAAATATAAATTAAAACGATGGATTATTATTAAAAATTCATTTCGAAGTCGAATTACTGAAAAAAATATATTAAAATTGACATATTTTATAGAGCAACACTGATGCGCACTTGAGAAATTTATGCGCATTATGATTGCATAAGAAATGCTATTGTCCTTTCTTTTTCGGTTTTTCTTTGTCTGAAACTGCTGTGTTCTATTTCCGGATGGTAATGGATGTAGTGATTTTCTAGCATCACCCCCGACGTCAGTGTGTGATGCTAGAAATAAGCAATTTTAATAATATAGTTCGGCAGTGGTTATGTATCTGCAAGAGGAACGAAAAGATTATGTTTGGAATTACTCCTAACGCCGCCCATTCTCTTATTCATTATAGAATTGGTAACTCGCTGTTTGTGGAAGTTTTGTTTGAAGGATACCCTGTACTTGCTCCTCCTCTCAATAGAGATCGTATTATACAAAAATACGTGGATGGTTGTAATGTTGATGTTGAACAAAATGAGTAGATGTAGTCAGAGCTGAAGTAGTAGAGATTTAGTTACTAATGAGTGGCCGGACGATTCTCCCTTCTCCCACACACTAGTGCTATCCTCAATGGCTCTTCAGTCTCCTTGTGGATAAATGTACTGAAAATCGAAAATCCATTCAAGTTACAACTAAGAGATTTTCATGAAAACATGATAGTACCATATCTTATCTGTGAAAGCGAAAAAAATGTTGCAACGTAAGCCATACTGAGATTCCATCTTCAGGATTTAAGCTATAACCGATCAGATAGAGAGAAAGAAATCAAACTACAGAATAAAGCCCGTCACATATCGAAAAATGCAGAAGGTCTCTAAGCGCCAAGGATAGCAGTACTGTTGTGATAAAGTCTCCTCTTTGGATTTAGCGTAAGGTCGGATTTTCGGCGAGAGGATCTACAGATAAAACAGCACACTCGAACATCGACGTCCCATGTCGGTTCAGTCGAGCAAGAACAATGACGCTTTTATTTTGGGGAGAAAGGAAATAGATTTCTAATCTTTTGATGTCTGTTCTTGTTATCTAAGATAAAGTGTGGATTTTTTTTCTATACATCCAACTTGTCCGTTGAATTCTTGCGCTGCAGGATTTCTTTTTATGTCTCGTGGTTCAGATTACAAAAATCTATATCACCATTATGTTTTTCTAAACCTCAGTTTTGTTTTCCTTTTTTGGCCCTTTCCTGTGCCTCATTATATCTTCTTTCCACTCCACGAGTCCAGTACCCTTTCAATTTCTTACAGCGAGGATTCTTTATAGGAGCAGACGTTGGTGAAAATTTTCTGGATCACGAAAAAGTTTGTAATTGATAATGGAAAATTTCGTTTTTAACTCCTGCAGTCGTCGCAAATAAAGTTCAATTTTAGCCATTCAGCTCTGTTTTGTAAATAAATTACATCGAGGAGCTTTTTCTTCCATCAAAGATTTATACACCACAGAGAATTTTAGTAGAAGCGTAGGCAAGAAAGCTATTAATTATTCTCTTATTACACTGTTTTATAAACTGCTTCTTGCGAAAGCAAGTCGTCCATCGGCCTCTCAATAAGGTCTAGTAACCTTTAAACAAATTTAGTTCAAAATACCTTATACGGAAAGGTCGGCATGTACGACAGGATCCTGTTATGCCCAGCTATCTGTCCGCTGGCTGTGTTTTGGGATTAGTGTGCAGTTCTTCGTGGAATTAAGAGTGTGCCAGTAGTAAATAATGATCACAGCCTGCTACTGGCTGGGCTCGTTTTCGAGAAAATAAGGGTTCAAGTGGAGGTTAGACAAAGTTGGCCGGGCATTTGGAGTTCTTCAGGTCAATGGGATTGGAGCGAGCGCTTGAACTGTATGCGTTTATGGAGGTGCTGGCTCACAGGTACAGTGTAGAATGGTGGTAGGATAGCTTCCATTTTAAAGGATGATATGATTCGCTGATTAGGAAGCAAATTACGCTGAACTGATTTACTTCACATGTGATTCAAGTTTCAACTTATTTCTGTTGTTAGAACATAATGTATTTGTTGAAGTAGCACTCGTGTGTTAAATTCATGACACTACACTTTCTCGGACTATAATAATTTGAATTTTTTTTTTTTTTTTTTTTGTAAATTTGTGTTCTGGGGTAAATTTTCTGTTTGCTGAAAGAAAAACCCGAGTTTTCGGGAGGAAAAACCATGCTGCCCTCGCCTGAGACCTCAGCCACGTTGTGAAAAAAAGACACAAAAATTCCTCCCGTCATCGACGGAATTCGAACTGAATTCTTTTCCACCCGGGAAAGACGACGATTCTACCAACTGTGCTACCCACGAGGGCGGCAGTATATGTCTAATATTATTTGCACAGTACTGTAAATAGGTGGCGGGGCTGCCAGAAAAGCAGACTGGCACCGCCTAGTTTAATAACTAAATAAAAATATCTCGAAGGTGATTTATTTCTAAAGAAATAAATCACATTTAATAAGATTTAACACGCGATTAACCTCTCTATGCACTTTGTTGCTACAGTTGCCAGTTACAGAACGCGTTGGACTGGGTGGGATGGTTTTAATGTCTCATGACCGGATCTGGCAAGTCAAATATGACCAAAGACGTCATTATATCATGTCGTAAATATTTGTCTCTTTAAAGCTATGAAAAAGACACGTAGCCAGAGGGAGAATGCTGGTATCACTGATATTCCTCACGTGTAGGATTCTGCCACTGAAGGATCCCCATCCTCGCATAAGGGCTACCCCGTCCCTGTACCACAATAAATACCGACTGAACATAACAGACAGGTTTATCCTGGGTCGACTGCTTAGCCTGGTTCAACAACTGGACTGTGATTTCGTCAGATTCTCCAAAGAGCCAAGGTATCGAAAAATGATCCTCGATGAACTCAACGTTGAAGCTCGTCCATCCATGAACTCTCACCCTTATGACACCATTGTAGTGATGCACTTCTGTTGACGGTAACTTTTCACCTGGTGAAGAAACTACAGAACTTAAATGAATGTTACGGGCTCTGTATATAATACCATCTGAATTATGTAATATAATATGATAGTTTGTATAAATATAAATGCAATCATTAAATGTCATCTTACGGTTACTCAACTTTCTTATTATGTTTGTTAGATGATGATGTTAACCCGTGGCCACCACTATTGGGGCTGCGATGGGCACTATCGCAAAGATTTCTTCTCCACAGTCTTTATAGAGATAGAAACATGCAATGAAGGATTTTAATAATAATAACAATCTTGATCGGAGATCGACTAGCATGGCTATTGTCTGATAAGCCTTTTAGAAGTATCTGTCGTTAATGGCTGGAATTAATCACACTGAACTGCCAATGAAATTCGAACCCAGATCTCTCCAAAAGGGGCACGTGACAGGATTCTGCTCGATCTGAAAGATATTAGAATACCTTGTAAACTTTAATTTATGTGCTTCTCTCAATGGAGTTCGAAATAATATAATAATAATGGAGCTTATTAGGAATAACATTAGCAGATCGCGGATTAGATGTATTTTTCATGATAACCAAATGAATAAGAAGTTAGAATTTGTAATGTCGTCATCCATATTATGCTTAATTAACATGGCCCGATCCTTAATATTTTATACCAATGATGAAAAAGCAGTGGCCTACTGCTTTTTCACAAAAATGTCATTTTTCATTTCCTCGAGTTCATTTCATGATTACAAATTGTTTCGCTTTTTTGAAATATTCACGGGCAAGTATATCACCTTTCACCTAAGAAACTTTTCTGCACGGGATGGGTAGATGGTAAATAACTTCGATTTAACCCGTTTCTTAAAATCAGTGTTCCTCTAGAATATAAAGGTACCAGACCAATTTCTATAACACCACTGACACAGGCACCATTAATCCAGTACCCAACCTATGATTTGCATACCACTGATTGGTTTGGGTGGTTCAGTGCTGAGGAATCTAAGATTATGAGGTATCATTGTATCTCATCTGTAAATCACGTGTATGCTCCTTATGCATTGACTTATTTAACGGTGTGAAATATGCCAAATACGCTTCTAAATGCTCCTCTCTTCCAGATAGGAAGTACATTGTTCATCACTGAAATTATCCCACCTAAAAATGAGCGCACGCCTTAATCGCAAAATAAGCGGAGTGAGATCAATGTACATAAAAAAAATTATTAAATTTGTGGCCGATTCAGCAGCATTTACTAACGAAAATTCGATACAGGTCACTCTGAAGTATGGCCTCCATAAACAGTAGTAGTTTGTTTGTTATTTGGTTTTTAGGAGCATTAGCAACTAAGGCCATATTGCTCCGGGGGATATGCGGTGGTCATTACCTGACCTTTCCGCATCCTCCGTATTTGGTGGTCACGGGCTCGAATTCCGGTCTAATCAAGAAGGATGTGCTACACACGGCTGGTCCTGCCCACCTGGCTACGGAGGCGCCCCATAAACAGTAATACACTGGCCAAACAGCGAAGGGGGGTGAAAATGTAGCGAATATCATCTGGTAAGCATTGAGCCGTGCTTCTTGTACTTATATTTGCGCTCTTAGTTTGGGCAGCAGTGGTAAGGAGCTGAGAGGCGGAGGTTAATGAACGTCCCATCATATCCCAAATGCGTTCGATGAGAGACCGTTTTGGAAAACGTAGATACTAAGGGAGCTTCTACGTGTTCCAGAGGGGGGGGGTCCACATCACGTAGGCACTGTCTGGATACATATATGGGCGGCACTGTCCTAATTGTGTTTGGATGGAGCATGTAAAGGGCAGAAATAATTTCGTCATGAATTCTTGACCTCAAAGTTCCATCAATAAAACTAGCGGCGAATGGCTATTGCAACTGATGGTTCCCCATACCATAGTTACGGATGTTGTTCTCCAGTGGGCCGCTCCCTAAAGCAGGTTGGACTACCTTTGTTACAGGCGTGTCGTGTCTCCAGACACGCATATAGTTGTCATTGGCTCCCAGAACGGATGTGATTTGTCACTAAAGTCACCACTACACCTTGTTTGTCCTCAATTAACTCTCAATGCACTACTGAAAACGATGACGACGATGTAATGGCTACAAATATAGACGAGGCAATGAATGGCTACAAATATAGACGAGGCAATGAATGGCAGGAATGCAGCCTCACTTCTCTCAATAATCTGCTAATTACTTCCTAATCCAAGCGAAGATAGTGATGGCGTTACTATAATGGAAAGTAGATGAATTGTCAGTCGTATTTCTTGTCGTTAGTCGGCTGATCTGTTGATCCTCCCTTCCTGATCTTCATGCACCAGATCTCTGATGAGGTATTTGAGTACTTTCCTATACCCATTGTTGCCAATAGCATCCAACCTTTCGAGCATCACGACCCACACGAGGAACACGATTTGCCCGTTGACCTGCCAACTTCTAAAAACCCAATAATCCGACACCTTTCAAAGTCTGTCAGCTGAACATTAAGTCGCCTTAGCGTATTAATAGCACTGCACACGCTTACACAATCGTTCTCTTTCTGTTTTGTTTGTCTGCTAATGTTTAAACAGGCTTTTATAGTTCCTTCAGATTCTGAGATGTAACAGGCACATTTATTACATGTACTATTTTGCCAATCAACTTGGTATGCAAAGCGTACATTTTCAGGCATGCAAATTTTCAGGTGAAACCGTCAATTCTTTAAATACCACTTGTGAAGTATGCTATTGTGTAATGATTTTTAATGGAGAGAAAAAAAGTAACATTTACTATGGTACTCAAATTAAAAAGAGTGCAAAGAAGCCCCATCTCTGATATTAGAGACAGCACTATTACACTTATTCGCAATACGAGCTGCTGTTTCGATTCTGCCTTAGTTAAATTAATTCCATCGTGGTTATTGAAATATTTCCTCATATTTATTTTGAAACTTCGCCAAATACCAACAAGTATGGAAGAGAAAATATTAACTCCTTTGACAAAATTGCAGAAAATTAGTTAAGAAAGGCGGTTTCGCTATGAATTATTTAATACATACGACAGGTGTAAGATTCCCTTTGAGACTGAACGATTAAAGTACTCACCAAATCCATTTTATTAGTAAAATTTTAATTTATATTGAAACAGTTTTTTTCTATAGAATAATAAAACTAATATCAGACTATTAAAATAAAACATGACAATATGAAATATTTTCCATACGTAAAGTGTAGATATCTATCATAATAAAAACGCCCTAAATACGATGTCGTGTTTGAATGAAACTTTATTGAACCAAATTAAAAAAAAAGCAAAAAAAAAAAAACAGAGACACTATTTTTAGTGTTTATTTTTTTACATATTGCTATTTTTTTATTTAAGAAATGATATGATCACTACAACCTGTAATTGTGTATAACTAAAACGCGCCGCGCCGTTTTTACCCCATTTAGCCGTAAGAACTGTGTCAATTAATCGAGGAATGAGATCCACGAATGAAGGTATTTCACAGTGAAAGCTGGCTTTTGCAACCCGATCGCATCCCTCTATTGCTTCAGATTGGACGGCAGTGGATCCCACCGCGAACAACTCTTTATCGCCCTATCTCATCCCACGGATGTTCAGTCGAGTTGAAAGTGTCTGAGCAAGTTTTCAAAAACAGAAAAAAAAGACATCAGTCTCGTGGCTGAAATCGATTCAAGAATGATCAGTACTTTGTGATATTTTGCATTACCCTACTCGAAGTAACCATTTCCAGATGGATAAACAAGTTGGCAACAATTTTCAAGTAGGCTCTGACATTCAGACGTCTATCCACATTATCAGAGACCTAACATGTGCAACGAAAATACTCCCCTCACAACTACACGCCCACCATCAGCCTGCAGCATTCACACCTAGCATGTCATCCATTATGTTGCTGTCTATGAAAACCTGGTTCTGCGATCAGCATGCAACAACTGTAACGGGGGATTTGTCAGTCCAAACACCCCTCAATGTCCAATGTAGGTGCTCCTGTGACCGCTAATACACGTAAGTCGAAGTCATCATAGTTCTCCTGTTATAATTCATCCATGGCAGGGTCTGATGTTTAGTGCGTTCCGATATACCCCTTTGCATGTCGCTATTGAATTGCGTTGTCATTTCATCGATTTTGTCTTGTCTATTACACTACAAGGTTCTTTTTATCCTCCATCGGTTTTCCCTCGTCGATAGCACAGTGGTTACAAAAGCCGTCCTCAGACGGGGAAGGTCTCGGTTAGAATTCCCCCAATGACGCGAAGAATATTTAAGAGCCTTTTCGCAATATTGCCGAGTTTGTCGGTCTGAGGAATGGCTGCATGGTTGCACTCCCAGAAATAAGGATTTTTTTTTTTTGCTCAGCAAACAGACAAACCGCCCGAAGAATAGAATATTAAAGCGTATATACGTAAATATAGACATCATACTGACGCGTCAAGGCATTAGTTGCTTTGGTACTTGATGCCCATCAAATACCATTCGCGGTACATTCTAGACACTGTTGTGCGTGAACACACTTGTAGGACAGTAGCGTCAAGAGATATTAATTTCGGCTAGCATATCATTCTCAAAATCATTTAGGTCGCGCTGTTGGCCTATTCTCTAGCTAAACTGCACGCACCCGACACTGTTTCCCACTGAGCGGCCGATTCCTTGGAATGGAGATGTACCCAATAAAATGCTCAACTAGTGTATGTGTAACAAAACTTCAACGGTTAGCTGTTACGTTCCTTATATAAGTCTTATTTGTCTTAGGCCAGAGGTTCCTAAAATATGGGATAAGCCCTCTCCTGGAGGGTGCACTTCGTTTGGGGAAGAATTTATTTTTATGAAGCACTTTTTTTAAAAAAAATATGGAAAAACCAATAAAATTTATACTTACTTTTATAATGCATTAATACATTTACAAATACATCTCAAAGATACTAATTTGCACTTGAAGGGGGCATGAGATTTATGAAATATTTGTGGGGGGGAGGCATGGAAGGTATAAAAGCTATTCTTAAATAAGTCAAATGTTTAGTTTTTCTTTAAAAAAGCTTCTAAGTAAAAAACAATGTCTGAGCTGTAAACTGTAATCCATTTGAAAATATGCTATATTATCATATTCTGAAAAATAATAATAATAATCAAATTGGCATAAACAAGATAAGAAAACGTACGAAACGGGCATAGATAGGACACCAGAGAACACCTACAATGAACTCCAGAAACTGGCAATACTGAACGTCTGTAGGATAGTCAGAGAGTTCCTCGACCAATAGTAACACCGGACATAACAACCAGCATGTGCACTTGGTAGCAGTGCCCGTCACGGGGTGGTACACCCCATCAGTGAGAAATAATAACAATAATAAAAGAATAGAGTACAATAGAATTAATAATAATAGTGAATCGCTATATTTTAAAGTAATGGTGATGGGACGGTACCATGATGAAGGAAATCAGAGCAAGCTAAGCATAGGCTAAAACAATATTCTGATATCTTTATGCGTTCTGCTACGCTCCGTTCAAATCTGAGCCTTCATTTTGTGCGAGAGCAACTACGGAAATGAGACATCAGTGAATGTAAATTGCGTGTAATGTGTGGCTGAATTGCCGCTTTTTTATCTCCCTTAAATCCCGGAGAAAATAAATAATTATACCATAATCCTGAGCCGTATAAACTAATATAATATAGAGCGTATAATATCAAAGCAAAATTCGGAGATCATGAAACACTGAAACAACTTATTTAAAATGAGAAATGTTAGCATGAAATCGTATTGAGAATTTTATATACTTGAGAAGATTGGCCATCCCTACTTTCTCGATTTGCTTTATCGAACTATGAGAGCAATTCTGCGCTTACGAAAGGAATTGCATTGTGTTTGCTTGTTTCTTTTTAATTTTTTTTCTTAGTTCATTAGCTTTGTAGTGCAAGAAACATCAAGTTAGTGCCACCGTATTTGCAAACCAAATTAATAATTTTGAGAGAAGCTTATTACAGAGACAAAAACATTCTACCACTTTGATTCTAACAATGACTTATGCAAATATGTTCAGCTGTTCGAGAGAGAAATGTTTTGTATGCTGTTTAGAAGGAATATGGAAACAAACATATAAGTATGCAAACTGATATGAAGAACATGGAGATTGTGAAAGATATCAGGATAAAAAATAAAGAAAAATCTGAGGCGGGGTAGAAAAATAGGATACGAAAATAATGCAAAGTATACGAGTAGAAATCATAAGAAATTAGATTAAGGTCATTAGTGATGTGAAACAGAAGGGATCTGTTCATAAGGTATTCATGTAAAACTCTCATACATATGTAAGTAAGCTGTAGGCAATAATAAAATGATATGAATATATTAGACAATTTTTCTTTTTGCTCTGCTGCATTACAGAGTTGTTTTAGTATTATTATTACCACATCGTTATCAGTATTAGCGCTGCATTCTTTCGTTGTCGTCTTACAAAAAGGTGAAAATATTTTCTTCCAGTTATTAAAAGGGGATTATAATAAATGATCTCAACTGTGCAGTGCGTATTATTATCGTAACTGTCTCTTTATGGCATTTCGTTTATAAACGTAATTTAAGTTTTGTTTTCTTGAAAGTTGCATGATCTACTTCTTTCGGCTTGACGTTAGTAAGAAATTATACTAATGCAGACTACGAAGAAACATGCAAGCAAATGTGTTTTGTTTTCTTTCCCAGGGATGTCCTCATTACGGTATGCAATAACATCATTTTCAGTAAAATTATATAAAAAAATGATGAGTCAGAAGCTATTTAAGGAAACAGCAAAGCACGCACACAAATAATACTACCCTACCCTGCATCTTTCTTGGTTTTCATCTCCATTTTTATTATTATTATTATCGAACCGAACCAAACCAAACAATTTAGGTACGCGCATTTAAAATTATTACAAAATTCTTTGGTCTACGGGCAGTAAACCAAACCTCATAATTTCGCCCCCCAGATTTGCGAACTGCCCCCTGTACTCGTTACAAATTATGGATATTTGCTCTTGAATCCTCTCCCCCTGCAGTGGCGGACCTGGAAATATGCTGGTTTCGCCGCTCTATTACTTTTCTAGTAATGATTCTTAATACCTGAATTCGTTTGACAGTTATCGAATTCAGGGATGACTGTTTAGAATTTATGCAACTAAAACAATGAGGCCTAATTCTAATCTTTTTAAATTTCGTATATTCTACAGGCACCTTGTCCGTTTCTGCTTTTTTCAGAAGAAATCATTCCATCCTCCCCCATTAACTGGACCGCGGATAAGCCACAATGGCGCATCCTGATAAGACGTATTTATCAACTTCATCGTGAACAGCAACTTGATCCTGTCCTTTTCCATATAGCATGAGACAGCAGAGCGAGGAACACAGTCTATGCTATTTTAAAGTAGCATAGACTGTTTTCTGTGCTATCTAAATTATTTCTAAATACAGTTAGTCAAGCTCACTTCAGCAGTAGGTCGCTGCAAATAAGTACAAGGCAACTACGCCCATGTGACATCAGTATATAGTGTCTCTAAAATACTCCTCTCCTGTGGTCGGCTTTACTGCTTCGGGGTCATAAAAAATCCCCTTTGCTTGAAGAAAATATTCTACGTTTCATCCGAGACCCATTTGGACTTACTTGAGAAGTTAAAATACGATTTGTTCTCTTTTCTTTCTTTTGTTTTTAAATTGTTTTGTTGTAATGTTCCTTATTTTCAACCTATTTCTATAGTATTCTATTATATACTATTCTAGATAATATTTTGTTAATCTACTTTAAATTACGTCTAACTTTCCATTATCATAATTGCTATCATAACCCACTAATTTCCTTATTGTTATATCACTAACTCTACCTACTCCCATAACTTGTCAAATCTCGTACGTAGTCTTGTTGGCTGTGATTAGTATTCACTGCTCGCTGCATCTGGTTGCGTGCAATTAAAGATTATTTATTTAATCTTTCGTCTGTGGCTCATCTAACTCTAGTTCCAGCAAATACCGACCGGAATTATCCACTATGATCTAAAGATGGAATCTAACCAAATTTTTCAAAACCATTGCACTCTTCCTTCGGTCCAGATTGGCTAGTTTAACTACAGTGTGTCGCTTGAACACGTTCGTTTTTCAGGTGGCCAATACCATGGAATATCTTCCTCTGTAGGAGGAAGATATTCCATGGTACTGGCCACCTGATGATCGAATTATTCCAGAATTATCTACCATATTAATATTAATTTTAAAAAATGTTCATTATCAATATTTCGTGGAATGTTTCGTTAAGAAACCTGAACGATTTAATATATTGGGCAGCAGAGCACAGATTTAATTCTTCTCAAACAGTCACATATGAGATAAAATTACTCATAATGCTAGTTACATATAATAAGTGTAAAAATTAATTAAAGCTATTGATTTTAACTGAGAGACCTGCTTTTATTGAATTTCAAAAACTTTCTACTGCAGAATGCAAAAGATGTTTGTTTTTAAATAAGTTGTAGGAAAACAGGTCCAAGTGAAAACGAATGATATCTTAGTAAACTGCTTCAAATGCATATTTTGGGTATGTTTTAGGTCACGCGGTTGATCAGAGACATATATTTTAGTTAATTGGATAAGGTGAATAACAGAGGATATTGTCATCTGTTCTAACTCAGCCACATTGAAATACTTGCAAGAAAAACTTGTGATTACAGTTATAAATAACCTTATCCATGTGTATTTCCTGACTGTTATTACCGATGAACCTCTAGAGGTGATTGTTACATCCTTGGAAAGCTTTCGTTATTTCGGTTTTCTCAGCCGTTGCCAGGCATACTGCAAGAACATTAAAGAAGCATTAAAGGAGGATAATGTCCCATAACATCAGCGATCTAATGTAGGACGTTGTAACTGATATAAATTTCTCTGGAACATCAAATTCCGCAGTAAAAAAGGAGTGTTCCTTCGTAATGTCTGAAGCTGACTTTGTTGACCTTAAACACACAGGGAAGAGCGCATATACTGGAGAAAGTAATTGGTAGACTGTCAATAGTGGATTTGAGTCATTAGAATTTCTAAAATTTCTTCCGTTTTGTAGGGCACTATCGTATTTCTTACTACCCGACAATATCTGTCCCTTGAAGTGGTGACGGCCAGGACAGCAGAATCGCATTTACTCAGATATCGTTCGAGGTTGACGTATAAAATTAATATTTTCAGAGGCCTACAAAATCCCCAGGCTGAGCTGACTGTGCCACAGTGTACAAAGCAACTGTCAACATATTGAGTTACTGCGCAAGAATTCTTTCTTCAAGAAAAAAATTCGCAGTACTGTATTTCTAAGAAGTAATTTAGATTCTTTTTCTTATGTATTGAAACAGCAAATAAAAGAATATTTGTGTATATATGAATGAAAAGAATGGGACTGGACTGAAGGGCGATGACAAGAAAGGCCAATGAAAAATGTAAATCTTATATTTGAAGTTGGGTGGAGAGGGACCCTCACTTGGTTAATGATACATTGTTAAAAGAAAAGATGTAGAAGGATGATGATGATCCTGCAATGATCGTTTAGCATCGCAACTTCCTGTCTTTGTCTACCGTGTCCCACAATTCTATTTATTTTTATTTTATGGCTTTGCTTTACTGTCCTGCAACTTGTTTATTCTGGACAAAACAACGCTTCATTTTGTTAACAATTTAGAGGAACATTTTTAAAGAAACGGAAACTTATTATGTTCCGAGAAGATCGAAATAATAAGAATGCTGTTAAATTAGAAATGTTCCGAGAGTGAAATGTTGTTTCGCGTAAAAATATTGAAAGAAATAAAATTCATCCCATTTTTCATGATATTGCTAGAATTTATGAACATTCGTTTTTATCTTCTGTTCTAATACTCTGTATAAATAAGTACAATCCAACGCAGAATGCGACACTGTTGTAAATTCAATAAAGAAACTACAGATGAAACTTAAAAGTCGATTCCAGGAAATTACATTCTCTTAGAGAGTGCTCATGATTGGGGGATTGATAACTTGGTTGTGAGCACTGACGGCTGTAAGACAGCTTGACAGTAGTTTGCTGCAGTTAATAATTCTGTAGCTGTTCCCGACTTTTTCCCTTCATTTTACTTCAGTTCAATTTAATAAGTTTTTCCATGCTTTTACCGACGGCGTTTTCTATTTTATACTAAGTATTTTTTTCATCTCAGTGTTCCTATTTCGGAGTTCGTTAGGCGGAGAAAGTGTTTTCCTCTCCTTTTCATTACACGGCACACACATGATTATTTACAGTCACTCAAAATAGTTATATTATCCCTGTGTACGGTGAATCACTTCTGAGTGATCTCATTCACCAGCTCCACATACAGAGCAGCCCTTTGTAGCGATTCTTTTGTATTCCTTTTTAGAAATGTCAAATATTAATACACCCCCTAGTGTAAATTCTCAACTTCTAATTGAGGTCTGTTTTATATATATACAGGGTGTTTCAGTTAAACGTTTCAGAACTTCTAAGAGGGGTAGGGTACATCCTGACAACTCGAAATCATATAGCAATGTGGGGTCGGAAATGCTTTCCTGAAGCGGTGTTGTACACAGAAGCACCATAAAGAAAAGAGACCGTAAGTGAGAAATCGTTTTAATAATACATGAAAAGAAGCAAAAGGTACATGGATTAAAGTAAGTGTTCGAAGTTTCTTCCACGGGCTACAATGCACGCCTCACATCTCCGACGCATGGACATCCGAACATTCTGGAATACTCCAGGCGAATTTCGAATTTCTTGAACAAGAACGCCAAGTTAGTAGGATGGATGATTACACGAACGTAGAGTTAGCCGATATGCATTTGGCGTACGGGGCTGCAAATTGTAGTGGGCCAGCCGCACAGCGTTTGTACCCCAGTAGGCGTATTCCCAGTCATAATTTCTTTGCAAGACTGCACCAGAGGTTAGCTGAGAGAGGTTCATTTGAAAGAGCTGACAGGGACAGGGTAAGAACAGCACGGACTCTAGCCGTCGAACAGAATGTGCTGCAGCATGTACAGGGGAATCCAAGAACGAGTACACGAAGTCTAGCAAACGCAGTCGGGGTTTTCCATTGCAGCGTCTGGAGGATTCTCCGAGAACAAGACATGCATCCGTTTCACGTGCAGCGTGTCCAAACACAGCAACCGGAGGATTATGCACCTCGTATTGCTTTCGCACAGTGGTACCTTGGAAAATGCGCTACAAATCCCCTTTTTCCTGCTGAAGTGTTGTTTTCCGATGAGGCATCCTTCACAAGGGAAGGAATTTTCAACACGCATAACGACCATATCTGGGCGGTCGAGAACCCGCATGCAATACGACGTCGTGCAGCACAGATTCGATTTTCGGTCAATGTATGGGCCGGTATTATGGGAGATCACCTCATCGGACCTTACCTGTTACCGTGTCGTCTAACCGGACCTATCTACTTGATCTTTCTGCAGCAAGTATTGCCACAACTTTTGAGAGATGAACAGATTTCTGCATCGACGCAACAGACAATGTGGTTCCAACACGATGGAGCCCCTGCCCATTATAGCGGAGATGTTCGTAACTACCTGGATGTCACATTTTGGTCAACAGTGGATCGGACGTGGTGGTCCCGTGCGTTGGCCTGCTCAGTCACCCGACCTATCATGTCTTGATTTTTATTTCTGGGGTCATATGAAATCGCTAGTTTATGACACCCCTGTTGACAATGCTGAGGAGCTGGTTGCAAGAATCGCAGTAGCTGCCGAAGAAATTCGAAATTCGCCTGGAGTATTCCAGAATGTTCGGATGTCCATGCGTCGGAGATGTGAGGCGTGCATTGTAGCCCGTGGAAGAAACTTCGAACACTTACTTTAATCCATGTACCTTTTGCTTCTTTTCATGTATTATTAAAACGATTTCTCACTTACGGTCTCTTTTCTTTTTATGGTGCTTCTGTGTACAACACCGCTTCAGGAAAGCATTTCCGACCCCACATTGCTATATGATTTCGAGTTGTCAGGATGTACCCTACCACTCTTAGAAGTTCTGAAACGTTTAACTGAAACACCCTGTATATAAATATGTATTATAATTTTCTCTCGTTTTAATTTGACATTGAAAAACAAAAATACCTATTCTCTTGCATCTTTAAGCCTCCTCCCACATCGTATAGCATCGAATCTGCCAATGCTATTGCAAGTCATCCCATATCATACGGGCCACCCCAACATTAAATTCTACATTTGGCACTCCAGACAAGATGTTAAATGACGGCAATACAGTTTAATTTAATTGAAAATCCATTAAAAAGCATTTCAGATTATAAACTACGCTGAAACTGAGGGACAGTGTAAAAAGGAAGAGAATTCTAACATCCCTCCCAATGTCACCCTAAATCCAGCTGCTCATGGCTCTAAGAAAATATGCCCGCGAAATTCTCTCCCTCCCCTCTGAGGTCAGCGAACCATGCAGTCGCCTGTAGCTTGAGTAGCTGTTCACTGTGACCTCTTAAATCTCAAAATTCTGTTCCAAGGAAAATAATGCAGTCACCGTTAAAAAAAAAAAAAAAAAAAAAAAAAGTAATGCAGGATCATCTAGACAAGGCCGCAATTATACTTCAAACACAGCATTTTTAAAGGAAATTCTTGTTTGATCAAGTTGATTGGTTACGGTCACAAAGGAACTGGATGGCATCTACTTGGATTTCAGGAAAGCTTTTAATACTGTTGCACATAAAAATTGCTGAACAAATTGGAGGGCAAGTTACTGCTATGGAAAAAAGGGATGTTTCGGTGGGAGGACCGAGAGTTGTAATCAATGAATATTGTTCTTCATGGGCTAATGCTATTTGTGGAGTCCCCCCACGGGTTCGGTATTGGGTCCATTGTTGTTTTCTATATTCATCAATGATATTGATGAAGGAATATCAGGCTTAATGTCCAAGTGTGCAGATGATACAAAGGTTGGTAGGGTGATTAATGAGAGTAATGACAGTATACTATTGCAATGGGATCTAGAAAAGTTAGGCAGATATGCTGAGATATGGCAATTGAAGTTTAACATGAATAACGTACCAACTGTGTAGTATAACACTCATGTAGTGGAATACGAAAAAAATACCTGGGGGTAATTGTGCAGTCAGATATGAAGTTCTCTGAGCAATGCAAACAGGATACCAGGACAGTACATGGGGTTTTGTCTATCAAATACAGGAATTTTGCTAGCAGGGATAAGAAGATGATTATTCCATTGTATAAGGCAATAGTCAGGCTATATCTTCAGTACTGCATACAGGTCTGGAGGCCTCATTTTAGGAAGGATGTAAAAGGGCAACGAGATTGGTGAACGGAACAAACGGTGCTCTTACCAAGAAAGGCTTCGGTTCGGCAAATTACAACGTCAGGAGACCAGGGAACTGCGAAGTGATCTGATTGGGGTTGTTAAGGCTGGTGGGATTCTTCCTCTTGTTCAGACCACACAATGAGGGGGGGCCCAAATTCAAATTGAGGAAGGACGGTTGTAGGATAGATGTGCGGAAGTTTGCCTTAGCTCACGGTTGGTTGATTGTTGGAAGAAATTCCATCTGTTGTTTTGGAAGTTAATAGTTTAAATAAATTCAAGGAAGAACTATACAAACTATTCGAGGGAATGAATAGATGAAACAGGATGTTTCCTTCGTGTTTTTTTTTTTCCTAATTCTGTATAAGCTTGCTTTCTTGCGTCATTTTCCATTGATAATGCTAATGCTAATGCTAACTTTGCTTTTGCTCACTAAGCATTAGTCCCAACTTGTATTTATTTGTTCCTAGAAACAAAACTGAATGGGCTTTGGAATAAATGACATGGTTATTTTTTTAATTATAACGAAACTAATATATTTTATATTGTGTTGTTCAGCAGTACTATTTGTTAACGTAGCGATGAGGAGACAGCAATTATTTAATACACGATATTTATTCTTCCTCTTTTACTCAGAATATAAACGTATATCCTTTTTATTCTTTTCTTTCCCTCATAAGTAAAAACGATGTTGACAATGCCTGTGTCCTAAATATCCAACAAAACTCTCTCTGTAATTTGCAAAATCACATCCTTAATAGAACCGGCAGATAATTTGATTACGAATGCCTTTTTTTTAACTCTAAGTACAATTACTACACATTTCCTGGCCAAAAGAACCACTATGAACTTCATGCACATTAGATATTTTATCGTAATTCTCTGTAAAATGGCCTTCTTACGATTCATTTTATCTCTTATCATCGTTCTCTTATCAACCATCGAATTTAGTTGTAGTCATATGTAAACACAACAAATGAATTTCATGGTTGATAAGAGAATATTTAGTTGAAATACTTAGGAAAAACAATTCGAAATATAGAGCTGCTAGAATTAACCAATAACTGTATGTTTATAGATTTTTGCGTTAAGCAGGCACTTGTATTTTCCTTATCACTCCTTGTTCTTCATTAAAGAAAAATTAGTTCATTAATTAATGGATATAATTAATGATGAAAACCACAGTGAAGGTTCTTTTAAATGAATTAAGAGAAAAAACTTCGCATTAAAATGTAAATATAAATGCAATCTTCTTTTGATTAATGCTAATGAACTAACTGTAGACCACATCATCAGAACTTGGGCTGTTTCTCTGCTACTGCGTGTATTTTAGTCTCTGCGGCTTCCATAAACCATATTTTGCCACTTCTATACACAAAATTCGTACAAGCAAATGCTAACTGATGAAGTCCTACAAATTAATCAGAAAGCCACTTAACGTATTGAATTTCTGACAGGTTGAAATACTTAGGAAAACAATTCCAATTCCTCCATTTACATTCAATAATCTTTCTCTTTAAGTCGTAATAATGCTTTAACATAGAATGTAGTACTCGGCCTAATTAGAAAACTTTGGATGGGCCATCCACTATCAAAACGATATACTACATTGGCAGGAAATTAGCTGACGTGTCAGCCTCTACAATAACATCAAGTTCCTTTGCAAACAGCAGCGCCGTGAGATCCCTTTCTTCCAGCTCTTTCCTGCTCCATTATAGGTAATTCGATTGCTCTACCCTTTAAGAAAAACTGCGTTCTTTCATCAGAAGTGTTGATCTGTCTCTTTCTTTTCACAAGCCGCTTATCTATCCCGTCGTTCCACTAACGTTTGACATCACAAGCAGATTGCATTTCATATTACCGTTTCTAAAGGTGTCACATATTGTTTTTTCTCTCTCAATTTGTTAAGAGTTCTTCGTTAGCACGGTTAGTCATTTCACGTGGTCTTCGGTCTTAATTTTTTTAGCTCTCTCGGTGTTGCATCTGACGTTTTTATGCTTACTTCATTTATTACCGAGTGATTCAAATAACACACGCGATCAAAAGGATAATTATCATTTTAAATGTTTTTCATGAATCCTTGTCTTTTGTGCAGTTCTTTTAGTTATTACACATTGCTTTAGTAGTGCCGTGTTAAAAAGACTAATTCAGATAAGGCTATCGTATCGAAAAAAAAACAAAAAGTAATACACCGAGTGAGAACAAAAGCTGTAAGCACGGAATTTGAATCTTCTAAATATTAAATTAAGGTTTTAACAGTAATATTTATGAAATCTCAAAGACAGTGTAATGTCATCTTCCTGCCATAATGGGAACCATGTAGACCAAAGAGTTCGTTTATAGAAATGTTTGCCACTTGAGTTGGTTGGTTGTTAGGAATAAGGAGACAGATAAGATGTCAATGACAGTTTATCCTATCTGCAAACTGTATTCTATTGTCGATTTTATTTTACGGGATAGAACAGCAAAGGTTCCGAACAACCATGACTAGGTAAATGTAAAACAACGGTGCTAGCCCATGTGCTACTCGCAAGAACCTTCACTTAGGACTACAGTTTGCTGGTCTGGTCTCGAGAAGAGTTATATAGTTTTGTCTAAACTCAGAATTTTCCTTTCACTTAACTGCAGATCTGTCTAGAATAGAATACATGCATGAAATTTGCAGAAGGAAATATATACTGAAGCCTCAACCACAGTTGTTTTGCACTTACCATAAAACAACCCATCGAAATAAACTTGTATATAAATTGAAAGAAAAAATGTAAGTCGGCTAAGAAGCGCAATAATAAACGCGTGGCAGGAGGCCTTCGTACAACATCAAAGTTCCTTTGAGTTATACAAAGACGAACAGTATGGTTGCATTACCTTACTCTAACAGGTGAACTTGCTTGGTTGCCAGATTGTACAGGAAATTTTTCTATACAGTAAAGGTTATTTATTTCCTTTATTTAACAAAATAATTCCAAGATCTCAGTACGAGTCTTGGTATTCTGTGATCATGTCTAAAAGAAAGCATCATGAATTTAATTACAATATATAAAAAACAGCTGTATGAAAACTATCACCGTCTTAAAATTATGTGCAGTTTAAGCAAATACTTGGTCAACTTTTTGATTATAAAGCTAAGCACGCAACTTCGCATCACGAAGACGCATAGAGGCACTTATGACTATTTTACCAGTAGATGACATAAAAGTGAACATGCGATATAAAATAACGTAAGAACATTAAAGTTAAACAGCAGTTTGAAGTAGTTATGACAAGTTTTCATTGCTTAGGTGCTGTCCAACCACTGGCAAGTGCGTATACATGCAATCATAAAATAATGCATTACTCTTATTATTCACGAGTTATCCTTCGTGACTTCGTATACGGGGGTAAGTTTCCCTGGTACTGCCAGCAATGTCTGCGGTTATCACAAAATTACTCGGCAGTAACTTACTGAGTTTTTCACATTGCATGCGATATTCACGCTTATATCACATTTTCTTGAGCAAGTTTCTCCATAAACCTTTTTCTAATTGTTTTTTTTTTTTCTTTATTAATTTCTGGTTTTCCTGCTCTTCGTTTCTTCTGTAATGTATAAGTGATGCCTTCCTTTTAGTTAAAGAAATTCATTGTATTATTTGCAACAAGTGTAGAATTATTGGAAATATATTCCAGTTTATTTTTATTTTAAATATATTGATTATTAATTATTTAACACAATTTCGTTGTTTTAAATCAGAGTTCATTCGGGCTTTAATTCCTTTCTGCGGAGCTAAGAGAAGCATTTCCCGAACCCCTGTTTTAGGGTATTTATATGCAAAAGTTTAGTTCTGGAAACGTGACAAAATCACTGAAACTGCTGGTCAATAGAGAGGATGGAGCACCTCGTTATGCCCTTCAGATATTTTTTTAGACCCTTCCAGTATCCACTGTGGACGTGCTTTGTAGAAATGCTGATTGACAGTTTGGCTCAATGTAACAAATTCTTGATGCAAGATCCCATTGATGTGAAAAAACACAATCCACTTGCTCTTGACATGCGGATAATCAATCCTGTATTCTTCAGATGCCGGTAATTTCTTCTTATTCTCGAAACTAAAATTTGCACCGAAAGAAGAACATTCTGATATTCCAGAAATCTAATTAATTCTAATAAATCTAATTAATCTAATTGAAAAATCAATGAACCTTTTTCTAGCACTACTAAAATAATCTATTAAAGGAGATCATAAAACAGTACTCTCTGGAATTCTTCCAACAGCGTAAAGCAATATTTTTCGATGCAGTTCCAAATTTTTCGATCAGACCTCTTTTATGCATTATCTTAAGAGAAAATGGAATAATTTACAAATAAACGAATAAAATTATTATGGCGGAATGAACTAGAGTAAAATTAATAAAGTACTTTAAATTACATTAATTCCTCATGAGCACTGAACGACACACCTTTTTGTGCAAATTCATAGCAGAATGCTATTATATGAAAAGGAAACATTATACCAGCCTTGGGATAAATCAATCAAACACACAGAAGTATGAACAGACGTTATTTCTATGTTGGACAACTTCTGTGGGCATGACATCGGGCTCAGTATGTTTGATGATGGAGGCCATTTTACTCGAAATCAAATCACCAAATAAGAACTAACTTAGGCGACAAACAGTTTCCTTGCTATAGGTACTGTAGCGGTGAGGACCGAGTACATACACTTTTTATAAAATAAAATGCTAAGTGTATATGTCATTGATTCGCTCCTTCTGATATTTTCCGACAATCTGGAATGGTTGTTATGTTGGAAAGATCACAAATGATAAGGCATTCATGCCAATACGGGGTGGGGAGGGGGGGTTATCGAGAGATTGCTAGACCTTCCTCGGTAACAGTTCAAAACGTTTCATATCTATTCCTCAACAGGAGTTCTACTATTAAATTTTAGCAGGTGGACAAAATTCTACAGTTTGAGTATGCTTCTTTATTTGCCTATGAACACACTGGTAATCTGAAGGTGATCATTAAGGTTAGAGACCTACTTCAGGGTAGTCTGTAGGTGTAATGTGGAATTTGATTGACAAGACCATTCAAGAATAATACAACTAACCACAGTCGAATGTCACAAAATTCGTCTAATTTACCAATCGCATAAGAGCTACGGCTATATTTGCCTGCTGAGGCACTATTAAACAAACGTTTTAAACAAAATACTCAAAAATAGTCGAACGAGTTCTATTAACCGCAGTAGCCACTGACTAGTGAAAACACGTTTTTCCAATCTACTTTTCAATGTAGTGAAAGTGATTTTTCAGAACCGGTGCAAACAACTTTAAAACAAATATGCCCTACGGAATTCCGAATTTTAAAGTGAGCCATGCGGCTAGGAAACTTTTCTCACCAAACTCCAAATTAATACAAAACGTGCTACGGGAAAGGAGAGAAAAAAAAAAGGACTGATTTACATCCCGAAAACATGAAATGTAGACCTAAACAGGTTTTCCAGGAGGAAAAAGATATAGGAAGAGTATAATGAGGTTTGTTCTCCAATCCCCACTTCTCTTGGTACAAAGTAGGATGCTGAGTTCCGATCACATGTTTCTACGACTTAGACTAGCCTGCCGGTCACAGATAACATAGACAGGGTAATCTGAGATTGATTCTCTTCCTTACACGCTTGAGCCTGGTATTGACAACAGTCGAGCTCGTGAGCCAAGGTTCTTTGGAATACTGGGAAACTTCGAAATAAAACGACCCACGTTCGCCTGTAAATAGATAAATGAGAGCTATTTTCATCAAAGAAGGCCAACACCCCTGATATTTATTCCTGTATTTAATGATACATTTTTCGTGCCCCTCTCACAGGCGTCCTTTAGCCTGCAACAGGGAAAGTAACCTTCGTGAAGTATTTTCCACCAACTTATGACACTCTGTTTTACCATCAAAATTACTTTATGTGGGCAAATGATCTCGGTGTTGATGGACTAGCCCTGGCGCACGTGCTCAAGGGCTCATTCATCACACACACACACACACACACACACACACACACACACACACACACACACACACACACACACACAGTTCGAAGAACAGTGCTCTCTCTCTACAGTGACATAATATTTTCACTTGTGTAAGGCACCATCCACAAGCCACCGGTCGAACATCATACTCCGAAAGTTAAGTTAAGAATCATCAGACTACTTGATGTAAGTAGATTGATGATTCCAAACTGTGAAACAGAGTGATCTGATCAGTCTATAACACCCTGTTTCACAGTTTACATTGCGCACTAATTTTAAAATTAAAACTATCTCCTGGCTGATTCCACCACAGCTACGTTCTTCCATCTGATGAAAACATATATATATTAGACGCTCCACAGACTAATATTCCATCGATCCTCAGGCCAGAATTACACTATTGCTTTTGTTTTCATGATAAAAAAGCAAATGGAACAATGTCTATCCGCGAACTCTTTTAATGCAATCCTCTCTCTACATTGCGCTCATTGAAAATTGCTCCTGTTCCTTTCTAGACCCGAGTCAGCAACTATAGGCGCATTTTATCCCACGCAACTCGGATTTTGAAGATTTCTAGCTGCGATTACTCTGCTTAATGCTAAACTTTGATGTTCATCTTCCTTCCACTCGAGTAGTAGGATGTTGCAGAAGGTCTTCGGAATTTTGAGCAGATTTAAAATCCATCTTACTCAGTCTGGATCCACGGCATCTCACTACCACTACATCTATCCTTGTTAAAATTTGCCTGATCATGTTTCGCTGGTCATCTCGACTGTAAATAGCATCTGCACTTTCTTCTCTTTGGTCACTCCGTGTTTTGTAGCCACATTTATACCTCCGTATTTCAGCGCTGTACTTTGGCAAAGTGAATAACCCATAAAAGTTCCTCTCGCATTCATTTTACTTCATTGAGATTTGAAGTCTGATATTTTCCACATGATGTGAGGAGTGTGGTGATTATATCTACTGTGCTACCCGCGAGGGCCTACCTCTAGCTCGATCCCTTTTAGACTTCTAGTTTGCAGAAAATAAACAAATCAGGTAAGGCACATTATGATTTTCAGGCGCGATCGATATTTCTTAAATTAATTATATGTTTAATGCTTTCTTAAATAAACTGAACTGAAAATTAACTTTTTAGCAATTAATTAATTAATAATATATAAAAATATTTTTTCACTTCACTATGCAGTTAATATTTCTGAAATTAACTCTACTTATTTTCTCCTGAATTTTACTGATTCGGAGGAAATCAGCAAAATATATTGCAAAACTTTTCCACCCGCACAATCTGCAATTCGGTCCAAGAACACACAGATAAAAGAAATATACATGGCCTGAGAATTATCCATCCAACATTGGAGGGGGGGAAGGGGAGGGTAGGAGGGAGAGGTAGAGATGACTACAAAAGGAAGCGAAATTGCCCTTCTGCCCAAAGCACCAGTTGTGTGGTAATCATGTGATATACGCATCCCTTTTCTTTTTTTAAGCCGGTACAAAACGACCTCGTTTGTGATCACTCGTATATCAATTACGTCTGCACTGCATGTGCTCATCGCTACGACATAGCCAAACATATATCACTGGTGCGACCTTGTGTCACCATTGACGTACCTCATATCTCAGCAGTTGCTAATTAAGTAAATAAGTAGTTTACAATACATTATTTAATCATAATTGAACGATTTATTATTGAGAAAGGAATATAGAAAGTAGAATATTTTCTCTCTCATATTATTAGCATCGAAAATCTGTTGTTAGCATTTAGAAAATGTTTTGTTTTTCTAAACAATATGTTATTATCAGTTTATAGGTATTATTTATCCGCACCCAGGCCTTTTTCCACGCGACATAGAACAGCGATTATAACCACTGTTCTATAAACCCATATCAGTTTACAAAAATCAATACTGAAAGTGAGTTCTTGAATGCTAAACAAAATCGAGTTTGCTTGATAAACAGCATTTGTCAAGCGTATCCGAGAAGAAGAAAAAAAACAAACTTCTTTGCATTTAAAATGGGTACGATGAAATAACTGGGCGTGATATATCTTGATAGCAAAGAAGTTCTTTCTATAAACATTATGATTAAGACCAAATGACTAGTATTGTTCGAGACAATGCCAATAAAAGTAAAATAAAAAAAAAACAAATTTTACCCAACCCTCAGTTGTAATTTGAAAAGAAAACTCGTAACTGATAATTTACAAACATCATGACGACGCCCACAGTTCTTCCAATTATATCCTGGCCAATTAAAAAAATTGGAAAAGTTTTGTAAGGAATTTATCAAGCGGTCTAGCAAAATACTGAATATGATTATTTCCTTAACCCGATATCATATCTGGCACTAGAATAAGCCATGAGGAGGTGTAGATTATTAACTGCAGACCGTTACAAAAAATAAATAAAAATTAAATAAAATAAAAATACTAAACCAGTGAAACGAATCTGCCAGGCCTAGTCCGTTGCTTTTAACATTTTCCTGCAGTGGATCGTTAGCTGGTGTTTGAAGCGAGAAAAAGGAAAGTAATCATCCGTGTCTGTATTCCAGTAGCGCCCGTTGTCCGACGGTGAAGTGCCATTTCCGAAATATTTTGCGGTGCAGCGAGTGCAAAGGTATATTTCATTTTCGATGTTTTCTCCTTTTTTATTATTATGTTTTGCTAACGATAAAAGACGCACCACCCTATCCTTCTGCCTTAAATGCACTCAGCTGCATTCTATATTAACACGCAAATAAAATGAAATGAAATGAAAATAACGAACTCGCGTCCAGATGAGATAGGGCTGAAACAGATTCCAGCCTTCGTTCCGTTACAGAAGCAGAATACCAGGGATTTATAGATGATATTAACTCAGAATTAAAGACTTAAGGTGTATTTGATATCTTTCAGCCTTTTAAAAATGCATGAGTACAATAAGAAAACCACTGAATGAAATCTTCTACTGGCAAAAGCCTTCCGGGTGGAATGGTAAAATGAAACATCCAATTCGTGTCTTTGATCCTCATAATTCAAATATGGCTTGTCGTCACTGATACATCTAGCCTCGCTCCAGTATAGAATACTTCTCTCTGAAAGTTTTTATGATGACTGGATCTATCATCAGCCATTTTCAATCCACTGCAGGATGTCGACCTCTCCAACAACTTTTTAATTCCTTCTGTTTTCTGCAATGGCCATCCATTTACTACCCACGAACTCGTGAATTTCATCTGTCCATCTCCGTTGTTGTCTTCCAGGTTTTCTTTTAGCTCCTCTTGGGTACCATTCTGTTATTTTCTTAGTCCATCTGTCATCATGTCTCGAGTCATCATGTCATCATGTGTCCTGCCCAAGTCCATTTCAGTTCTTTAGTTTTGATAAGAATGTCCTTTATTTGTGTTTGCTGCATGTGTTCTTATCTAGCAATCTGATTCCTAATATAATTCGTTCCATTTTTGCTGTTAGTTTTCAGCTTCTCTTTTATTCTTTTAGTGAGTCGTGAGTGCCGAAGTTTCACTTCCATAAGTCATGGTGGGGAGTGTACATTGGTTCATTTTTTTTACATTTCAGACAAATTGGGGTATTGCTCCTCAGCAGAGGTGTATTGCCAAAAAAAAAAAAAAAAAAAAAATAGTACCTGGAACGCTCTTTCTCCAGAAGAATATGATAACGCCACATCAACTGTACAGGAACTGAATCAGACTTCAGACTCACGGTTCACAGAACAATAATTTCTAGCGTTCAGCTCATGGCGAATCAAAATGCAGCGTTAATTCGTTGGATCTCTTTATCTAACACACTGTGCTTTAGTAAGAAACGTTCAAGTTTCATTGCGAAATTTATCTTTTTGTTTTTTAAATAATTTTTGAAAGAAATCTATTAATTTTAAAGATTGCTATCAATATATATTTTAATAGTAATGGGTAAAATAGGTATTTCTCCCTCCCCTTTGATTGTGCCATTGTTTCATAAAATTAGGTGTATAAATTTAATGATTTTTTATTATGACATTTAGAAAAAAGTACCGGAACGTCGTTCCGGCCCGAATATGCTCCTCAGTATGTGACTATATTTACTGGATGTTATCCATCCGAAATTTATTCTTCTCTTGACTTCCAGCCATTTGTCATTATTACAGCTAATGGTAACTTGACCCAGGTAAGTATATGAATCGTACCTTTTTCAATTACTGCTCCTTCAATGATTATATCCCTTTCTGTGGCATACTTGTTCATCATTACTTCTGTTTTAGTCATATTCATCTTTAGTCCGAAATCCTTACTAACTCTGCATAACTGATTAAGATTTTCCTCTAGTTCTTTGGGATCGTGGCTTATGATCACAATGTCATCTGCAAATCTTAAATGGTTTAGGTACTCTTTATTCACATTGACTCCTTTCAGAAGATTGGGCTATGACTAATCCAATCTTCTGAAAGCTTCCTCAAGGGCAGCAGTAAACAACTTCGGAAATATTGCGTCTCCTTGTCGAACTCCTTTCTTAATTTTAAATTTGCTACTGTCTTTGTCTAGTCTAATAAAAGAGGTAGCGTTCTCATATAGTTTCTTCAAAATCATAATGTACGGGGTGTCTATGCCTTGTCTTTAGAGTTCCTGAAACATAGCCATATGTTGTATGGTGTTAAATGCTTTTTCATAAAATCCACAAATGCCAGGCACAATGGTGTTTTATATTCATTTGCTTTTACTGGATTCAACAGGAAGAAAATTTGAATTTTCCTTATTCTGATTCCCTTGTGGGCGGCACAGTTGATATACTTGTAATCACCGTTCTTGCCACACAGGGTGAAATACCCGATTGGAATTCCCTCAATGCCGCGAGGATTTTTATGGGCCTTTTTCACAAATTGGGTGAGTTAGTCGTTCTCCTGTGAGGATAGCATGGTGTTTTTCTCCAGGAAATTGGGGTTTTTTCGTCTGGCAAAAAGTCAAATCGATGACAGAACCCGTAAAACTTACACCCACAATGTACACCACATAATGCGACTAAAGCCCTACAACAAAAACACCACAATCTCGTTTTGGTTTTGTCGTTGCTAAGTTCAAGTAGCTAAATATCAACACAGCTTCCATTTTGCGATTAATGCAACTTGTTCCTCTCCTGTCTTTGAGCCGTCCCTTGCATATACTTTGGAATGAATTATTTCTGTCTCTTTCTCATTTCTCTTCCGAAGTTTCATAAACGGAAGAGAGCACTGCAAACTCTTAACTCACCGTGAATAGCACACAGTTTCGCAGGTTTCTTAAACTTTATCATCACAGATGCAGGTATTTAATCGTGAGGTGGTGAAGAATTTTCCGCTTAGCTCTCGATAGCATACGTTTTATACAAGATTTTATCAACCTTGAGATCAGCATAAAAAAGTCTTACGTTCCTTAGAATTGTTTTAATCTTCCTAATATCGGGAGATATAGCGCCCTTGCGCAATAAAATGCTCTTTTTAAGAGAGTCCATTAACTTTTCTTCGGCAAAGGGTCCTGTACCGTTACATATACGATATTCTAAGACCTCGTACTAAGATTATAAGAAATTAAGTTGTATGAGAGAAGATAGACAAGATGTTAGAAGCCATTTTATCTCTGGAACCATCTGCATGAAAGGATATGGTGTTTTCTGAAAACCCAATATTTCTCTTTACGACACCCTCGTGGGTTCAATAGACAAAACAGACTTGTGGATGCGCGCGTGCCTTTATCTCGAGACATTGCCTAACTGATGAGAGACCGCTTATTCTAGTTCTGACACCGGCGAGAATCGTTAACGTCATGCATAAAGCGTATTATGACGTAATAAAGCTCGTGCCAGCTGCCAAGGCGCCGGGATGCTTCACGTCACGTCTCCGCCTAAGTGCTGTCTCTCTCCGGCCGCGATTCTTTCCTAATGCTTTATCGCTTGTCTTGTGACCTGTAAGCCAAGTCTCTCTCTCTCCCACTTCCGCGGCGTTTGCTTCGGACAGCGATGGCATGTGGAGTACGACTTCGGGAACAGTCGCGGCAAATTGAATTAGTTCTCAAGCCTTGTTAATCTACAGCGGGCTTTGCGAAGTCGCACTCTCTTGAGCGTAGCAGGCGACCTGCTGGACGATCAGTGACTGTGAAAGGTGACACGACAACGTTCCATCATCGCATTAAGGGGCAATGATAAGGCAGAGCTGCACCCAAGTTAGCAGCAACAATCATATTAGCAGCGGCCACATCCCCCTATTGCCGTATGTTTGCTGGAAGAGGGAATAAGAGAGCCTTTTGTCTCCAGCGACAGAGATCAGGCTTCCGCCGATGGAATTAGACATCTTAGCGAACTCTCCGTCACCAGCTTGTCTGTTTAACTTACGGTCAAGTGACATTTCTTAAAGCATTCGATGAGAATTAGGAGTCTGTTGATGGCTTAAGTGAGACCTGGTGTATTAACTGGCTGATGGAAGGTACTTCTTCCTCAGTTTCCCTTACTCTTCCGTAATGCACCGACGAGTAAGACTGCATGCATGACCTTTCAAATTTAATCGACAATGCCTCATGAATGATCGCTTACTTTATCATAAAGAGCAGTGTTCCTTACCCCTTTAAAACAAATGAAGCTATAAGTTGCTTATTCCATAAAACTTGATTTTATCCCGATTTACAGATATGGGATGAACGAAGACATACCAATCCTACGTATGCCAAACATAGTGTTCATAATAATAATCTCAACAAAAACTGAGACCATTAGCACAGCCACTTAATTTAGGTTATCCTGGAAACTCTAAATGTAATTGAGTTTTTGAATTCCCAAGGGTTTTAAAATCTGTTTTGATGGTGTCGAGCAAGAGCAATTTGTTTGATATCCAAAGACAGTGCGCTGTACTATAGTGGATATAGTCACTTTTTTCCTCCCACACCAGGTAGGAAAAGCCCGTGGTAAATTCCCCTCAGTGACACTAAGGAAAAACAGACAATCCGACTAGAGAACACACGCAATTTATGGACTTATGACACATGGGCTGATGAGATGGTTCTCTAGTGGCTCCAGTTTTTGAGATAATCAAAGTCGCAATTGCAAAATATAGAATTTAATAGAATATAATAAATCTACCACGTCTCTTAACCACACCAGTTGGTGTATTCACCTCTTATCCTTGGGGCTAAATGGTTATACGTTACACAATGATTGTTCTCATAATTAAGTTATGGAATCTTTCCGATTAAATTAGCAATCTTTTGAAAACACAAGATTTCTTAACTTAATATTGAAATGCATCTCATCCTTACCGAAAACACCGTACCGATGAAGTATGATCTGGTATGAGTTATGCATATACTGCATAGAATTCAGTATATGCATAACTCATACTGCATCCTTATACTGGGTGTTCCCCTATGAAATAAACAAGAAGAAACTGGAAAACAAAATCGACCTAATGCATGAGAAACACAAACCGACAGACCAGTTATTACGAATGCGAATATAATTTCGCACTCTCTTCATTGTACCCTAAGACGCCAGTTTGGCCACAAAAGTTAACAGAAGCATTTAAGGTGAAAAACTAGTTTATATATTTCCAAAGTGAATATTTGTGAAGGTGTACGAATTCTTTGCCAATAAGAAACCTGCTGATAGCATATCCTTGATTCTAATTTCTGTTTTACCTCTACTGTCCCTTTTTTTAGCTATCTCCCATTCAAAATTCTGGTCTGAATTTATAGAAGGGAGCCAATAAGTGTACTTCGTGCCCTTACGTATCTATTTGCATAGATGTTGTCATGCGCACGTATGAACATAATCCAGGGAGCGCTCACGGTAGCACAATGGTTACGATTATGGTTATAACGAAACAGAAGGATTTCTTTAAGCCATAACAGAATTGGTCGATCTCTGGGAGGGTTCCTTTTTTTTTCTCTTCCAAAACTCAGTTTGCTAGTGTTTTTTACAACAAAACAGAAAACCGACCATCGAACACGCACAATTTATAAACAGAATACGATACAGTGACGCCACAAAATCTTAGGTGCTCTCGTGTGCAGGAAAAGAAAGAAAAGAGCTAGGGCAACTTTAAAGAACCAAACCAGAAGATTATTTAGGTTTATGACTTGTACCATTTTAAGGAAGGAATACCAAAATGATTGACTTGCTAAGGGTGACCAACATTGATCAACTGTCCTGACTTTTCGTATATGTACATTACAATACACACGGTGGCTTTTTACTTAGAGAACCAATTAGAAGAATACGTTTTTTTTGTTGTTTTTTTTTAATATAAATCGTGTAGCGTCCCAACTAAAAATTCAGAAGTCACGGATACACGTTTCAAGTTTATGTTGGAAAATTTGAGGTTTGTGTAACAAAACGTAAAATACCGTTTAGCGTTTGATTAGTCCGGCAAAATTGTATAGTTCATTAATCAGTGTATCCTTACAAGATAAATAACCTACCTCAATTTTTAACTAAAATTGGGAAACAGATGTGTACGAGGGAGTATCGAAAAGTATGTATTCTCACAATGAAGCAATGGCGTGTGTGCGTGCTTCCATTCTATGAAAGACATTTTGATAATCGCCGATCTACAATCACATGTAACTACCATCACCTTGGTACCAACTCTGGTTGATGATGTAATACACGAAAGGTGATGGTAGTTACGGGAGTGACTCCAGATGGCTCCACTTTGCCTCAACCAGGTAACTTATACCTTGGGGAAGGTAAGTTCGATTAAGTGACTTTCGCGATTTTTCCGTAGGAGTCGAACCAGGGTCCTTGATATTGGCGGTTCAGCTTCGAACCACTGGGCTAATCGAGAATTATTATTATTATTATTATTATTGTTCGTGCTCATATTATTTCTCCCTGATTGAGGGATTCCACTCCGTGACGGGTACTGCTACTAAGTACACAAGGTGGTTGTAATGTAAACTCTCTGCCTATCCTACAGGTGTTCAGGATAGCGACTTTCTGGAGTTCTTTGTAGGTGTTCTCTGGGAGACCTATTGCTGTTAGGCTGTTATGTAGGGTCTTTGGCACCGTACCGGTGGATGACACGATGATCGGGATGGTCGTTACTTCTTGCATATGCCACATCTCCTTGACCTCACTACTCAGGTTCATGTACTTCCTGATTTTTTCCCCATGGGTTTTCTGCAGGTTACCAGTGTTGGGCACGGCTATGTCAATCAGGTAGTTAGCCCTTTCTATTGTGCGGGATTGTCTTGTCCGTTATTATGGCGCGGGCCCAGTACAGACTGTGGATTGGGGTCTTTAGTTTTTGTTATTGTTTGTTATTTTGGTTTTTAGGAGCATTAGCAACTAAGGCCATATTGCTCAGGGAATATGCGGTGGTCATTCCCTGACCTTTCCGCATCCTCTGTATTTGGTGGTGACGGGCTTGATCGGGGTCTTTAGTACTGCCTGGGGTTCATATTTGTAGTGTGGTACACTTTCTTTGGTCAACTGGTATTTCCTTTCTAGCTTCTGACGTATTATCCTGGCTACCTGGTCGTGTCTATCAGTGTACTCAGTCTGGGTATTTAACCTTGCGCCCCGCGGTGATCTGTTGGTTTGATTTCTGAGGTCAAATGGCATCGTCGAGATGTATCATCTGACATTCTAGGCTCCTTGGCGATGTATTTTCTATAGTTTCTGGTGTTGATTACCTGGTCTTGGATGGCCAGCATGAATCCTTCAGTCTCGGGGGAGAGCGTCCCGCTTGTGAGCATGCATTGGAAGCAATTTTATCTATGTGATCTTGATGAAGATCATTGAAGTGTCTTCTTTGCCCACCTTTTTAGCTTCGTTTCTTGTGCCGTATGAGAGGGAGGGGCTCCTCGCCGAGGTTGAGTGGGATATACCATTTATCTTCCTTATGGCCTGTTGGAGTGATGCTGTGTTGTTTTTATTATTATTATTAATTGTGCTATCTATTTTAATAAAATAAAGAGACTATTGGATTGGATTATTATTTAAAATGACTCTATCGTTTTACCCTTCACTTTTGCGTAGAAAGAGAGGTCCTTATGAGTGTCATCATTTAAGGTACTTAATGAGTTAAGTAAAAATTTCTCAATTCAGGCATTATAATATTGATTTTACCGACACGTATATATCCTACTGTTCTTTACAGCAGAGCTTTTAGGAATCCCATGAATTTTTTATTTTTGATTTGTAAGCGTGCGTATATTGCTTATATTGATTTTTTAAGCTATTTGGGTTTGAATGAACTGAACTGTAACTTTCTATATTTACAAGTTTAATCGAACTAATTTTAATATTAGAAATCAAGTATATACATAAATGACCCATGATATCACGAGGTGGAGTTTTTGTACTCTCACTGGTTACATTATGCATCAAAGTACTATTATCTGTATATGTATTAAAAAACGTTTTTCGGGTAGTGGTATTTACTCTAGTCAATGTGAAAAGAAGGCGAGGCAATTACAACGCTACAATGCAATTAATTATTGACAACTGCCTCCATAATGTTCACCAACCTCGTGCTTGTGCTTCCCTGTCTAACATTTGAAATTACATAGTCATTTCCTGATTAGATATCGATCAGTAAATTTCGAGAGGTGTGGCCTTTACGTAGAAAAGATTTGACTTTCTCCGTCATACAGCTACATATTACGTAGAAAAGCGTGCGCGGGGGAGTGGCTTGCAAAGCGAGCAGGGGGTGGAGACCCTATTTATTATTGCTCTTATATTATTTCTCTCTGATTGGGGGTTCCACCTCATGACAGGTATTGCTACCAAGTACACAGGTTGGTTGTTGTTATGTATAGTGTTATTGTTGGTCGAGGAACTCTCTGAATATCCTCAGGAATGCGACTTTCTGGAGTTTCTTGTAGATGTTCTCTTGGAGACCACCTCCGAGATTATTATTATTATTATCCTGCTTCGTCTTCAAGAAACACTGAGCAGCACGTCTCGTCATAATTTATACATGCTACTCTAGTTACTTGAGTTATATGAAGGTGTGCAAAATTAGTACTAATCCTCTTATTCAAACTTCCTACGAAATATCGATAATTTTGTGAAAATGCACTCAGTTTCATTATTAATTCTGACACTAGTAAGGAGTTACGATCATTTTGCAGAAAATAACCATAAAATTACGAGAACAAGAAGGTGGCAAACCTCTCGTAGCTGGAAACATAAACATATCCGAACTTCAGTAGTTTGTGTCGCAACATCTAGCACCAACCACTTCGGTTTCACAAGCCTGAGGAAGCTGGCACACTGAAAGGATAAAGATGCCCAAGCAGGAAAGCGATAAATAAGATCTTTTCTGAGGAAACACTTGTATTATTAAGAAATAAGGATAAAGAAATAATAGGCGACATCTAGTGGAAATGACATGAAATTAAAATTAATCTGTAGCTCTTTTCTAAACGACAACTTCATGTTTTAACTTCTCAGAAAGCCCATTTATAAGTATAGTGCGAAAGCATCAATAAAGCAGAATGATAACTTAAAATTTGGACTGATTCCAAGACAAAAAGTCTCAAGAAAACCACACGTGTATTAAGAACACCCGCAGTGTTGAAATAGCAAATCACTGTAATATCTTGTAAACCAGCATACTTACGCTTTATTTATTTATTTAATATTAGGGGGGGTATTTTTCCCGCCACAAGATGGACCAATTGAGCAGTATAATTCTCATTTTTTCATATAACAAAAGAATCTGTCATAACAATTGATATGGTTGGAATTACCTTTCTCTGTATGAAGAGAAACGAAAAGCGAATTGGGGTTAAAAAATCAAAAATAATCTGTACATGCTTAATCATCGGTATCACCTTTTCACTGAATTTGAAATGGAATTTCGTTTCAATAATGAAACTATGTATAAATTGCACATTTTTATATATAAAAATTGTTGTCTTATTTAGGCTAATCGTACGCAATGAAATGTAAACTTAAGTTCTTTCAATTTAATAATTACTAAATGCAACTATTATTGATTTCAGATGGATAATGCCAATTTATTCGGTATTCTGTCTTTTTTACTACGATATATTTTTTTTTTTTTCAGTTGACATTTCCTAACCTCACTGATTTAATGTAATTTATCAATGTCCATTATGTTGACGGCCATTTTCAATAATACTGTACAAAGTCCATTTTACTCTTAATCCAAAAAAACATTGGTATGCACCAGTCTGTTTCTCATTCTACACATTTTTTCTGTGTATTGCCATATATTTCTAGAGGCTTAAAAACAAGCACGAAAATGGCATGATAATAAGAAATTTTTCAGCTCCCATTGCCGAGTATTCCATGTGTCATTTGTCTTTAACGAAACTGCTCATGCTCAAGAGACATTTCCAAATTCTAGTGCCGCTGGAAATCTCATTTTGGCCTTGTTTTCTATTGAATCACAATTGTTTACTGTTACAGAACAGCCAGTAGGTGAACTCTAAACTGTATAACGTAACCATTTATGGAGCATGCAGGAACTTTTCTTGAGCTGGAAACGATCCTTTTCTGATATGTTCGCAAGGCTTAAGAAAAACTCTTGGTGCAGCAGCAGCGCAAATATTTGATGTTCCAATTCTAATCTTGATTGTTAGGTTATGCTAATATTTAGAGAAATGTGTTCCTTCAGCTATGTGCAGAGCTAATTTCATTTGCTAAAATGCTTTAACAAACATAATCTAAATTACTTAAATCCTTAATTAACATAATCGGCAATATTTTTCGGTATTCAAACGCTAATTAAACAAATTGTTATGTCATCATAACTCTGAAGTACTGCCATTTTTTTCCACCCGTTAATTTCGGTCTGTTGTTATCTTTCGCGAATGTCAATTCTATTATTCTCATTACCCAACGAATGTACCTTTTTTTTTTTTTTATAAATTCCGATTGTAATTAATATAATAAATGCATTTATTTAACACAAAATTGCCATTTAGTGTAAGCATTGAAGCAGTATAATTTATCACCATAATTTATAATGATCTATATTTATATATATTTATATATATACATATTATAGCAATCTATATAATTATCACTATAATTAATAGTATTATTTAATAATTATCATATTTAATTAAACTATTATTAATTTAAATAATAATAACTTATTTATTTATTGTAATTTAAATTAATGCTGAGCGATGTGATTAAATATATAGTACACCCGACAGAAAGCCAATACTACTCTCAAATAGTAATCATTTTGTCCAGAATGCTCAGAAAATACAACGCTATGACTGAAGCGAGTACATGAGAGAAACTAAAATTTCATAATATCCCCTTTCTCAATTTTCTCTTCGATGAATCATGGTTAGTCACACTGATCAATTTTATTAAAGGTACTAGATGTCAACTTCGAACAAATAAGCACCTAATCATGTGAGTTTTTCAAATCGGTATTTATTCTCTACTCAATATAGAAAGAAAAAATAATTTGATAATATACACACTAATGTTTCGCAGGTATTACTTTAAGCAGCTTACTCAGAGGTGATAACTGCTGTTCAGTTACCAACTCTGAGCAAGATTTCTTTCTGTTCGAACAGCAGTTACCAATAAAATCTTGCCCCGCCATAACTCTCACTCGCCTTTAGGCTCGAAAGATTTTGTAATGAATAAAGCAGTGTAATTTCATACTGCCCGCTTTACGCGATAGGTTTCTCTTCACCATGCTGGATATTTCTTCTGTAAATATCGCTGGTAAGTGCCTCTTCAAGTAATCCGCAACATCAGTTGGGTTTTATAAGATTTCCTAACATCCATTACGGAAGAGTGCGATCTGATTCATTCTTTTATTCTTTGTATTCACATACCTGAAAAACTCGTTGTCGCTGTTCTTTACACCAGTAGCTGACGATTTCTGATAATTAGCCTTTGCCAGCCTAAACATTTCTGTGGTACTACTATCACAGATCAACTTTTAGCTGTTATGGGCTTTAGAAGTATTTATCGCTCTGTGACTTTCATATGCTATCTCTTTCTGCTCTATTGAACTGCTTATGAGTTAAGATTTGATACAAATAACGGTCATCGAGTTGATTTTATATTTTTCCCTGTGGTTAATTTCCTTCCGACTTTCTTCACTGAATTAGCCACAAATTGAACCCCCATAATAAGATACATTGGCTCGCTCATTCCATCTGCATGTAGTTGGCTATCGTCATAATCTTCTGGTCTGCAGATTATCTCATTATACATTTGCTTCCATCTAACTGATACCACACAAATTCTTATAATTGCATGCATAACTTCAGAATCCGCAAAACTTCTGTGACTGAGAGAGAGAAAAAATCTTTTGTCTTGCTCAGGATGTTTTGATAACATTGACTCCCACCATCCCTCCTGTTATTCCAAAATATATAAGAAGACGAAATGCACAAGGCATAATTTATTATGGGTTTAGGTAATTAACTATATAATATCGGTGTGGTTACACCATAGTTTACCCATACATTTGAATTACGTATGTAGTGTAAAGGCATCGTTTTAATTGAATCTCATATTATGGGTGCCTTCACAACGAGATAGCTGGTTGCCCACCCAAGGATGATGAAGCCAACTAGCTTCGAAACGATCGTCTGGGTTGTGGTATCCACTGAAAATAAATAACAGTAGTCTTCTCTACTGTTAGAGAAGCGTTATTTATTCGAAGTAGTGCAATACCAGCTATCTCGTTGTGAAAGCACCCACAGTATGAGAATTAAAACGATGCCTTTACATACGTAGTTCACATTTATGGGTAAACTATTGTGTATCTACACCGATATTATATAGTCCAAAATATATTGTACATACCTGGTGGCATCGCGTGTTTTTTTTTTTGCTATTATGCAAGCGTTAGTTATGCTAACCAGGTCTTTGAATTCACTCGTTTTATTGACAAAACTACTGACATTACTTTGGATATAGTTAAGACTAAGTGTTCTTGTGCAGTTTTCTATCATGACACACTTTTCGATGTTATTTAAGCTTCCTTAACGTTCATTAGAAACATAGGCTTTCCAGCCCAGAAACAAAAACTTTCAAGATGAGTGTAAGCGTTGCTTTCAGTTAACTCATCAGATAAACGCGAAATACTCTTGTCGCCCACAAATTAACAGTTTCCTCAATCCCCAAGGTCTGCTCAATGATATTCCCATAGAACCTTTCACCATCTGTGGGCGGGCCACACCGATAAAAAATAACAATACCTAATTCCACAAGAAACTTGCTGAGTTGCTGAAGTCTTCAGTTACTCCAAACGCCTTCCAGCCCTTCCTCCATCGTGTCTGGGCAGAATTGCAGACACACATTCTAACTTAAATTCCGGAAGTTTTTTCGCCATAGTCCTACTCTTTATCCAACAAATGTCAGTTCATGGGCGTTTAATATCATTAGTCCTCACATGAATAATGATGTTCTCTTTCCTTTCCCCTAAAAGTTAACAATCTATTGGTTAGTTTATCAGCTCCCGGCAGACACAATTCGATTCTAGTTCACTCAGCCTTATTATAGAATATATTACTTGTTTCCATGACAATGGAATTTCTCAATAAAATTAAATGCTCTTGAATCAGAGCAGCATGCACTGAACCATAATTCGAGCCTCAGAACAGTGACCCAAATCGGCGGTACAAAACCATGCAAGTCAGTATTACTTCAGTCCCTAAGAGGTCCTCAGTTTTCTTTGTCTCTACAGCAGCCATCCATTTCTTCAAAGACTAAATTTCATGTAGTTATGTACCATGTTTTAATTTAAGATCAGCACACTCCTTACATCAGGAACAAAGAAAAGAATGATCGTTTAAGCCTAGGACTATCTTCTAGATTTACTTGGAAAACATACCACAGGCTATCGAGCGATAAACCCACGCATGTGAATTGCCTAAGGCATTCCATTCTGCGTCATGATATTCACAGAAGTAATCGAAGTGGATATTGTATTAATATTACTCAAGGTAAGAACTAACTAAATTTATAAAACATTACTTTGCAAAATATTTTTACAGCAATTAAATTAACAAAAAATTATAATAATTAAAATCATTGTAATATTAAAATAATTTGATTAAATATTAAAATTAACAAAAATATAATAATTAAAATTATTGTAATATTAAAATAATTTGATTAAATATTAAAATTAAATTATTAAAATAACGTAATTAAATATTAAAATTAAATTATTAAAATTAAATATTAAAATTAAATTATTAAAATTAAATATTAAAATTAAATTATTAAAATTAAATATTAAAATAATTTTGAAATTAAATATTAAAATAATTTTAAAATTAAATACTAAAATTACAATAATTAAAACAATAATAAGAGTTTACGATCCAGTAATAACTTATTTACAGAATAAATCTTTATTTGTCCTACCAAATATAAAATATAGGTATACACTGGTAAGTAACAAATTCCCTTCACGTCAGAAAATGCAAGGGAATATGAAACGTGTTAAGAGGTCTACTTCTTACATTAATAAAACTTGAGGCAGAAAGCCTCAACTACTGAACTTATGCATTTATAAACTTAACACACACCGAAAAGGATGTATACTAAGAGAATTAGCTTTATAAAAAGTAATAATTTAGGAAATTATCACAGAAATAACTTCAAAATTTGTTCGAAATTAAATTTATAAAATTATACAAATTAAGTGGGTATCTCGTTGAATATCTTCACCATAAATAGAAACTATTAAAGATATTAAATTAATAAGCAAAATCAAAAATTAACTGTTGAATTCTTAACCTATAATCCTGCAGAACGTATCCACCGGTCATTAGAGTTATCAGAGATGCGTCCGCTCTCTGTGATCTCCTACTTCCAACTAACTCAGTGCATTCTGCTAGGGTTATGCCACATATCAGCTGCAAGGCATTTTTCATTGTCCCGTTCCACTGAAAATGAACTTCATTTTAATCATGTCTAAGAGATTGCCAGCGCAGCGTTTGGATCGCATTCTTCAGTATTTTTGGGCATTCGGCGAACGCGTAATCATTCCATGCTGTTTGAGCTTTTTTTTTGTTCGTTTTTCTATTCAGGTATATATACAAAGGGTACTAGGAAAGTTTTGCAATACAGCTTTGTTTATTTAATTTTTTCAAAGTAATTTCCTCTACATTCAATACACCTCTCCATCCTCCGAAACCAATCTTTAAACCAGTTCTGCCAAGTTTCACTAGGGAGTAAAGCACACTCGTTGTCCCAAGCCCGTAGAAGGTCCTCATCACTGGAAAACCGCCTCCCTTTTAGCTTCATTTTCACATGCGGGAACAGTGCAAAGTCGCAGGGAGCAAGGTCTGGTCTGTAGGGAGGGTGCTCGAGAAGTTTCAGTCTTGTCGTGGTCAAATATTCAGTGCAGGCTTTGGCGCGGTGAGCTGACCATTATCGTGATGGAGGTACCAGGTGTCCATTCTTGACTTTGGCCGCAGGTTCTTCATAGATCCAATGACTTTAGGCAGGCATTGTTCAGTATACCACTTAGCTGTAACTGTCTTCTGCGTGTCCAAAACGACATGTTCCACAATTCCACTCGATTTGAAAAATACAGCTATCATTTTCTTCTTTACAGATCGGGATTTTCTGACAATTACGGGTGTGTCGTCATCATCAAAGACCCAAACTTTGTTTTGAGCCTTGGTCGGCAGATCGTAATAGTACAGCCAAGTCTCGTCACCTGTCACGATGTTGTTCACATACCGAGATTGTCCCTTATCAAACTTTTTTAACATCTCCCGGCACCAAGTCACACGTCGTGTCATCTGCTCTTCAGTCAGTTGATGCGGCACCCAGAGAGAACAAAGTTTCTTCACGTGCAAATGATCTTGCAGAATCGAACGAATTGCTGGTGCATTTAGGCCCAAAGTATCCTCTATCTGTTGGTAGGTCACTCGCCTGTTTTTGTCAAGCATTTTCCTCACAGCAGTAAAGTTTTCCTCCGTAACTGACGTTCGTGGCCTTCCCGGCCTCTCAGAATCCTCCAGAGTGAAATTTCCCCTTTGGAATTCTCTATACCACCTGAATATCGTTGTACGATGTGGACAATCATCATCTAGTGCAAGAGTCATTTCTTCTAAGCACTGGTCTATGGTTAAACCACGCACGAAATTATACCGCAAAACTGTCCTTATCTCATTTCGTGACCATGATGCCATCGCAAGCACTTTACACTCTCACTACTAATGAATAACTGAGCCCATTGACTTGGCGCGGCGGCTACTATGCACGTATGAAAATGTCTCAACATGCAGCAACAAGCAGCTTCCTGTGATTCATTGTTGCGTCATATTGCAAAACTTTCCTAGTACCCTTTGTACATGTTTGACAAAATTGGTTTGCTTAAACTCCGTACTCATAATAATAGGCGATGAATCCATGAATGTTTTATGCAATAATTGTTGCAGAGAGTAAATTTTATGTATTTTCTCGTTGGCAAAACCTCAGCAATTTTAGGCTGTAACTAATGAATATTATCTCATTTGCCTGACTTATTACATCAAACTAGTCGCGAGCTGATAAAAAAAAAATAATAATAAGTATCTTCTTTTCAATATTACATTACAGCAATAACAGGTAGTTCGAATGAATTCTTACATAATTGCAATATCTATTTCAAATTATTTGATCTCTCTCTCTCTCTCTCTCTCTCTCTCTCTCTCTCGTTTCGCCTTTCTTCAGCTGAAACCAGAACAGTGGGTTAACAGGGGAATCAGCCCCTAGTGAATGCAAGTGTAATGCGAAGATAATTTTCTCACGAGAATATCCGGAAAACCATCACGCTCTTCTGCAAGCGGGATGTGCACATCGGTCGATCTGGTGGAAACGACTGGTACTGCTATAAATGGGCTTAATGTTAGTTCCCAGTACTCAAGGTGAAGATAGGTTTTTGCTACCAGTATCATTTTAGTACTTCAAAACAGAGAAAGAGAAAACAAAAAAGAATTTCACGGATAGTCCAGATGGAATTACTTAACTCTGTAAGACTTTTTACCCGCAGGTGAAAAAATCCATTTGCAGAGTTGCATCTGCCCATCAGGGAGGAGAGGTGAAGAGCAGCATGGCTTTCACGCAGGCAAGAGTTGAAAGCTAAGTAATGACGGCTTGTTGAAGAGGAAAAAACAAACCGGAAATGATATAATGATGTCAAACCACTGTAGTTTTGCTTTTTAGTGATGTTCCGGTAGTATTTGGATGGGAGAAAATATTTCAGTTTTTTGAGGTTATTTGTAATTCGACAATTTGTCTTTTTCGAATAAAACTAAACGAACCAAGTAAAATTACCTGCAGTTTCTCGAAAAATCTACCTCTATTTTTCTATTAATTACATTTTACATTTTATAAACATTTCGTAAATGTTTATAAATTTCATGAATTACATTTTATAAACAAAACATTAAGTACAAAATCAGATTAATATCAAAATGCGCAGCATGTCAGACGCCTGAAACCGCACAGTGGAAGAAAGAATTAAACGAATAAACATATATCCGGATGGGCAAAAAAGTATTTTGACCTTCAAGCAGTTCCCAACCTTTTTAGAGTCGCGAACCCCTTCTTCACACACCATTACATTCTTCGCGCCAAAATTTCGTATAAAATATGGAATTTTGATTCCGCACCAAAATTCCATATAATATATGAATATAATATATTCCATTTATTTATAATATAAGAGAACATCTTATACCTTTTTTGTAGGAAAATTCTTCAACCCAATGCTCACATCCAGTTGATCCGGTTAATACAGTATGTAAAAACGCGATATAAATCGTTAAAATGTTGTTAATTTAACCCGATTTCAGTTCTTGTATTCAGTTCCCAGTGGGAACTAAATAGAAGAACTGAAAAAATCCATTGCAGAGTTGCACTGCCCATCAGGGAGGAGAGGTGAAGAGCAGCATAACTTTCAGGCAGCAAGAACATTCAGTTCCCAGTGGGAACTGAATACAAAATTGGTTTTAAGAAAATCGCGTTAAATTAACAATATTTTAATGGTTTTTAACTTGGCCTTTTACATAATGTATTAACAGGATCAATTGGCTGTGAGCGTTTGGTTGAAGAATCTTCCTACAAAAAGGTGTGAGGTGTTCTCGTATATTTAACAATATTATTTATGTAGGAAAGAATGAGCTTTATTGCTCTTATCTTTTGTAATCTAAAATTTATATAATATTTTATTAATAATTTATATAATAATAATTTATATATAATAATTATAATATATGGAATTTTGGAGCGGAAGAAATATATTTCTTCCATGAACAATTTTCCCCCTTTCTACACGTCTGGCCAATTAAATTCCTCCCTGTTTATTTCGCCCCATTCCTCTTTGTCTTCGTTTAATTATTACATTTATACAAATTTATTTCTCAGCTCCTCGAGCTAAGCATCTCTCTCTTTCCTTGCCTACTGTTATCACTGGAAACACTTCACAAAGCTCTCAACTGCCATTCTTTATATTCCGGTTAAGGGCAGCTCTCTTTTCTCTGGGAAACATAGAACTAAAATTATATCTTTTACTCGTTAAGCTACTTATTTTCCCCTATCTGAAGTCCATTCCTATCTTACAATTTGTCCTAATCATTCTGTCCTTTTCATTTCAAAAGCTTGTTTCCAAAATTTCCTATGTAAATCTAAGCAGACTCCATTACAGAATTTTTAGTGCGAACCCACTGGGACAGTTTTGAGAACCCCTGGGGGTTCGTGAACCACTATCAGATATACAGTATTAATATGAACAGATCGATACTTTTTTTTACGGAATCAATCGTGCAACACAGTTCAACTTCACAGCATTCACGGTGAGGGAGACCATATTGATTGCAGGGATAGTGGCTTCAAGGACAGTCTTCAGTTGTTTGCATATTGTTGTTGCTGCTGTTTTTGTTGAGTTTTAGGCGCATCAGCGACTTAGACTGTACTGCGCCATATATATATATATATATATATTGTCTGTAAATTGAATATGTTCTGTGGCTGATTTGCCTGTTTGCTGGAAGAAACACCCGAGTTTCCGGAAGAAATAAATACTTGCTACCTTGAATTCCTGTTTTCTAGATGAAAAACTGGGGTAATGGGGGGATAGCCTTCGCCCTAGACCGATAACTCGACCACAGTATGAAAAAATAATAATGATAAATAATTAACTAAAGTTCTTGCCTATTACAAATGATGAAGAACTTGTGTAACTGGGCTGAAGAAGTTTGCTTCTGAGCAATTAACGCGTAGTGAGCAGCACCCTTTTAGTCAAGATATTCAATTTATCTTGTACAGTATGTAATGTTCTTTAAAAGATTTATAATGCGGTAATTAAATTTTATTACCATTTCAATTAAATTAAAAAAAGCAGAAAGAAAGCAGTCAATGAGCAATTTTTTCTGCTTGTGATTATTGATTGAAGCATTTGGCGAGCAAATTTTCCTTACAAAGAAACGAGGGCTTATCATTCAAATGCGTAATTCGAAATGATAAATGCCGAAGGATCTCATTTTTAAAACGATTCTTCGGTCAACAAACAGCAGCCTGTTGAAATCATCTAGAAGGAAAGAAGCAAATAATAAAGGAAACTAAACTACGATAAAGAGATCAGAAAATCATTATGGGTTGAGATGAAAATGAAAGCAGAGAGATATCTTTTCTTTTATTAATGGTGTGAATTGAACTAGGTCATAATAACTCATTCTTAGCCACTGCAGTAACAAAAATGATCGCAGAACGAAAACACGACTCTTAAAACGCAAGGATATTTTTATATCACGCTTTAATGAAATTCTGGTTTAAAGATGTGCCCGAACTAACGCATATATTAAATACATCGAGTAATTCGTTCATCTTACTGACCTAACATTTTATTACAATACGCATCTTTCTAAATCAAATGGTAACAAATAACTGGTAACTAACAAAAAAAATGGTAACTGACTAATTATTTCCCCTTTGGAAAGGATAAGTAATCCCTTTACAGACTCGATTCGAATGGACAACCAATGCAAACTCTATAAACCAGGAAGGATAATACTACTGCTCAAGATACTATCTCAATGTTTAAGGTAAGTACCGTTATTATTAGATTTTGTCTTATCTTCGTAAACATATATCTGTTAGGAGTCTTAACGTACAGCATACGAACATAAATTCTCTCTGGTCTGTTTTTGAATGAGTTCGGATAACTGGACAGCAGTGAAAATTGGAATGAGTGGTGTTAAGACCAGGGGAAAAAAACGACACAAAATACTCGAAAAAGTGATACTATGGTGAATATAGCGTTTACTTTATTTTGTTATAAAGAAAGCGAAATGCACATTAAAAGTGCCACAGATAGTATCGTAATAGCTAAGTAGAAAAGTAAATATACAATTGAATTTAGAATCACATTGCTGTAATCAAGAGAAAAACAAAACAAAAAAAAGCTATTCAAGGTCATCCACTAGGTCTACCAGCTCCATATTCAGGCTTTGCATTGAATGCAAGACAGATAAACTTCATTATTTTCCTCCTTACTATATTATACTATATTATCGAACAGCGACAGCAGCTACTCTGAAAATTTCCTACAAAAAGAAGTGAAAATTGGAATGAGTGATGTTAAGACCAGGGGAAAAAACGACATAAAATACTCGAAAAGTGATACTATGGTGAATACAGCGTTAATTTTATTTTGTTATAAAGACCACCTGTGATTTCCCACATCTGCGCCATCAGTATTCTTGTGATGTATACAGAACTCTGTAAAAGCCAGAAAAAGTGTAGTGTGTTTGTAAGTGAAGAGTTTTGTATTGGGTTCTGTTGTAATGTTCTGGCTTCTTAGTCCCAGGGCCCCTAGTGGGACTCCACGTTGCCTGCCACCACCACTGGGATGTGAGCCAGATTTCCATAGATAAAATAATAATAATAATAATAATAATAATAATAATAATAATAATAATAAATAATAATAATAAATAAAATAAATGTTAATAAATAAATAAAAATAAATTAATTAAAAAATGTTAAAAATAAATAAAAATAAATAAATAAATGGCGAGATTGAGTGGGGAAGATAGTACGAGAAGTGGAATCAAAGTGGGAACAAGGAGGAGAAATGGTAAGTGATGGGAAGGAAGGTATCCTCCAGCTGAGCAAGGAGGTGAGGAGAAATGGGAATCACCCCTGGCATTGGGAGCCCACCCATTGCCAGGGAAGAAGATAGTTTGCAGAACAATGGAGGACTGCAAAGGAGAGCGCCATATTGTCATACCACTTCTGGCAAGCCAGATTTCAGCTGCACCCGACCAACCTAAAGGTATTCAGGTGTAAAAAAGTGCGAAGAATTAGAGTCATCAGTTAGGTTGTCCTGGAATTGGTAATGTGTGCCTCAAGTGGGTAGAACGACTTCTCTGGAATATATCTTGAGTGAATTCAGTGAGAGCTATGTAAAAGTTTTCTTCCGTGAGAAAAGGGTGTTCAGAATTTCGGGGATTTTCTTGTATCCTCTTGTATCCTCCTATCCTCTTGTAATAGCGAGATTGAAGGTAGCCAAGTGAAAGGAGCTATATACATAAAAGAAAAAGGCAGGGAAGACATGGGATGGTGGCAGAGTGAAAGGCACCCGCCTAAGACGAAAACGAAGTTTGGAAATGCAGTATGATGAGACTCTAAAAGAGGATGCACGGTGGATGGGGGATTTTGTGAAAATGCCCATAATTCTTCCCGTTCAGAGATGACTCGAACCCACATAATTCCCATGCGTTTTTTTGTAGAATGTCCGCGTGGGTATTGTGTTAATTTTAAAGCATAATGCTAATAGTCAGAAAAAAATCATTCTGTGTTCTAAATGAAAACAGTTAATTTTATAGTGGTAAAGAATATTAGACAGTCGTTGATGCGACTTACTGAAAAATAATCTACTTCAATATTTTTTCGGCTTTTCGATTCTGTGTTTTACTTTTAGAGAATCTTGAATATTTAAGCTTTCTCACTGTATTTAAACTTACTGATAAATACTGCCATTAACCATAAAAAAAAGTTTCTAAGTGTACTCAGAAGAAGAAAGCAGGCCCTTGTTTTCTCAGGCCATACTACATTATCACAGATTTCTCTTAAAAAAACAACGGGTTAAAAAACCATTAACTGGCATAAAATATTCCGTAGCTTGGAATTCAGATCTATTTCTTTCTTCGCGAGTAATTTATACGAAAACTGGTATAAATTATTCATAGATATAAATATTTCTAAATTATGTTTTGTTTTAAAACAATATCCTTTAATGCGAATAACACTCATGCGGTACAGATACAACTAAACCAGAATTCCAAATCAAGACACGAGATCTTAGGCCGGATTATGCTTTACAGCAATCAGTGTACCGTAATTAAGTCTTTAATAAAGGCAGTAATTCTAGCTAGCGTTTCTAAGCCTTTTGTTTTCGCTGGGTAAGGAGTGAGATAAAGTCCACTTATGACTGCAACACCACTGCACTTCTCGAACGTGAAAGTTACACAGGAAATCTCGTCCTATATTCAGCGTATAAGCTTTTTTAATGCAGACATGTTGTGATATTCAGTGGATACATGCTTGTAATTGCAACGTACATTACGGTGTATGTGACAAGAACAAATTACCTTGGACAAACGTCAGGACTCGTAAATTCGATCTTACTGAATCTAAAAACAAAACAACGATAAAAATCAATACCATTAAAGATGTGCAACTGTGTATAGCCTATAAAACAAAGCACAAAATAAAGAGTAGCCTAAACGCAAGTACAATATACTAAGTGCAAGAGGAAAAAATTTCGGAACTTTCGACATAGTAGCCGTAAGGCGTAGTACCCGTGCTTATCTTCATGCCTTCACTAGCGGGAATATGTGTCATCAGTTCGGCATATACACTCGCTTAATGCGTTGAACCTGCGAGAAGCAAAGATGAGTATGGGCTCATGGTCGATGTCAGCTGTTTTCTTAGCGCGCATGCTAGGAAGTTGTCATTTGAACAACCAGCAAGCGTAAAGTTTTGTGCGCGCCTGAAAAAAAAAAAAGAAAGAAAAAAAAAAAACGGAACTATGGTGGAAGCGTAAGAAAATGTGTCGGACTCACGTCTAGTAATGGCACTGAAGCTTCCAGAGTAGCAGATAATTGCTGGGTAATGCAGTAGTGAAAGTCCTGATGGATAACCTTAGTGAAAGTCCTGATAACCTCTTGAACACAGGCATCTTCTATTGCGGGATTCTTTCGCCCTTCCTTCACCCGAATCATTTGCCAATGGTAGTCTTCTCTTCTTGAAGCGCCTAAACCATTCGTAGACTCCAGTCATCCATGGACTCCTTTCTTAAGTTCCTCCTCATCATATCACAAGTTCGTTGTGAAAACTTATATTTCATACAGGATCGTTGTGAAAACTGCGCTACGGGTCCACGCACTGTATCTACACAATCGCTGACTACTCTCTGTATCTCTGTGTCTCCTGCATGAGCAGTGATGAAAAAAAACAGATACAAGTCCTTCAGAAGCTGTTTTCATAGAAGGAAACCTGTGATTCTACTATGCAGTAGCATTTTATATGGAGTCGGGTATAACACGAATCTATAATTTAGCGATACAGCCTCGCTAGATTTTGTAATTCGATGCAGAAAAGTACACAGTATACGAACAGTTACAATTTGTCATCTTTAAAGAATAATTGTCCCGCACTGTAAACTGAAACAACCATATGGCATTTACTATTCTTGAAAATAATGAAGCTGAGAATAAACTATTTCATTATTAAGCGAGCCTAAAATATTCGATTTGTCTTCAGATAACATTGTCTCTCCGTGGCCTTCATTAATTTAATTAAAATACTCCGAAATTGCGACCCTTTAGGTTTTAATCCCATACGTCCTTCATGGTAGTATACGGTTTCGGTACCCATTATACCCATTCGGATAGGGCTCCGTTTGAATCCCGTCAGAGACTGCTAATGTTATTGAGTTTTAGGCGAATCGGCACCTAAGGCCATGTTGCTCCGCGTATATTATCTGCAAATTGCGTGTGTTCTAAGGTCGATTTTCTCGTCAGAGACTGAGGCCAGTCTTCAAGTCCTCTACCATCAAGTTTGTAGTTAGCTCAGGTTTAGGGAACAGACACACGTCTGCGCTCTCCTTCTCAGATCGGCCTTAACTTATTCTGGGTTATTTTTTTTCCCACAAAAAATAAATGTACGCTTCTGAGCGCACTATATACAGATATAATACACTAGAAACCATAACGAAATAGTACACTATGACCAAATCGATGCATCAAAGCAATCCTCAAAACAGCAACTTCCACAAACAACTCACTTCCTTCACCATCTGCCATCATTCACAAAGCTGAAAATTAGGATTTCTATTTTTCATATTTTCCCCTTTAATGAGATTATTTCATTTATCATGAATGCATGGTAATCCATTCGTATGGTAGCAGAATAATACAGGTGGCAGCAGTATTACATATTAAATCTCGTCTGTTAGTACAATTCATGAATTAAGGAGCAAAAATTCTAAAGGAAGATAACTATCTCAAACTGACTTAGTGAACAGCCAGCATTCCTTGTGTAGGCCTTAAGCTTGTTGATGAAGCACATTGATAACTGAAGCATTTTCCAATTCCCCTGTTTACCTGCGGTCTTGACGTAGGTTGTTCAAAATGCATTCGAATTAATGGCACACTGCCAAAAAAGATACTTTTTATTGTAGATGTTTGGTCAGTGTTCTCTGAAGTAAATCAAATAAAACCTTTTTACTCTATTTTTCGTAAGATATAAAGTAGAATTTTTATGTGAGAGAGAGAGAGCTTTATTTATTTTTTTTTTTTACTTTCTTTAGATTCGACTGTTAAAGTTATGTAATATTTAAAAAATAATAATAAAAAATTAACTTCTGGTCTATCTTCTGTTCCAAAAATAGACAACCTTTCATTTTCTTAGCGGAACCAAATGATAATTGTAAGAAATAAAAATGTTCAATGGGAAATGTTCAAGAAAGTTATTCTGGAAGCAACTAAGTTTTTGATACCAAAAAAAATATTATTCAAGACTCAGAGCAAAGTTCATGCCAAAAGGTCCCGTGGTCTGAGACAGGCAGAGAAGAAATATTCGTAGGAAGAAAGTATGGAGGTGGAGGACGAGAAATGGCAGTGAGGTTTAACAGTGGAAAATGAGTGGTCTTCCATCTGGGAAGCAGTAATCCTGATGTAACGCGCCACTTGAGTAGTACCAAATTCAAGGTTTGTCACATATTTATTATAGCCAGAAACGATGACAGTGAAAGCTGTCAATCAAAAGGAATTGGAGTAATTGTACAGTGCGATATGAGGTGCTCGTGGTGCTCTGTCAATAAATAGGAAATTTGCTATTAGGGGCAAAAGGAGGTGCTCAATGCAGAGCTACAGTCTTGAATATTGATTTTATAGGCTTTAGGGATTTTAGGAAATATATAGAATTTTAAAATGGTTGAGTAAACTAAAAGCCGATGGACATCTCTATACTTAGTTACGTGGAATGGAAAGGGGACTTATTTTTAAATTTAGAGTGAATAACTGTAGAATGGATGTCCGAAAATTTTGCCTTAGTGAAGGGTGAGTGACTGTTGGATTAAAGGAGGTTGGAAGTTTTCCTAGAGTAAAAAAAAAGAGAGATTGCACAACTAGTTGAAAGAAAAGGGTAAAAGAAGTTAGGCAAAAGAAAATTTCCTCGTTCAATATCAAGAAAAATAAATAAAAAGAACTTTGAACTATCTTCTGTTCCAAGAGTAGACGCCCTTTACTTTTTTACTCCCTCTGTTTCTTCCTTGCGTGATCAGCTGTACAGGATAGATTGTTACTGGATAAGAAACGATTTTAAGGGAGTCTATTTTTTTGGTAGATACACTTGATGTTTTTAAGATAAAATTGCCTCTGTTTGGATAACTTACAAGTACAGCGGTCTTAAGTTCATAGAAGCAAACCTGCGCTTTGATATGCATAGATGTTATACTGTGTAATACATATGAATTAAACTTTTTTTAGAAGGTTCCCAATTTCAAATTGTTGCTGACAACATTGCCAAACTAATCTACTATTTGGACTAAATAAAAACACATCTGCAAAGTACGGATGAAGAAACAACAGGAAATTTATAATCAACTTTTTGGCCAATTCTTCTCCAAAGCCCTCGCGATGCGGATATTAACCACAGCGTTTATTCCAATCGTTACATATGCAGTCAGCATATGGTTTCACAGAACCAAACTTATTGCAGTTCAAACAAAACTAGACAGTGTCCAATGGATCTTTTTGCTAGCTGTCCTGAGAACTTGTAGAACAGTTTCAAGTGTATCTTTCAAAGCTATCGCAGGCTTATTACCTCTGGATCTGTATTTTACGTACAAAGGCTTTGCTTATTCGTAAAGGTTATCCTCTAACTTTTTCTGATTTGATGCCGATCCAAAAAATGAAAAAACGAAATGTTGGACTGAGCTACATAAAAGGTGGCAAGTGAGATGGAATTCCTCGACCAAAGCAGCAGTGACCAAATTTTTTATACCAGATATTAAATTCACTCCCTCAAAAAGTAATCAGCTTTGGTTCTACCCACGCCTTCTTATATCGTACATTTTAACTGGCCGTGGTTCTTTGAAGGCGCATCTTCTTCAATTCAATCTAGCTACGTCAGATACCTGTTTTTGCAGTGCCTCTGAAGACTGGAGTCATGTCGTATTCTTTACGAAGATTTGTGACAAACGTTATCTAGTACATTACATAATTTTTCTGCTGGAAAGACTAATTGAAAATCAAAATGCCTTCTCAGCTCTACAGGAGCTTGCTACGCAGGCTAGACGACACAGATTACTGAATTGACTTCTGTACTCAGCAAAACTACTTTTACGACCCTCCTCTGTTGAAGTTCATCTTTATTTACTTTGGCTTCATTATTTCCTTAGGGTAGTGTTCAGCATTATTATGTCTCTCTCTGTCTCTTTTTTTTTTTTTATATTATCTTTTCCTTAATTATTTTATTTCTTTTTCTTTAATAAAAATAATAATAACTATTATTATTTTAACATTTTAACTATTTATTTTTTTCTTTATTACTATTATTATTTATATATATTTTTTTTAGAAACATAAATATAATTTTTTTCCATTTAAATATTTTTACTCTAAAACTGTTAATTATGCTAGTCCCTGTGGGGACAGTTTTTTGTTTTGTTGTTGACATTACAACAAAAATGTAATTAGCATTTTTTTAGAAAGTGTTAATTACATTTTTTTTTGCTTTTTGGCATTTCACCTTTCTTCTACTACTATGGACAAGTATAGAAACGCAGTTCCTGATACCTGGTCAGGTGTAGTCCCCTGATGAAATTACCTGATCATGTATCAATATTTGCTTCCGCTGACATCAAATTCTACACATTTGCCTTACCTATGGTAACGCAAATAATTCGACCATTATCTAAATATGTCCCCCCACCCCACATCTGATGACAGCTGTACCACTTTTTATAATTTTATTATAATTTCCACATAAATTGCTTCATTATAGAAGCAGTGTAAAAGAAAAGTAAAAAAAAAAAAATACAATTGAATCTTTTATCCTCTGGCGGCTTGCTTCTGGAATCACAGATTTCAGAAGTCACTAATTTATCCCAAAATGCAATGCTAAAGGAGAAATGCTTTCTATCGAAAACATCCCCTCACTCCTTTTTAAATTTTCAATAAAAAAATTCACTGCTGTTTTTAATACAATTCAAGAAGAACAAAAATCTAAGTACTAACCCAATTTATAAATAACTGATGAAACTATTTTCATAGTACAGATAAAATACTGCGCTGCCCGGGCACATTGTTATGAGATCCATTAAGTGTATATTAATTATGGTTTTTCTGTTGTGAATTCCAATATAAAAAAAATAAAAAGAAGAACTGTTCTTTTCTGAAAATTATGATTCATATTTCTTTTAGTAAAATAACGTACTCGGATATTTGAGATGCTAGGAGCTAGACGAAGGATACGAAAGGCTATGAGGAGAAATAAGAAAGGTGAAATATTTATGTGCTGGATTAATGCCTTCCTATCGACAACATCCCAACAGCTGACGGAAGAAGATATGTCGAGAGAATACTTAGAGGGTTAACGCGAGGAACTAAGCCTAGCTGTATAGTAAGTTAAGAAAAATACTACTGGGATAGATAGTACGCGCCGGTAAAGTAGCTGAAGTCACGTAAGCAGGCTATGAGGAGTCAAGCAAAAAAGTATTATATCTGAGTCAAAGTAATAAGCGTGTTAGTGTTGAAATGTTCAGAATTAGAATTAATTAAATAATGCTAGGAGATATAAACATAACCAATTACTCTTCTCTCTGATGATACTTAAAGCAGTTCATGCTTTAAATTTAGTACAAGTTTTAAATATAAAATTGAAATTAATAATAACAAGTTAATAAAAGAACTCAGCGTTACCACTGGGGTAAGAGAAAGTGAATGGGGAAAAATAACGGCTGTTTCAAAATTTCCGGGTACAAATACAAGAACAGGTTCTAGATCTAAAAATAAGGAAAGCAGTTCCTAGAAAATATACATCTCAAAAAGCTTTATTTACGAAATATTACGCATTTATCGCACAATGCAAAACATAAAAAGAAACAAGAAACCAGTAAAAGGTTCATTTGCTTCTTTTTATGTTTTGTCGCTGTAAAAGAACGAATCCACAATTTCCTGGCATGTCTTATTGTTTCAGAACTATTTCTTATTCAGCAGTCTCTAAAATGCGTCTCTCAGTTCGTCTTGCATGGCAATACTCGTATTATATACGAGTATGACCATGCAAGACGACATATAAACCATGGATTACACATGAGACCACAGTAGCTACAGGTGGTCGTGATTGCCATAGTACAGATGACCTAATGATCACAGGATAAAAGTACCTTCCTGTGTTGATTAGGTCGTAGATATCATCAGTATTTCTACGCAGATCTCTACAATTCCACTGTACAATTCGATCCATAATTTGTTTTAAACAGTTGGGTTTTTTTTGTTTTATTTACGTCAAATCGTTTTTGTCTCGCTAATTTAATTTTTTTCTTTTTTTCGTAAAGATAAGACGCCCAGATCACGCCCAGATAAGACGTCCATGTCATCTGCATACAGATCTAAGATTGGTTCAGCCAGGTTAGTGTTGCCATCTATATCCATGTTCATTAAATTTGCCCGGGGTATGCTTTACTGGGACTGCTTTTAGGTTTTAAGGCACCTGTTTTTTTTTGTTTTTTTTTTGTATAGAGTTTTAGTAGAGCAACTTAGCCATATTGCGCCCTATAGAATATCTGTAAAGTGCGTGTATTCTGTTGTTTGCTGTACGAAAATCCCAATTCTGTTGGATTTTCGTACAACAAACAAGAGAATAGCTGTTTGAAAAAAACCACCAACTATACGAAAAACCAGAGTTTCAGGGAGAAAAACCATGCTACCCTCGCCTGACACCGACTAACTGAGCACGTTATGAAAAAAAGGGTCCATAAAAATTTCTCGCGTCATTGAATTCGTACTCAAGTCTTTTCACTCGGTGTTAGTAGGAGGTGATTCCAACTGTTGCCCACAGTAGCTTACAGTTTCTATTTAATTATGGGATGCATTCGGTTGTACCGTAATTGGCGTGTTATTGGCACGACCTATCGAATATACCTCCTTAGGAGAATGCTTTGAGGATGAGGGCCCAATTTGCAATATATATTGTCAGTGGAACTAACACATCTGTTTGTAATGCTACGGACTGGTATTTCTTTGTTGCTACTGCATAGGTATGTTTTGGTGTAGTAAGCATTCTCAATCAACATATCACATGCCGAGATGACAAATCATTTGACACATTAGAAGCTCCTCTACAGACGGTTTGAGATATACTAAATGTTTGGTGCTTATAACATCTAATAAGGCTAGGAATATGATGTCTGACACAGCAGTTGAGATAGCCGTCTTTAACACTACAAGGTAAATTTGTTGTACCAACCGTAAAGACGATATACCGTGTGAGAAGTTCACCAACTGTTCTAATCATAATTCACTTAGCTTATGTAATTTTTTTTTATCTTTTAACTCTTAGGGTTTCATCCTCTGTGACATTCATCAAGTCCCACTTTGAAATTACACCCCCCCACCCCAAGGTATTCACGCATTGCACGTGGAGTAACTTGTACGGATATACTACTAAAGACTGGGAGTTTCAGCAGTCGTAGATGGACTACGACTCTCAGTTTCAATTACTATATTTCCATATCTAGGTCATTTTGCCATTTCTGTGAATCTGCTGCGTTTTCTAAATAGTTCTGTATGAGAAATGGGGGCAAAGTACCCATACATTTGTTTGACAAGGGGGGTGGAAGATCAGGCAAAATGGGCACTCCTGTTTCTCTGTGCCAGTATGCAGTCTTTTTGACTGTGATGTGCCACTGGCAGTTTCATTTAACTTAGAGTATGATTAGCATCAAAGCTCCATTGGCGGTAATTATCGAATTACATTCCATGTTTTGATGCATTTAGCGCTGGGGGAAGTAAATCTTTCCACCCAGGTTTCTCATTCCGCCAGGTAGAGGCAGCAGCGGTGACAACCAATGACCAAGGGATCAAAAGAGTATAAGACCAGTACGTTGCTAGCGGAGGGAGCAGTAACGTTGTGAGGGGAGTAAAGGTGAAGAAAAGCTAGTAATAGCACTAGAAAGACTAGTAAATCAGCTTTGAAACTATTGTTTCGCACTCTGGGCCATCTTAGGTAATAACAGAAGAATGAATCTCACGAAGTTCGTCTAAACTGAAATAAGTTGCCTCCCAAAGTAACAGATGCAGTCTAGCTAATTTCAAAGTGAACTGAATGATTACAATGTAAGAATAGGAAGAGTATGAATATTCTATTTTATTTTATTAATGCTATTTTGTTTTTTTCGCTGATGCAATGAAATTAGCTTCGTTGTATTATTTTTTCTTACTAATACTAATTCGTTATTACTTATATTTGAGGCAGCTATTTTTATATTTTAATAGAACTCTATTATTAGAGATACTAGAAAAAAGGAAAAATACCACTGTATTTGCAGTTCCTAGTATTCGAAAAAAAAAAAAAAAAAAAAAAAAGAAAGAAAGAGAAAGAAACTGTGAACCTTAAGAGTATTTTCGGAATGTTAATGGTCTCGAATACTCTTTGTGAAAGCTCAGACAAATGCCACGTTAAATAGGCAATCATTCATCATTTCTTTGCATTCATTATTTTTATGGAACTTCTTAAAGGACTCGACAACTTAGGAAACGTGCGGCAAGCAGCTGTTATATCCAGTATGTGATTCCAGTTTGCACAGCGGACGACCTGATGGCCTCACTTGACTGATGGAATTCTTCTTATATATCAGCTATTTCTATTCTTTCACTCAGTGATCAATATTGAAGTCAAGTTTTGCTTCAAGAAAACAGCTCACTAGTTAACAAAACGCCGGCTATTACTTTCTCCACGTGTGTGTGTGTGTGTGTGTGTGTGTGCGTGCGTGCGTGTGTGTGTGCGCGCGCGCCCTCGCGCACGTTCCGTGAATTTAACACACTGAAATAAAAATGTTGTATTTATGTTCAAGTTTCGTAATGAATTAAATCGCAAAAGTCGTTTTCCGTTTTATTTTATCACTGCCTTCCTAACTACCGCATTTCTGCGTGTTTAATTCTGTTTGCAGGTTCAACATAGTTTCCCCTAGATCTAAGATTAGTTTTATGAAATTATTGTATAAAGAATAAAAAGTAGCAGCATTTCAAACTACTTTTGTCTTAGGTGATTTAGATTAAATACATATGACCGATGCAAGTTAAACGATTTTGTGAATTCTTTTCATGAATGGTTTGCACGACCATTATTTGCGAGTCTCCTCCTCAAAAAATAACTTGTCAATATTTCTCAAAACTCGATTCTTTCCGGTTTTGAATTAGGCTTACGTTTCCCTTTTAATCAGTCCACTTGGTTAAAAGCGAATTACACGCTATGTAAATACCGTTTCGTATAGATGAGTTACGGTAAGAACCAAATACAAATACAAATCTAGAGTGTGGCTTTGGGGTAAGGACAAAATCAAGCTGAGGACTAAACATGCCTAACTTGTGAACCATTGTTTTAATTTAGATATGGGGAAAAAGCGATTTGAGATTCACAAAACAATAATAAAATTAAAAATTACTCCTTAAGACGTTTACTGAAAATATTTATCTGAACAAGCAGTTGGTATATCATAACTCATTCTGCGCAACAACTTGATCCAAAGCGTACTAAAAGGCATTTGTAACTTGTATATATAAAACATTTCTTTTAAATGCAATTGGGTATTGTATGATTTCAAATATAAAACCTGACCTATATTCTGTCATCCCTGTGTTAGAACTGACAAAATTATTCAAGGAAACAGTGATGCTTATATAACACAAATAAACAAGAAATTATCACTTCATTTTTCTATTAATTCTAATAATTTGTCAAAACTTTCTTTTTAATATAAATTGGTCCTTAAATATTCAAATTAAGAAAACCAATGCCATTATTTTCATCAAGTTTTAATGTATATTTTCAGTCTTCTGAATTAGGTTTCATGAATTAGAGTATACAGCGTATATCTCATGTTACTTTCTTTAGTACATCTAAATGAAAAAAATAAATTCAGTAGTTTTAAATGTGCGTTTTTTGATTTTATTTTTCATCTGCCACTCTAAGAAAATAACAAATGTTGAAATTTCAAGTTCGGGGGATGTACTACATGATTTTCGATTATCCTCTGCTTCATTTAATGGAAACTAAACAACAGGCCCTTCTTCTCCTCCTCCTCAAACTGGAAGATTTTCACTCTTCTCCTTTTACAATTATCTGTACTTTCCCAGCCTATTCGTTTATACAAATTCTGGACACACTTAAAACCAGTTTATCTGATGATGGAAAACACCCAACACAGAAAGAATTAAAAAACCACCTAGAATTTGAAACAAAAAATAATTCCTACTCGCGTACATACATCAAGTTCCCGAAATTCCTGTCATCTCAGAAATTTCGGGAACTTTCTGAGTCATGTAACTTTACTTTGAGCTTGACTAAATCTTTCCACCTCAGTCACACTAACTGGTAATTTATTCTAATGATCTATAAAAACGTTATCCCTACGTAAACTTCATGAATCCTTCTGTTCACTACCACAGTTTTTCCCCCCTGGCCTTGTCTCTCTTAACCGTGAGAATATACTTCTCTTGTTTATTTTACTGACTTTTTGAAGTCCTGTTGCCTCAACCACCCCAAGACATCATGATTCTTTTCAAGGCCTATTACACCTCAATCTAGGCCATCTAGTTGTCAAGCTTTGCGTTATACACCTTCTAAAGCCGTTCTTCATGTGGATATCGCCCCAACAATAATGTAATTGTGTATCAGACGAGTTTCCGGGAAAAAAAACTATGCTAGCCTCGCCTAAGACCGCCTAACTCAGCCATGTTGTGAAAAGTCCCATAAAAGTCTTCACATCGTTCATAGGATTCGAACTCAGGCTTTTTCTAACCTGATGTGGGAAGGACCGTATTTATGTCAACTGTGCCACATCACCATCTTATTGCCCTTCTTTGAATGCCCTTTCCAGAAGTCCTATGCCTTTTCAGGAGTGGCCTCCAGATCCGAAGACAATTTCAAATGCTGTCTCAACATCATCTTATACCATGACAATATCCTTCTGTCAATTTTACAAAGATCTAAATCACAGAGAAGACAATATGTTTTTTTTTCCTTTAATCACTTTTAACTCCCCTGTCCTCCTAGCTTGTAAGTATTGTCTCCAAATTTTTAACTCAAAATGAAAACCTTACATTTAGAAGCTATAAACTTAATTTGTCATTTTTCTTATCTGCGTGTGATCCAAATGATTCTGAAACAGAATGATCTGATTATTTTTAATGAAGAAAAATTAGAAACATGAGGGACCAAGCATCGATTATGACTATCCGCTGTTTCTTATCCTTTAACCAGTACCTGATCCAACGAAGAATCCCACGAGGAATCCCAGTTAGCACTAATTTATATTATAGCCTTTCGTATGGAACATTATCAAGGGCTTTACCAGTTATTTCAAGCAGTCAGCTGTTGTATGATTTACTTAAATATAGCACTTAACGAGAATGGTCAGGCAAGACTGTTCCATTGCGAACCAATGCTATGATCAATTAAGGATGCCATTCCTATCTACTTGGTCATTTAATGTATCCTTAACCAGAGACTCCAAACATACTGGAGAGGTCAAACCCACCGGTCTATAGTTTCATAACCTCTTTCGCACCTTCTTTGTTAGGTGGAAAGAGGGGAGGCGCATCAGAACCGGATGTTTTTCAGTTTTCCAATAGAGTTTCTAATTTTCGAGCAAATAATGCAAACAAAAGGGTTTTCCTGATTGCCCTCGTCATCCCCATCGATTAACATCAAATTATTTTCTGAAATTAAAAAAAAATACGAAAAAACCGGTTTCCGAGAAACCTAAAGGGCTAACTTTTGTAATTGTATTGGTTGATCGGAATTGGCAGTTTTCGTGAACGGTAAGGCATAAACGAAACCAATTTCACTATTTTCACTTTCGATTCTATTGTTTTTCCGAACTTATACAGATTTAATATTTTAGTCTGTTCTGGCAAAAAAAATGATTTTTTAAATTTTTTCCGGTACAGTTTCTAAATATCACAGAAATCCTAAGTCCCCAGAGATCTGCACCAAAATGTCTTTCGGAAATTAAAGAGAAATAGGAAAACGCCCGTTTCCGAGTAACCTAACTAACTTTAATATAATTATATAGGAACGCGAGAAAAGGTCGTTCTCGAGTTCAGTACGAGATAATTAAATGAAACCAACACGAGGCTTTATCCCTTGCACTGTTTATTGTTTGTTCCGAACTTTGAATGTCTGTGGTTTTAAAATTTTCTCGTTTTTCGTAAAAATAACCGGATTTTTTCGGTTATTTTTCCCACAAACAAGAAAAAATCTTTTTTCAGGTACAGTTTCTAAAATTCACGCAAATCCTGCGAACATTTTTCCTTATTTTTCTTCGCACGCGCCATCGAATCGCATTAAAACTGAAGTAAAACAGGAACATGCCTATTTATTTCAAAACAACTGAAAGAATTTATGAACTGCTCTTTTCAGACCTCCAAAACAACTAAGTTTTGGAGGTCTAAAAAAGATCAGTTTTCGTGATCAGTACGAGATAATTAAATTAAACTAACGTTAACTATTGTCGCTGGCGAAGCTAATGTTTGCTCCCAACTCTAGCACTTAATCAGTTTTAAAAGATTTCTGTTCGGGAAAAAAAATCCAGTTTTTCCCGTCAGATTTCTAAATTTCACAGAAATATCGAGAAGAAAAGTTTTTCTTAGGTTTCTAATCATGCACCACATCTAAATAAATTCGCTTTTCATATGATTTAATTACAGCGTTAATGGTATTTGACCTCAGTTCAACTATTGGATCGGACTGGCATCCTTCTCAGATTGACTCGAGCTCAGAATGGACCGGAGCGCACGGGTATGACGTTCCGATTAGTCAGACGCATCGGTAATGTAATAGGAAATTGCACATTTCCGAGCAACCTAAAGCAATGTTACTGATGCCTCAAACACGGAACTCCAGTTGGCCAAATAAAAGGCATCAGGAAAAAAAAAAAAAAAAGTTTATGTGACCGCAATAACCTGACTCATTTTGAAAACAGGTACACAAACTAACCAAAGCGCAAGTAACCAGATCGGAGCTAACTCCAGATAACCATAACTTAAATTAAATCAACAGATCTAAGCTATTATAAGCTCTCCGTGACATTCCCAAAGGGCTAATGGAGCTTTAGGTTCTCTCAGCTCTTCAGTAACTAATCCAGTGGATTATTCTAATTGATATTTATAATATATTTTTTCATATAATACAGACCCAGACACCAAATCCTCGAAATTCCAGAGCCATCATATCTAACCATTTTCGCAGACAACCACATGGTGTTCTACTCATCAGGATTGTGTAGAGCAATATCTCGATAAGTCACTGATCGATACAATCGAGTATGTACTTGATTGTATCTTTGCAACAGTACAATCATAATCTATAAAAATATTTCTAATCCTAATAGAACGAAGTGAACTAATCCAGGGAAGGAAATGGAAAATTTTACGAAACGGAACGCTAGTTAATAAAATATTTTATTTTTCATAAAAGATATTATTAAATTATAAATAACATTACCGATGCGTCTGACTAATCGGAACGTCATACCCGTGCGCTCCGGTCCATTCTGAGCTCGAGTCAATCTGAGAAGGATGCCAGTCCGATCCAATAGTTGAACTGAGGTCAAATACCATTAACGCTGTAATTAAATCATATGAAAAGCGAATTTATTTAGATTACAGAAATCGTTCATTAATCTCAATAAGAGACAATACATTAATTATATTACCAAACATTGTATTTATTTTAAATACAAAACCAAGATAAATTCGTGGTAACTAACTTCACAGTATGAGATTGATACTTTGTGTAGGCAAACTGAGTTTTGTTTCGCTATGTTCACAATTCAGGCTTTTGCAAATTCGCGTACAGTTGTTTTACTCTCATATGCATTTAGCTTATGCCCTAAATTTACCTGAGGTACTCAAATGAAATGAAGAAAGTTATCAGTTTATTAAATAATTTATATTAATTTAGTTAATTTCTATTATTATTATTATTAATAGCGCAGAGTGAGAGCCTTATTACTAGTTACAAACATTCGTTAATTCTGAATTTTTTTCATTTTTTTTCATCAAGCAACAAATATGTTAGTTTTATCTTATTTATTTATTTTTTTCGTTCTCAAAAAATAAATAAAAGATAATTCTTATATTCAGTACATCCACGGCTGTATTCCTATACCAAAGTCTGATTGAAACACGCTTAAAGCTTGAATTGGATGAACGTCAGCTGTTGGAAAGAGTATTGGCTAAAATCATCATTAAATAACTCGTAGCAAATACATAATGAAATATATTTACAGTGCTCATTAAACAATTATACGCTTTTCGGTGCTTATTACATTTAGCAAATTGGAAGCGCGATAATCGAGTAGCTGTGTAGTTGATCGTGATTACTAGAAATTTATTATGTTTCGCCGTGACCTCCATCATGTCTAACATACTCCTATACAAGCTCATTAAACCTGTAGGACACATTCACGAAGTGCTGGCTGGTGATGCTTTTCATCGATTGGCCTTTGTGGTTCAGACAAGATCTGATAGGATGCCGTAGTTTGTTCAATACTTGAATGTGATTTATCAGCTCATCGTAAACTATTAATTTTTTTCCCTGTTTTGCATGATATTATCGCTAAATCTCCGCTTGATGCGTGCATGATGTCCTTTGAACGGCGTGTTATAATACAATTGATAACATTTTAAAACTTTCCACTGAACAGTTCAATAAAATTTCCTTTAATAAAAAAAGCAAATTTCATGCGCGAAGCGAGAACATTTCTTTTTTGCACATTCACCATACTGTCCAACCAACATATGGTAATAGGCATAATATTCAGTGCTTAGCTACAATATATGGATAGCCTAATCGATATGTATGGGAAAAAAAAAAAGAAATAATAATTTCCGGATTTTTCATTGGTGTCATTTTAATGAAATTGGCAAAGCTCGACAAATCGTCCTAAGAGAGCAAAATGTAAAATTTCATGAAAATCCATCCACTGGATAGACGATTCGATGCGGATGGATGCACAAAGAAATAATAATTCTTTGTCTATCCGTTGGATTTATATTGGTTCAATTTTAATGAAATTTATTTTGGATGGCTCGAAAAATCTTTCTAAAAGTCTCAAATATAAAATTTCAAGAAACTCCTCTGGTGCGAGTCCAGTTATTACATGCGGACGGACAGACATGGTTTAGAAGACAATAGACGCATTAAAGCATATATGTAATGTCCCTAAAAGAGATTGATCATGGAAAGTTTACTCTTCCCATATTCTTTACAACATCGTTTGCAGATTATTTAACTCTGAAGTCTATAGCAGTCAGATTTCCAATAAGATGAATTCTTTTCATCTTATTGGAAACAGCAGCCTGCTTTCCACCAAGTAATTAGCAACTGAATATCAAATATGCTGTACTGCAACTGTCTTATTTTGTTAATAGATTAATATAATTCATGTTCGTTTTATGTATATATGAATATTGCTACGTCTATTGACCATTTACTATTTTATTTCCTTTGCACTAAATTATCTGCCCTAGACACGTGCTGTGAAGGGCTCGCTGTATTATGCAGTAAATGAATATTTATTATTCAACGTGTAACCTGCATTCTAGTGTGTTATTTCCTATTTAAAATTAATGCCAATCATATCTTAATTTATCCGATTAATATTGTTAATATGTCTTTTGAGGAAAGCAATGCCACCCGTCTCAACTTCTTAAAGTTCGATTTCGGTCCAGTAAATCAGAATGCATACACATTCAGGGGTTGACTGCTTTTATCGCATTTGGTAATGGGGCAACACAGCCTCGAGTGCTTCTCTGTCTCGGTTTCAAATACCGTTTGGTTTTAGCCACCCAACATTTCTTTGTATATGCCCGCTTCTTTGTTCTTATATGCATGGCAAAGGACAGAGTCTACAACAACCTGAATTTCCAACGTATAGGTATACTTAAATTGTTTAATAATTTGATTTAGAAGGACCATTTAGTCATCGTGGTCAAGCAGTGTACGCTATAAAAAGGTGGTTCTGGGTTTAATCCCGTAAGTTGCCACGAAAATTGCATTGCACATTGTGAACGGTACCAATAAATCCATGCTTCCCTTAATTCAGTGCAGTAGACATACTGAACTGAGTTAATAGGATACTACCGTGAATTATATAATTATTAAGTGTAATAATGGTTAGGGTAACCTGCTCGTGTGTTCTTCCAATTTCATTTTTGAGTTTGTTCGTTTGATCTCTCTTTTTTACACACACACACACACACACACACACACACACACACACACACACACACACACACACACACACACACACACACACACACACACACACACACACACACACACACAATAATCGACAGAAACAGCAGAACAGATACTTCTCATTGATATTTAGATTCTAAAACTATCTGGAAACTCTGAGGAGTGTTAAGGTAAAGCAATATGATAATCTAAGACAAGCATTTTATAGAAAATGCTACTGAGATTTAAAAGAGAGCAAGGCTTCAGGAGAAAATGGTATATATTCAGTTGAAATTTAAAAGATTCCAAATGAGTTTATCAAACCGTTATGAATGTTAATCACAGCGTCCGAGAAGATTTCCTTGAACTAGAGAAGTGTTAATGTCTCCGCAATCTACAAAGGTGATGCCTTTGTAACCAGGCCATTGACTTCTGTGGTAGGAAGATCATAGAGTCTATGGTTAAGGATGCCATTCAGGGCCGTCTCGACAATCGCAGAGCAAATCAGTACGATGAAGCCATTAGTAGTTTTGAATGCAAGTAAGAATTTTGACATTATATATCCAGACTTTAGTAAAGATTTTGATGAGGCACTCCATGGAAAGTTCCAAAAATAAAACTGGAAGCTGGAGTTACTTGTGAGATCCTACGATAGAATGCAGGACGGCTAAAAGAGAGGAGACAGAGGATTGTCATACATGATTAGTTTTCAGGGTGGAACTGAGTAATAAGTAGAATCCCTCAAGGATCAGTGTTGGGTCCCTTCCTAATTTTAATTTTCATAAATGATCGACGAGAGTGTCCAAGGTAATCTGTCAAAGTTTTCTGATTATTTGAATGTGGTTAACAATCCGAGCCAGGCCATGTCGCTTCAAAAAGATCTGGATCGGTTGTATATATGGTCAGAAAAGTGGCAGCTAAAGTTTAATTTTCTAAATATAAGGTTATGCATTTGGGGAGCAGAAATGCTGGAGTGTAATCTAGCGGGAGAGGAGTAAAAGTGGTTCAACACAAAAAAAAAAGATTTAGATGTTATGATTCAATCTTACATGAAATTTTTCGTGCAATGTAACCAAGCAGCTAGGAAGCCCTGCCTATAATTTATAGGGCCACTGTCAGTAGGAAGAAATTTGTCATTATCCCTCTTTACAAGGCCGCAGCTGAATATTGAATTCAGGTCTACCGACTCGAAAATCATATGAGAGCATTTAGTTCTTTTAAGCATTTAACCGATGGTTAAATGCCTAGATGTTGTTGTTTGGTTTTTAGGAGCATTAGCAACTAAGGCCATATTGCTCCGGAATATGCGGTGGTCATTCCCTGACCTTTCCGCATCCTCTGTATTTGGTGGTGACGGGCTCGAACCCCAGTCTAATCAAGAAGCGTGTGCTACGCACTGCTGCTCCTTCCCACCTGGCTACGGAGGCGCCTAAATGCCTAGAAGAACACTGTAGAGCCATGGATCAAACTGATACACTTCTGCCTAAAAGTTTGGAATCACGTTTAATTTTTAGTAATTTTCAAAGCTTTGATTAAAATAGAACCAATTTGTTTATCAATTTTTATTAAAATGTTTCCTATTATGTAGAAAAATTAAACAACTGAAATAATATTTAAGAAATTTCTAGAATATTTGAGAATATTCCAAAAAGGTGTAGAGGGTTCCTTAATGTGGTAGAACATTGTACAAGATACTCGAATGTGCTAGAATGTTGTTAGGTGATTCTACAGTGGTTTGCAATAATATAAATTGAGGTGTTAAGAGCTGTAACTTATAAAATGGAACACCTGTCATTCAGAAAGAGTGTTTGGTGTAAGTTTTTTTGTGTTTCATGATAAACATGGCAAGAAATAAGAATATTGAGTGTCGGAAAAAACCGTGCTATTATAACTGTGTATAAAGAAAGTTATTCCATGAGAAGTATTAGCAAAAAACTAGGTATTTCGTTTAAAGAAGTACAAACTATCACTGGACGATTCAAGGACAAACCACGATCAGGACGAACGCGCTTAACAACAGAAGCACAAAGTAAGACCATAACACTGATTTCTGAACGCAATCGACGACTTAATGCACCTGAAATCTGAGCTCAGTTCAATAGGAACAGAGAAACTCCCTTGTCCACTCTAAAACTTCATCTTAAACATGCAGGACTTCATGGCGGTCAAAAAACCGGAAAATCAAAAAAAAAAAAAAAAAAACGGTTGGCTTTTTTAAAAGAAAAAAAAAAAAAAAAAAGAGCCATCAACTTAAAAAAAAAAAAGAGCCATCAACATTGGACTTTTTTAGGAGCATTAGCAACTAAAGCCATATTGCTCCGGGAATAATATGCGGTGGTCATTCCCTTGACCTTCCCGCATTTGGTGGTGACGGGCTCGAACCCCGGCCTAATCAACAAACGTGTGCTACGCACTGCTGCTCCTTCCCACCTGGCTACGGAGGCGCCTACATTGGACTACTGAAAACGTACTGTGGTCAGATGAATCCAGACTTGAAAATTTTCGATCCAAGCGTGGAGTTTATGTGAGACGATCAGCTGAAGAAACAATGGTGCCGCATTGTTTATTGCCTACAGTCAAGCACCATGGTGATTCCATCATGATTCTGTGACATCGTCGGAACTGAAGGAATTTTAATAAAAGAAGGCTAAAAGATTCTTGGATATAATGCAATATCCTTTGGACTTCGACTTCGTGAAAAAAAGGATATTACAAGACAATGACCCGTAACATAGCTCTAAGCTGTGCAGGGACCTTCTCGCAACTAAGCAACAGGAAGGTGGGTATCGCAAATTATGGTGTGGCCACCTTAATCCCCTGACTTAAACCGAATAGACCTTTTTTGGGGATCGTCAAGTTTGCTCACCTTCATAAAATTTATGGGAATCTTTGCAAATCGCTTGGAATAATGTTAGCCAAGACACTATTATAAAATTAATCTCTAGAATACCACATCTGTGTAAAGAAGTATTAAAATCTCGTGGATATTTTGATGGAAAATCATTATAGTTATTAATATTATCCTTTAAATATTTTTGCTATAAAATTTTCAATGTTTAATAAAAAAAATTAAAATACTTCGTAGTGCGTTGTATTTTTTTATATTAAACATTATACTGCCATTGCTAATTTAAAAAAAAAAAAAAAAACAACCTGAAAACTGTTCCAAACTTTTAGGCGGGTGTATATATATGCAATACTGTGTGGCAATACAATGTGACCGCACCTAAAAATAGATACAGAAAATCTGGAAAGGGTTCAGATAACGGCGACCGGATGATTCGTGACGAGTGCAAAGCGAACGTAGTAGGAACAGCTTAGGAGGCGTGGACCACAGAATTTACCAACTAGACATCTGAGGGGAGATCTGAATGAGGTGTATAAAACACAGAAGGGACTGCGCACAGTGAATGAGAAAGCTTTGCTCTCCCTCGTGAGGGAGACACGAACCAGTGGTTACAAATACAAAATCTCAGGGCAAAACAGACGATTGGGTCAACTTAAGCCTATGGGTTTTCGAACACCGGAATAAGTCCCTCCCTCTCCGCATAGTGGGGGTAGTGGGTCTAAGGTTAAAGTAGAATTAGATGATTGGATAATTCCCACAAGGAATTATCCTTGCGGGAATGAGAATAGTATGCATATTTGAATATTTAGATGAATTTATTTGAATTTTTATTATATTATTTATTTATTTTTGGTGATGCAGAAAAAGTTCGCTTCCTTGCATCATTCTGTGGCCTTATTAATACTAAATGCTAATACTACAGTATAAGACACGATGCAAGCGATGCAGTTTGCAGTGGATACATAAGTCTACGAAAATACCAAAAAAATTCCCGACTTTCAAAGACACTGTGAAGTTTATGCTCACGGTGTTGTTCAATTCACAGAGACTGATGTCGAGTCTTTTCATCAGTAAGTGAAAACAGTCAACTCATAAGACTACGCACGAATCGTCAAAGTTGATTTGCGACGGACCATCAAAAACAACAGACTCACATGTTTGATTGACGGTGTCATTTTGCTACATGACAATGCGCAACCACACACAAGGTGTAACACATCATGTAAATTATCCAGAAGGCAGACTGGGACGTGAGAAAGCATCCTCTGTATGTGTCTGAACTTATCTGCTTTGCAGTTTTCTTGTTTTTGGAAGACTGAAAAATGATCTGGCAAAAAACGTTTATTCTACAAAGACGATAAAAGGAAGAAAGTCCTCAAATAATGGCGTCAACAGAACCCAAAGGACTTTTATGAGCAGTATATATACAATCTGAGGTGAGGATCATATAAGTGCCTACATTTTTGTGGAAACTTTATTGAAATATGAAGTTATAAGTATATGAATACCAAACCAATTATTGTTTTAAAAAAATAATTCTTGTTCTCATTTGCGACGGATAGATTAGAAGATGTAGGAAAGTATGTAAAGTGTTCATTGTCTAACGGCCCCTGGTGTTTCCCATTTAGGTAGGAAAGTATATAATGAAATATTAAGCTAATAAAACAATAACAGAAACGAGTTAAGAAAATGAATAAATAGGAACGTCAGAAGGCGTTCAGAAATTCCGCAATCACGTTTCATTTTATTGCAAAGCGCCCCCAAAATGTAATCTGATGGGCGTTTGATTCTGTGCTCAAAACTACCAAGGGAATCATGTAGTTGATTTTTTTTTTATCACTCCCACTGATAACACCTTCGATCTTTGTTTTAAAAGTGATGCTGATTACAATTTGAAGGACACGGTGAATGTGGCAGAAAGATTTAAAACGATACCACAGATCGAGTATTTTGGGATGAAATGCAGTTCAGTTCTAAATAAAATAAATAAAGGACAGTTGAGAATGAAAAGGATCTGGGGTAACTGTGCAGTCAGATATGAAGTTTTCTGCAGACAGGCTGCAAGAGTAGCTCATGGTGTCTTGACAATGATATACAGGAATTTTTCCAGCAGGGATAAAGAAGTGATTGTCCTCTTGTATAAGGCAATGGTCAAGCTACACCTTGAGTACTGCATAATGGTCTGGAGGCCTCATTTCAGGAAGGATGTAGAGCTGCTGGAACGAGTACAGAGAAGGGCAACTAGAGTGGTGAGGGGACAAAGAGTTGATGTTACCAAGAAAGGCTTAAGTTCTGTAAATTGTAGAATCTGGAGACTAGACACCTGCTAGGTGATCTGACTGAGGTGTATAAGGCCTTGAATGATTTGAGCAAGCTCAGTGCTGATGACATTCTTCCTCTTGCTCAGATTACTCACCTGAGGGGATATAAATTCAAATTGAGAAAAGTCAATTGTAGAATAGATGTGCGAAAATTTGCCTCTAGCAGGAGCAGGTGGTTGATATTTGGGACAAACTTTCATTTTTCGTGGTGGAGGTCGACAACTTAAATAAGTTCAAGGCAGAACTAGACAAGCGTTTGGAGTGAATGGTTGAGTAAAATGAGTTTTTTTTTTAATTTGGCTGATGCTATATAAGCTTGCTTTCTTGCATCATATGCCTCTACTACTAATGCTAATCCCAACTGGACCACTTGCTTAAACATATTAAATTTGACTGCTGTAATGATCACACCTTCTATTTTTACCATAATTCAAAATAAATTTTAAAATTTGTCAATGAAAACTCTCTTTCGTTCGCTGCAACAGTGATTAAGTTCAGAATTTTATTAACTCTCATTATAATGGCTCCTTACTGTTCTCAAAGAAAGTTATCATAAATGAATTATTTCTCATTATCAAGGGACTATTCCGATATAGAGGTCGTCTCAAAAATATTGGTTCAAACGTTTAGGGGAGGTGGGTAACATCTAAAGGAATGTGAATCGCATAGGAACCCATAACCGGAAACGTCACGGGAAAGTATTAGCAGAGGCGCAAGAAGCAGAAATGACACAAGACAGTAATTAGTGGCAAACATTTATTTGATATAATATTAACAATGGAGTACGAGATGGATGCATTTCATGATGTTACAACAGATGCTCGAAGGTTCCACCATGAGACGCGATGCATGCGTGACACCGACGCAGCATGGATTGGCGGACATGGTCGAACACACCTGGAGTTTTTTGACAGTAGCAGCAGCGCAGCCGAGTCTCGCCACGAGATCCATTTCCGTCTCCACAGGCGATTCATAGACGATAGATTTGAGAGCCCCCCCCCCCCCAAGAAAGAAATCAAGGTTCGATAAATCAGTGAGCGTGGGGGCCAGGCAACGGGTCCACCACGGCCAATCCATCGACGCCCAAAACGCCTGTTCAAATGGTCAGAATACACCTTCCATAATGGGCAGGCGCCCCGTCATGTTGAAACCAAATGTTGCGTCTCACATTTGCTGGAACATCGTCAATTAACCCTGGTAGAACTTGTTCAAGAAAGATTCGATATTTAGCGGAGTTCATGCGGGATGGTAACAGGTATGGGCCGACTAAGCAGTCACCGACCATACCTGCTCACACATTTATTGCGAAGCGATGTTGTGCCACATGGGGATGCACACCATGTGGGCCCTCTGCTAATCCATACACTAGGTGCATGTCTGCCAGCTCACAGTTCGTATATCGATGCATGCTCTTCGTGCGGCGACTACTGCTTGAATGAGTAAACCAGAAATTTTCCCTTTCGCGAACTGATTAACAGCGCCGTGTACCGACTTACGGTGACGTTTCCGGTTCCTATGCGATTCACATTCCTTTAGATGTTACCTACCTCCCCTAAACGTTTGTACCAATATTTTTGAGACACCCTGTATATTCATCGGTATAATAAGCACACTAATCGGTTTTAATAGTTTACTAAGCTAGCGTCATATGATAAACTGTTTCCTCGTTAACACAGTCTTTGCTCTTTCTCAAATTCTGTTATATAATATGAAAGTATCAACAGTTTGATTAAAAAAAAAAAAACTCAACACCAGTTTCAAAGAAATAAGTTTCGATTAAATTTAAAACTACTTTCAGCGATGCCTGCAATACGAATTTGTTTCAGTTTGCGTTGCGTAGCCTGTGCATTGTGCAGTCCTCTAGCTGAGAAAACTGTATCATCGAAACACATAGCATTATCGCCAATAATGCCAAGATATTGAAATAATGATGGCGGAAGGATTTGTTCTAACTAGACCCAAGGCTGGATGAGACGGTGATAACAAGGTTTGCTATGGAAAAATGACAGCTTTATCCTATTGATCCCGGCCACAGTGGCAGAGGTAGTTAGACTGCTGACAGCACCACCTGTGTGGGATGCGTCTCTTAGAAACACATGAGGCCAAAGTGAGTGAAGAAAGAAATAAAAATCTCCTTCCAGCACCATAACTGCATTCCTTATTCCCTGCTGCAGATTGTATCTTTCGGTCTTATGAGAAACGGATACTTAAGTATATCCATGCGGTTATTTTTTTTATCTTTGAACACACACCGCTAAAACAATTTATACCGAATAACACAAATAAAGATTATCTTTGTTTTCAAAACTGGAAGAATTAGTCTGTGAAAAGCCTTTGTGGGGATAATGCAAAAAATCTGCACTAAAACAAGGAGTTCCACTTTCAATTAACTGATTTCTTGTTCTGTATAAAACTAAACTATTGTGGGTTTTAGAACAAATTTGTTTTCTATAAGTTTTTAAGTTTTTGAAACTGTAAGTATGATTATACAATCCACAACCTATTTAGAAATTCAATAAGGAAGGAGATAAAATTGTCTCCTTATCGAATTCAAATAGTTCTTAGACAGGCATCAAATATATAATTTTACTATCTATCTGATGCCTCGGTCACTGAAATCGGATTTACAGAAGTACTTGTCAGGAATAATTTTTGCTGTCGAAATGTTCCGCATTTTATTAGTTCAAGTTCCAATTTTAGATTCCTTCGGCTTTCACAGAAGGCTTTAATTAATTAATAGTAGCAAATGTCCAGAACAGTCTTCAGACTATAAAAGGCTTAGACAACATTATTTCTGTTATCTGTTATTTTCTACGGTTCTGGCTTTTTCATGCTCAATAGTAACTCAGTGAATCTCATGAAGTGTCCATTTCAGCACGGTCTGTCTCTCCTATGTTCCCATCTCCTGAAAAAATATCTCCATGGACAGAAAAAAAAATACTGTAATATTTGCCAAAATGGATCGCATTTTGTTTTTCTTCTTGCTAGTTACATTCTACAAACCCGAAAATCATGTGAGGGTTAGCAATAAACTATCGGTTAAATGCTTAGAAAAACTACGCTGTAGAGTCATAGATCAAACTATATATATGCAATACAATCTGGCAATCAATCTGTTTATCGCGTGGCTAGGTCTCTGACAAATGACTAACGGAAGGGGTTGATTATTACTTTCCATTTGAGGTTTGTGTCACTAAAGTCGGATTTATCCAAAGTCTAGAAGGAGACTAATGGAAGTGGTGACATCAGTACTTTCTGAGATGTTTCCTTTTCCTTCCCCTTCCGAGTTAAGAAAACTTTGAAAAATGGTATTAAACTTCGATTTCCAATACTAACATAACAATCGTTTTACAGCTGCAATCACGTTCGATAAAATCGATGCATTCTAGACAGAACTGGATCAAAAAAAGAGAAGCGCAACAGTGGTTAAGCTGCTGAACACTCTGTTGCCATAGGCACAGGACAAGTGCAAGGAATGTGCAAGATTCAAATGAAAAATAACATGACTCTTAGAGAATATGTTAACGCAATTTATTTAAGAACTGGGGACAGGTGAAGTCTGACTCAGCAAATGGATGTACCCATGTGTGTATTAAAAAAAAATAAAATTATTACACTGTGAACCACTTATTGTAACCACCATTCACAAGAGTGGCACAATAGTGGTTACAATCGGTGTCCTTGTAGATCGTGTAGAAAAGGCCTGAGTTCTAATTTCATCAAAATAAATTTTATGGGCTATTTTTCATATCTCGGCTGGTTAGTCCATCTTAGGCGACGCATTCACAATCCCTTTCCAGAAAATCCAGTTTTTCATCTAGAAAGACAAGTGAGCCAGCTACAGAATACTCGCAAGTTTCGCAGCATACTGAAGTCTTAGTTACTTTCGTGCTAAATCAATAAAATATGACACTGACTTAATTTGTACAAAGATCACTCCATTAATATTTTTTCACTATCAATCACCGATTGTATGATTTGTATGTACAGAGTGAGCCGTAACTGATTTAACACTTTTGTTTCAAGAGAAAGCATGAAACCTAATTCACACGTCATTGATTAAACAACACAAACATGATCAAAACTGCGATCCAACAAATATTTTCCAAACTGGCGACATTATGAGCATTTATGAAATACAAATGTTTGTGCAGAAGCATTTGTTTATGCACAAACGAATATACTTTGGTGTTAGCACAAGATTAACTTTAGAGAATTCCTCAGTTTCGGATCTTTAAAGATTTATGTCTAAAGGTCTAATCTTACTCCCCTCCCCAATAAGTCCACAGAAGATAATCTGAAGGGATTAAATTAGAAGACCTTCGAGACAACTCGAAGAATGCGTATTTGTTGCAGAATTTCTTATTAAGAAATTGACTTACAATAAGAAACTAATGTGCCAGGACATCATCATCATCCTAAATAAAATACAGTGCACTCCCTTGTCGGCGGGTAATGCATAATCTTGTAATGTTTACAGCGTCCTCAAAAAGAATTTCGCTTTAATCCTTTCGAACAAATCTCCTAAAAAAATCTCCAGGAACATATAACTGACCTGCAGTTTGTACATGTGGATTATCACCTATTCAATAAATAATTTTTGCTATATAAACCGTTCAGTTTGAAAATTTGCACGTCACAGTAAATTATTATGCTGAGAAATTATTTATTCTCCCTAATCTCTTGGATAAAAATCTAAGAAAATTCAAAATTCTCTTGAATTGGAATCGGCATCGAATAAAATAAAACGATCACTAGCTGATAAAAACTAGTAAGCGTTGAAAGAGCAGCGCCGGCAGAGTTTCCGATTTTTAAATGCATAGTTGATTCTCCTTCTCAAGCGATGCTACACAGTCTAAAAAGATACCAGAACTTAAACAAACCTTGAATATTGGTAGATATTTGTAATATAAGCTCAAACTTTGAGTTGAATATTCGGCCTAGGTTTTCAGTAAGAAAAGAAGGATCTCCATGATCGAAATCGAATCCAGTAAAGCGTAAGAATTTTATTTGATTACAACTAACCTACTGCGTTGAAATATCCACCTGTTATTCTACAGTATAAGATCATCATCGTTTTATATCGGGATAAGCGTTAAATCCACGGCCTTTCAAAATTCTTATAACAGAAGTTCATGACGATTTCAGTTCAGCTGATAACTGTCGTGCTTCTGTAAATTACATCAACTCCAACATTTGTTGAAACGCAACAAAATCACTGCACTGATCTTTTATTTCCGGCGGAATGCTACAATATTCCCAGTACTCATAAATCTCTTATTTCTTTTCTAGATTTTTGATTTCAGTTTGATTTAAATAACAGAATCAAAATATTTTGGCCAATCTCTATGGATCTCTATTAGTAGTCATACTACTAACTTGAAGGAAATCTTCACTATTAAAATTCTTTCTTCTTCTTTATCTAATCGGCGCATCTTCGAATTTTTTTTTAAAGTATTTCTTTAGCAACAAAAACTGAATAAATTATTTCCCCCTGAGTGGGGGTTCCACCTCGTGACGGGTATTGCTACCAAGTACACAGAGTGGTTGTTATGTCTGGTGTTATTGTTGGTCAATGAACTCTCTGACTATCCTACAGGTGTTCAGGACTGCGACTTTCTGGAGTTTCTTGCGAGTGTTATTATATTATTACATTTTACCAAGTTATATTCAACTTGGTAAAATTCTTTATATACAATGATCTAGCTTACAGTAGTAACGAGAAAAGGTTGGAGAAGATTGTTAATGGATATAAAGTTTGATTTTCGAAATTAAGTAATCCTAATTCGGAACTTCAAATTTAATGGGACCCTTTGAAAATGGTTCTCGTTCAGAAGTTTAGTACGGTTAAAAAAAAAAAAAAAAGGTGCAGAAGGTACAGTACCGTAAGACAAGTGTGACATGTCGGGTCCTCGTTCATTAGGAAATTAGTACCAGATAATAAAAAAAAAAAAAAAAAAAAAACGTATGCGCTACACAGTTTGAAAATTCCTCATTTTCTGCAGGCTATCACCTATATTTGAACCAATTCATTCGTAACACGGGTTATGAAAACTTGTTTTATTAAAGAACTGTACAGAAACAGAAGAAATGTTTTCCAGCAACCAAATTGTCTTTAAAAAGAGAGTGAAATGTTTCCGAGCTGCTATGTTTATTTTTAAAAACAGAACTGTTGACTAACCCATAATGTAAAAGATGTAGTAGATTATTTATTTCACTATACAGACCAATATATGAATTTTTCTTACAAATTTGGCAGCTTTTTTTTTATTTAACGAAAGATCTTTAAATGTTCCAGTAATGGGAAAAATCTCAGGAGTTCTAAACCAAAAAATATATTTCTACATGCCAAAATGAAGAAAATGAGAGTGATTCTACAATTTACAACCGAAACATATTATATTAAAGAAATCTGGCATTCCAATACAAAACTAACAGCCTAAATTATTCTCCAAATTACTATAAAGAAACTGCTCAGTGAAAAGTCAGATATTTCTACGTGAAAAGTCAGAACAGCAGTTTGCTTCTGGATTTCAGAGCATGTTTCTAAAGATGAAAAATATATGCCTTAAACGTGCAGTGGAAATAAAATTGTAGAAGAGGGAAGACTAAGTTAAATGAACCCAAACATATGTAGCAAATTCTATAGTCCACTTAAAATGTAAATGTCATTAAGTTAAGTTCGCGTTAATATCAACTCATTTTATCTGCACATTAGTATATAACGATAAAATCGAGAAAATACATTTCCGCGTGTGCGCGTGTTAAATACAGAAATTTGTCTTTCGTTGCACGTTAGCTGGGAAATAAGACAATCAGGGAAAGTAAAAAGTTTTCAGCGAAATAAACTGAACAGAAATAAATTTGAACGAAATCAAATAAATATTTGGAGAGTACGCCAATAAAAGGGATGAACATAAAATAAGGAAAAAAACAGATAATTGTGTATATGTACAGGGTTGTCCCATAACTCTGGAATAATAGGGAAAAATACCTAATTTGTATATTTTATTTTCATCTTTGCAGCTCGAAGATGTCTTTGAGTAAGTAAGAAAGCGTCCAGACAATTTTTCTCGTAGGAAATGGGTGTCAGAGAGAATTCGCCGCAGAATTTAACAGACTGAATCCAGACAGCGAGCCAATAACACAGAATTATTGTTTAATTAAACAATATTTATTTATTATGTATCAACAAACTTATTGTATTAGCAAAGTTATTGCAAAGTTTAAGGAACACAGGATCCATATACCGTGCAGTGGACTTTCGAGGAGGGCCACCAACGATGGCACAGCTACTGCCATCCCGCTCATTTATGCAAAAGTACCAAAAAGTCTCTTCAAAGAAAAGAGTGTTAAAAAACAGAATTCACGGCATCTATATTTTTTAAATCTTTACCTATGATTCCACTCTGTATATATATATAAAAAGATATGTATGAAACGAGGAAATAAATATGTAATGGACGGAAAGTGAATGAATACAATCCGTCTGAATGATGGGACAGGAAAGCATTAGATATACACTCTTGGAGGGAAAAAAAAATCGAAATTTGTATTAAGACAGAAGAAATAAAACAGACATGAGAATAAATGCAAATAGATGCACAGAACTCCGCGAAGTTGGGTAATGACGTGTTGCCTCGTTTTATAGAAACTGCACAGGCTGTTCGACTGCAATAACCCGAAGCCAGAAGGAGGACAACATGTGATCTATTAGGTGCACATTTAGCAGGATCTACGATTCAAGAAAAGAAAGATATAATTCGTTTCTCACAAGCATCCATCTCAAAGGTTTCTAATGATTACAAAGCAAGCAGTTCTTCCACATCGACAGACAAGACATAAATGTGGCAGAAAAACAATAGTTCAAGAGCGAAGCCATCGTACTGTAAGGAGGACTGTACGGAAAAATAGGACATCCAGAGTGCAGCAAATGACATCTAAATTCAAGAACTACCTTGTTTCAACACGTACCAAGCGCAGGGAATTGAAAAATTGAGTATTGGCAGTCGCATGCCCATTCGGAAGCCACTTGTTTCGGAGAAAAACAGAAAAATCCGTTTTCAGTAGTGCAGAGAAAGTCTTGATTGGACAGTGGAACAACGGAAGAAAGTCGTGTGGTCAGACCAATCACGATACACTTTGTTTTGTTCTGATGGTAGGCAAAGAGTGTGGTGAGAACCTCACGAAACGAAGGATTCTGTTTGCCTTGTTAAGACAACCCAAGCATCTGGAGGTGGTATCATGCTATCCAGAATGTTTTGTTGGCATGGACTGGGTACGCTGATATCGGTGAAAGGTCGAATGCCATCCAGGGAGCCTGAATTTTGTATCGAGTGTACTGCACCCTGTAATGCTACACTCACTTTTATTCCGAATGTGATGGCCCTTTATGGATGACAATGCAACAGCGCATCGTGCCAGTATTATTAGGAGAACATAACACGGCTATCCAGCATGTTTGCGATTCGGAAACGAAATTCACTTTCTTCAACTTTGTCGTAGCTACGCGATTTTTGCCAAAAGGATGGTTACAATTAGATCAAAACACACAAAAACTTATAAAATGTATGCCACGCCTCATACTTGCTGTTATTCGAAACAAAGGTGATCAATCGATACTGAATAAAGATTTGTACTTTTTTGCCAGTGTGTATGTATATGCTGACCGTTTGTCCATATCTGAATGATATTTAAATTCTGCTCAATGAACTAAACGGTCCATTCGTAGGGACCGAAGGTTCACGCTTCACTATTTTTCATTTGAAATTACTGACTCCAAACAGGGAACTGATAAATAGTATAAACAGCAGCTGATTGTCAAACAGGCTATCATTAAAACATATATATATTTGTTAAATAAATAAATGAACGCAGTACAGAGAAGTAATGCTAATACTTTTTGCTGACATGAACTTCTGTCCATCACGGAAAGAATGGCATGTTTCTCCTGAAGCGTACAGTTGATAACAATATTCTGAAATTTTTATTCACGACTGTCTCTAGACACGAATCTTATATCAAAATCTTCTAGTCGCTCATATAAAATGCGTAGTCGTTTCAAGGTCAACACTGTGTATTTTTGGTGTACTGCAAGTTAGAAGTCGTCGTATAAGGAACTCTTATCTTACAAGTTTCTTATCTTACAAGCTGGCTACTAATTAAACGAAAGAAAGAATGAATATTAAATTTGTAAGAAATTCATCAGGCGAGGCTATATTTTTAAACTACTCTGACTGGTATTTAAAAAATTTTAAATTAAAAAAGAATGACATTTAAAAACTTCTGATTTTTTACCCCTCGAACGTGTGATAATCACTACATTTTTATGCTGATACATAAATAAATTTCCATATATAATGGTTACCGTGATCAGAGGAGGCTGCAATTTTATTTGTTACGAAATTTGACTGTAACTTTTATTTCAGCCGATTTCACCCAGGGTTCCCTCAGGCACAATCTTTTGATCCCACAAATTCCCACGTCCATGCACTTTACCCAAAGAGACTAAGATCAACCCTAACTACGAGGTTTGGAACCTCTTCACCCCTTTGTTGAATGAGTTGGTTGGCTCAGGGCGACAAGTGCACGATTTTTAAGTTTCTTTATAGTGTCCAGGAACATTTAAACGAAAAGCAAAGCACACTTGGCATATACGGACAACCCCAATTCCTGTCCATAATTCATATGTGCCCCCATCTTTTCTACACAGTTTTCTAAACAGAACTGTGTAGAGAATATAAGAGGAGCTACAGAATGATGGTTAAATATCAACGCGAACTCTGAGAAATCTCGTTACGTAAACTACTAAAATGGAAACGAGTGAATTGCCTAAGCGCTGCTCTCCTAACCTCGACAGATGCGAATTTGGGATTATAAATCAGAATTAATGATAGGGCGGCATCCACGTTTCAAAGTCATCGTTTCTCCAGTTCCACGTACTTACGATACTGCTCTATTTTTGACCCTTATCAACATTTCTCTTGGGCTGTATTTATTCCTTTAATTACGTATTTATTTTGTAACTAAAACTTTGCCCAACTTTGCTGAAACCTTAACAAGGCACCGCTATTATACAGGGCGAGTGTAAAGTCGCTGAACCAACGTTGCAGAGTTAGTCACCTCGTGGGGAGCTCGAGTGGTTTTATCGACAGTGGAAATTTGGGCTTGTTTTATCCAACAAACGGGCAAACTGGCCGAAGAAATAGAAACACACCATATCGATGCCTCATGGCCTTAGTTGTCTTGGTATTAATTGTAAACTACAAGGGAAATTAAGAATGAAGTTGACCTAAGGAAGACATACCGCCGGTACGATTTCAAGAAATCGGAAGAATCATGGATAGGTAGAAAATAAAGAAGACTCAATCTTGTGACTGAAAAACGCCTGTGTTTGGTTTTGATCACAAACGCATTTCAAATGATAAAAACAAACACGAAATTCATCTGTCCGCCACTTCAAGTCCACCTATCTATCTCTATCAACGTATTTATAATATTCTCTTTTACTCGTCTATCAATGTATGCATAACTTTCTGATTTACAATGTCGATTAGTCATTTGGCCACAGTTTACTCGAGGTAAACTGTTTTGTGAAAAAATCAACGATTTTCTATTTTCGAGTTAATTTCTGGAATTAAAATATTCTTTGAAGAAATCGATTAATCCGGTACTTTTATTTTTTATTTTTATTTTTTATGTATGACAACTGTCGATAGATGGCAGCACACGTATCAGATTTCTTCTGACTCACTTCAAAGCAAAAAGCAAATAAAAGCAAAGATTGGAATTACAGTAGTTCCAAAATATACGACTTGCTATTTGTTACGCACACCAGTGGGACTTTTACCAACTCGCACGCATAAATGTTTTGTCGCTCTCCATGCTTGAAGTCTTTCCCGAACTTGAATTTTGTTATAGACTTTTTTTTTTTTTTTTTTCAAGTGAAAAAGCAATGGCAAACGGATTTAATATTTTCCATCTTTTCTTTCTTACGATTTATTCTGAAAAGTATCACGCTTATCATTGTTTCTTTGGTAATTTGACTACAGCAATAAGCGTTATCTGTTTTGTAATAGTGTAAAGCAATGATCAGATTGGATTGTCAGTATTGAGAAAATACAAATACAAATTAAGAAAGCTCAGGAAGGGATAAAAAAAGTAACAAATATATGAAGTAAGTCAGTTATGAACCTCAGGAGTTTTTCCATCAGGAAGAGACTCTTGTTCTTTAAATTATGTCTGAAAATTAAGCGTTGAGAGTTTGACATATTTTAGAGGGCTGAGTAGACTTAGCAATGGAATATATTTTATCTCATTTCATCTAGCAGAGGAACAAATTACAAAATCAGTCAAATGGAAAAATAACGATACTTTCACACTCAGACTGAGCAGCATATGGCTAGAGAATACTGGCGTTGGTATACGCTCTGAAGCGTTGTCAGTAATGCGAACACTGAAAACAATATTTTCTTGATGGCTAATTTTCGCAAATGTAGATAGTACCAAAAACCTTCATCAAAGATGCCAACGCAGTGTAATGGAACTCTTCTGTATACGATTAAAACGAGGCCCTTCGTTTATATTCAAAAACCGTTCCCAACACCGTTGTTGCATCCGATCTGTTTAAATTGCCATTGGATATATCATAAAAGAACTGTTATGATACACTTCCCCCCTACATCTGGTAGCTATGTTATTTAAATCACGGGAACATATTTGAACTTAATAGTAACAAAAAAAGTCCACCGTCTGCTGATTCGTGACCACTTTTACCATTTACCCATAAAACAAAACAAAGAAAAAATACACTATTCATTCCATCCCTAAGGATTAGCAGCTTACGTTCTTGTAATAAAAATTTCTATTGGGCTTTAAATTGAGCTTTTCCTTCAGTTATAGGTTTTATAGTCCACCGCCATATTGGCCATTGATTCCTCAGACAAACAATTCTTCAATTACAGTATATGTTATAAGGATAACCTTTGTGATGTGTATGTGACAGAGAGAGAGAGAGAGAGCGTGTTCCATAAGCTTTCCATAATCGTAATACGAATTACATGATGACAAAATAGAATGAAATCTGTCAGCAGGTAATATTGGGTACAGGAGCACGCTCTCTCTCTCTCTCTCTCTCTCTCTCTCTCACACACACACACACACACCCCTTTAACAATATTGCATACTTCGGATTTTTGTCACGGAAAGTATTCCAAACCGGCCGTAGTTTCAGCGATAAATGCACTCAGACCTTGATATCTGCTTTGTTTGGCACCACGTTAAAGACAGTGCCGTTCTCTGCATTCTTATAGTACTCTGAAGCGCCTTCCTTTACCAACAAAAGTTACTTTTAAGAAAGCTGTTGTTAGTCTGAGATTAGTCTTAATTACTTGCATAGACGTGTTTAATCTTTTATCAGTGGTTTTGTTCTTACCACTCTTGAACCAGACTAGATATTGTCGGTTCAGAAAATGCGTTGCAGGGGAAGATAATTTATAACAAGCAACACGCTGGCGTTTATCTTAATGAAGAGAACTGAAAGGGCTCTAAAAGCAGGCCCTCAACTTGAAATATAAACACTGTTATACTAAAGTTTTCGTGATAAATTTTATTAGCACATAAACTTTATTCCAGATTATGAAGCTACAAAAATACAGGCTCGTCTGACGAGAATCTCATTTATTTCCATCCTTGTGAATAAGACTTCACTAGAATGTTTTGCATTCTAGTGACGTCTTATTAACTTATTTTATGAACAAAAATAGCATTCCATTTCTGGGAAATATAACGTGTTAAGAAGAATATTCTGACGTATAAAATTCTGATGCATCGAAGAATACTAAATTAAAATGAAATAATACTGTTCATAAATTGGTTATAGCCTTAAGTTATTCCAGAAGCATAAAATGCTTTTAAAAGTAATTATCATACAAAGTTAGAATTTTACAAATCCTCTAACACATCACGTGCCTTCTCTTATAAAAAATATTATTTAAAACTTTCCCGTCTTTTTATCTTTCAGTTTTTATCTAAATTACTATTGTACCCATTATAAGAGTATCCTTTACCCTGTAGAGTAAAGGATACCTGTAATACAATTCATTTTTATTTATTATTTTAATAGTTCTATTCATATAAGTTTTTTTTTATTTCGTACTGTTTTTGAAACATTTCAAAACATCTGATTGAAGTTTTAGCCTACTTTACGAGCAATGACGTTACCATATCTGTATATCAGTAACTAGTTACAGTTTTTCCATCTACCTCCTTGAAAGAGGATCGAGATCGCCTCCATTACTAATCGCTCTCCGTGGCAGTACAATGATTTCGCCATTTATGAATTAATTGGAGCGGTATAGGTTGGAATACCGTCAGAAATACTGGAGAAATTTTAAAGCTTCAATCGGGGCCGATCTCAGAAGGAATAAGTCACTTCGTGAATCATTTCAGATTTTCCTGCCTGTGAAACATTCAAATCGGCCCATACACACACTTGTACCTATAAAAAATATAACAAAACCGTGTGATCAGACGTACGGTGCCATAAGGACAGGAGCACTACGGCGTGAACAGCTAATGGTCAACAGGTTACCGTGTGGTTTTGAATCTTAAAACACAGCAGTTTAAAGTTTTAAATGGTTCCCGTGATATCAGTTCATTACAATCTGAACTTTCAACTATGATGGTTATAATAGTTGAACCAACTAGCCGGGAACCAATATGCTGTGACGTTATCCGTGGCTCCAAGGCAGCAGTTGAATCTATTGCGAAGTTAATTCTGCCTGACAGATTATTATTAAAAGAGAGTGAGAATATGTACTTATAACATCAAAGAATATATTGCTCTTCTGTGAAACAGTTTTTATTCAAACATTCTCAAAATTACTGTTTGCGAATAATATCTATCTCAATAAAAATTGCTAAAATGCCAACAGTTCCAGCTGATTGGAAATGCATTTTAAATATGTTGTCTAACTAATGTAAGACACTTTAATTATAGGCGCATCTTACCTTATATAACTATCTCGAATATAAAATGTTAATATTCTTCAGTTTAAGTGTTAAGACGCTTCTTGATTAGACCGGGGTTCGAGCCCGTGACCACCAAATACGGAGGATGCGGAAAGGTCAGGGAATGACCACCGCATACCCCCGGAGCAATATGGCCTTGGTTGCTAATGCTCCTAAAAACCAAAAATAACAATAACAAGTGTTAAAATTCTAAAGTCCAAAGGATGAAGACATGTACAGCTTGAAATCTGATTTATAGTGGAGTTGTCTAAAAGCATCGACTCCCTGATTAACAACATAATAGCACCACCAGTTATTTGATTCTCTTAATTAAGAGCCATTATCTGTAATACGATTTAATTATATTAGAGAATAAATATCATTGCAGGTGTCTTGAGCAAATTTGTAAACAATAAATAATCTGTTAGTTGTGTAATGTGTGGGCATTTAACCTTGCTTCGGCGTTGAATTCTAATACAATACTGTAGATTTGAATTATCTTTCGTATCCAATCTATTTAGTTGTGTCAACAACAATCAGTCTTCCATAATGATATACATTGTTAATGATTATACGCAGAGAGGCTAGTTAACTCAGACAATCCTACTGAATTAATTACAGAAATTCAATTTACCTACCCCTAGATACACTTTCGAAACTTACGATCACGAGGTAAAGAATGCAATTTTAAAGCTCCATTTATCGGAAATGCAGGCGTTTGTAGTTTTGTTTTTATATATAACAGAGGTTAATCGTATGAAACAGTTACCAAAGGTCGTGGCATCATGCTCGCTTAACATTCGAAACCCCAGCGCAAATGCTGGTCATCTGTTGCCAATGTTCTCCGGTAGTAGCTGTATCAAACAGTTTAGGGTGGTCATTAGGCGATATAGCACACGCTAAGGCAGTAGTCATGTGTATAATATCGATGTCCATATGTGACTAGATCGTACATCTGCCCATGATAGATGTTCATGCTTGTGTGTAGTATTTCGGCAAATTTCCTATCATTAAATATTAGAGTGAACAATATTATCCATCTTGTAGCCGATCAAAGTTGCTGATAACGATGCTTCCTGTTTCCCTCATAATTTATAATCCATTACATTAAGTCCACCTAATGCCCTCATCAGTCACATTTAATGATCACTCCCCATTATGATGGTTCGAATGTAGATACATCTGCCACACTCGATCCTGCGGCGTTTCTCGGGACAATGATGATGGCACGGTGGCTTACTTATTACATCGTTCGGTTGTTTACATAAAACAGTGGCGAAGAATGAAGCCCAGGGAATTTGCATACTCATTTGTGTCTCGCTTCAGGAATCCGGTACTTTAGATGTCATTTGTCAGCTGACTACTTTAGCAGAAATAATGTTTAGCTCAATTGTCCTCTCCATGCTCTGAAACCGTAGTAGTTCGCCGGGCACCACAAAGGGTGTATAAACAACGTAATTGATGCTTCGTAAAATGACACCGGTGGACAACAGGCTCAGATGCTTAACAGAGAAGTCCGCGCACGCCGATACGAAGTGTAGAACTTAGCATACTTCGATATAAAGTGGGTCTATTCATGAGCGTATCAATAGTCAAGTAGTACCGTAATTACTTTGAGAATTAGCAGTGACCCGGTCTTCAGAGCCACAGTCAAGTAATCTGAAGGCACAAAGTTTATATGGAAGTTGTTTTAAAAGATTCGGACTTTCTCTAGCACTGAATTGTAGATAAAGTGCCACCCAGTTCATTTAGGGATAACTACCGCCTGTCTACTATATTGGGAAATGAAATTGGTTAGAGTGCAGCATTAACAACGCCTGGTCAAACAATAAAGAATGTTGGAAATTAGTGACAGTAATTCAATTATAATCTATCCTGCCTGTGTCCATTGATCGAGTCGTTAACAAGTAAAAATGCAAAATAACCTGACTGACTGCAGCTCTGATGACTGGGTCACTGCTGAATTTTTTTAAGTTAATGTGATGTATCAATAAGAGCGAAACTTATAGCTGAAACTTTGTATACATACTAAGGAAACCCTAGGTATATCTACTGGGGAACTGATATTATCAGTGGTTTTCTTTGATGAATTTAAAGATTATTTCTTTCTTGTGAGTTATTAAAAATCATAATTTCTAGATATGAGATCATCCGTAAGAGGGCGCCATTACTGAGTGACAGAGTGGTGATTATAGATATCTGTAATTTCCAATTATTTCTTCAATTAAGATAAACGCTTTAAATCGACTTGTTTTGGAAACTTGTGACATTAATTAATGTTGTAAATAAAGAAATTGGAGGGTCAGTATCGTCTGACAATAAGAAGAAATGTCGCTTGATAAAATAGCGCTAAGGTTTCATTGATTTGCTTGGAAATTTTGCATTAGTCAGAGAAATTGCCAATGTCCTGTCCTGTGAAATTTTGTATTGAGTTTTAGTATACTATTAAACTTCCATAATTTTTCTGACTTGATCAACAGTCAGGATTTCAGTACTATATCATTCAAGTGAAACAGAGGAATCGCTACGTATCTACACATAAACTATTTGCAATTTTGATTACTGAGAACCGTGTGAAGCCGAGCACTTTACCTAGTTTTAAGTCTTACTAGTGCAGTTGTCTAAACGACGTAACTGTGAAATATAAGAAATTATTAACGAAGCTTCAGCAACTACTCTCCACCACGGACTCGGGCTTAGGAACGCAAACGCGACGCTGCTCGTTGTTAACAAATCAAGGTGCCAACAAAAGAAAGCTCACCTGCTGTCAGGGAGAAAGTTGGTCCTGTAATCGGGCTAAGTAGGGAGAATGGAACATAGACTAGTAGTGCGATTTCCTCTATGGAGAGCTGTCTGCCTTGTAATTGCGCGGGCGCGCACACGCATATGTGCCTTCTAGAAGCTCATGATCCTCGCTATCTAATAAAATACGGTCGACAACGTCAGGAAGTTGACAATGTATGGAAAGAGCATGGCTATTAATTTCATATCTCACTCATCAAAAATAAACGCTAAGGGTGACAATGGCTTTATGGCTAACTGTTCTTACATTTGCAACTATTTCTGCCCCGGGCTAGGACCAAATGAAGCACGGTACAAAGACTTGTCAACACTTAAACCGTTAGCAGCTAATAAACGCTATAAAATGGCTGTATAAATCTGGGGGAACTGGGCCTCTCGGGTATTATAAAAGAGGCACTGTGCATTTTGGTATATGGACTGTGAGCCATATACCAAACGTTCATCAAAGAGAGCCGATGTTTCTTTCCTTATCCATATGCTATGACAACGAACTGTGCTACTTTATACAAGGGTTGTTTGGAAAGTAAGATAATTTTTGTGAAAACGCCGTTTCATCAAAGAACAACGAAATGGCGCATAAATGAAGGCACATTACAATATGTTTTAACTCTTTCCTATTCAGACTATTGATCTATAATGTAAAGAGCTCAGTCACACTGCTGTCGGAAAATTTCTGAAGCTTTCTCATTCAGTCAGATTTCAACGCACCGGTAAACTTAATTCCGAACTGATTTGTGACAGAAGTTTTTTAAAGGGCAGATGAAAGTCAGTAGAGGCAAGGTCCGAGGTGCGTGGACAGATGAGCAAGCACAAGAGTAACGCTCTAACAACTGTCACCTTCAGACAGCAGTATGTAGCATGTGCTTAGTCTCATTTGAAATAATTTCACCAAGAACAGACTTATTTCTCTAAGATGATCGTCGTGTGATACACAGCTCACATTATCTGCTTTTTTTCTTTTTTTTTTTTTTGTGGGTGTGTGTTTAGATCCTTTGGCCTGCAGAAATGAGATAACTATGCACTTGTTTACAGATATTTATAAGGAAGAAAATAAATTATACACTAAAATTTACGACAACCGCAAAGATTTCAGTTTTAAGTCCATTAGCCTAGCCCTAACGCACCTACATTCTAATATTTCAAAGAAAATTCACAGTAATATCATTGTTCCACAAAGCTTTAGATTGATAAAATTATGCAATAATGCTAATAATATTATTGAATCGCTTATAGACTTGAGATCTAAGTTGATTAATAATGAATATCCATCGAATTTTATCGCAAAACATTTTCATAAAGCTATTACTATTAATAAATGGCACAATAATATAAATCCGAGTTACATTATAGCTAAAGTATGTTCTAAATAGGTATTTCAGTTCAACTGGCTCTCAACCGTTCACTATAATACGCTTCTTCCGGTTCACAAAGTTTTCTATTACAGTTCTAATGTATCTCTTTAACATAACTCTTATCATTTTGAGGACTTGTACATAGTAAGCACTTCCTTTAGAGCATGTCACATATAGCATACGCTCATTGAAAAAGTTGTTACCTATATTTGTTCTTAAGGCAGTAATTAATTGCCGTTTATACGCATTTCATTTTAATTGGTATATTGTCCTTTCGCCCCATATTTTTATTAGGTTCATATGTGGTTCCTTTCTACTTTGTATATTTGGAAGGTATTTCATGTTTACTCTGTACATTCTAAATTTGAGAACGAACTATTTATTTTCATAGCGTTTTATCTGAAATAGTTCAGAAATATAGTGTACAATTTTTATTATTTCAGTTATTTAGTTTGTCTAGAAGTTATTTGAAATTCAGGGGGCGCTGCCTTCTTTGGTTTGATAAGTTAATAACTAGCAGTACCTATTGCGAAAATTTCTCAATTGGTAGCAAAGTTTTTCTCTAGCTGTCCTAAAGAGATGTGGTCCGTGTTTGGCGTTTTTATTGCTTGATATTTTACTGAAATGTTTTGAACAATTCACTGTTATCTCTATAAAATACTATTGAAAGATGGAAGAATATTAAAAAAGTACACTAAAACCTCACTTTTCACTTTAAAAATTCGGTCAAACTTTCATTATTAATGTTTCGTTTCTTTCGTTTTCTTGTTGATGCTTCTACTGTAGAGTAACTCTTCAGTATCCTACAAATATCAGCCCTGATGCTGACATTTCAACTCCCCTGGTATCTTATCTCCAAGTGTTTAATATCTTGTTTAAACCCACTTCTTCACTTCCACTTCCAAATGTAGAAATGTAAACATGCACCGTGAGAATCATGTTGCAGCCAAACTTCTTGAAGTTGGCCAACAAATTTTCAACTGTAGTCTGGTAGTCCTGGTCTTTATTGTTCTCTAAAAAATTCTCAACCACAGACGTAAAATAATGCATACCTGAATTCTCTTTTAATTTTCTTTCCCTCATTATTATGCGAATTTAAAGTTTTCTCTAGTTGTCTTAAAGAAATGTTATGCGTGTTTTGTCATAAGCAAGTAAGCCAGTACGCATCGAATCCTTATGTCGCAAGCAGGTAAGCCAGTATGCGTCGAATCTTTTGTCATTTCTTGTATCTGAGGAAACTTATAAATTTTCTTTGATTTCACCATTTCAGACCGATCCTGAATACATTTCAGAAACAGGAAAAGGCGTGTATCTTCTTCGCCTCAAGGTACTGTCAACACGACCGATCATAGTAACATGGCGGCGGACACGTCTTCCTAACTGTGACATAATTCTAAATTCTTAAATTATTACTCACCTTAAAAAACAAAAAAAGCAAATAAACTCGAAGTTGATAACGATAAAATGATGACTTCTGAACGTTTTAAACATAACGAATGGCAATGAGTGTATGAGCTCGCGTGCGCAACGTGGGGACATATGCTGAGCGAACAGTACAATGGAATCCTAACGATTAGTTCTTTCTTTTAAGGTAGGCAATTTCGCAACTGATAGCACCGCTATTATTATTTTTTTTTTCGGAACAAAGGATTCGATTGTGTGAACATGCAAATTATTAATCATCTAAATATTTAAAGTGCAAATTGTTAATCAGAAAAAAATGCCTTATCAACTTAGACAACCATTTGTTTAACAGTTAACATCTTCCTGTGGGTCCATATATGAAGTGAATGCTGAACTATTCTCGTTTGTACTACAGAACTTCATTTCGTAAAATAAAACTATTCAGAATTTTTAAATTTTAACAACTTTGTGCACACCTAGGAAGAAATAGCTTCAATTTGAGACACTTCCAGCCCGATTGGTTAAGCCTATCGTTCACACTGATGGAGTAAAGAAAACGGCTTCCGTATTAAATATATAGATTATTTCATTTAGTTTGCTTTACAGTTACCTAAACTGAGAGGGCGTTACTGTCGCTCTTTGTGTTATAATAGGTAACACGTGCCAAAAAATTCATTCTTTTAAACTTATTAATATGCTGGAATAGGGTGGTAGGCTGCAAATCCCACTTATTCTTTTTATTTTAATTGGTTCCTTTTAATTGAATATTTCAGTAATGTTGGTTTTATTGCCATAATTATTTTATATCCATATTTTCTTAATACAAATTCTTAATATAAATTCTACAATTTTTTATTCTATATTTCTTTATCATAATCCAGTTTAGTCCATTACATACCATCATTTAACTCCTTATACCAGGACCACTTACTAAAGGGTCGGGAAGTTACTCTCCCGGTGTATACCAAGTACCATTATTTGAATCTATTTTCTTTGCTTTTCACTTTTTACTTTCTAACTCTAAATTTTTTTCTTTTTTTTGTTAGTTGTTGGCGCATCGGCTTCTGTGGCCATAATGCACCTCCAAAAGTTTTTTCATTTTACTCTGATCCAAGCCCGAGGCGGGATTCGAACCCGTGACCCGTCGGTTTTTAATTTTTTATACCCTAAGCTCTATTAGAATAATTCGAGGGAAACTGAGGTGCTATTGCTTTAATTATTCTTACCTCCGTTCCCCTTATTTCAGCATAAACTTTCTTTTGCACATGTATATAATAAATACACCACAACTCAATTGATAATTATGGTTTGTGTACATTTTCTGTATTACTTTTTGTATTATTTGTTTCAAAACTATCTGTCGGGCTAGCTGTTATCTTGCCTGTTTGCTGTTAAATTTAAATTTAAATATATATTGCCATATGGTTTATAATTTGGACCTAGTTAAACAGGCAGATAACAAACAGAAACAATCGCCTTGATAATTATTGTTGATAAAATCTAATTATTGATTAGATATATTGAATGGTGCTAGCCCTCTAAAAAGTGCCATTCAAGTTATCCTATTATCAATAATTAGCCTCATAATCATTATTTAATTTTATTCTGTTTTATATTATTTATTTTATTGCTAATTATATGTTGATTTCTAGGGTACAGCGAAGTAAACCAGCAGAGGCTATCTTTGTCTTTAGGGGTTCTTTTCGCCAAATGCCCTGCTGATTACTTATTCTTTAGTACTTATTACTTATACATTAGTACGGTCACCTCAAATGCGTGTGCTAGTGTATTACTGTCCCGCATTAACCATTCCGCAACATGCGACCCGTCTACACTACGTCTTGTCCAGGAATGACTTGACGTTTTCATCTTCGTTTCCTTCCTTGTTTCTCTACGACTAAAAAAGTTCTATTGATGCCTTTTATAAGTTAGTTAAAATTTAACTTACAATTTATTCCCTATAATGCCTATATATTAGTCCATATATATATGTATATAAGTCCACTCAATGTAGTCTAAAGTATTTTTTTGCGTTTTTAATCGGGGAAGACCACATAACATCAAAGGAGCTCAAAATGTGAATATCACGTACATTCGTTATTATTATCTTTTTGATTCTCCCTGTGGGTTTTTTTCATCCCTGCGACGGGATCTAGTACTGGGTACACGAAGTGGTTGTCATGTCTGACTACTACTATGGTGGTTGTTGAATAAACTGATGATAATAATAATAATAAAATACTATAATTGGTCGAGGAACTCTCTGATTATCCTACAGGTGTTTTAAGAAGCCGGCTTTCTAGAGTTCCTTATAAAAGTTCTCTGGGTGGCCTATTGTAAGGTTTTTATGTAGGCTCTTTGGCACCATGCCGATGGTTGACAAGTTCATCTGGATGTTCATTACTTTTTCCATATACCACATCTCTTTGACTTCCTGCCTAAGGTCTGAGTACTTCTTGATCTTTTCCTCGTAGGTTTTCTACAGGGAGGTAGTCTTTTCCTTCTTATCAGAGACGGTTATGTTCGGGATCATTTCGCCCCTTCTTGTGGCGAGGTCCTAGTACAGTTGCAGGTAGCGATCTCTAGTATTGCCCGAGGCTTGTAGTTGTAATACGGTATACTTTCTTTTGATTAACTAGTATTTGTTCTATAGCTTCTGGTGTATTATCCTGGTAACCTAGTTGTGTCTCTGAGTGTATTCTGTCTTCGTGATTACCCTGCGGTGATGTACAGGATTGTTTCTGGGGCAAGATGGTATCTCGTCGAAGTGTGCTGTCTGTCACTCCAGGGTCCTTAACGATGTACTTTCTATAATGCCTGGTTTCCAGGAACCATAGAAATAATTTCAAGCCCCTTCAAACCTTCTGCAGTGCTGTTTTCAATCGCAGAAAGACCCTCAACCCTAATGTTAATGAAGCAATCAAATTGTAAACACATCATAAATGCAAATACATCCTGTTACCTTGTCTGTTGTATTGATGACTTCGTGAACTAAATTTTTGCTGGCTTTCAAGAAGATACCAAGTGGATTTTTAACAGTCGTATTTCCCTGACTCTTCCTTTTTAAGCGTCTCCACAACTCAACGTAGTCTTGATTATTCCTCTGCGTAGTGATTTCCACTTATTCCCCTTATGCTGTTTTCTTTTTCTTCGTGTTCTGTTAACTTGTCTGCTGATGTTGTTGTTTGGTTTTTAGGAGCATTAGCAACTAAGGCCATATTGCTCCGGGATATGCGGTGGTCATTTCCTGACCTTTCCGCATCCTCCGTATTTGGTGGTGACGGGCTCGAACCCCGGTCTAATCAAGAAACATGTGCTACGCACTGCTGCTCCTTCCCACCTGGCTACGGAGGCGCCAACTTGTCTGCTGAGAAATGGCAATGTGTGAGTGTATCTGTATGTGTGTGTGGGGGGGGGGGACATGCTGTTGCCGGGCTTTCCGGCACGGTATTCTTTAGAATGATTCCAAACTCGTTTTGGATATTCAGTATGCGTAAGTTTGTTACGATTCATGCTTAGCTGCGACTTTCCTCCTTGCGATGCAGACGAGCATTGGGCACCGTTTCCAGATGATCAATTTCCTTGTGGTAAAGCGACCAGAAAAAACAAAAACAAACACACACACTGCACAAACCTAGCATTACACACACATTACTGGCCTTTTACAGAGTTCTGTATTCATCAAAGTGTACCAAGGCGCCTGAACTGGAGTTCAGGTGCCACCCTCCATAAGATACTATACATGTCTACATGTACTATTGATTTACGAAGTCTTAGATGGTACGCATGTATGCCTCGATGTCATAGAAGAGCGTCCCGTTGGTAACCTATATTGGAAACCTTATCAATGCTGGCTTTATGGAGGCCATTTTAATGTTAATGTTAAGGCAAGCAATCAAACGGTAAACACATAATTGTAACTGTAATGTTAGTGAAAGCCATAATGCCTATCATAGAGCGCTTTCTTCGTCCATCTTTCTGCCTTCGTTTCTTCCGTCTGTGTGGGTGAGGTCTCCTCCTCCTTAGGATTGGGCGGGGTGTGTCGCTTGTCTGTCTTCCTTATGGCTTGGTACTCTAGCGCTGTGTTTTTCGGGAAGTAATCCGTGAGTTTCTCAATCGTTTTATTCTGTTGTTGTTGTTACTTCCAATTTATGTTTGTTTTTATACAGCTTGTTTGTCTAGCAGTTCACATCACAAAGTCCATGACTGAAATGAAGTAAACCTTTTGCTTTAACAATATATCTCATATCAAAATACAACCCATCTATTTGAACAGGTTGTAGTTGTGTGGGTAACGCTGTACACTCACCGCCTGGATACAGTCGTCTTTTTGAATGAAAAACTATACAAAACTATTTTTGTCACACGAATAAGTATTTCCATATGCTGTTTATTCGTTACACTGATTTTAGTGCCCTCAACCTCCTTACATGGTTAAAAATTAAGTTTCCTCGTCAACTGAATGGTAAGTTTCACGTTTCCTGGTCAATGGAATACAACTTTCTCTGGCTGGTTTCGAACAGATGAATCTTCAAGTATTTTCACATACACGTCTTATGCATTTTCCTATATTTCCCTATAATCCTCGCATTGCTTCTAGTCGCGCTTCGCTTCTACCGAGTATTTTGTTTTCTTCTAGTTCGATTGTGAAGATCGATTATTCTCAAGTTCACCCCCACTGTTCACTTTATATGCAACTTCAACTCGTGGAGATTCAGGTACTCTGAAAGCTGGTCATCGCCTGCCTACTGAAATTTCTTGCTGCAAAAGATGATTTCTTTCATGTCTGAATTTTTGTGAATTAGAGAATTACCCCCTTCTAGATAAAATAGGTTTACATCTGCTCTTCACCCTAGTCTTATTTTGGATAAGACAGAATAAGGTCGAACTGGTTGCAATTAGCGTAAACTAGATCCTGACTTGGTATTGTGATTTAGCCTATATGTACGTGATTAAGTCAATTTTTCTGGACGTCTGAAGCATTACTATGCAATTTTAATTATAAGTTACATAATCGGCTGTCTAAGTGGACGAGCTTTATGCCATTTTCGTGCTTTTATTGTGCACTGCTCTTCTTAACATGTCCTGTAGTATAAGGGCAATACTGCCCTTATTAATATAATTAATATTATTCAAGCAATAAAGGAATTTTTATATATACTCGTAACGCTTTATTTTTTTATCGAAAAGGAGATGGCAACGTTCTAGATTACGATGCGCCGGGTTTATCGAGCTAAATCAACAGATTTCGCTCGATTTTGATCGGTTTGAGGAAAATGATAATGAATCTGTTCATCTTCTCTATTCTTCCACTCTCTATATCGGAATCACGTTGAAAATCTGAAAGACCTATCAGCGTGTAGTATAGGCATTAAAGAGTAGGAAATAAATAAGACTCCCTCAGTAGATGAGCTTTACATGGGAAAATCAACTTTTAACTCGGAATAACCGAGATAAAAGTTGATTTTCTTTTTTCCATATCATGTTTACTCTTCTCTGCCTTTAATTTCCCCCGTTTGATCTATAAAAACAGGGGTGGAAAATATTTCAGCACAAGGTAGCCGCATTCGATTACCATTTTTATAACCAGTAACGTACGACAGGCAGATTTAAAAAAAAAACGTGCGAGGGCCTATTTATTTATATAAACAAACTTGCTACATTTTATTTGATACATGATATCAGTTTCAAACTTAAGTTATTTGGATATCGAATGCTGATAATTTTTAGAGATAAAACACAAATACACTTAAAAAAACAAAGAAAAGTTTTCTGCTAGAGAATATTATTATCTGTATATTTTCATTTTGGTCAGCTTTTTTGATCATTACTTTAGTTTACTGGTCAAATACTCGCTGAGCCACACCAAAAAGACACGAGCCAAATGCAACCCAATGGTACTTCATTTCTTTTTTGAGAATTAAGAAAATGAAAATATTCCCTCTCTCCTCTCTCTCTCTCTCTCTCTCTCTCTCTCTCTCTCTCTCTCTCTCTCTCTCTCTCTCTCATTCCTTCCTTCCTTTTCATTTTGTTTTTATTTCATTCTCCAAAACTCGACTTTACTGCATTGACTCTCTCATGACGATGTAGTTCGAAAAGGCTCCAGTATCCAATTTTCCTTGTCATGTATTCTTTTCCATAAAGATGCCCAGGCTCAAGTTTGGCCATCCTTATGGAAAAGAAACAAAGAAACGCTTTTGTATGCCTAACTTGATTACTTTGTGTTAAACTTTGGCTTTAATGCAGATCTAGAGTGAAATTTATTGGGCAATATTTCGTGTTTTTAATGTGCTTTTTTCATAAATAAAAAATCTGCAATCCTCAGCTAACAAACTGTACACGGTTTGTTTTACTTGCCTTCTGAATTCGATGGAATTTTCATCTTCTCTAAATAAAACTGATTCCTGTTATACTTCAAAAAGTAAGCCACTACACGAATTGTAAGTTCAAACACAAGACAAACCTGGTCTGAAAATTATTGCTAAGATATTTTATCAAATGATAAACCTCTCTTTCCAAGGTGATCGATGAGCTGATGTCCCTAAAAGTGCGTTTGAACTGAGATTCAAACTTTTTCAGAACTGAAAATTTGAACTGAGATTGAGAATTTTGATCCGATTTACGATTGTTCCTCGTGATGTTTACACATTCATGGCGGATTGCACAATTCTGGCTATTTTTTGGTGGTTCCAAGAGGGGGGGGGCACAAACTTGCTCTGTGAATTGGTGATAAAGTACTGAGCCAAGCTGATTGATGTAAGTAGGGTTACTACACCTTAGTGTAGTAACCCTACTTACATCAATGTATAGTAACTAAGGCTCGAAAAGGCTCCAGTATCCAATTTTCCTTGTCATGTATTCTTTTCCATAAAGATGCCCAGGCTCAGGTTTGGCCATCCTTATGGAAAAGAAACAAAGAAACGCTTTTGTATGCCTAACTTAATTACTTTGTGTTAAACTTCTTCAATGCAGATCTAGAGTGAAATATAACATATATAACATAGCATGTCACTACATTTTAGTGTAGTAACATGCTATGTTATATTGTCGAATGGTAGACAAAACGATTGGACCCCCGCAATAACCTGGTTGCCGTCATTGCCACAGGAGGGTGGCCCAATTATCAGTTGCACCCATTTATAACCATTTTTTGCGCACCGATTAATTTTTATTCAATGGTCGCGAGTTACATGGTATCCAGGACAGATGGTTTATTGTCTATCTGTATAGCTGTGTGTTAACAGGTAGATGTGCACGTTGTGTGGAATGTAAAATTCGTAATAACTTGCAGGAAAAAACTGTAATCATCTTCCTCAGATAGATCAACTAACTAGATGCCTTTAACTAGATCCTTAGATGCCTTTCCTCCGGCGTTTGAAAAGATGGAGGATATCTTAAAGCGATTGGAAAATTTCTCTAAGAAATTTGAAATGAGATCTTTCCTAAAGAGTGACACGTTGAAAACTTCAAAAACTTTTGATCGCTCTTGTTCAAAAAAGAATAACAATATCCTATTTATTTATTTCGAGATCAGAAATGAAAAGGTGAAGTAGTCGGTTCTTCTCCAAAGGCTTGCAAAATGCAAAATTCAAACGATAATGACAATCAGGTTGCCTTCATTTCCACAGAAGGGTGGGCCAGTTATCAGTTCAACCAACCCTTCTTCCATCTACAGGGTGATTCAGGAGGAACAGTAAATATTTAGGGAGGTTATAGTATCGATTATTCTGAGTTAAAAAGTTCATATAAACATGTATCCCATTCTCAATGGATACGGAGATACAGCTGTTTGGAATTGGCGCGCACAGCACATCATCTCCCTGAATCAGATGTGACCAAGTAGTAGTTATATCTTGACGGTGTTTGGTGTTGGAAGCATTGTTAAGAATTCCGCGCATCTTCACACATGCTGAATATGCCGATATGGTGTTGTTTGTCTACTGTTTTTGTGGCGGAAAGGCTACTGCTGCTTGTAGAGAATACCGTCGACGGTTTCCTAACCGCAGAATACTGGATTCAAGAGTATTTGCACCAATGTGTTCTGTAATGAAATAGAACACATTCTTCAGTCGGTAGGACGCAGTCCTACTATTAGCACACGAAGAAATTTCTATGCTTATCGGTGTTCCACAGACCATTACGTGAGCATGGCTTGTATCCATGTATGTGAATACAGTGGGTGCAACACCTTCTCCCAGGGGACGACTCCCAGAGATTGGAATTTTGTTCAGCGGTGGGTAAATGCTAATCGCCGATTAATTCCATTAATACTGTTCAGCGATGAAGCTACATTCACCAGTTACGGTATCAACGACACCAGTAACTCTCATAGGCGGTGAGACGAAAATCCACATACCACTGGAGAAATAAATTTTCAACATCGCTTCTGTGTCGTGCGGTATCATCGACAATCAGTTGATTGGGTCTGTTTGTGTGACGAAATCGTGTTACAGGGGCCCATCTACCTAGAATTTCTGCATAACGAACTTCCACTGCTATTGGAGGATGTCCCCTTGGCTACAAATATTGGTATGTACTTTCAGCATCCTACACATTATACCCGTCTGGTGAAACAATATCTTAATCGAAATTTCCTTGAACGATGAATCGGCCGCGGGAGTTCCCGTTCATTGGCAACCAAGGTCTCCAAACCTCACTCGTTAGATTTTTGTTTGTGAGGCTGTATGAAAAGCGCGGTATACAAAGAAAATATGAATACAAGAGACGAATTGCTCGCTCGCGTTTTGTATACTGCTGCCCTCATAATGGAATACCAAGAGACCTCAGAAGAGCGACAAGTCATATTATCAGAAGAGTTGCAAAGTGCATTGAGGTTGGCGGTGGGATTTTCGAACATTTATTGTGAACTGTAAAAAAATTGTCAATTATTTGTGTTTTGTGTCATTCAAAAAGTTAATAAATATAAACAATAAATCATTTATCGTTCTTTAATACCTCTCATAATGATTTTGTGCATTCCGGTTTCAAACGCTGTATATGTCCAGTTCTCTTTATATATTTATAAAGAGAACTGGACTTATATATATATATATATATATATATATATATATTTATTTATTTATTTATTTAAATAATCTGTCAGCAGTTGAATGAATGACAAATGCGTACTTCGCTTGTAAACATCTCTGTGATGCAGGGAAGGGAAGTGCCATTCGCAGGGATTTACTTAAAGTGATAAATAAACAAGCGCATAGTTATCTAATTTCTGCAGGCCACAGGATCTAAACACACAAAAAAAGAAAAAAAATGACAGAAAATGTGAGCTGTGCATCATACAACAATCATTCTTAAAGAAAGAAGTCGGTTCTTGGTGCAATTAGTTCAAATGAGACTAGGCATATGCTACATACTGCCATCTGAACGTCATAGTTGTTAAAGCGTTACTATTATGCTTGCTCATTTGTCCACGCAGTTCGGACCTTGCTTCTACTTACTTTCATCTGACCTTTAAAAAGCTTCTGTCATAGAATCAATTTGGAATGAAATTTAACGGTGTGTTGAAATCTGACTGAATGGGAATGCTTCTGAAATTTTCCGACAACAGTATGACTGAGCTCTTTGCACTCTAGGTCAATCAATAGTCTGAATACGAAACAGTTCTAATGTTCCTTCATTTATGCACCATTTCGTTGTTCTTTGATGAAACGGCGTTTTCACAAAAATGTTATCTTACTTTCCAAACAACCCTTGTATAAAGTAGCACACTTTGTTGTTGTAGCGCATGGATAACGAAAGAAACATTGCCGCCCTTTGATGAACGTTCTGTGAAGAATGGCTCACAGTCCATATACCAAAGTGCACAGTGCCTCCTTTATAATACTAAGAGGCTCAGTTCCAGCAAAGTTATACAGCCATTTTATAGCCTTTATTAGCTGCTAATGATTAAATTAATGATGACAAGTCGCTGTGCAGTACTTCTTTTTGTCCTTACCTTATTACTGGGGGTACAAAGAGTTGCAGATATAAGAACATTTAGCCATAAAGCCACCTTAGTGTTTATATCACCATAGCATTTATTTTTTTCATGAGTGAGATATGAAATTAACAGTCCTAATCTTTCCATACATTGCCAACTTCCTGATGTTTTCGACAGTAAATTATTAGATAGCGAGGATCATGAGCTTCCAGAAGCATGCATGCGTGTGTGTGAACAAGGGGACAATCATCTCCTTATCCCTGCGAGCAAAATTTCTGTATATTTTCACCATGAATTACTCTTGCAGCCTGTCTGCACTTCTCAAAAAACTTCATATCTTACTGCACAATCACTGCAGTAACTCTGGAGTTACTGCTACCACATGCAGTACTTTAAATTTGTCTATATTAAACTTCAGTTGCCACCTCCCAGCCTACCTGTTTAACTTTTCTAGATCCTGTTGTTGTAGTATACTATCATTACTGTCATTAACGACCCTCCCAATCTTGGGCGCAACATCGAACCCTGGGGGACTCCACTAATAACATTAGAGCAGTGTCCGTTGATTACCAGTTTCTGTATTCTCACACTCAACCATACTTTTATCCATTGAAGCAAACCGCCCCTAATGCCATACCGCTCCAATTTGTACAGTACTCTTCCATGTGCAACAGTATCAAAAACTTTCCTAAAATCCAAGCAAATGATAAAATTAATTTTTGCATCCAATTCCTTTGTGACCACTTTATAGTATCTAATCAAATTTATCAGTCAAGGCTTCCCCTTAACAAATCCATGCTGTATTAACTATAACTGCGGTCTTGTCTAAATACTAGATATATAAATGCTTAACTGGCATTAATATTTTCTTTTGTTTGTACTCTGGGACGGCTGCATAGACTCTGAGGATTTACAAGATACAGAGAATAAAAAATAAAAAACATTATGGCATTTAGCAGGTACGTGAGTTGAAGCTTACGTGTCCAATAAATAGGTAATATACTAGATACCACTAAATATGGCAATTGAAATGCCTGTACTACTGTGCCCCCCCCCCCCCCATTGAACACCCGGCAACGTGTCAGTCCATGGTCAGCAATATTTGTCCAACCACATTTTGCAGTCCGGTAAAACGCAAACTCAATCAATAATTTCATCTACTTAAGTAAAACTAGCATATGGATGCATGCAGGTTATTATTGTTCGAGATTGTTTTGCGCACAGATTATTTTTTATTCACAGCACGCGAATTATATGATATCCAAGACAGATGGATTATTATTTATCTGTACAACTGTGTGTTAACAGGCAGATGTTCACGTTGTGTGGGATGTAAATTTAGGAATAACTTTTAGGAAAAACTGTACTCATCTTACTCAGCTATCAGATCAGTTAACTAGAAGCCTTTAAGATTTTCTCCGGCATTTCAAACAATTTGAAATGAAGTCTTTCCTAACCAGTGACACGTTGAAAACTTCAAAAACTTTTGATCGCTCTTGTTTCAAAAAAGAATAACAATATCCTATTTGGATATCATAAATGAAAATGTGAATTATTCGGTTCTTGTCCAAAGGTTTGCAAAATTCAAGCAATAATGACTTCAACGTTAAAGTTTTATATTTTGAGTAAATGGCAGAAATACTGTTTCAATTATCTTATCCGATCATAACAAAGTGAATCTGGAAAAAGAAGTTTTTGTTTGTAATTACTGTAAGAGATTTTAAAAAAATGAAAACGGATCCACATATTAACTAGATCAACCTCAAAAAATACTTGGAATAAACGTACTCTTCTTGACCAAAACACTATTCTGATTAAAAGTATATTTAAGTCTTTCGAAAACTTCAGCATTTCACAACTCTTGGTGTGTTATGCCACTCCCACTACGTTTGTAGTCACTTTCTGAAATGCGACAGCAAAATCGTATCTTATAACAAACCAGCAGGTAGCATCAAATGGAGGGCCGCAAGCCTGCAGTCGCGAATTTGAACATGAGAAAGTGTTTCTATATTCTAAAGAGAAACTTGGCAGAATAAATATGTTCATACATAGCCTTCTTTAGAAAGAATGTGAAATCGATGTAATATTTTGCCTCTTTCCATACTGGCATGTGTGATTTAGACAATATTGGTTGCTGACTACATACTTAACTCTCCAAAAGCCACAACATTTCATACCCCTAATAGCGCAGAGCTTTCACTTACAAGAAAATTGATGAGAAAAGCTCAAGTGGCAGAGGACCCTGCTTGCGATATTGAATGAAATCTATTTTAAAGCATAAAGTACATCATCGTAACGTGCAAATTTGACATTCACACATTTCCAGAATATATTATCGCGCTTATAAAATTCTTAGATGGCGCACAAAGTCAAAAAAGGAAATTGTTTAGTTCGATACATTGCATATTAACATAAAATTAATGATACTTCCTTTATTATAACGCGGAAAATACTATTTAAATTAAAATTTTTCCTTTCTGAAATTTTTAATTACAGCAAGTTGCCTCCCTTCAAGTAAATGTATGAAAAAATAAAAACAATTGCATAATTCTGTATGTTACTTTCAATACTCGAGTATAAAGGAAATAACTCTTTAATAAAAGTATGCACATTAATGCATTTCTTCCTGCAGTGTATAAGAAGAAAACTTCTTCTTATTATACCAGTTTTAGATTTTTATTTTCAGAAAAAAGGTGTAACTACAATCGCCTTTTTTTTTTTTTTTTTTTTTTGTTTTTGCACCAAAGCATCAAAGGCTATGAGGTAATATATGTAAATCACGCGAATTTTATGATCAGTCTTCCTTATTTTCTATATGACACAATTCGAGTTTTTGAGAGAGAAAACATTAAAATTTGACCCAAGATTCCTTCCGTCTTGACAGGATTCAAATATTCAGTCAAAACCATGTCCTTCTACGGTGTGGGAAAATAGTCTTCATAACTATGGGCTACACGAGAGAATCCAGTATCTATTATAATAATAGAGATATTACTGTATAATACTTACAGGCATACAATATACTGTTGTATTTTATTGATATAAGCGGTTCAAAGACGGATGTGAAGATGTTCGTGATGACCCAAGAAGTGGGCGTCAGACAACCTCTCAAAATAAAGATAAAAGTTGTAAAATTCGGAAAATTTTGGCAAGATTCGTCGTTTGACCCTCAGAATGATGGCTATAGTGTATTTAGGGTCTAACGGCACCAGGGGTTCCCCCCATCTCCGCGTAATATACATTGTGGTGTGATACAGAACACTGTAGAGCCCAGAGGTTTAAAAGTGTGTGGATATTGTGGTGTGTAATGTTTTGTACCGTTGTTCATCTGGTCTTTTAGCGGTTGGGTTTCAAATGAGACCCACCGTTGCCCACACTATACCTCGTGGAGGCAGACCAGGTACACCAGTATTTTAGAAATTTACTATTTACTCTGGCAGGTTCTGCCACCTAATTTCCTGAGATTTCAGTGGCTAGGACCTATAAAAAAAAAACAAAAAAGTGGGGTAGGGGGGAGAAACGCTAGAAATTGGGTCAGGCCGAAAGAGATATAAGTTATGCGGGCTAGAGTTAATTTTTTTTTTCTTTAGTGTGGGGCTTGTGTAGTTTTGACAAGGGTCAAACGCTAGTCGCAAGGTAGCTAGAGAGGGAAGGGAGACTGAAGACTGGGGGGTGAAAGACAGAAATATGGGGTCAATAGTGAAGATAACCCCAAAAGTCGGTAGGGCAGGCCCATGCCTCACCAGGTGAAGATAGGGGATGGCAGGGGGATACAGAGTAACCATCCCTCCTTCCAAGGGAAGGGAAAGAAAGTGAACCGAGTGAGGTTACCCAGTTCAGATCGCCTAATGATGTTTCGGCAGCAAACTGCACAATGTCTTTGTCAGGTCTTCGTATGCCATTCCTGGGACATGTTGTCCCGTCCGTGTGAGTGGTCAAGTCCAGATAATGACTCCAGTTTAAGCCAGTGGTTAGATCCAGGTTAAGTTAATGATTAGTTGTTCTTCAGATTGTAGCTGTTAGGTTTTTGTTTAGTTGACACGTCTAAGGATCTTTATTATGGATGACGAGTGGTTAGTTTGTGGGAAAATTCCTGCTAAGGTTGTGGGTATGTTCTTCTTCTAGTAAAAAGATATTGCGCAAACTGCGTTAAGGCTTTATAATTGTCCTCGCTCTCCAGGAGATATTGTTCTTGGTTTATTGGCGAGAAACGTATTCTAGTTATTAAGAGGCAGCGGAGGTCTTTGTATAGTTGGCAGTGGTGCCAACGAAGTGAAAAAAGCCCATTAAAGTTCCTCGCGTCATCGATGGGATTCGAACCCAGGGCTTTTTCCACCCGGTGTGTGGAGGACGGTGACGATACCGTCACCGTCCTCCCCACCGTCCGTGCTACCCGCGCAGACTCTATCCTTTGACAAGTATTACTATGCCTGCTACGTCTCAAAGCATTGAGAAAAGGGAAAGGGAGAGAATGAGCGTAACCTAACCTAAACAAACAAGTCCGCGGTGGATCCCATCTAGAAATGTGCAATATCTCGAAAACGATTCACTTAAGGACCCATGTTTACTAGGCATTTTGCGTATTGTAGTCTGTACAGTTCACCTTTAAATTATTGATCATCACTTTTGAAACACCCTGTAGATAAAAGAGAAGCACCTCAAATAATAATAAAAATTATCATGTATTACTACAATTAATTATAGCTGATATCATATAAAGGTACATTAGATGGTATATTTTCAAGGGCGGTTTGTTATTGTTAGGTTACCATTCTTTCTATCCATCCAAATAATAATTAGCAATTAATTCACATTAATTACGAAAGAAAAGGCAAAGTGGATGACCCTGAGATGCCTGTTTCTTTCTCCCTGCTATAGCAGCATATCCCTTGGCCTAGGGATAGGTACAATCGCTAAAACAAAATCCGAAACAGATGGCTTTACCAATGGTTTAGATATGTCGACTGGTACTAGCGCCTGACAATGTTCCCTGTCAGGTATTTTTGTAGAGTAATATAAAGAATACAAATTCTTTATATTCTTAAGATATCTCACATATCTAAAATTATTTATCTGTTATTAGTTTTTCTTTGTTAACCAGCGAGAAATGTAATGGCACACAATTTCTCCGATGTAACCCCTACTGGCTGATAACGAACTGAACTATTAAATTATTCTAGGGTATATAATAATTAAAGCTTATTATTATTATATTAAAGTACATGCAATCGAGCCGCGATATAGCGCTACCCTCATTTGTGCCAATCAACGTATGCGAACAGAAATTCCCTAATATATTAACGTTAGAGAAGATTCGGTATAGCGCCATCTCTCCTGGCAGCCATTTATATCACATACATTGACATTCAAGTTTCGGGAAACAAACTGAGATAAAGAATATTGCTCTGTTTGTCTAGGAATCCCATCTCGGGTGAAATTTGTACTTTGCCCTCCATTTTCCTTTCAAGATTACTCAAAATTCCTTTCTTGGTTACTATAAAACGACGGCCTGTATAATTTCAAACTTATATGGTATAGCAAGGCAAAAATGTGTCTGTTAAGTCATTGTCATATAAATTTAAAATTAGAGTTTAGTTTTTTAATTGTTCTACCCTTCATTTTACTAGTGAAGTTTGGGAAAAACCTGTAAATTCTATGCAGTAAATTTTGAGCTTGAAAAAAAATATATATATATTTATAGTCACTCTCGACATGCTGCCGAAAATTGTGGGGAACGGAGTTCCGCTATATCGGGTTTCAAATTTAACATAAAATATTGCATTATATTATACTGTATTAAATTAAATTATTATATTAAACGAGATATTCTATAGTTGTTGTTGTTGTCTTTGTCGTTGTTATTTCTCCCTGATGAGGAGTTCCACTCAGTGACGGGTGCTGCACAGGGTAGTTGTCATGGATGGTGTTACAGTTGGTCGAGGAGCTCTATTATTATTATTATTATTATTATTATTATTATAGTTGATTACACAGAACTATGGTCGATGGTAGCACACCAGTGTCGCAGCAAAGTTTCTTTCGCATAAATCAAAAGATATCTACATTTCTTATTCTGGCTAGAATTGAAATCGATTCCCATGCTATTCCTAATAACACTGGCCAACACACAAAATGTTACGAAAACGAAAGTACTGAATCCTGACTAATTTGACCCTGCAAAACATGAAAATCATACAGTAATCCTTGAATAGTGGGTGATTTGTTCTCAGTTAACGGTTGTTCTCTCTGAGATTCCTACTTTCAGCAGTATTTGTGTCGTGTAAAAAAAAAAAAAAAAAATACATTAGGATCACCCGGTAAGTTAATACATATATACTGATTTATATATACAGTATATTCTGTCTGTAAATTTTGTGTTTTCTGGTCGATTTTCCTGTTTTCTGGACGAAATAACTACAGTTTCTGTGGAAAAAATACCTGCCTGCTTGTCTACTCCTGAGACCTACTAACTCAGCCACGAAGTGAAAAAAGCCCCCTTTAAAGTTCTCGCATCATCGACAGGATTCGAACCCAGGCCTTTTCCACCCGGTGTGGAGAAAACGGTGACGATACCACTGTGCTACTGCGCATATATTTATGTCGTTTAAGATTAATATGCCCAGTAATTGTCTGAATACTACGGATGTCTTCTGTTACGTATATAGAGAAGTCACGTTAGCTTCAAGAAACCGCACCTTAACTAGAGCCATAAAAAAAGGCCTACTTCTTGTACGTTGGGTGTAAAGTAGGTGAGCAGGTCAAGGACTGGGCTCCACACAAATGCTGCACTGCTTGTTTATCAAAACTCAACATGTGGATGAATCGAAAGGGACGTTTTATGCCTTTCGTAGTGCTCATGATATGGAATGAGCCAACAAATCACGTCAGACTGTTATTTCTATATGGTACTTCCTATTAGAAAAGGGATTACAATGAAGAAAAAGTGGACAGTGATGTAAACCAAATATACCATCTTCAATTCGTCCCGTGACTCACGTCGAAGTACAACCTATTCCCGAACCACTCGACCGTTTTTCTGTACTCCCTGATGAAGATCGAGACACTGATATTCATATCAACTTGATATGAACGAAAAAGTACAGCAGCCGTCTACGACAAGGAATCCACCATTTTGTCAATGCCTTTATATTTCTGTACCGCATAAGATCACAGAACGGGAGCTTAATGGCCTTATCAGGGATCACGAACTGCCGAAGAAAACGGCAGAGCTTTTGGCCTTGATCATTTTGTGCAAGTGACATATGCACAAAATACGATGGACTGAGACAGTATTTAAATTCTATACAGTGGGACCAACTGATGATGTTACCAACAGCAAATTCAAAATGGGAAGCATTCAAAGAACTTATCTTGGAAGCTACTAGGCTTTACATACCAACTAAGAAATATTGTTCAAGGTTTAGGGCCAAAATGGATGTCAGATGAACTAATGAGGCATATAGCAGAGAAGAAAAATGCATGGGATACTTACAAATTAACACGTCATGTGTTAATTTGTAAGTATCCCACAAGAAGCCTATGATAGATACAAGTTCATATGCAACCAAGTTACAAAGGAGGTTAGGCAGGCGAAGGCAGATTACGAGAAATCTTTCGCAAGGGATGCAAAGAAAAACAGCAAAGAGTTCTTTACTTATGTAAACTCTAGAAGGAAGGGGATGAATCAGATTGGTCCGCTTGATATCGATGGGTCAACTGTTGATGATCCTGCTCAGGTAGCTAACAAACTAAATGAATATTTTGCATCGACATTCACACATGAGGAGTTATTCAGCGAGGGGAATGCCAGAGGTGTATTCAACTCTAGCAGTAAGCTACAGAATCTTGAAATAACTGGGAGTAAAGTGGAGGAGAAACTGTTGAAGATAAACACAAGAAAGGCACCCGGGGTGGATGGGATCTATCCAGTTATATTAAATGAGGCAGCAAAGGAAGTAAGCAAACCCGTAGCCATAATTATGAGAGCTTCCTTGGACTCAGGGGAGGTACCCATAGACTGGAAATGTGCAAATGTGACCCCAATTCACAAAGGAGGATCAAAGGCTGACACAAGTAATTATAGACCTGTGAGCTTAACTTCTGTTCCAGGAAAATTAATGGAGGCACTGGTTAAAGAAGCACTGCAGGATCATTTAGACAAGACTTCAGTTATAGCTCAGACACAGCATGGTTTTGTTAAGGGGAAGTCTTGCCTGACCAATTTGATTGGATACTATGATGCAGTCACAAAAGAACTGGATGCAGGGAATAACTTTGATATTATATACTTGGATCTTAGAAAGGCTTTTGATACTGTTCCACATGGAAGACTGCTACACAAACTGGAGCAGTGTGACATTGGAGGCAAATTGCTGCTATGGATAAAGGGATGGTTGAGGGGGAGAAGACAGAGAGTGGTAATCAATGGACACTGCTCATCGTGGACTAATGTTATTAGTGGAGTCCCTCAGGGCTCAGTGTTGGGTCCATTATTATTTTCTGTATTTATAAATGATATTGATGATGGTATATCAAGCTTAATGTCCAAGTTTGCAGATGATACAAAAGTTGGCAGGGTTGTCAAGGACACTACTGACACTATGCTGCTGCAACAGGATCTGGAAAGGTTGAGCAGATGGGCTGAGAGGTGGCAAATGAAGTTTAACATTGACAAATGTAAAGTACTACACATGGGAAACAGCAACCCCAGAGCAACGTATCAACTCTGTGGTACTACACTGACAGTGGTAGAGAATGAAAGGGACTTGGGGGTGGTTGTGCAGGCAGATATGAAGTTCTCTGAGCAGTGCAGACGGGCTGCAAGAGTAGCTCATGGAGTATTGTCAATGATATACAGGAATTTTTCCAGCAGGGATAAGGAGGAGATTATTCCATTGTATAAGGCAATGGTCAGGCCACACCTAGAGTACTGTATACAGGTCTGGAGGCCTCATTTCAAGAAGGATGTAGAGCTGCTGGAACGAGTACAGAGAAGGGCAACAAGATTAGTGCATGGAACAAAGGGGTGCTCTTACGAAGAAAGGCTTAAGTTTTGCAAATTACAGTGTCTGGAGACTAGGCACCAGCGAGGTGATCTGATAGAGGTGTATAAAGCCTTGAATGGTTTAAGCATGCTCAATGCTGATGGGATTCTTTCTCTAGCTCAGAAAAATCACCTGAGAGGGCATAAATTCAAATTGAGGAAAGACAGATGTAGGATAGACGTGCGGAAATTTGCCTTTAGCCAGCGGGTGGTTGGTTGGTGGAACAGACTTCCATCCCTTGTGGTGGAGGTTGATAGCCTAAATAAGTTTAAGGCTCAGCTGGACAGGTATTTTGAACGAACAGAGGGGTGAAGTGGAAGTGGGTTTTTTTTTTTTTTTTGGCTGATGCTGCATAAGCTTGCTTTCTTGCATCAAATACCTCTACTAATGCTAAATGCTAATATCGTACTCGAAATATAGGCTTTATAATAAATTCTATCAAACAGAAGGTGAACTCATTGTTTGTAAGGATGTTGATGGCCTAATGGCAGCAATGAACTTGAGGCATGTTCCCGAATTATGGCGACTATTCTTCTAAGGTTAGCCTTGAGGCTGTGTTATTACACAATGGAAATATACTGCCTTCAGTACCTCTTGCGTTTGCAAGAGGTACTGAAGGCAGCATATTTCCACAAAAAAGAAACATCGCATACGTGGAAAATTTTATTGCCACTAAAAAAAGGGTTACAGTAAGCATCGTTGCTTTCTCTGCAATCGGGATAGTCGTGCCAAGGATATGCACTACGAGAAGAGGAGTTGGCCTCGACGAAAATAATTAACACCTGGAATGGAACGTAGCATTTGAACGTCTGGTAGATCCAAATAAAGTTTTGCTTCCATTACTCCACATCAAACTGGGGCTCATAAAAAATTTCGTGAAGGCTTTGGAAATGAACGGTTCTGCATTCACATATTTTCAAGAGAAATTCCCAAGACTTAGTACAGAGAAGATTAAGACAGGCGTTTTCATTGGTCCACAAATAAGGCAACTTTTCAAATATGAAGAGTTAGAATGTGCCCTTAATGATAGCGAGAAATCAGCGTGGAAAGCCTTTCAAAATGTATCTACTGGTGTTCTAGGAAACGTTAAAGCCGGCTACAGGCAGCTTGTGGAAGATCTCATTACTTTTTACGAAAAAGTGGGGTGCAACATGTCATTGAAGATGCATTTCTAGCACTCACCCCTTGATTTCTTCCCGTCAAACTTTGGTGCCGTTAGCGACGAACGTGGTAAGCGTTTCCATCAAGACATCGCAGCGATGGAGCAAAGATACAAAAGCAAATGGAGTGCCGCCATGTTAACCGATTATTATTGGATGGTGAAAAGGGATGCTTCCCAAGCTGAATGCAAGCGAAAGGCAAAAAGGTCCCGTGTTTGATACAGGTATGTTCGTAGCTACACCTCACTGCCACATAAATAAAAAGTACCTTGTATAAATATGAGAAACTACTTTTTTTGAAAACAAGAGTCACTCTGCCATTTTAAGCATCATTTCCGTGTTTAGCCTCCCCTCCCCAAATCTATAAAGTTCAGCGTAATACAATAGGTGTAATTAATGGACAGAGCCATAATGTCATTGCATTTACATTGGAAAACGTGCATCAAATATTCAAATAATGCATTCATTTTAGGAAACAGAAAGGACCAAGTAGCATAATATCTTTTATAATTAAATATGATTTATAATAGCAGGCTATTAATAAAAAAATCAAGATATCTTGGTCCTTTTTTTGTATTACTGTTAAACTTTTTAAATTGCACAACTACATATGAAAAAAAAAAATACCAAAAGAAATTTAATCCGACATCCGTTAAAAATAGGTTTTGAGAGCTTTAAACGTTTCAAAATCTTTTAGAATCGTAATAAAAGTCTTCGTTATATACTTTCCGTGAATACTGAATACAACGTTCTTCTCTTAAATATTCTTACTTTCTTTGTGAGAAAAAAAAATGCAATACATAAAAAAAGGGAAAAAACAATACAGAAAAAGTGTAAAATTGCAGTTGTTACCCTTACAACTTTATTGTCCTGCGCATTCATTAGAATTTTTCCTTACTCTTTTTTGTTGCTTCACGTGATATCATTAAGTAAATACATAGCAAAAGGGAAAAAATAAATAAAAAAATAAAGCAAATTCAGTCTTTAAACTCTTAAAATACCAAGCTTTTTCTAGTCATCTCACAGATATTTTTTTAAAGAAAAGCGGGTGTGTGAGAGAGAGAGAAAGAGAGAGAGAGAGAGAAAGAAAGAGAACAGTGTGAAAAATTAAATGTTTCGTCTGCTATTTTACATTTTAACTCAACTCATAACGCATTACGTGGTGTGAAACTCGGTTGATTTTTATGCTTTTACTTACTAAGCGATAGTGGCACGAGTTCTGGCTGCTACCCTTTTAGATCGTTCTCAGGTAGAGGCAGTAAACTAGATCGCAGCGTGCGGGGATGGAAGCCATATCCCACGACGCAAACAGAACCAGGCACATCGGACTTATTTCGTTTAATTAAAACCTACAAAGCTGTCCTGGGATCCCTATTTATCTTTCCACTACATTGAAATAAGTGAAGTAATTATAGTTTCGTGTCTGCAAACTTTTGCGAATATCTTTCCACTACAGTCCGAATTAATAGCGTTTATTATTCTCATCTAAACGAAGCTTAGCATAACTGCTTCTAACTTCAAAGAAACTTTTATGTTGTGTGAAAGTAACCACGCTTTTGCGTCAAGGCAACAAAGCGAAATTCCACCCCGCCACCTGGTGTTATGTTTCTGAACAATGACTTCGGAGGAAACTGCGCGCTATTGTATACTGCTAATACAGTTCGCGTGAAAATTTAAATAACTGCGTACGCAACACGCGTAAAACAGCGAAGACGGCTAGTAAATATCCTACGTTGCATGGGAGCATATACAATGTTCCATAAATTTCTACGAGCTTAAAAGTCAGCGTATTTATCCTATTTACTCGATTGTTTATTAGACGAATCCTTTTGCACAATATTTTCTTCCAGCCAAGGTCAAGAATCAATGTTGGTATTTCGATAAACAGAAAATTATCGTGAAAGATCAGCTGTCTTTGTTTCTCTTTCATGCACTTCTCATTCAAAACTTAGAAAAAAATTTGTCTAGGAACCTTACTGTCCTTAAGTTCCCACACCCCTGTAATTACTGTACTTGTAATTTCTGAATGTTTTTCCGACCAATTTAGACAACGCATTCTTATATATATATATATATATATATATATATATATATATATATATATATATATATATATATATATATATATATAGCACAAAATGAACAGTTTTACGATCAGAACATACCATTTGACGTTAAGTAAACTAATAAATGGTGATGCAGCGTGGATGCCACAGTAGCTTGTGCAATTTATCACGAAAATTTATAGTTGTAATTCGGTATGGGTTAATGTTTAGGTAACTGTTGAAATGCACGTGGACAATAGCAGTATATATCAGTGATACAGTGAAATGGTATGGCACCCTGAAGAGATACCATTTCCCATATATCACTCAGTTACTTGTAGTTATATTAATTAATATATGAGAATATACTGAAGAATGCGCTCGTAAACTAGAGTATATTAATATATAAGATGTGCGTTATAATTTTCTCAATTAACCTTACCGATCTGCCTGTTGATCATGTAGGGTTTTAGGTGCATCAGCGGTTTAAGTCATTTGCGCCATATATATTAGGTCTGTAAATTGTGTGTGTTCTGTGGTCGATCTGCCTGTTTCCTGGACGAAAAGCCATGTTACCCTCGACTGAGACCGACTAACTCAACCATGTAAAAAAAGCTCACAAAAATTCCTCATGACAGGATTCGAACTCGGGTCTTTTCCACCCGGTGTAGAGAGAACGGAGATTCTATGAACTGTGGTACACACGAGGGTGGATCTGCGAGTTATGTCAATAGATTATAATTTAGTTTAATAACAATAAATCTTAATGACAGACGTTCCTGATTACTGTCACTACAAATGTCCAGGGCCACTGTTAGCACGGACGGAAATTAAGCTCGCGGATAACCCGAGTAAAAACTTTATAGTCTTCAATATTATATTGAAGACTATAAAGGTGTACAAGACCTTCAGGGTCTTATACACCTTAATTAAGTCTCTCCTAAGGTACTTATTTATCAAGCTTATCAATACGTAACTTCTAAAAATAATTTATATGGACACAGATAAATGCACTTCGCCAATTTGGTCTATCTTCTTTGAAATAATCTCTAAGAGTTCTATTCCTTTTTCGGATTCTTGTTCTCCAAACTGGAATAGAACATTTCATTCTTCACCCTATTTGAAAAAAAGCCATATAAATGATAGACGGGTCACTGTGTGCTTTCCTACTCGCCTCTTTACATTTTATGCTGAATTTCCTCTCTAATTATATCATAATCCCCAAGTCTTTTTCGTCCTGGACCACTTTTTAGCTCTTCCCTCTCGCTAAGTGTAAACTTCTAAGTTTACACTTAGAAGCAACACAGCCTAGTTTTGGTAGTTGACCACTCATTCCAGTCTTCAAGTCATCAGGACATTTTGGCATCTTCCCCTGTAGCCCCTCTTTAATGAGGTAACAGAAGAGTAGAAGCAGTAGTGTCCCCCAAACTAATCATCGACGTATTCTACTTGCTGCATTCTTCCACCAGGAAGAAATTCAATTTATGACCAGACTCTTCCTACTCTCTTTTATCCAGTAACTGGTCTAACGAAGGATCTTATCAGTAATCCCAATTTGCTTCAATTTACATAAACTACATCAAAAGGTTTGCTGAAGTCAAGTTAAGTGATGTCAAAGTTTTTTTTCCTGAAACCAATCTTATGACTTCATCATAATAATAACTAGATTGTTCAAACAAAACTTCCCGTCTGTGAACTCATACAGTGATCCATTAAGTATACCATTCCTATCGAGATGATTCTGACTCGTAATCTCATCATCTACTCCCTTATTTTACCTGCAATTAAACTCATCATTATACAGTGTTGCCATCTTTCCCACCTCCTTTGGTGACACTGACGGGATATTAGTAAAAGGGAGCGTCCGGGAATGTAATGTATCTCTGCATCCACTTCAAATCCCAACAATCATCCAGTACCCTACATTTCTATTGGCTGATGCACTCACATGTAGACTTTTTAGTACAACAGAATCCAGTACTGAAGTCATATGTTCCCTGAATTTCAATTCTTTTTACAATAGACTTCACCAAGCACATTATATCACTTATTTTACAGCAATCTGACTCTTGTCACTTTCTTCTGTAAAGTACCATTTAGATTCATATGCCACGGCTTCATTTTATTTATATTCCAAGTTTTCCAAGTGAGTGGAGGTTTCGAACTTCTTGCGAGGGAAAACTTAGAAGGGAAAATGACTTAAGGGAATGAACTATTAACTACACAAATAAAAATTAAAAGTTGCACATATTTATGTTAAAGATGATTTTTACGTAATATTTCAGAATTTATAAATATATTACTCTGCCTATGGGAAACGTTTTTAAACTGAGCATTTCTAATTGCTTACCATTCAGTTCATGAACTCATTACCAAATTGGAAAGATTATCTCCAAAGGAGTTCATCCTTCCAACTATAACCCTTCAATTAGAAAAATATAATTAGTATAATCAGTATAATTAATAATTAATATTTATAGCGTTAAAATAAAATTACCAAGGAGGGACGAATAATTTGGGCCAATACGGTAGATAGACAAAAATAAGGTTATTCTTTAAATTATGAATTTCAAATTAAAGAATTTCAAAATATACTAATGGTTATCAATAGAAAGAAATAAACTATTGTAAATTCATCTTTCAACATATCTTAAAAGGTCACAATTACAATAAGAAACAGCAACAATCCACTAATTAATTCAGAACTGTTCAGAACCATCAGAACTGTGCAAAAAAAAAAACCATCAGAACTGTGCAAACTGTGCATTAAAAGGCAAACTGTGCTTCACGTGGAATCGATTAAAACAATTGCAATTCACTTCCATTATATCAAAATATTTATACTAAACAGGTTTTTGCGCTAAAATCCTCAGACTACGGGAAATTCACTAATCGAAAGAGTTAGTGCAGAGAATCATTGGTTCGTAGTAAATCACCGAAGTAGTGGTGGCATCGTTTTTGTTGTGTCTCATATTGTGAACGCCTTCACAACGAGTTGCCCTGATATTGGCAGACACTTATTCTCGGCGGATACCATGACCCAGGGGTGGTGGTATCCGCCGAGAAAAAGTTAGATTACCCTTCTCCAGTGGCGAAGCGTTGCTTATTGGAGATAGTGCAATACCAGGAAGCTCGTTGTGAAGGCATTCACAATACGAAATGTAACAAAAACGGTGTCAATTCACCTACTTCTGTGATTTACTACAATAGCACACGCTCTTTGAGTAGACTGGAGTTCAAGCCCCTGACTGCTGAATACGGTCGATCTGCCAACCCGGACTGGACCAGCGTGGCAGATTATGGTCCATTTCCCTCAGCATGAATTGTTGAGGAGGCTTCCATCCTGCAGTGGGTTGATAATGGCTGCACTTGACTTTTTTTTACTTTTTTACAACGATGCTTTGCACTACTTCTTCGATTACCAAAATGTTTATATTGTTTAATATTTTTAATATAAAAAATAAAGAATTTCTATATTAAAAAAAACGTATTAAGTGGAAAAACGTCATTATGACGATATGTGATATATTTCAGGATATATTTAGTTAAATTCTGGCCCCAATGGGCACTCGTTATATTTTGTGCAATGTAAAAATTCATACCACTGGAATCTAAAAAAAATTCTAAACGAATTTAGCTGTGTTTTATGAACTGAATCTGAATAAAAGAAGAGATATATAATATGGTTCAACGTTCATTTAGGTGAATTACTGGCTATATATAAAGCCCAAATCCTTTTTCTGAAGTTTAGCATTGCGCGGTGCACAGTGTGAAAGAAATAGCGTCTATTTCCGAAAGAATGCGATTCTTTAAAGTCCATACCGAAAAGGCAGGCTCTAGCAGCAGGGCTCAGTGAGAAAGAAACGTAAGAAAAGAAACGTTAAACCGAATTCGCGGCGAAATCTCAGAACCAAGATTTAAAGCTGAGAATGTTTTCTCCTAAAAAGGGATGAAAACTCAAGAAAGTGGATGTAATCAGACATTCTATCTGTATAATGACTTTTCTTTCATTGGCTCCCTTTCACAAAAAAGCTAATAGCAGTATCTCTACATCCACTTCAAATCCCAGCAGTCATCCAGTGCTCTGTGTAATGTTAGGCCTGCGAGGAAGCACGAGGAGCTATAGACCGCATCACCGCCACTGATTGATACGTGCTTATAGAGATCACTTTAGTGTACTTCCCAATGGTGTTCGGCATATGAAGAAGGTAGGCATGTCTTCACTTGGGTCACTAACAGAGAATATGTGAAGATCATCCATCACGTGCCGACAGCCCGTGCCAAAACGACAGACGTGCACGATCCTAACAAACCCATCTGTCGTTAAGTCCTTTTTCCCAGCAGTAGTCTTGAATACAACTGTGGGCTTCCTTCTTCTAGAGAGCTAAATACCTTGGTTTCACTGACTCCTGCAAAAGAACAAGGAGTGAGTAGATCTTGCCTTTTCTCTATAGTAAAGTAAGTTTCACGTTTTTTTCAAACGCTTCGGCCGTAAGAGTCAAAGTACGGCATAATGCAGTCTAATGCACCTCGGATTGCGGCGATCACAAGTGGCTGAAGAAGGAACTGTATTAACTCACTTTAGAACATTCTTTAGTAACACGCAGCCTTTTTCTTTCGGAACACAAGATCTACCAATACGCTTTCAAAAATCTACTTTAATAAAAACTTTACTTTTCCTCTGTTTTATATTCAGACACTGGCAGCCAAAGATGTGATTTTACCTTGGAAGATACTTTAGCTACCTACGCGCAAAATATTTTTGTTGAATCGTTGATTGTTCCTGCGAATAAGACAGTTTAGGAGAAAGACGTTCTCGTCGGATCTAAATGCAATATATGAATAATGCATATTTCGCAATAATAAATGGGCACGGTGATTATGGAAGAAACTGCACACAATACTCTTAAATTAATATATTCAAAATTTCTTTTGTTATCCCATTTCAGAAAAACCTGTTTGTGGCAGACCGTGAAAATAATAAGAGAGTACTGAAAACAAAAATGAAATCATTGATGCAAAGCAGCATCAAAGCCAATGAGCAGGAAATGAAATGAATAAAATGAATTATATTTTTCATAAACCGTATATATTCATTTCCAAGGAATTACAAAGAATCTGAGTCATGAAGAAACGAGTGCTTGCCCTAGGAGGCAACTATAACTCGAAGCTCGTCGAGAATTCAAGAGTCTATTAACTTTCTGGTGACGCACACCTGATTGTGTCCCCAGAATAGAAAAATCAAGTGCATATTGCTCTGATTCAAGAGAATTTAGTTTTATTAGGAGAATTCCATTGTCAGGAAAATGAGTAACATATTTTGTAATAAGGACAGGTGGACTCCTGCAGACACACTCTGTGGTTAATGATATTAACCACACACGAATTGACAATTTTTTACATAAATATAAGACCTGAAAAAAGTTGGGAGTTATGTCAGAATGTTTTGTGCCTGCAATTCTGCTCTGCCATGATAGGAGGGACTAGGTGTGTACTGAAAGCTTTCTGGATTAATTTCAAGAATTAAGGGACTCCAAGACTTTTTGGAGAAATTTTTATTAGCATAGACCACACTTGTAAGTAGAAGGAATCTATTTTGTAGAGACGAAATACATTTGAACAAAGGTGGTGCAAGAGTTTTCGCCCTATCATTTAGGATACTTTAAGGGTTCAGGAAAACTAGGAGGATAAGGGTAATATAGACACGGTTTTATCTAATGATATGTGTCAAAGTAACGTTTGCACACTCTCAAAAGTCCTTGTTTGCCACAACAGCCGATATTGGCAAAATGTTCGGAGTGTAGTGAAGTTTCAAATGAGCGGAACGATAATGATAAGGAAACAAGCTTAAATAATTTCACGGGATATGTCAGGTTAGTTAAGCTACACAAGAACATTTAAGCTTAAATGTGCATACAGTAATGTCGGTAGCGTTGTCAGTAAAATGAAAGAATGCGAACGGAATTAGTTAGCCTAACCTTGACTGCTTCTGATAACTAACGCTAACCTAAAGGGCTAACGGAAAAGTATTGCAACCCGGAAACAAGAAAGGATGAATTGCGCTGTGATATATACAAGGTATTTAGAAAAGATAAAAGGGTTAGAGGGAGGGTCACGCTTCTTATTGAATGCAGCCTAAGCGCTACAAAAGCCTTCCCAGATTCAGAAGTTACGCATGCTAGCAGAGACCCTGTGTGGCGTGAGATAGTTGAAAGCAAAGGTATAATGAGAGCAGGACTGATGTACAAACCCAAAGATTGTGAGGATTATGACGAGAGCCTACACCATGCAAATAGCGTGTGTAGGCACGTACATGGTGTAGTCTTATTGTGGGTGATCTGGATTGCAACAAAGTGATCGGATCAAGTGGGAGTGGAACTCTCCATGGGGATTTTTTTTTTTTTAAATCAACTAGATGATTGTTATTTGTATCAGTATGTTAGGGAAAGAATATTCTCGATCTCATCATTACTGAAAACCAGATATTCTCAGAGGAATCACAGTACAGGAACCATTATCACAGATTTCTAAGCTGGATGACGAGAAGACTTAGCATATAGTAAAGGCAAACGAATAGATTTTAACTGAAATAAAATTATGACAGCCTAAGGTGCTACATGGTCTTTATAAACTGGGGGGAGGTAGCCCAACAGTGCGAACACATTCGAATTATAATATACCTTTAAAGATATATAATAAACTCTCTTTTACTTTGCTTATTTCTTTATACATTATTTTAATTTTCACTTCCTATTGTATAATAACACCTAGAATCCTGAATCTTGATATGGGTGGCCTGTGGCCATGAAGGGTTTTGCTGAGTATATAATGGCTGCTGAATTACTATAGCAATAAAAAGAGTAAAGAACGGGGATAAGGAGTTCTTCGCGCAGTAGAATACAAAGAGAAGAACGAATCAGTTCAATCCCTTGTGTAATGGATGCTGAAAGTTTTAAAAAAGCTCAGTTGATGTAGCGGATGAACTGAACCATACCTTGCATCGATATTTACAGACGAAAAACTCTTCGTGGTGAGAGAAAACCCACCACGAACAGCCCCTCTTAACCTAGGAGAGTGAAGCTAGAAAGCATGATATTAGCAATACAGAAATTTCAGAAGATTAGTTATTAGAAAAAATTGCGAACTAAAAGCGAGCAAGGCTCCAGGAATTGAAGGTAAACATCAAGAGAGTGCATTGAACCATTCATGTTAATTACGAGGGCATCAATCCAAGGGAATATCAGGAGACAGAGATTCCCTTGGATTCGAGAAGTGCCAGTGTGGCAGAAGAAAATCGCGGAAGCAATAATCAATACAGGATCACTTAGACAGAAATGGAATTCTGAAAGAAACATAGTTTGGTTTTGTAAAGATAAAATCATGTTTATCTAGTTAGCTATTTTAAGAGTCGCCCATGAGCTGGATGTAGGAAATAATTTTACATTATTTACTTGGTTTTCAGAAAGCATTTGACTGAGTGAGTTCCTCATGGGAGGTTACTGTATAAGTAGGAACATTTTGGAATTACATATAAAAATTCTTAGATGGATTACAGGGTGGCTAAGGGTAGGAGGCAGAGGACTGTGATTAACGGCTACTTTTCGATTGGGCTAACGTAATAAGGAAAGTTCCCCATGGTCGGTACTGGGACCATTGTTTTCTATATTTCTTAAATGACATCGACGAAGAGATGTGAAATCACGGTTTGATTTCAAATTTGGAAGATGTAAAATTCGGCGGAGTAATTGAAGTAATTATCAGAACAAAGGAAAACCTGAAAAGTTCTTCAGAAAAACTTAGACTTCACGAAGAGTTAGAAAAGTGGACACTATCGGTAATGCAACAAAATAAAAATTAATGAATTAAAATCTTCATGGCAACTTGCATGCAAACTAAAAAAAAAATAAATATTAGAAAAATTTCGGAAATAAATAAATAGAAAAACTTGCGAACTAAAAGCGAACAAAGCTCCAGGAATTGAAGGCAGACACCATTAATTCTGAGGGAGGTATCAAAAAAGTGCATTGAACCATTCATGTTAATTACGAGGGCATCAATCCAAGAGAATATCAGGAAACAGAGATATGGACCAGGATGAGGATCATATCTGATCCAGATATGGATCAAAAATATGGACCAGGCCAGGGAAGGTTCTCGTGGGCTTGTGATTATTTATTTTTGTTTTTTTTAATTTCCTAAAAATCATTACACTACGTGATTACACTACGTTCATTTTAAACATTTAATAAAAAGGACGATTCTTAAAATTAGCGAACAGCAATCCTAAAAATAACTTATAAATTAAGTTAGGTTGAATTAGAAACATTAGAGGGAGAAAGCGATTTTAAGATCCACGATACGGTTGGGCATGAAGTTTTCCGAGCAGTGCAGACAAGCAGCGAAGAAGGCCCATGGTGTCCAATTCACGGGTTATCGTGCATTTTCTTGTACAAGCACGCAGCTCAATAATCTGGTTGCTTAAGTAAGTGTGTGACCGCATTTTGAATATTGTGTTCAAGTATAGGGACTGCACCTTAAAAAAGGGCATCATGCTTCTTTAAAGGGTCCAAAGACGAGCAACGAGCTTTGTGAGTTCGGCAAAAGGGTGTCTATATGAGGAAAGACTTTGAATACGTGGACTACAGCGCTTGATAACTAGGCACCTTACACTGAGGTGCAAGGGCTCTGAGAGGTGAAAGTAAAATGAATGAGGTGATGTTGCTAATGATTTCAGAACTAAAGGCCATAAATTCAAATTACGAGGGAACTGGTTTGGAGTGGATTGCAGGAAGTTTTCTTTTAGCCAGCGAATTGTTCATTATTAGAATAAGTTCCTCCATGGGCGAAACCCATGGAGGAACTTATTCAATCACCTCCATGGGTGATTGAGGATGGCAGCTTAGGGAAACTGAAAGATCAAATATATATATATGCCCACGTAAGAAAAGAGTCAAATAATTATTTTATTTATTTATTTATTTTCATTTTATTATTTATTTACTATTATTAATTTTAATTAATTTTTTTTTTTTTTGAACTAGGGTATCAGAAGACTCGGGCTTCCTTGCACCAAATGGATAATGTTATTTATTAATACTAAACTATATAATATTGGCGTAAATACACCATATTAAACGAACGCTTATAGAATTCAGTTATGAATATTTATAACGTATTTCTTATTAGTGATCAATACAACGTGAACTTTAAAAATATAATATTGTTTTCGTACGGTTAGTAGGTTTACTTTATATTTATTTATTTTTATTATTTTTTAAAAGTTTCTTAACATAACGGTTGTGCAGTATTCAAGAACTAAAACTTTCAGATACCTGTTATAATTATCAAATAAAAAAAATAAAAAAACATTTACTCTGACGCGAGTAGATGTTTTTTTCACTTGGAAATTATAACAATATAAGCCCTGAAGAAATGAAACGTCATGCTGTATTAAATTTTATTGGAAATAAGTGCAATAATTATATTTTAATAAAAATCTTAAAAGATAACCCTGCTTATAACCCGTATTTTGTGTATTTTTATGCGCTACTACTTGTATGTACCGCAAAAATGAAACACAACTCTCAACAGCAATAATTATTTAAAAAAAAAAATCGTAATATCCTCCTATTCCAATTTTTAAATGTTCATTTGTATTTCTTTACCAAACAACTACCACTCTAAGGCAGTTCTTCCTAAATGAAAACTAATGAAATAATAGCTTGCTTTGAATATTTTCTTACACTATCAGTTTTCAGTGAGAACATGGAAGTAGAAGGATCAGTTTTGTAACTATCAGGGCGTGGCATTACCCTATCGGATACACAGCAGTTGCTATCTGAAGACTGCCTTTCTTTAGGTTGAGAAATATACAGAAATAGGGAATAAATGCGCTGATTTCTATGAAAGGTTTCGTGTACGATTTCTTGCCGTTAAGTACAACTGTTTTTTTTTTTTTAATTAACTCTAAAATATTATGCCCAGCTTTTGTCCATGAATGATAAGTAACGACAACGTAGAAAACCCGGAGAATGATATTGTATTGCTTGATGTGGTCTTAATGAGATCTCACTGGGATTTTGCGAGTGTGGAGTCGATAAAAAGACATGGTGCAGGTCCCACTGCAATAGAGAAAGAGGCACTCTAATAATCTTTATTGCTTAATTACTTGGTATTTCAACGTTGTATTTTGATTATAAAAAGTTTATTTGATAACAATTATAATAATAACACACTGGAAATCCAGACTTCTTGCAATGAATGTTAAAATACTTTCATTACATCAATAAACTTAGATGCAAATCGAGATTAAAACGGGTTTGTCACCTCTGTAGTTTTCCTTCACGCTGCCGAATATCGAGAGGCAATAAATATCAGCTGTGGAAACACTTGGATGACTTATGAAATACACCTAGCTGAGCAAATCGTACAAACAGTTCAATGAATGAAATTTTATTTCAAGATGCTGTCAATAAACTTCAGCTACTACACGCTTCCAGTTCTTTTGTCCTGCACTGATGTGACGGGTGTTTTCTAATCACGATGAAATGTACCGAAAACGCGTACAGAACACTTCGGTGAAATCATTTCTTATTAGGATCATTATTCCAATCCATTAACTCGGTTAACGCAAGTATCGAAGGCACAGCACCGAATTTAGATTAATGCCTTATAGCTAAGGCAGCAAGGCAAACCTACAATCTCAGCAACTGGCAGTTCTCGTAATCTGATATTTTTTTCTGAAGTAAATTATGGTATTTTATTCTGGTGCACACAATTTCGGATGCAAATAGATGGCAGACAGAGGCACGGTTCATTCTTCTTAAATTTACACCCTCCTCTATCTTCTTTCTCCCCAGTAACTTCTCTCCGGGTCTCAACTTAAATGAATTCCTAAGTTACGTCCTAAAAACAGTTTCCTTTTTTTTTGTGAAGGAAATCAGAATCTTCAGTGCATTTTACTTCTGAGAATTTCGATACTCATAAAGGCTACCTTTAGATATGTTTTCAAATAAGCGTTTTTACTTTTTACTCGAAAGAAATTTAAGAACAGTGAATGCAAGATAATGATTAAGGACAGGAGCACTGAACATATATTCCCGAAATTTCTAGAATCAACAGAAGACACCATTATGAACAATATATTTTATACTTTTATTTATTAATCAAGAAAACTATAAAGTTGCGAAGGCAGTCACAATATGAGATATAACCAAAACGCTGCCAATGTAATTAATTAATTTAACTACTTTGGTAGATAGCTATGTTAAAATGATGTCAGTGGATGCACTAACCTACATATTAGTCAAGAAAACTATGTAAATTTTAGAGACGGCTCAAATTAATACGATTTAATATTTTTATATTTGATAAAAAAATTACCGCACTATTTTTTGCTTTTAACTTATAATCAAGTTAATTTCAATGTGGAGTATATTAAGCTATGTTAAAAGAGTTTCCTGAATCCTGATAATAAACAGCATTAGATATTCCTTGCGGCACATGAGAGGGTAAACTTGTGAGTAAATACATATATCAGAAAATTCCTCTAAATTCCACTTCACTTGATCTTTTCAGATGATTCTTCACTTTCTTATCCACATTTATCGAATGCATTCTAATCCTCTTCACCTTTTCTTTTCTGTAAGATTTTGATCTAGCGGTATTTTAAGACATTTTAGCACCACTGGCTGAACTCTGATCAATGTTTATAAGTGAATCCACCAAAGTTTCAAATAGCGTCACGATTTTGAAAGTTGTTGAGTTACATTGTGTAAAAGAACTCTGAATACACCTATTGAAGAAGAGGATGTGGATACATTTACTGTTTCATTTAACTGGAGGCGTTATTTTTGCTCAGATCAATAAACGGATTTCAGACAACACCTCCTATCTTCAGTCATCATTATTATCAAAGACACTCCTTGCTCTCAAGGGTAACAAAGCCCTCCATTGCTACACAATTTAATCGATTTTTTCTGTTTTAGATCTGGTTGATGCGACCTTATGGGATTTGTCCGGTGTGTGTGTGCGCGTGTGGCTTGTTTCTTTTCGCTAAGTATTCTTGTCTAATTAGATTACTTCGTATTGATTAACCTATGAGATTCTCTTTCGTGTCTTTTGATCGTTTGTTTCTTATTGAATCGTATGCAAGTTTTTCTTTTATATTTTTCTTGCACTTTTCTCTGTGTTCTTTTGCTCTGATAGTTTTCGTTTAAAAATCTCCATTGATTATCAGGTAACGTGTTTCAAGCATGAAAGAAATTATTCTTTGAATGAGGTATATCCATTGAGTACTTGAGTTCGTCATCAACATTAAACCTGCATATTTTCTCTCTTTTTAATGAGATGATTGGGATCTAATTCGATTTTCATAACCTTTACTTTTTATTGATTACTCTGCGGCTGCATGATTGGAATATCTGCAAAAAGTGCACATCTACATCTTGTTAGTATATACAGTGCACTACAAAAAAAAAGTAAAACCGTACACCATTTGTTTTAATTCTCTTTCTCTTGAAGTATTTAATCTGTTATTGGAGAAAATGATTGCTTAATAAAGTAGCTGACAAAGTGATAAACAACTCGCGTTATTCTGCAAAGTCTAAGTCGACTTTGTAGAATAATGAGTCGTAAAAAAACACGGACGTCAATGCGGCAAACTTAGCCTTCAGGACGATGGTCGAACATTTCCCAGCGGAAACGCTTATTTGACTTGCGCCATGGGTGACTTATGCATCTCCTTGAAGCATAAATGGTACCTTCAGTCCACGTTCTGAGTCTGTTTTATGTATGGCATGTCAGGCACCATCTGGTGGACGTTTAGGTATTGAATTAACTGCAACTGTTTCAACTCTGCACTTGAAATGAATGGTGCGAGTCGAAGAATGTTCTTCTCCTCTCTTCAGAAATTACTGATATTTTTCGGCAGTGTTAATAACATATACTTCCACTGCATACTCAGTGGTATCGAAAGGAAAAGAGTACCTTAGTTATTATTTAAAAATTATAAAATGAAGGGGCAACCCAATGAGGTTTTTTCCCAAGTGGCCTGTGCTGGATCTTGACATTATGCATACTGCGTCCGATGCTCTCCTATTCACAGTGCCTGTATAATTCCCTCATGGATGATCTAGGAAATGGCCTGGGTTTGAATTTCCTCATGACTGGAGAAATTATGTTGTTGTGCTGTAGTTGAATTAGTTGGTCTCATACGAGGGTTATACGTTTTCTATTCCGGAAATCAGCGTTTTCTATCCAGCAAAACAAGTCAAGTGACCATAGAATACACACATATTACAGACTCAATACGGTGATTAATCAAAAGATGGTGATTCCATCTTTTGATTAAATCTTCCTTCCTTCTATCCATCTTCACCTTCTCCAACTTCTCTTCGGTTTTATCAGCTCCAACTAACACTAGGTACGAAATAGTACAGGCTCCAATGCCTTTCCGTGTTTGGAGAAAAAAGCCTTAGTCACTTGGAGCAAAAAAAAATTACAATCAACTAGCGCTCTCTGTCTCTCTCTCTCTCTCTCTCTCTCTCTCTCTCTCTCTCTCTCTCTCTCTCTCTCCAGTGTGAAAAGCCTGGTTACGGTTCCTATTAACAGACTGGTATTAAAAGAGATGAAATTTATAAATTTATAAGCATGATATGAGGGATGCTCGGATGCACGTTGACATATAATAGTTTGGTTTTTTGGGTGCAATTCCCCATGTCTCATGCAGACAACAGTGCGATTCGAGAATCTGTCTCCTTCAGTTTCATTTAATTTCCTGTTATCGTTAAAACATTTGAGTAGGACTTTGGACACTTCCTGCGCTGTAACCTGTCACCATGAAGGCCACAGTGTCTCTGTTATTATGTTTTATTATTACATATTATATTTCGTCAATACAGAGAAGTGCTGTCTTCCAATTCTGATGGGAGAATTAATTAATTTATTTGATCACTTTAAGCCATAAGTGCAATGGGGGAGCGCACAGAGAAAGTTATGTTTTCATTATATACATAACAACAACAAGGTGAAACAAGTTCAGAAAATACATCGTCAACACATAAAATAAAAAGAATAGAATCAAAATAAAGCAATAAAATGTAGGGTCTAGAGTAAATGGCTCCACCCCGTAGTAAGTTTCGAAAATCATAATAATAGTTATCAGTTTGAAAGAACGCTGTTACACAGATCAGCAATAATGCTTTTCTTGTAGTTCTTATCTTCAGAGAGCTTTTAGAAATTCATATCTAAGGTGCAGCAGACGTTGTATTTGCAGGACATAAATAACTTGGATGGACGAAAGACTGGAAATTTTGCTTCGCACCTGAGAAAATTTTAGAGCCATCTAAAATCTCTTATTTGTTGTTGGACACGTCAAAGCAAGTCTATCCGGTATATGAGGAACTGGGCAGGTACAGAGATGTTTAGGATGTTACAAACGGTCTCCAGTGCGAGACGTGTTGAGTGGATTTAGAGATGGTATGGGGTACCAGTGCCATTGATACCAACATGAACCAGTGGAGTACATAATTTGTCTTCAGAAACAAGAAATTTCGTTACCATTTAACATGCCCTCTTAATTACATAGTTTCGTTCCTTAGTGCATCCACATTAGGCCCAATTTCTTAATATTTATAACTGCTATTCTAAACGTGGTTGTGGAAATCATACTTTTATTGTTTTGGAGGCTTGTTTTCAAACAAACATTGACGTGTATTCTTTATTTGAGGAAGGGGGAGAAATTATATTCGACTAAACACTTCCCTCTTGGATTATGTGATAAAGCTGAACAAAAACCGATGACTCGATCTATACAACATCTCGATTTGGCATTCTAACAGATCTAATGACACTCTAGGACTTTTCCTCGCTAAGGGACTTTTTGTTGTTTTATCTGATGTTCATGCCCTATTCGAAATTGCTCATTTCTGTCTCGAAATATTTAAGTACCTCGTGGTTTCTCCTGCGAATCTTATTTTCCAATGCAAGTGGTCCTTTACGTACTTAGCCCACGCTGCACGGTTGGACGCAGACTAAGGTACTGGTACGGAAATGGTTCATTAACTTTTATGGGTGGTTAAACTTTCGTCAAAGTACGTTGCGGGAGATATACATTTATAAAGAGAAAACAAAAATCAACCAGAAAGCATGCTTTGTCAAATAAAAACAAAGATAAATACTTATACGAATACAAATGACATTACGAGTTTGTGAACCGTGGAAGAAATTTGGAATTTATTATCGATATATGGGCATGTAGTTATAATAATGGAAAAGTTGTCAATAAATGCTCTATTTTTATTATATGAATAAGACGACTCTGTAATTAGCAAGCACAGTATTGATTTTATCAATCTAAATTACCAATCAGCTTGGTTGGTAGCCTGAACTTAAATGTTGCGAAGGTATTCCGTCAGATAATCCATGTTTGTAAATAACTGCCTCTAACCGTTTTAAAGATCAGTCTAACAACGATTTCTGATACTACTTGAGAGAAAAAAAAGCAGAAAATTTTAACCTTTTTTGTACCCTTGAAATGAAAAAATATTAGTACAAACGTTATATAGTAGTTCAATGTACAAAAAAACACCACACAGGTTAAAACAATTCTATTAGGATACGTTTTCAGGTTGTAAATAAAGATTTGAATTTTTTTATACAATTATTTAATTTAAAATTTATCAGTTAGGCTTATTTTATTGGATTTTTTTTTTCTATTTCGTTTTCGAATCTGAATTCAATCAGCAATTGTTATTAATTATCGTACACTTCAAATCATTTGATTACGTTACATGCTTTTAGTGGGCAAACCACGAGTACAAGTGTTTGTACTCGAAGCATTCAAAGAGAGCAATTTTAATATCTAATGAAGATGAATAGACAAGCTGCAATGAGTGGCCCCGTAATGTCTTGTCGGTTCATTTGGGATACTCTGTTGGGATATGGAAGTCTGTGCTATGAGGCGCCAATGTATTATTTCTGCAGATCATGTATTCTTTGGTCGAGTTGCCTGTTTGCAATGAGAAAATTCCAGGTTTCCGGAAGTTAAACCATGTAACCCTTGCCCGCAACCGACAAGGTAGACCTCGTTGTGAAATCGATGAAAGTTCCTTCCATCTAACGATATTCGAACCCAGTCCTTTTACAGACGATACGATAGGCCAGTAGTAGTTACAATCGCTGTGCTAACTGCGAAGGCTGGTGTAGAAGCCACGCCTAAAAATGGCATCGAGTGTCTTGAAAAGGACAAAAGAGCAAAGCCCCTCGTGAATCTTGTCTAAATCAAAGCTGATTTAGACAAGAATCACTTGTATAAATCATGATTCATTTTATTTCATGAATTACAATGGTTAAATTCCGGTTGGAAACAATATATATATATTTTTTTAATAAAGAATTGTTAATTTCTTCTCATATTTCTTGTAATTATGAGCGAAATTCTTTTCTTCCGAATTCCTGCTTTTTCTTGACTGATATGCAAAGGAAATAAATGATTACAAGAGCAGGAAACTAACTTTTTCCTACACAAACCAATTTCTTGGTCTCGGTGTGGTTGGCTGTTGTTTCATTCACAATCCAATTTTTAATTTGTAGCGTCAGAAAAATCTTCCCCCAGTAATTAAACTAAGACAAATTTCACTTTTCATGATTCGGGAAAGATATAAGAAGTGCGTCTGAATAGGTCGCGAGGCCCGCCTTTTGATAAGGAGCACACATTAAGCATAGTTCTTTATTACGCTGATGAACCAACATAGCTGCTGTCATATCTGTCTTTACCGTTTATCCCACCCATACCGTGTTATCGGATATGAACAGGAGAAGGCTGGGAATTGTGGTCCACGTTACTAACAAGCTGCGTGCTCGGGGTTATGTTTCATTGTTATTTAGCGTCTCAACGGCTAGTGATGTGAGTAGTAACTAAAATACCAGTAGCGGTTTTCTCCTATCTGCTAGCTAATCTTCTAACATGAGCAGACAAATTTAATATGGCTGTAGGGTGACCTTCATTTCCAGAGCATCCATCACTTCGATGCTGAGTGTCAGATGCATCCATCAGTCGCTCTCTACTCACGTGCGTACACAATAATCTTTTAATTTTTTTCAACAAAGAAACAGGCTAAAAGAGAAAAAAATGTTCCCGAATCTCTACTTTTCAATAAGTAGTTGTCACTACCACCGAAGGATATAAAATAGATTTAACGAGATTTTAATTATAAAGGCCACAGTACCTAAATGATGGATCACGGGGTAATACTGTTAATGACAACAGAAACGCTGTCTTTTATGGTCAATTTGGAACCGCATAATTTAATTTGGGAGGGTCTCCAAAATGAACGTTATTAATGTACTGTACTTCTAGTTCCAAGCGTACATTGATATTTGTCATATTTATTATTGAATAGCAAGCTTGCACTTGGGCATCGCGTGACACAGAGACAACCCCCAAGGCAGAATGCGCTGGTCCCGAAGGAACTAGTAGTTGTTGGTGACTCTATTGTCAGGGAAACGGGGAACATGCTGTGTAAAAAAGAAAGGTGGAACAGGACCAGGGTATGTCTGCCAGGGGCAAAGGTTGATGACGTTGTAGAGCGAATATCATCTTTTAAGGGCACAAAAGGTGATATAGTTGTACACGTTGGCACTAATAATATTAAGAGTAGGAGACCGGCAGAATTACTTAACAAGTACAGGTCACTGTTGAACAAAAGCCGGGAATTAGGGTTGAATTTGAAAGTGTCTGCAATTTTGCCCAGACACGATAGGAGGGAGTATATGATGAGAGCCTTGTCGATCAATTCGGCCCTGGAAAGATTGTGCAAGGCTCAAGGGGTAGAATTTTTTTCAGCCTGGACTGTACTTGTTAACAGGAGAGATTGCTTCTACAGGGATGGGATACACTTAAATAGAAAGGGTGCAAGAATATTTGCTGATGCTATCGAGGCAGTGTTAGGTGGGTCGGAAAACTGCTAACTTGGGAGGAGACAAAGACCAATAGATTGACAGTAGCCACTGGCAGAGGTGAAAGAGATTCTTGCACTGCTTCTATTAGAATGAGCAGAAGCCTGAAAAACAAGATGCATGGTATTTCAGAGACTGCTGGGAGCCATTGCGGTACAAGTAAACACATGGGTTGTGTTAGGGTAGCTAAGAATAGAAACAGGTGCAGGTATACTTGCGTGTACACCAATGCTAGGAGTTTAGTAAATAAATTTGATGAATTTGAGGTATTGCTCAAAACATCAAAGGCAGATATTGTTGGGATATCAGAGACGTGGTGTCACACAGATATAAGGGATGCAGAAATGCAATTTGGGGAGTACAACGTCTACAGAAAGGATAGACAGGATAGGAAGGGGGGAGGGGTTATGCTATTAGTTAAGAAACACATAAAAACCAAGGAAGTGAAGCCAGTCGACATCGCTGGACAGTGCAGTGTTGAGTCAGTTTGGTGTGACATAAGCATTGGGAGATCAAAATTGAGAGTAGGAGTGTGCTATAGGCCTAATGACTCTGATGAGTATAATAAGGAACTGTACAGGGAAATAGAGTGGACCAGTAAATCAGAGAGTCTTATAATGGGAGATTTTAATTTCCCGGATATTGACTGGAATTTGGGGGCTGGTTACTCACACACTAGCAGGGCTTTTGTGGATTTATTGGATGATTGTTTTCTACATCAGCATGTTCGGGAGGCAACTAGAGGGAGTAATACTCTTGATTTGATTATCAGCAGTGATTCTTCATGCATTAAGAATCTGCAGATAAATGAACCACTAGGTGGCAGTGATCACAGTGTGCAGAAGTGGGATTTACTGAAAGAGGTAACTACCATTAGGGGTAAAGGGAAGGGTTATTGCTTCCGTAAAGGCGACTACGATGGACTGAGACAGTATTTAAATTCTATATATAGTGGGACCAACTGATGATGTTACCAACAGCAAATTCAAAATGGGAAGCATTCAAAGAACTTATCTTGGAAGCTACCAGGCTTTACATACCAACTAAGAAATATTGTTCAAGGTTTAGGCCAAAATGGATGTCAGATGAACTAATGAGGCATATGGCAGAGACGAAAAATGCATGGGATACTTACAAATTAACACATGACACAGAAGCCTATGATAGATACAAGTTGATATGCAACCAAGTTACAAAGGAGGTTAGGCAGGCGAAGGCAGATTACGAGAAATCCTTGGCAAGGGATGCAAAGAAAAACAGCAAAGAGTTCTTTACTTATGTAAACTCTAGAAGGAAGGGGATGAATCAGATTGGTCCACTTGATATTGATGAGTCAACTGTTGATGATCCTGCTCAGGTAGCTAACAAACTAAATGAATATTTTGCATCGACATTCACACATGAGGAGTTATTCAGCAAGGGGAATGCCAGAGGTGTATTCAACTCTAGCAGTAAGCTACAGAATCTTGAAATAACTGGGAGTAAAGTGGAGGAGAAACTGTTGAAGATAAACACAAGAAAGGCACCCGGGGTGGATGGGATCTATCCAGTTATATTAAAGGAGGCAGCAAAGGAAGTACGCAAACCCTTATCCATAATTATGAGAGCTTCCTTGGACTCAGGGGAGGTACCCATAGACTGGAAATGTGCAAATGTGACCCCAATTCACAAAGGAGGATCAAAGGCTGACACAAGTAATTATAGACCTGTGAGCTTAACTTCTGTTCCAGGAAAATTAATGGAGGCACTGGTTAAAGAAGCACTGCAGGATCATTTAGACAAGACTTCAGTTATTGCTCAGACACAGCATGGTTTTGTTAAGGGGAAGTCTTGCCTGACCAACTTGATTGGATACTATGATGCAGTCACAAAAGAACTGGATGCAGGGAATAACTTTGATATTATATACTTGGATCTTAGAAAGGCTTTTGATACTGTTGCACATGGAAGACTGCTACACAAATTGGAGCAGTGTGACATTGGAGGCAAATTGCTGCTATGGATAAAGGGGTGGTTGAGGGGGAGAAGACAGAGAGTGGTAATCAATGGACACTGCTCATCGTGGACTAATGTTATTAGTGGAGTCCCTCAGGGCTCAGTGTTGGGTTCATTATTGTTTTCTGTATTTATAAATGATATTGATGATGGTATATCAAGCTTAATGTCCAAGTTTGCAGATGATACAAAGGTTGGCAGGGTTGTCAAGGACACTACTGACACTATGCTGCTGCAACAGGATCTGGAAAGGTTGAGCAGATGGGCTTCGAGGTGGCAAATGAAGTTTAACATTGACAAATGTAAAGTACTACACATGGGAAAAAGCAACCCCAGAGCAACGTATCAACTCTGTGGTACTACACTGACAGTGGTAGAGAATGAAAGGGACTTGGGGGTGATTGTGCAGGCAGATATGAAGTTCTCTGAGCAGTGCAGACGGGCTGCAAGAGTAGCTCATGGAGTATTGTCAATGATATACAGGAATTTTTCCAGCAGGGATAAGGAGGTGATTATTCCATTGTATAAGGCAATGGTCAGGCCACACCTAGAGTACTGTATACAGGTCTGGAGGCCTCATTTCAAGAAGGATGTAGAGCTGCTGGAACGAGTACAGAGAAGGGCAACAAGATTAGTGAATGGAACAAAGGGGTGCTCTTACGAAGAAAGGCTTAAGTTTTGCAAATTACAGTGTCTGGAGACTAGGCACCAGCGAGGTGATCTGATAGAGGTGTATAAAGCCTTGAATGGTTTAAGCATGCTCAATGCTGATGGGATTCTTCCTCTAGCTCAGAAAAATCACCTGAGAGGGCATAAATTCAAATTGAGGAAAGACAGATGTAGGATAGACGTGCGGAAATTTGCCTTTAGCCAGCGGGTGGTTAGTTGTTGGAACAGACTGCCATCCCTTGTGGTGGAGGTTGATAGCCTAAATAAGTTTAAGGCTCAGCTGGACAGGTATTTTGAACGAACAGAGGGGTGAAGTGGAAGTGGGTTTTTTTTTTTTTTGGCTGATGCTGCATAAGCTTGCTTTCTTGCATCAAATGCCTCTACTAATGCTAATGCTAATATTCATATCTTTTTATCACTTTACACGGGAATTTGTTTGTTCATTCCTAATTGCCTGTGAGCTGCTTTCATAGTTACAGAATAGAGTTGTTTCTTAATAGCATCTTAAAGAAATTCTACGCTCTGTCTGTGGCGAAACGTAAACATTGTATATATAAACCTGAGAACTTAATTTACTCCTTGATTTCTTTCTCAAGACGAGATTTTCAACACCAGAAGCCATATACGAAACAGTGACAAGATTGTTATCCGCAGATACTGAGGTGTCAACTGAAGGATGCAAGCAGCAGGATAACGCTAAACTGCATGCTGTGCAAGAGAGGCATTAACGGCCAGAGGTACATCTCCATAAAATCCGTCCTGTAGTTCGGATCTTGTCTCATGAGATTCTCGACCTTAAAACGCGAGTAGTATGAAGGCTATGCGGTAGCGATATGGATATTAAATCCTACCGCATAAGCCTTTTTAGTGAGCGAGGAGTTAAAGTTATAATTAAATAGCTGTCGAACATCCAGCAACAGAATCTTTGCTATTCTGTGATTGGAAAGTGGGATAATAGATGCAAAGTCGGCTAATATAATACGAAAGATCCTGAATGGCTTCGAGCGAATGTGAAATTCGAGTTATATGCGTACATTAAACCATTGTCAAGATAAACTCATTGCTTACTGTTAAATGGAGCCCGACTTCGGACCAGAACGTATCATATGCAGTAAATCCTTCCTCTCTTCTGAGCACGCAATGGCTTTTCCCTTATAATACGAGCATAAGGCGAATGTCATATAACACAGCGTGAAAGTCATCGCACTCCGCCTGTACCACTCTGTCTCTTTCCAGTAGGTCAGAACGTGGTCCGTATCTTGCTTCCTTCGACACTGTGCTGGGATAATCCTGATAGATTGAACCGCTATTCCACATGCCGAAGCTTTCCTATAATGTGTGTTCCCAACCACGTGCTCTTTCTGAGTCAGAGGGATTTAGATTACGTATTATCATGAAATACAAATAGAGATTCGAACGGAAATGAACACATTTAATGATGAAGGGTTCTCTGCAATCGGATATTTGGCCGAAAAGAAAATTGAAAATTTCAGCGAACGCTTAATTGATTAATAGTTTTCTTCTGATATTTACAGGCTTAAAGAAGGTTTTATTGCTTTTATTTCCGCTCAACGAAAGCAGCCCGTTTCTTGCGTAATCTTGAATTTAAGTCACAAGATTATCTAAAGTCTTTGTCCTTAAATAATGTTGTCAGTTTAATGAAACCGTTCTTTCGATATTTCTTCAGTTCCTTTCAACATCTGAACATCCGTTTCCTCACAGCGCATAATATTGGAAATATTCATCATCATCTTGACTTTAATGCGCTCAGAAGGGATTCCGAAGTTGCTCAACATGTTTGACTGCGTAGGATAAGATTAAGAAGGTCTCCTTATTATCAGAGATATACAGATTTTTACGGATGTATAAATATCACTGCAGTTAGTTCTCCTAATTAAAAAAGTAATTGAATTTTATTTGCATAAAGATTAATTAAGTACCTCCGCCGTATGCCAACGTGTGACCTTTCACAGATCCAAATATCGCCTCGCACACACACACACGCTGAATGAATATGCAAATGATTGCAAGAAACCATTTGCATATATAATGAATAATAAAGTAAAATCTTGAAAGGAAATAAATTAAAGTTTAGGAGGGTAGGCGCTATAGCTGCCTTAACCTAAAGCGAAAAAAAGCGATACATATTGGGAGAATATGCAACGAAATGCATTAAAGATTAATAAACACGTTAGATAATTAAATATCTTTTAGAGTTCACACAGTAAGATTTTCTTTCATTAGGTTGTTTCAGAATAAATATTAATAATTTTCATGAACGCTGTCTAATGAACAGTGTCCTGTAATAAACAGTCTATAACCATTACTCCCGAATGATAGTTTAAGGAATTCTTATTACACTGTGTTACCAAAATTCAAGGAATACCCGCCCCTTCTGACTGCAGGAAATCGTGTGCGACTAGAAAATATGCAAATATTTTGGCACGAAGGTAATCAGCAGTTACATTAAGTAATTTCAGACGTGTGCGTCTTGTGATTAGCACAAATAGTTCATGGAATTTCGGAGGGGGGGTATAATGAAAAAAATATTTGTGCGTTAATGTCAGGACTTCACATTCCCTAAAACAACAGTGTGCTGAAGAAATAGAAGTCCAGAGGTGACGATCAGCCTGGTAGACATGAACTATTGACTCACAGGAGTTAACGAGCCTTTAGAAGGTTGATTACTTCATATGTTCATCGGTTCCAGACCACAATTGGAGTTTGGAGCTGCGAGTAGCCACAGGCAAACTTGTATTTTCACAACACGCAGACAGTTGCTGCACAGCGTGAATTTTCAGGTAATAGCTGCAGCCCATGTCTTCGATAACAAACAACAAAAACATAAACAAATGGACATCGCTGATTGGCATGGCAGAAGGCACACCGAACCTACACTGGAATCAATGAAATACGTCCTGTGGAGGGACGACCCACGCTACACGTTCTCCCAGTTCGATCGACATAGTATATGACACATGCCTGGAAAACGCTTACTACCAGAGTGTGTTGTCCAAAGTGATAAGTGTAGAGAACGAACAGGTGTCATTGGTTTGGGGTGTTTCTATTGTAGTATGAACTATACGCATCGACTTCAGCGCATGGATACATGAGTGCACGTCCTACAATGACGTTCTGAACAATTCCGTGTGAAATTCGTTACAATTTTAACGAAACGGCCCTTACATCTTTTGACACAACAATTCTCCATACCACAAAGAAAGGACTGAAAGCGTGGTGTGAAGAGAATAATATCGGAACATTTCAGTGGCCAGCCCAGAGCCACAACCGCAACCCAAACGAATATCCCTAGTATGAATGGGAACGCAGATTTAGGGCAAGGTCAAGACGGCCAACCCAAGAAAACAACCAATGGATGAATGAGAACGCAGATTTAGAGCCAGAAAAGGACAGCCCTCTTATAGAAGTCCACTAATACTTTAAAGAAGAAATAAAAAACAATACTGCTAATTTTCTAACATAAATTAGTAAAAAGTTTTGAAAAATGCGCTGAAGTAGTCTTTATGATCAAAAATGTGCCAAAGCTCTAATTTCTTTGAATAAATACGTATTTTCATTTGAATAAATCAAAATATGTACAATTTGAATAAATTCAAATTTTGTTCATAATAGGCATTTATTCAAATATATATTTGTTTCTTAAATACAAGTGTCTCATGGTTTTTGGCAGGATATTGTATGTTCGTAGGTGAAGAGCCAACTGAATAAGGGAGGGAACTGGCAATCCACTTGACCCCTTATTTCAAAACTCCTATTCCTGTTGGATTTCAGAAAGAAGTTGGTAGATTTCAGCAGAACCATTTGCACTTCCTTGACGAAGAATGTATTGGCGTTATCCTGTCCCTCTCTGACATCAAAAATAACAGTTATCCTGTTGAATTTTTCCAGTAAAGTGTGTTCAGAAATACACTTAGAAATGCAAATATTACTGGACGAGTATTTGTGCTATCTTTTGCTCTTATTTTTTGTTCTGAAAGAACAAAAATTAAAATTTCAAAAGTATAGTTAAAACATTGTAGAATTGTTACTAATATTTACATTTTTTTCTTTTTTACTGCATTCCGTGCAATTCAACTTTTCTTATAACTTGCATTCAGAGAATCGTGAATAAATGTGGATTGCTGTACTTTATAAGCATTTTCATTTAAACCACTGCTAAGATTTATATGCTTTTTATATGCTGTATACGGTGTATATAATTATAACAATAAGGTTTCATGTGACGTATGTCAAATTGATGATCTTTTCATAATGAAGAAAGAAACTTCAATTACATGCAGTGAACTACCAGTGAAGGTTTTTCCTATCTAATCATTCCATTAAGATTTTGACCATTCTGGTGCATGATATTTAGGTCCTCCTGTTGGATGACCATTGATCATATTTTGCATATGTGGATTCATGAACTAATGACACTCCTTATCCCAGAAAACCTTTTCTGCTTCAATTGGAAGTTTTAGAGCTGCTTTAGTAGTACAACGGAATTCAATCCAGTCTGTGAAAGTCTTCGATTGTTATTATTATTATTTTATTTTATTTTTTTTTTAGTGGAATCAAAAAATAAAATCTCTTTTCTGGAAAATCAGCGTGTGCTCTTATTCCCAACAAATTTGTTCTTTATGAATATGAATGTGTTTATTATTCTGGTGTGTTTTGGGGGTTATGGCGCATCAATTAGGATGCAACGAATTAGACCATGCTGCGCGGTTGTGTATTATGTCAGTTTAAATTCTGCCAGTTTAAATTCAGTGCAAGTGCGTTTTAACAGCCGATTTACATGTTCTGCCGAATAAAAAATCCGGAATAACTCACGGGAAAACCCTACTTCCTTCTCCTCCTCCTGCGATCGGCCTTGGTCAATAGGACGTTAGAAATTAAATATCATTGACAGGATTTGACCCTACACTTCTTTTTGTCACGAAGAACAGTGTAAATTATAGTAATAAAACTACTTATAAAATTCAATGATTGCATAGAGAGGAAGGATAGCAATTTTTTCAGATCGTGTTTTCCAAGTTCGGCCTCAGTGACGCTATTTTAGTTTTGGTTGATTGTTACATACTAATAATAGTTTATCCAATACCCTACGATGCCTTATAAAACCGATTCCTGTCATCCCTAAACTTTCTAGATTCAAATATAGATCTCTCTAGACATACGTATATCAATCGAGACACCTATCAGAGAAATTTTTCAAAAATAATGCTCAGAAAAACGAATGGGCAGTTTTATTAATCTGTAGTTTTAAAAGGGAGGTCTAAGATGGCTAAGTGTTGCTTGGCGATCTTAGATTTATACTTCAGAATTTGAGGTCTACAAATTTACAAATGTATACGAGGTGATTCTTTATGAAGAACTCGAATTAAATTCCATTTTTCCAAAGAAAGACACATCACCACATTGAGGGAACAAAATACAGTATAACATTTTCTTCCAGACAACGGCTCAGCCCACAAAAACTTCAATAAATTTCAGTTTTTATTTCAGTTAATTTATAATTTTCGTTACAATATGTGCAGCATATATTAAAGATAGCCACTTGAGACATAGCACTGAGTACCTGAGTATGCGACCTGATATTTCTTCAGCCTCTCACTCACAGTACTTCAGAATTTTTTTTTACACTATTTCAAAAAAAAAAAAAGAAAAAAAAGTGCACTTTAAATTAGTTAATTATTATGATGTACTCATATTTCAACGCGCAACAGTTTGTTCTTAAACGGCGCTAATATTTGAGAAGTGTAGTTTTCTTTGATCGTTTTTTTTTATCTAAATATCTGATCTGAGTTTCCACTTTTCCTATTTATGTGCATTATTATGTATTATGCACATAAAATAGGAGATAACAAAACACACTTCAAGTTCGCGATATTAAGTATTTAGTTTAAGCAATTTTCCTATGAGAATCGATAAAACTAGAGTTAGTAGAAAAGACCCGAGTTCGAATCCCGTCAATGACGAGAGGAATTTTTGTGTCTTTATCATAACATGGTTGAGTTAGCCGGTCTCAGGTGAGTATAGCATAGTTTTCCCTCCCGAAAACTCTACTTTTTCGTCCAACAAACATTAAATCAACCACAGAACACATTCAATTTTCAGACATATTACATATGGCGCGGTTAGGCCTAGGTTGCTGATGTGCGTACAAAAATGTACAGGGATTATTCACAGTACAGGGCTATGCATAGTGAGATGCCAATATAATACATCCCTGAAATAAGCTTTGATCTTTCAAGTGCGAGACTGTCTCAATTATAGAGATCAAAGAGATCTCGGCGCTTCATTTCCTCAATAAATAATTAAACTATAAAAGACCGATAGATGAAATAGGATCTGGACCAATTTATCTACAGTAGCTCTTGGACCTAGAACTCTTCCATCAACCAACTAAACAATAATTTAATGTACATAATGAACTATTAAAAGTTATAATAATTGTCATACTTTCATTACATTCAACTTCTGGATCATCAAGCATTATTCTTTTAGGAGGAAGCTACAAAATTTATAAGTCGCAAACATTTTTATAATACATTTTCGTCATAATTTGAAGAACTCTTTACTATTTGTATAATTTACTAATTTTAAACTAATGACATAACTTTTTTCCTTATATTTCTGACACTGTTTGAGCAGCATACTGCTCTAATCAAAAGTTGGCAGTTTATTAGAGCATTCATGCTATGTCAACAAAACACAGTTTGTAATATTATTAAAAATTCCCCTAAAGCGTTTATCGAAAGGAAAATTCAAAGGAAACATTCTACATTAAAATAAATTTTCTAATTTTTTGTTTATACTTCTGTACAGACACATAGTGTCAGAGAAATTTACAAGATCTATTAGAGAATACAAAAGTACCGTATTTTCTGCTCGTGGGCTCAAACCACGGTCAATTGAAACGCGTATACTACTGTAGTCGTGCGTTTACACTCGGTTACATCAGCCCTATATGTCAAACATAAATGCGAGTCTTATAACTAGAAAACAAATTCGAACGCATTCCTTGAAGGGAATCAATTAGTCCAATTTTTGAGAGTTCTTCTTGCACGGATAATGGAAGGGGGTGTGAGAGACGTTTATTGTAATTTTTACATCAGTTCTTCTGTGAAATAATCGGGAAAGATAATCTTCATCCTCGCTACCTGAATTAGACATTTTATACTATCCTAAAGTGAAAGCCAAAAATAAGTAAAAAAAAAAACGCCTCAAAGTTTGGAAGTAGAAGTGCTTAAGCAACTGTATTTTAGCAACAGCAGACTTCTGAGTAAGCAGTGAGATTTGCAATTCATGAAGGACTAATTCCATTAAGATGAAACTAATCAAAATAAATGAATAACAAGGATGTATTTACGAAATGTGATAAACGAAAACAGACATTAACAGATATTAAATTTGTCCAACAACAAACAAGAATCCGGAAAGAGGACAGAAGTGAGATGATTTAGAAGTCAGGAATTTCACTTACAGCAAATGTAGCGTTCGAAATCATAAGGCACAATCTGTAAACAACTGGAAGATTTATGTTTCAGAAGAGAAACTCAACAAATAAATTAATTATTTAACGTCATTTATAAATCGTATGGCAACGAATCAGCCTTCTGGCTGGTTGTAAATATTCTTAATTAAATCTTAAGAAGTCTGGTAAAGCATCTTAGGCATTTCCTTGGAAATGTACGGAATGATCATTGGCATTCAAGAGTGAGAAGAAGTAGTATACACAAATAGTACTCGCTCCTTTATTGACAAATTATCTACAAGACTGGTGCTGGAGGCCTGACACGAATGTGATGGTGGCCGTAAGGGTTTGAATTACTGCTCTCTCTCTCTCTCTCTCTCTCTCTCTCTCTCTCTCTCTAAATGCATGGCCACGAGGAAGCTTAATAAACACAATCGGACTTGAAGAATTAGAAGTTCCTTAAATGGCATGTTCAGTTTGCAGAGGTTCCTTGATAACATGATTTGTCATATAAATGCAGTGCCGAACAAACTTGCATGATGTCTGTAACGTACTGTTTGCAATTCAAGACACAACAACGTAGTTGATTTTGAATGCATCTTGAATCCCAAAGAATGCCTAGTCACAAACAGCGATGGCTGTTAGTGTAAACAGGAAAATTAATTCTGTCTGGTAATTAATAAACAGAAAAATACGCAATGCATTTCTGGAGAATTCCGCTTATAATATAGTGTATAAATCAAGGTAAGAAGTAATAATACCACAACAGCTTAACAAAGGCAAAACAGGTTAAAAATTTCACATGTCACATGGTCAGTATACAATCGACAACAGTAGAAGAAACAGTTGAAATTACAACTGATAATCATTTGTGTTCAAGAAGCGCAGCACTGGCCTAGCGGCTTCATTGATACCATTCATAAAATGAAACAGCTCTTCTCTCAGGGGTCTTAAAACCATAAGAACGAAATCGAATCTCATGGCGACATGTTTGAGGATTAAAGAAAAGGTAAAACTGCGCAAATATCTTCTCGACGCGTCCTGCCAGCCAGGATTTCTCTCCAGTTGTGGTTGGAAGCAGCGTTATATAGGGGAAAAATAAATAGTAATTTTCATGCTTCTTTCTGCGCACTGTTGAATACACGTATCGTTACACTTCCGTATTATATCGGAAATGATACACGTTCGTTGGATTACTGCAGAAACTTTTTTCACGTTGTTTACGCAGATGCGATGAGAACCACATGCGGCGTTAGTTGCTACGCCTTTCCATGATTTTTCATGCATACCATTATGACCATTTTTACGATACCGTTTCTTGCGACATCAGCGTAGTCTTTTAGTTCTTCAGCCTTGAATTTCAAATGCACGTTGTAGCTGCAACTTTTCCGAGCTTTAGCCAAGATATTAGCAACACTCTCTGCGCGACCTGGATGACTAATAGCGCCACACTCTCTAAACCTCACCACGTGAGTCAAAACAGCATTTTCCGTTTTCAGAGGCAGCACTTATAGGTTACATAAATTTCGAGATCTATCTTTTTTTTAACAGACGCACAGAACACCAAGCTTGATTTCCTAAGAATAAGTTTTCCTAATTTTTTAAGAAAGATAAACTCCTATTCTTTATGGGAAATACATTTAGAAACAAGGTTTTATATCTATCGCTGCATAAAATTAAATAGACAGATATAACTGTCTCCATTTCATAAAGTGAAAAGCAACATCTCAAAATTTCGAGCAAATTCCCAAGCGGTTACTTTACAATTATATTTTAGACCAATTCTTTTTTTGGCACTTAGACCTCTCCTGGAATCCTATTATTAAGCACCATTATGCAAATAAGGTGTAATAATATGAGAGAAAATGGGTATTTAAACATTTACCCTTTTTTATATGTTTTGGCATGTTATATTTGGATCCATTTAATAAAACAAAATTCAAATTCAATACACATCCCTCGTATTATTAATTTAAAATCAGAAAAAGGAATCTAAACGGAGTTTATGTCAGACAAATTTATATATTCTTGCTTGATCCGCGTTCCTTTACCGCAACTGTGTTCGGTAAAAGCTGGTCGAAATGTGGGCCATGGAAAGCTAATAAGCAATGCCTGCTAAATATGGGGCTGTTTCTTATACACTCTCTATCTTGTGAACTCCTCTGACCGTGTGGTCGTTCCGGAGTATAGAACAGAAAAGTTAATTTAATTGTTCAGAAGAGAAAGGCTACAACAACTATCAACAACTCAGTACAACAGCGCTAACCAAATAGAGATTTCAGAACGCACAACTCGTCGTCATCCCTGACACAGTACCACAGTTTTCCGTTCTGAATCGCAGTGGATGTGTTATCAGTCGTCGGTTGCGATACTGATACACTCTTGTCGGCAGAAAACAAAATGGTGCGGATACAGAGCTATGGAAAGCCAACACTACGCTGTTCAAGGTTAGGAATATGTTGCTTTGTCTGATAAATCCCGGTTCGTAATGTTTCGCGTTGATGCGAGGAGCAGAATAAGGTGAATACACCATAAGTCTATGAAAAAATCCTTCCATGTACGTATGTGTTTGTCTGAAGCGGCAAGAAACTAAGCCTAAGAGGCGACAGCATAATGTGTCTGTAAATTGCGTGTATTCTGTGGTCGATTTGCCTGAACGAAAAACTTGAGTTTCTGGGAGGAAACCATGCAGCCCTTAACTGAAACTAACTAATTCAGCCAGGTTATGAAAGAAGCCCACAAAAATTCATCGCGGCTTTGATGGGATTCGAATCCTGGCATTATCCCACCGGTGTGGAAAGGACGGTGATAATGTTCATTGCATTACCACGAGAGCCTTCCTTCCGGATGTCATTAATGCGGTATAACGTGAGGCAAGTTTTTTCGTGGTCACATTAGGCCTCGACATAAATGGAGCAACATTGGGACGCCATGTTAGCTGAAAACGTTTTCAATTAGGCATATTCTTACATGGATTCAGAGGAAGAACCCATTCAAAGATGGATAATCTGTGAGTGGGTTCTTACAACAGAATAATACGCCATATCACAAGAACGAAATTGTACAAAACTTGTTCCAGGATAAGAGAGTGAATTCAGCCTACTACCGTGGCATCGCAGATACCACGGTAAGGCGGGACGAGTTCTTCAAAGCAGAGTCCGCACCATCCAATTTTCATCAATTATGGGATGCAATTGAGCAAACATAGACCAGCATCCATTTGAACACTTCTGACCCTCGTTGACGAATCTAACTCTTCTAAGGGCTAAAGGAGTCCTACTCAATGAGTTAATAGTTCACAAGTAATGACCGTAAGGTTTTCTCCTGGATTTTCCGTCCAGCAAACCAAACCAACCGGAGAACGCATGCAATCATGGGTGATAGGTGCACTTAATAAAGTGGCAACTCTGTGTTTATTATTCAGAATAATTCGTAATTATTCAGTTCAATGACAGTAAAATTAATAAAATATCCTAACTGTTCTCAACTAAATAGCCAAATTAGAGGCATCATTCCTATATCGCATGCAGAATTCAGAAATGTATAAAATTTTTTGATTATGTAGTTGAGGAACAGCACTTAAGTTAGGTTCCCACCTCATTTATGGTCATAATAGAATGGTTGGATGAGATTGTTCTCGTGTAACCCTAATAAAGCTTTTCTTTTTTTTTTTTTTTTATAAGGCACAAGATAAGATCGCCTTATAATAAGTTGGAGTGGCAGCGAAGTGGGAGGAGTCCTCCCATAGAAATGTACAGTCCCTTAACAAATGTGTTAAGTGACTGTCCAATTCGTTGTTCTGGATTAGTACGACCTCTTCGTACCTGTTTTTGTGGAAAGCCAGGTTTCCACAGCTGGATCCTGCTTTATTTAAAAGACCTCAGTTGAAATGACACTTTTGTATGCTTAACATATTTACTGTCAATAAACTAAATACAGTTTAAATGAACAAACGTTATGTAAAGTGAGTTATTTGTATTTTCCTCAACTTCTTCACTTAAATTATGTCTATATTCCTTTAACAAATTCAAATGTTTTTTTTTTTTATTTTTGATTTTGTACCTAGGCAGCTAAGCCTACTAACTTGGCCATTAGGAAAGAAACTCATTAAATGTCTTCCTGTTTAGATGGAACACAAACTGACCCCTTTTCCACTCGGTGTGGAATGACTAGCCCTTAGGGCAAGTTCAACTGTAACGCAGAAAATTATTTCAAATGTGTACACAATATTTACAACGTAAATATTTTTTTCAATAATATTTTGTGTAAAAGTTAGGTGTTACTTCTAGATAAATACTGCTTTGTTTTATATAAAATATGAGAAAATAAAATACTAATGCATTTAGTTGGTGGACTACTGGACGTTTTACTGAGACAAATTGTCTACACTTTCCTTGTAAACTACTATATGAACTCAGTCAATGCACAAGGGTACAAAATGCGAAAACTCTGAGAAAACCGTGCAGTGCTGATGTAGTATGTAAGAATTGAAGTCGATAGTGAGGTGACTAATCCATATCGAGGAGCGGACGGTTCAAAATGCAGAGAAAATTTATGACCCCTGTCACCTTTACCGGAGACCATCGTTCGAGGTGAGTAGGCTTGCGTGCAATCAAACAACCCCCAGGAACACCGGTCTTTCTAGGTAGTTGTGGATCAATAAGTTGCCTGTTGGACGGGTGACGAATGTAATCACTTTTCCTGACCTTGCAAAGCATGTTGCACTTCTTGGAGAGATTAATCTTATCTATAACTTGAAATAAGTGGGGCAGTCTCCAAAGATAGAAGAAACAACTGATAGTGTTACGTTTGTAATAAATTAGAGGGCATTTCACTTGCATGTGTGTGTCGGAAAACTGAGAATGAAAGACGCTTGAAAATCATATGTGTTCAACAAAATCCCAGTAGGAAAAAAACGAGTCCGAATTTTTATAAAAAGATACGTATCAACCGACTTCAGCTTTGGATACATATTATTGCCTGGTCCTTAAATGAGAAACTCTGAATAAATAAAAAAAAAAGATGCCGGCGAATATACATTTTGATATTTCTGAATTGAAGATCATTATTTTTCAACTCGCGTAGCAGCTTTAAAAGGCAACATTCGTTGATGGATGCTAGTGAATAAAGGCGGCTGCATGATGATGATGAGAAGTAGAGATTTTTCACAGCATTATATAAAAAGTGTATGCATATTCATGGTTGGTGTATAGCGCCATCATAGTTGATTTATTTTATGAGCTTAGGGAAATAGTGTAAAGAAAAATTACAGGAAACAGGAAAGTGTACCCAATGCCATAAAAAAAAAAGTGGAGCGCGTCTTAAATGCAGTCGAAACAGCATTAAAATTGTGTAGCTGGTATATACGATGCCCCATCTCTAGAGGTCATACCACACAACTTCATAATGTATCCTTCCTTAACGGGTGTTATTAAAATAATATATTAAAATTTAAAAAAAAAAAGTTACAGTAATGAGTCGATCAACAAGAAAGGGAAAAATCCACCATCCACTTAAAATAAAGTTAGCACGCTCAGTTTTAATTAAAATTAGTAAATATCAAAATGCCAGTAATTATAACTGTGGAAATTTATGAAATAACCGAAATGCTATTTGATTATTTTACGTTACTCGGTTAAAGCATTAAGATATGCTGAAATTAAATAAATTTAAGAAACTGATACACAAAAATTGCTAATGCAACATTGTAAAATGATACATCATTTGATAGTAGCGTGGACGTTGAAAAAATAATTCCCATTGGGAGAACAGGACATACATAACTTAAAGCTGGAGTCCTCGCCGGCCTAATTAGATGGGTAACTATTGAGATGACTTTCTTTTTCTATTTTTTTTTTAAATATTGAAATATTGAGAAATATTATTCCCCAATATTTCAGTAAGAAATTATTACATTTATTTCTGGATAACAACATATGTATAATATCCAGATATCGCATTAATGTTTTTCTTACTGAATATCATTTACTCGTTCAATTTAAATCTTTGTTTTATGCGGTGCCTTTAATTAGCGCGCTAATATTAATCGAAGATAACTCCCCAGTGCAATAACGGATTTAATAATATCCTAATATTAATTGAAAAATAGAGTTTCTTTATTTAGATCTTTTAATTTCGTAGCTTTGCCCAGAAAGGAGCTTAAACTCGAGAAATTAATTTTCTCCTCTGCGCGGTTTCATTTTGGCTCTATTCCATCCCTTTACAGTAGATCTAATGATCGCTAATAACCCTGATTATTTGGAAATTTTAGTAATTTTCCTCCATTTGAAGGGGAGGAAACGAGAGGGAGGGGGATGTGACCAGCTTGTTATTTCTGTTGCACGCATTTTCCTCTCATTTATAAGAGTCTCATTATTAATTATCAGATAATAAGCGCACTTTTTAACACAAATGATTGGCAATTTATTTTTTATCACACTGAATACATATGGAAATTTACTATATTTACATTGTCTTATTAAATAATAAATAAATTCCACGCGAAGTTTCTGATACACTGAATTTGCTTTTTGCCCCAAAGGGTTTAATTGATTCAATTTTAAATGAGAAAAAAAATTTGGGTTTCATTTAAAAATTCCCCTCTGATCGCAGTTTGCGATCAGAGGGGATTTGGCTCTGGATCAATTGGTCCAGACCCAATTGTCAAAGAACAGAAACTCCTGCCCCGTTATTTCCTACTTGTGAGTGATTTTTTTTTTTTCATTCTTGGAAAGAAATAAAATATTTTTGGCCATTAGTTTATAAAGGAAGAATGAAGACTTCCAAAGCAATATTCTATCAGAAATTATGAACACGTTTAAAGTTAAGACATCCAACGTCTATTGTTTCTTTAATTTGACAGGAAAAAAAATGGCGAGAAGTGAATCAGAAAGGAGCAAATACACGATATAAGGAGTAACGGGAAACGTTGCTTAATTTACCTCTTCTATGGGTATGAAAGATATGGAGTGTTAAAAGGGTGTTGGGACACATGATGGAATTCGAGTAACTGCAGTGCAGATCAGCAATTTGCCAGTAAATCAAGCGTGTCTCATGAACTGCTGAAATAATGCACAACTTGGTCCGAGCCATTCCACAGAAATGGCTCCAAGCTCACTGAATCAGCGGTCATTTTTCAGTATATATGGCCCGCTTTATATAGGTACGTGGGGGAAAGTGCCGAAGCGCGCGCGGTAACGGTCGTGCAACGGAATATGTGCTATTTGTATTCTTAAAAAAAAGTGTTACGCGCAGCAATGGGCTATTCAGTCTCGTCACCTTTATCTCAAGGCCCGTCGTACGCTATTATTCATTCCTCTGGAAAGTCAGTGAAACATACGTTGTCAGAATTGGTGCAGTTCACCGCGTTGTTATATACATAAGTTATTGGCAATACGCGACACAGAAATGTCTGGGACGAGAACCCGATATCGCACATGTGACACTTGCCCATACAAAGCAGAGATGCCACCAGCAATATTTGGTAACGAAATTTCCCCCTAATGGCGGTTTCGCCCCCAAGAGATTTGAAGGCATAAACGATATCGTTTACTATGTACTTTTAAGTAGGGGAACAATGCATAAGCAAAGAGGATAAGGGAAGGAAAATGTCAATATTGACAATGGAACAATACTTAGTTCAACCTACCAATATCGAAGCAAAGGAGGGCAAATATTCTCTCGCAGTCAATAAGCAATAGCACATAACTCCAGAAAATAAAAAGGGAGGCAGAGAAAGAGCTGTCGTTATATCCTAATAGAGTTCCGCATAAAATTTCTGATGGAGACGAGGCGCTTTAAAATTTGTGGCAGTAAGAGGACAGATTATTTATGGGCAAAATACCTATCACGTTATATTTCTCTGTTTCTTTGGGGATTAATCTGGTGGCGAAAGAAAAACCCACTCAGGTTTTACCATTTTTAGACACTATTTGATCGTACATAATGCTGTTACGAAACATTGCAGCATACCTCTTCTAAATTACACGGATGATGCGACTTCTTCAGGAGCTTATTCCTTCACTTGGAGAAGATGAAACTTCTTTCACTATTACCTGAGGAATTAAAATTTCAGGAAATTCTGGTATTATTTCTTTGTTGAAATTTACTCATTGGGAAGTAGATAAAAGTTTCGGATAGAAAAATGTAAATCAGTTTAATTTCGTGAATCCTTCGCATAGAAGGCTAGAAACCATTCTGAATAGTTTATTTCACACATGAAAGTCTTTCGGAGTGGGCCACGTCATATTCTTCAGAAGGAGGAATATTGTACCAAGGGAAAGAGAAGAAATGATCCCTGGTGTCAGGACAGTCAGAGAAAAGAACAGTTAAGTACCATAACAAAAATTAAACGGCTAACATTTTTTTTTTTTTACTTTTAAAATAATTCATTGGTGGCTATCGCGGAATGCTAATATAAAACATTTGATAACGTACACATTTTAGTATATTTCAGGCATGTTTAGCTTCTTTTTTAAAGTAATATTTTTTGTAATTTTTAATGCATTATGTAGCATTCTTGAATGGCGAAATTAACAAGATACATCTGCCAGATTTACTTAAAATTTTAATGAAATTTGAAATGAAAATCCATTCATTGAGAGTAGATTTTTACGTATAGAGGGATATGCTGAAGATTGCAGGCCCTTAGGCATTTGCGAAATCGCCTAACAATCTGTTAATATTTTCTGTGATACAGATTTATGTATAAGTTGTATTTTTTATGTATACAGATTTATTGCTTGCATTATTTTAAAGGCAGTAGCTAAAAAAAAAACAATATTTCTAGCCCTTTTTAATCATTATACCACTTATTCCTAAATTTCTGATCTATTTTTTCTGTCCTTAAGGGTTTGTATTTCGATTCATGACGATTTTCCTTTTATTAAAAAGTTTTAATCTTCTTTCACTGATCTAGATTTCAAATTATGCATTATCATTTTTATTATTAATCGTTTAACTGTTTATTAATATAGCTGCAGAACAGCAAATGTTTCTGAGTTTTTTCAGTTCTCTAAGTCTTCCTTTTACAGTATTTATCTAAATGATGTCGCTTTAGCTCTTGGTTACTGATGAGGTCTAAGGTACTTTCCAGGAACATGTTTCAAACAATTGAGTTGATCGGTCTATGCTGCTGTGGTAGCCTGGGATCTGACTGAATTGGTCCGCCAATACTGAGCTTTTTAATGACTTCCATTATGGTGGGAGTATAGCTACTGTTAGCATGTTGCTAGCCACTATCTGCTGTTTCCATGGAGTTACTTCCAGGTTTGCATATATTACCGCCCTCGATATGGAGTATTGATTACGTGTGCGCTTGTTGGGCTATTTCAGTGGACAATATTCTAGGCTCAGGAACTTGTTAAATACGTTTTTGGTGCAGATGACCAGGTGAATGCAATAAAATGGTATCTGTAAAGGAATCACCTTGTAACGAAGTTGTTACAATAACGACCAAAGTTGAAAATCAGACTGTTCAACTGAGAAAGAACGTTAAACTAAAAAAATACTAGTTTGATAATCAGTAAAATATTCATAAATATCGAGTATATCAGGTTACTGTTTACTCCTTTACATAACTTGTACGCACTACATCTGAATTCACTGGTTTAAAAGCCCACCTTACACTAGCTCAGTATTTACTTTTGTTTTTATCTGTTAATAGAATAATGCCATTTCCCTATTTAAGAATTCAGGAGATTAAAAATATGCTAATTGCACCTCAGACTTCAAAATATTTTCCAAGGATAAACTTACATCTATAGCAAAAGCGGCAGAGGGATCAGCAAAAATGTGCTTAGAATTGATGATAACAAGATCACTTCGTTTCTTGCCTTTCAAGTGTAACATCTTAACGTGAGGCTATATAACTGTAGCTTAATAACTACTAACATAACTTATAACCTATTGCAGAACAGGTGTTATAAGAGGAACTAATCTCTCAAGTAATATAGTGATTGCGATCGCTGGAAAGGTCTGGGTTCGAATGACGCGTGAAGATGGAAGAACATATTATGGGATTTTTTACACAGTGACAGTTTAGTCAGCTCGTGCGAGGATTCCATGTTTTTTGCTTCTCCCAAGAAACTCGATTTTTCAATGATTTATCAAATATTATAGAAAGAGGAGGAGTAATAATAGTAGCAGAGAATTCATTCAGCAGTAAAGGAAGCAGACCGTCCGCGTGAGGCGATGTCGCTCTAATGTTAAGGATAGCTATAACTGTCGATATTTTAAGAAAAAGCTTGAGTTTTCCTAAATAATTATCCGATTCATTACTGCGATGAATCAGATATTCATAACTATTTAAAACTGCTATGTCAATAATTCGACTACAGTTTCATTATCACAGTCAACGATTTCAAAGAATTAAATATAGTAATAATAAAATATTAGTGCAATATTTAATAATCTGATGGCCCATCTTTCGCCTTAATTACACGATGATTCCTCGTCGATACACTCAGAATCAATTTTCGATAACAGGAAGGCGATATTTTTGTCCATTCCCCCTTCAGCCGGCGATCAAATTGACTACTGCTTGTTGACATATTGGCCTAGCCCTAAACCGAAGTTCCCGTTCATCTCAAAGGTGTTTAATGAGATTGAGGTTGGGCGCTGGACAGGCTAATCAAGCTTTTGCAAGAACATATGTTTAAGCCCGGTCACAACAGGTTGTATAGTACGGCATGATGCATTTTCAGGGCTTCCCCCATACTACTACTGCCACAGTGCATGAAGAGAAGATTGCCCAGAATATCAATATACTGCATGGCATTCATCGTTCGGAATGCCAATCAATGGTCCATGCCGAAACCGCAAAAAACAGCACCTTCACCAAACTTCGCAGGGTGGACGGCACATTATGGTAAATAGCGTTCTCCTTTTGCTCAATGAGGTTGAGACTGTTAGATCGGAAAACTGTGTATCTGTGATTCGTCACTCAATAACACAGCTTTCCAAAGTTCTGGGAAAAGATTATGAAGGTTTTATATCAGACAAATCGATACTGCATTGCACGCTGTGTCGTTTGGTTTTTATTCTGCAGCGTTTACAAAAAATCCAGAGATTTCAATGAGATATTGTCCAGACCGGTGCTGTCCAACTTGTTATTTGGTTTGTTTTTTTTAGGAGCATTAGCAACTAAGGCCATATTGCTCCGGGATATGCGGTGGTCATTCCCTGACCTTTCCGCATCTTCCGTATTTGGTGGTGACAGGCTCGAACCCCGGTCTAATCAAGAAGCGTGTGCTACGCAGTGCTGCTCCTGCCCACCTGGCTACGGAGGCGTGCTGTCCAACAGTCAGAACGCGGTCCACCAACCTTTCTTATGTGTGGTAGATAAATTTAAAGTACAAAACTGCTATGCGTTGATATAACCGGTATAACTCATTAAATGCATGCTATGTTGGTGGTACTATGTGCTCAGTGCCTTTCAGTCCTGTGGATAATACACTAAATAAGTGCCAAAAAGATTACTTTAGTTCACTAACGCAATCCATTTCAGTCTGCGGGGCTAATAACTATGTGGTTACCTCAGCCAACAGGTGTTTACCCACGGTGCTGCCTTCACTGGCCACTAGATTCTGAAAACCTTGAATTTTTGTCCAGCTTCTAACTGGAAGACTGGATACACTGAAAGTAGACTACTGGATAACATGACCAAGAGCAAAGTAAAGATGCCTTCGAAATTTCTCATCATTTTACGCAATTCATTGTGAGTTTTTGATGATTTTTATTTTTTAATAGGAGAATTTCGAAACACAACCAAGGTCCCTAATGTTTTGGTTATAAAGTTTTTACCAACTGAATACGATCTTTGATTTGCAGTATACATGCTGACTTATTCTTGCTATTGTCGTCGCACTTGATTTATCATAAGATATGTGGTTGCACTAGTCATGCCATTAGAACTTCTTTTCATACTGATCGTATGCAGCACAAAGCAGCCTTGATATCACTTTTTGAATGTGGAAATAATTTCCGGCCTTTCATTTCCGCATAGTATAGACACTGCATATTTCAAATTTAATCAATTGGGAATTCGTGGTTTGCAACCTATAGACTGCCAAAGAGATGCACTTGAATTATAACAACCATGTTAATAGCTTCATTGAGAAAGCTATAAACTTCGGTGTGGGATATTAGCCACCTCCCTAAACTAAAGCCGTCACTGGACAGCTATAATAAACAACTTTAGTTTGGCTGTACGTTCACAGAATACAAGTAGCATACTACTTAATCTCAGCTACAGCAGGAGCTCCTCACCAATACAAACGTCATTCGATTTGCTCATTGATTCTGTCCTTTAAAGGGGTGATGAGCAGCCTGCTCAGTGAAACTGCTTTGAACTATCATTCATGTAATCCTCTCAGGATAGTTGTAACGATGACGGTATTAAACTACCGTCATCGTTACAAATCTGTCTCTCGCACACGCACGAGCTGTTTTACAATTTGTACATACTGTATCTAGCAAAGGCACAAGCTGAAATATATTACCAGAGAATTGACATCATACGTTAAAATTACGCAATGAGTTGTGATTTCTCAATGTGTAAGAAATAACGCCGTTTAATGTATAACTCCATAAGTATTAGCGAGTATTAGGACTGAAAACTGGGTTGCCAGTCGTTATACCCACCGATGAATGGCCAAATAGCTTCAAATAGCCTTATACTTCAGGGGTAGTCCCAACGGACTGGCGATGTGCTAATGTATCCTCAATTCACAAGGAGGGGGATCAAAGGGAGACATAGGAATTACAGATCTGTTACCTTGCCTTCTGTTCCAGGGAAAATAACGGAGTAACTGGTTAAAGAAATAATGCAGGATCATATAGGTAGGAATGTATTTATATTGCAATCATAGTACGGGTCTGTTAAGGGGCAGTCTTATCTCACCAATCTGACTGGATGCTATGACACAGTAATAAAGGAACTGGATGCAAAAAAATAATTTAGTTTTGACAACATTTACTTACATTTCAGAAAAGCTTTTGATTATGACAATGGTTAGGCTACATCTTAAGTAGTGCAAACAGGTCTGCCTTCCTCGTTTTAGGATGGGCGTGGATCTGTTGGAATGGACGTAGAGAAAAAAGAGTACTCTTACCAAGAAAGGCTTCAGTTTTGCAAATTGCAACGTATGACGACTAGGCACCTGAAAGGAAATCTAATTGAGATGTTTAAGGACTTGAATGGATTGAATTAGCCCAATGCTGATGGAATCCTTCACACGAGGAGGCATAAATTCAAACCGAGGAAGGATGGTTGCAAACCGAATTTGCGTAAATTGTCCTTCAGCCAGTGGGTGGTTTCACTTTTAGAACAAACTTCTATCTGGTTTTGTAGAGGTGGGTATTTTGAATAAATTCAAGGAAGAACTAGATAAATGTTAGAATACCGTGATTCTGTTTGGATCATATTTGTGGCTTCGACTGAGATAATCCATTACTACCACATTATATATTTTTTGCAATGACATACAAAATAGCGAGAAAAAGTTCCAGTTATGTTCTAGAGAAAGTTAAAACATCATAATCGCAAGAAAATCTAAAAAGTTTGAAAATTAAGGTCCAGGCCAAAGATAAGAGGGGGAAAAACAGGGTCAGAACAAAAAAACAAAACAAATATATATATATATATTGAAATTTATTTTAATACCCTCTATGCCGAAAAATTGTTCTCCCCTTCAGTATTGATTTATTACTTCCCTTCAGTAATAAATTTAGCTCCACAGTCCCACACTGCCAAAAACTCCTTCACAGTCAACGAAGAATGTGCCTTCGCTGTCGTGCAACAACCACCAGAAATTTTTCTCAAAAGTGAGGCCTTACTCGGCGAATTCTTTGAACCAACGATCCAACTGTGCAGAGTTCTCCGTGTGCACTCTTTCACTTAGTGGAACGAATTCCCTGTGAATATGTGTGAATTCCCTTGCTATAGAATAATATCAACACATGCTCTCCGAGACAATTTTCTTTTGTTTCGGATAGCACGTTGATCGCCATTCCTTGATTTTACTGTCTGTGGAACATTTTTGAAACACACCCCAACTCGTTGAATCACTCTCAGAAGCGTGATCTCATCAACTGCTAGAATAAACTTTTCGCATGCTTCAAGTCTGCGCAACTTTTGTTCATTAACAAAACAATGTAGTACGAAACTAGCGTTTTCCCAAATCTTTCAGGATTGTTTCTTTATTAATGCAAAGGTGAGGAATCCGATGAGGCATTCAATGATCATATAAAATCCATGTGAGAACTATTTGGCCGCTTCTGGGACAGTTCAAACAGTTATTGAATATCAACAGCGCTCGTCGTCTTCTATCTCCTCACAGGCAACCCCTGAACCCCTTAAAAAACATGCGAGCGAGATAGAACGTGGCTACCATTCACTGGTGTTGCTAATTGGTAAGTTTCAGTAGCACGTTCCCCAGCTTGAAACAGAATTTGATGTCCCCTCTTTTTGTGTTAATGATAGTTCCTCGAACAATACAAAAGCCCTTACAAGCTGCATGTGAATGGCTTATACGCAAATAACCCTTTAGAGGAAAGCAGTCACGTACACCAGTTGCTAAGACGTGCTTCACGGTTCTGCGTGCTTTGCCAGGCCTGCAATTAATTGAGTTCTGGAGCTTAATTTCAAGTAAGTTTTATAAAACAGCTTGAAGTGATAATACATTAATATTATCAATGAATTCCTAATCATCAAGTTGGGGTTGCATGTTCAGCCGAACATGCAACCCCAATGCATTTGAATATTTGCAGTTTAACATCATCTGGATATGCACTTGATGTCAAACTCTATTCTACCATTTCACACTGATCAAATACAACTTCAGCGCATACTGTTAATAAATTATGTTAGCCAGCAGCGTCCACTGGAGCTTTTTCAATGGTTCCTGAAAGTGCGATTTCCTTTCCTCCTCTTCTGGCAAGTCGAGTACTTTCCAGAAGAGAAGTGATATCACCAATGACCTCGGTGTACCATCAATGTATTCACCATGTAAAAAGCAATACATTCAAGTTGACCGGTTTTGTCAAAAGGAATATTTTCAGTTTCAAATATTACAGATAAGTCATCCCGTCCTCCTCGTCTTCAAAGCATCGGCTCTTTCCAATTATGAAAAATCAAATTGCTGGAACTCATATAGGAGAGTGCATTTCAATAAATTTTCAGTGCATATTTACAGGCGTTCAGCGCAATACCTAATACATGCTATTACGAATCTCTCAGTGAATCCTATTTCTGATATATGACACTCCGCATGTCCTTCCAAATGAGTATATCCATGTTCCGGGGAGTTAGTTGCGGGCACCGCTGTACTTTTCGCATCTTACTGTCGAAATGCAACGTCAAGAAATTCAGTCCGATGACTTGACAACAGGTTCAACGTAGACTTTTTTTTTAATACCCTCAGAGGGTACCGGAAAACACTGACAAAACTGAAGCTGTGATCAATCTTGCAAGTGAACAGTCTCTAGCGGATATTTGTAGGACAGTTGCTCCTTTTTTTAAACAGGTCCTGGTAAGTGTTTTTTTTTTTTCTAATTTATTGTAACTAAAACACAGGAAAATTCAGTTGGTAACAGTTATTGTTATATATGTAATATTAATGGTTATACTGTTGTGCACATTTTGTTACAAAGTGCTAAGTGTGTTAAACACCAAGACAACTAAGGCTATGAGTCTCAGTACATCGCGTTTGTAAATGCGTGAATTATTCGGCCGGTTTTGATATTCGAAAACAGTTTCAATGAGTAGAAAAGTTATAAAAAGTTATATATATTTTTTTTTTTACAAAAGCATTTAAAAACAATTTTATTAATTTCGAGAAATGCCTTGTAATGATAATTTCAGATTCTCGGATCCATAAGCAGAATTTGATTTCATATTTATGCATTTTGATGTAATAAGATCTGATATACATATATACAGAATATAAAGACGTGAGACACGACCAATCAATTATACTTCTTAGACCTTCACATGATATTTATACACACACGGCATTTTATAACATTGGGACGTAATTTCAGGATCGATTCAATAGCTGAAAACAACAAAGAAAAGTTTATATAAACATGTGACCGACTGTGAACTGTGATGGAGCTATGTTTAAATAAAACAAAATGGCTACGAAGTTTTCATTACTAAAAAAAATAAATAAGAATCAGCAGAATATATGTAGTAACATGTTTATTAATATTAGGTATATGTTGGTATATTAATACTTTGTTTTATTTATTATTAATATTATTTGTTTATTAATATTAAGTTTTGGGAATAATGCATATATTCTTCTTCTTATTATTTATTCTTATTTATTTTCAATATTTTTACCACTAAAAATTCCCCAACATTTTTTTTTTAAATTCGAACAGCCATAGCTCCGTAAGCGTTCAGAACTGGACATTTTCATTTTTTTCAGGTCCTTAAGACAAATTCACAGACATATTATATGCGGCCAATATGGCCTAAGTGGCTGACGCACCTAAAACCCAACAAAAACAACATGCTATGAAACACCCTGTATAAATTATAAATGATATAATGAAAGCAACTTAATATTTATCAGGTATTTAAACTTTTTCACTAAATTATATTAAATTATTCACAAACACTGATAATTAAAATTTTAATTTAAATTAATTAAATTACTGGAAGTACGGTAGTACTTCCAATAATTTAATTTTCCACCGCTATATGATTTGACACAGCCAGAATTTCAAACTAGCGTCACATAACATTTTTAAGGTGTTAAGCTTTATTTTTTTTTAAATATTTAACTTAATTTTATGTATTTTACATATTTCTGAAACTGATTATAGGGATTTAGGTTAATTTTAGATTATGATTTTAAACTGTAGGAATTATTATTTTTTATAATTACTGTTTTAATTTGTTTTATTTTATTGTAAACAAAAAAAAAACCTTGGGGGTATCAAAATAATTACAACCAATTCCCACACCGGATGGAAACCACCCAGTTCGAATTCTGTCAATGACGCGTGGAATATTTAAGGACTTTTTCACAACATGGCTGAGTTACTCGGTCTCAGGCGATGGTTCATGGTTGTTTTCTCCCGGAAACTTGGGTTTTTCGTCCAGTAACCGACCAAAGAATACACACAATCACAGATATGGAAGCCTGGTTGCCCTAGTTGCTTCGATGCTTAACACACACGGAATGGCTGGACGTTACCAACCGCAATCATCGGTCTCGTCTTGCACGGTGAAAAAAACGCTGTATTGGTATGTATCTTACAAGAACATAAAATAATTGGTACAATGGAAATCGGTTCAGTGCAGTGAAGAATCTCGCTATATCATATTTCATTGACATAGGAGGGTGTGGATGATGTCTGAAGAACGTTTGTTGATCTAGTGCATTGTGCTCAACCCTGGTGTTCGGAGGTTGTGAGGTTAACGTGTGGCGCTCTTCCTCGTGGTATGGCTTAAAACCTCTGATGATTGAGCAGAGAACTATCTACGTCGAAGCCTGTGTTACATTTTGGACTATTTTCATGCTCTCTACGTTGTGTCAGTTCGAATAGGATCTCATATAAACAATCTCATGTTTGTTTTTGACAGTAAATCATTATTAACAGAGTCAAATGCACGAGTACGATCAGCACGTACAACATCTATTATACTTCTAGAGCGTTTGTGGTCATGGTGATAAATCAGCGCGTTAAATGGAATGTTATAGAGCCTGCTTTCCTTAGCCTGGTTGACGAGATATCACTAATGTGCAAAAAATTCACAAAACGTATTCCAAGCCATGCTTATGGGGGGGGGGGTTACTCTGTTGATAAAAATATGTTCCTCTGATATAAAACTGTAAACTTCTAATATCACTTCTTCTGCTCATTATTGATTCAACATATCTTGATTCAACACCACGCCGCGAAATGCTGGCCCAACGGGCTCAATCCATCCTACCCCTACAACCTTACTTGACAGTTGGAATACTGCAGTCCGTTTCAAAACGCTCTTCTTGTAGAATCTTAATTTCAAATTCTTCGGCTGATTAGAGCAGCATATATCAAGATTATTCTTGGATTTTGTTGGTTGGCTGTTTAAAATTAGAGCCAAAGCATTTAATACCATAAGGCAACAGTGTATCTTGTAAATTGCACGTGCATTCCGTGGTCGGTGTATCTTTCGCTTGATGAAAAGCCAGGGGTTTTGGGAAGGAAAACATGCAATTCTCGCTCGAGACAGACTAACTCTATCTACACGGTTTGAAAAACACTCATAAAAATTCCCCTCCTGGATCAACGAGATTCCAACCCAGGCCTTTCTCACACGGTGTGTTTAAGAGAGGATGGCCGCTGTTAGAGAAAATCCTGTTTTACTCAACCAGAAACCAGTTCCTCCAAGAAAAATTAATGCTCAGCGATCGATCGCTGTGCATTCATGCAGTAGATTCCGCACTCTAAGTACAGCATACGTACCTGCAATTGCCCCTAAATAGCGAACCTACTGGGTAATCGAGCCCAAAGTTTTCAAGAGAAAACTTTGGGCTCGATCAATTTTCTGGGATCTCTTCTGAAAGATCTAAATGCCTTTCAGTTTTCCAAGATGTTCCAGATGGAGGTCTTTAAAATGTTGAGAAGTTCTGTAATAAGTCCTACCTTATGACATTTCGCCACCTATCCACATTTAAATTCATTGAACACTCGTTTCTGCTTGGCGTACCCTAAGTTATTTTACAGCTCGAAAATGTGCAATCGGCCATGAATACGCACTTGTATACATGTAATATACAATAAAGTCCATACGAATTGGGGCACTATGTCAAAAGTAATCGAAGCACCAAAAAGCTCCAAAATAACCAACCATGTCGTTCGCCTCCACCTTCTGTGTTATGCCTCTATGATTCCCATCGGGAACTATAGGAAATTTTGGAATTGGTGAAAGAAATGAAAGAGGTGAAAGACTTGCGGAATTTGCAGAATCTCAAGAATTGTCAGTAATGAATACTTTTTTCAAGAAAAGGGTGAACAGAAAGTGAACATGGAAGAGTCCAAATGGATTAACAACTAATGAAATCGACTTCATCCTCACTAACAGAAGATATATTGTGAATGATGTTACCGTCTTGAATAAGGTAAATGTTGGAAGTGATCACAGAATGATAAGATGCACACTTGATATAGATGTAGGAAAGGAATAAAAGTGACTCGAGAAAATAATACGAAGGTCTTTGAGATAACAGAAGAGGAGAAAAAGCAGTATGTACTAGAACTTAAGAACAAGTTTGAGCTTCTGCAGACTGCTCAGGACCCAGATATCGACGAGGAATATTACAACTTTCTGAAAGTGATAAAGCCCACGAAACCTATAGGAAAAAAGAAATCTAAAGAAGAAAAAATTAGTCAAGAATTAGTCAAGTCAACACTGACAAGGAGAAAATTGAGTATACTGAGTTATGCAAAGCCATTAGAAAGAGACTCAGAGACTCATAGCTCGAAGATAAGATGACAGATGGACTAAGAAAATAAGAGAATTTTACCCAAGAGGAGCTAGAAGAAAACCTGGAAGACAACGGCGGAGATGGAATGATGAAATTCATGAGTTTGCGGTAGTAAATGGATGGCCATTGCACAAAACAGAACGAACTGGAAAGTTGCTGGAGAGGCCTTCATCCTGCAGTGGATTGAAAATGGCCGATGATGATGATGATTCCCACCGCTTTTTACAATTTTTGCATAACAGCAATTTCCACATAATGTGGAAACTAATAAATACGGATACTAACGAATATAATTATTCATTAGTTTACAAACAATTTTGGTTGTTGTTATTATTTGTGTTTAGGAGCATCAGGGACTTAGACCATACTGCTCATTTTTGTATTATTTTCATTAGCGATTTCCGTAGAATACCGCCTGAAAACTCTGGAATAACTCACTGGGAAAAACACCCACTCTGCCTGAGACCACCTAATGACAGCCTAAACTGAATAGGTCTTTAAAAGTTTCTCCAGTCACCGACGGAACTCCAAATTTCTTTCGGAAACGCTGTGTAGAATATGCACTTCCTGAATCCATGAATAAATATTGCAGAATTCATAAAAACGTACAGTACAGTACAATACAGAGAAATAACTAATTTCTCTAGACTGTACATTTCTGTATGCTTCCCACTCAATAGGCATTAACTCCAAACTTAAATACTGTAACATTTCGTTAATATGACTATCCCAACAGAAAAAAAATCACTCTTTTAATTAACCGTTAGATTTAATCATAATATTACTTGAATGATACCCACAAAAAATAAGGGGGCACTCTCTGCAATTATAGCCTTAAACTCATATGCTTTACTGATAATTTCAGAAAAACATACGTTTCTTGTAACAGCAATGGAGTGGGTACTTATCTTGGGCCTGACGTTCATTCTATGCGACGTAGGTCGCAGTCAATACTGATTCAGACAGAAGTTCTATCATAGGTATTTTATTTACTTCTTTTCATGTTTCTGACAGGGTGCTTTATTTTCTGGCCGCTAAAGTCTATATGTTGCCAATAAACAGAGCGAGAATGAAAACAAAAGGTCAAGAGGTTTTTACCTACCTCAATAAAGGTCAAAAGTATTCTTGCATTAAATCTATAAGGGTTTCTTCAAGATGCTCTACATATAATTGATTACACTTTATTGGCGATGCGAACTTACATGAAAACGAAGAGGAACACTATTCAAACGAACTGTTTCTTGCCAAAAGAAAAACTATTCTCGTTAGCCTTTACCAGAAATCCAAAGATACTCGAAAACGTACAGGAATTCGACGCTACAGGTTTACTAAAGAATACGTTTTTTTCTTACTATATGCGTGTGAACTTCTTTCACTCTCTTTGCATGGGTGTATCTGTTTTATATCCATTTTATTGATTTCTCTCTGGACGTTGGTTGCTTCTAGAAGCAGACTGTTAAATCTCCAGAGCTTGGCTAGCATCTACTGCCTCCAGCTACTAAGACGAAAGACAATGTACAGCACTGCCAAAAGTAATTCTAAAGCTTACAGTTAGTTGCAATAAATACAAGTCTAATGCTTTATTTAAATATTTTTATGCTATGCAACTGAAGGATTTTCTTATACTGCATTTTCTGGATTTAGATTCAATACAAATACTGAGAATTCCTAAACGTAAGTCATGTTCATAATTGAAATATTGTATTAAAAACAGTACTTATCCGCTTATAAAAATCATACTTACTTGCGATACTTAGAGTATGCTGTGTGTGTGTGTGTGTGACAGATCAATTTTTTTAAAAATATCATTAGGCTTGTGTGGGTTTTACAAAAGTTATGAAACAATTTCCTGATTCAATGTATTTAACTCCTGAAACAAAGACATATGCCAAGTTTGATATACAAGAGATGTTTGAAAAAGTCATTGGCTGGGTATGGAGGGTTTATTTGGGGAATCTGGTAATATGTTACTTTTCACATAGTTCCCTAATGGAGTCCATTCATTTTTGCCACTGATGTTGCGAATCTTAGCTATCTTAATGACTCTTTGGAATCATAGATGGTCTAACTCAAATAAAGGTGAAATAACTCGTAGGTTCTTTCCCTCTGTTGTTGATGTTCCATTAGAAAAATGGTTTGTGCCTAATCTTCAAACTATGTTTTTATTAACTGGTCATGGCTCATTTTTAGTAAAGCTAAATCAGCTGGGTGTTCCAGAAAGGTTGCAGTGTCACTGCACGGCTCTGGAGACATGGAGTCATCATTTATATTATTCTCATAAGTACATGGATCTCAGAAATGAATTTTTATTTGCTAGTCCAAATACTGGTCACCTGACGAGGGCGATGAGGCTCAATTAATTAAGACTGAGGAAGATTTTCAAGATTTCCAAAATTTTTCCAAGAAATTGTTCTAGATAAGAATAGTGCTGCTTGAACTTGAGGAAAGAACAGTAGAAGGCTTATAGACTATCATCTCATGTTGACTTCGTAAGATCAGTGGCTCCTTGTGCCACTTTGGTCTTATTCATTTCATATGGCTGATTGTGCGATGTGCTTGTCCTGTAGTTCCTTGTGCCTCAATTTATATTTCTCTATATCATATTTATCTGTATATCATATGAATCTATGTACCATATAAAGGTGTATAATACATATATGTATATAGCGGAGTTTCCAGTTTCTGGCTAGGGGAAAAATGTAAGAAAAAATTATGTTACAATACGTTGATACCAGCTGCGAAGAAAGTTTTCTATTGAGCCACCAGGAATGCATTCACTTCAGATGAGATGCCAAAGACGCTGGAAATATACCCAACTGCCATTCGTCAATCACTTTGAATTTTTCAACAACTCCTTGAGTGATGGGCGTTGCAGGTCTTACAGAGTGCGTCGTATTCCAGGTTCTCCCTCCCTCGTTTAAATTCTGCTGCCCACTTCTTAACCACGGAATAGCAAGCGGTATCCTCCTCCAATGTTATATCCTCATGAATTTCCTTTGGCGTTAGTCCCCTTTTCCCCAAATATTGGATGATTGCACCCTGATTGATTTTGTACATATTTTCTGATTCTTACAAACTTTGTTGAATGTAAATAAAAAATACGTTATTGAAACTGCATAAAACTTGTTGGTTATTATTTGGAGTATTATACATTAAGTACAGAAATTTTTTAACACCGTACCCTTTCATACATAGGCCACGATCTTTTCAAACCTTCCTTCCCCGTACAGTTCAAGATGCATATAGCATCATATATTATCAAATCAATTAATGAAATTTAAGAATGACGATACATATGATCATCCTTAGGTTAAATAATGTAATGAAACACACTTATACCACGAAATATTTCAAAGTCCATTTAAGTGTTTGAAATTAAGCTAAATTTAATACAGAGGCGACGTTTAAGAATCTTTGCAGATCCCATCTCAGATCAATACGTGAGCTAATAGCAGCTCCTCACTTCTTGGGTTCTGAAACGTAACTTTGTATCAATACTGACATTTCTGGAGGAAGTGTATACTTCAGATTGATGATTTAAATAATAATAATAATAAAACAATAGGTCACAAGCACTTAAAAAACCAACTTTGAATTTTTCATGTGGTATGAGTTTTCATTACATTATTTTATCAAAGTAATTTATTTATTTTAAATAAAGATGAAAACTTTAGTCATATCGTTGAAAAGTTCAGTCCATCGTCTAAAGTTTTTCAAAGAGTAGTTCGGCTAAACTTGTCAAATTTCTTGTCATTCTTTCGTACATTGAGCCTTTATACGGATTTATAACCTGTAAGAGCAACTTGAAAAGATAGGTTAATGGGCTCTGCTGCTGTTTTAATCGTTTTTTTTTTTTATTACTGGTATGGCCTGGATCGTACCCATTATTATTATTATTATATTTTATATCACTCATGTACCACGTGAAATTAATAATATAGTTTATTAAGCTATTCGCCTAAACTACTATACATTAAAGTACATTTGAGGCATATTACCGATACCCATCATCAGACCGTGCTCTTGTGGGAACAAAAAATTGAAAGGGTTACAAATCCGAATAATACAATTACAGTTTCTAAAGATTCTAAAATATTAACTTAAAATTACTGTTACAATAGAAACCAGATTTTAAATTAGGTGAATCTCTGGTAAATACAAGTACATTAAATTCTTACCTGCTGACAGCATCGGCAACAGGAATCTTCAGCAGATAAGAATTTAATCTCCTTGTATTTATCTAAGATTTGCCTGATTTAAAATCTGGTTTCCGTTGTAACAGTAATTCAAACTTAATAATTTACAATCGTATACAGTATTTGTAATTTTAAGATTAATTGTAATATATTCAAATTAGTAACCCTTTCTATTTTCAGTTCCCCCAACATTATGGTCTCATGATGAGTATCGGTAAGATGCCTGAAACGTTGCCTTAATGTATATGCTTAGACGAATAGCTTAATAAACTATATTATTAATTTCACGTGGTATGTGAGTAGTATTAAATATAATAATAATCTTAATGGAAATAACCACTTAACGTCCTTCCCCAACTAAAGGACACGTTTGTTCTGTTGTGAGAATTAAGACCATAGTAAAATCCTAGTGGCTGCAGAAACAGATGAAATTGTAAATGTCATTATTAACATTTACAAATGCCGATAAATTCAATTAATTGTGCTTCTCTAAAACGCTCAACCACTAGGTATACCTCTCTAAAATATGCAAACTTTCAAATCAGGCACCTTTCGATCCCCAAGGGTGTCGGATTTTAAAGAATTTACTGTATTTTTAAATTAAAATTTATTTGGAATTGAAATGTAGTATTTCGTCTCGTTCAGATTCAAACAATAATCGGCCCTCCTTCGTTCAGAATATTTTTTATCCTCTGTTTATATCAGTTTAGTGTATTTTTGATTTAGCAATGTCCTCCATCTTCAATACTACTTGGAACACAAATCTCTACACACGTTCATAATTCAATAAAATATCAGTATTTATTATTTAAAAAATTAATAAAATTATTTAATGTATATATATATATATATATATATATATATATATATATATATATTAATAATTACATCAGATATTAATACTGATAGTTACTCCGTAATGTTAATCTCTACTACCAGCCGTGATGGGATATTGTACACTTGCTTCTGGTTACAATAAAGGATTATTTATATATTTATTTAATTATCGTAACATATTTTGTGTTTCCTTTAGATAAAAGATTTGCAGTTTTATACACCTTATTGTATGATATCTGCAAATCTCAAAGACATTAACAAGTGCTTCGTAATGGAGGAGATACGAACCCTTGGTTTTTTTTTAAAGTTTGGGGAATGGAGTAGGTGGAAGTGGGGGGATGGGGAGTTGGAGAACAGATCCACTCCGCTAGGGAGAAGCAGAAATCTAAATGCTTCTAGCGACTTTTGTTTCTCTTAAAGTGGTTAGAATAAATTCAATTTCTCGATTTATTCAACTCTTCCATCCGCACAGATCATGATGCGGAATTTCGAGCAACACCCTTTGCCATTTTCAGTCACGTCAGCAAAGAAACACGCTGACACACGTGCTCGTATCCTTGTTGAGTGTACAGGCTCACGTTGCGCAGAAACAGACACGGCTGTAAGTTTCCTTCTCCAAGGGTGAAGCGTTCTTCAGCCTCGCTGTGCTCTTTCTTAAGAAAAAAAACAAATTTTTTCTCTTCTCTTGTTCATGAGTATATTTCTTATCTTTTTCTTTTTACGCTCTGATCTCTTTATTTGCTTTTTAGCAGTACAGATCGCTATTAAGGTCAATAAACAGCACGTGGTGATAGTCGGCAAAGTTACGGAAGGGTTGTAAACAACATTGGTAACCCCCCCCCCCAAAAAATAAAAAAAGTTCTGATCGTTGCATCTTCTACGTCCAAAGGGAAAAGTGGATCACGTTAAAAACGAATTAGGAGAGTTACAAAATATTGTGTTTTTCTCGGATATTGTTGGACTTAGTCATCCCGAGTGGCACAAATTGAAGAAAAATGCTGTAAGCTGGCAATGAAAATAACATGTTTGGATACACGAGATGAAACATGTGCGTGATAACAATGGAAGGTATCGTTCGGCAAGTTTCTGAACACAAAGATGGTGCGGATCACTTCTCCAAAGGCTTAAATGCTTGCACCAAACTCATTTAAAATTGCGAGTAACAACCAAAGTAGAATTACCTGGCATTTAGAGGACAGTGCTCTCGGGATTGGTTCAAGATACAAACTTGTGGCGTTAATATCATAAAGTTAACTATAGTTATTTCTTTTGCTTCTGAAGAATAACGAACGTTTACGCTTAGCTGATTAATATGTTAATGGTGAATTCAGAATACAAGGGGAATTTCACTAATATTCCCTTCGATATGATTAGTGGGTTAATTTTTTTTTTTTATTTTAGAAAATAAAATGCCATCGTCTTGCGTAAAATTCATGTATCCCTCTGGACAAAAATACATGCATTTATAATTCTTTATACATTTATATTTCCACGAAAAATGTCTGCATAGTGTTGCACCATCGTTCTTTTCATAATTTCCTGCATTCCGTAGTCCTAGCGAGTAGCTCAGGATAAAAACATCGCAATTTTCTCCACCAGGTAGAAAAGGGGTCGGGTTCCATTCCGTTGGGGTGGCAGAAACTTATCTTTTTTTTCACTTTTCACGCTGTGAGTGACTACCACCTTGGTAGAGGAATGCATTTTTCTCCAGGGGAATCTCTAGATTTTAAATCTCCAAAGTTGAACATGCAGTCAGATTTTACTTTTACGAATAAATTTCATTCTCCGTTCGAATTTTTAATTCGTAATAACAAATACTCTTCATACAATGCAATTATTCGCTATTCATACTGTCAGCAGTGCATTTGGTGGTTTATTGGCGGTATATTGCTTGTTTTTTTCCAATTTTTGCAAGGATCAACTGCGCATTTCGACTTTTCTTGCTCATTAAAATTTTTGATAAATTCGTAATTAACAAACTCGAAAATCTTATCTAATAAACAGGAAGTTTATTTTTTTATATTTTATTTTTTTATTCCTTGCTCTCCAACAACAACAAGTGAAAAATATTATCTTCAATCCCACCCCTAAATAAAAAAGTAGTGTGACATTGAGCCGCATTAAAATATCGATCCAAGATTATATAGTTTTGGCTGATAATTATTATGTTAAGAACCAAGAAAAACAGTATTATCTAATCATTACAAGAAAAATAAGCATCGCCTTCGCATTTATGAGAGGATGCAAACTTTTTTGTTACTTTACAAGCCCGGAGTTCGTAAATAGGCACGTAGCAAGCTGGTTAATTAATTTTGCATTTAAGACATGGTATAGAATAGCAGTAACAGCTTCTTGTAAACTTTACGGCCTCTTATCAGGTCTTAGCGGTGGGACGATAAAAGTTTTTTTTTTGGTAGTAATTAGGGTTTCGGGGCTGCATATTCCACAGCAATTTCATATATTTGATTACAATAACTGTACATTGATTAAATCTATATCTTACACATAAAATTAGCATCCATATAAGACAAAAGCACGAAGTATCATTAACCAGATACCAAAGATCCCAAGATTTTCATGAAAATAAGCGCAACATCAAAGTTACATATCGCTTCTTATATCTGTTATCACGGATAGAGTGCAGTCCATTTTTAATAAGAAATTTCAGTGCGTTTTTAAGATAAAAAATAAGCATAAAATATTTGAACCTAGTCTTCCCTTGTGATAAGGAAGATTTATTGGATAATAATCTTTACGCTATTAATTAATGCTAATCAGATTTTATTTTATTATTTTTCAATGTTATTTGCAATAAACATGCCATAAATGATACTATAACTTGTGGATTATATCATGAATCATTTTAATAAAGAGAGAAAGACATCGCAAAGTGTCGGTTTTAATGGGTCATACGAGTAATTCTTTTACCGGAAATGTTTTACATCTCTAGAATACGATGATATTTTTAAGTGAGGTAAAACGCTAAAAAGAGGAAAATTTCAATTATAATACAAAACAGCGTTGAATCCTCTGTTAACAAATGGCATTCAAAGAGCTAGAAACAAACTAGCGACACTTATGAAGGAATGAGGGTCCCCAGAGACTCAAATGCTGTTATTAGTCATATATTGTCCTAACGTGGCAGTGCATTATGATATTATTAACATAAGTCATCTCTAATTGTTGTGGCTTATGAAAATCGAGAGAATAATGCGTGCGTGCATGGAGTGTTAATACAATGCAAGAGATTACAGCAGTAATCAACCCCAGCTTTGCTGCCGTTGCTTCAAAGTAACTGTTGCCCTCCATTATCATTTTATATAATTGTTTAATCTTAAATTAACTTGAATGCTTCATTTCACCTACAAAGAATTCTTCTTCACGAGATGCACTTCCATCCGGGTAGCAAAACACATTTTGCCTCATTAACGTGAACTTCACGCGATGGATTTTGGAGCGTAAGGACAGAAGGATTCGACTTGCAGGTATTAATTACATTATATTTGATTTTAACGATCGAAAATCCGTTGTTCCCGTTACCTGATAGATTTTCTACGCCAAGCAAACTTCTTTATTGATATTGACATTCGAGAACAACTAGTTCAGACATTTCCTGCAGTCTTAATTTTGTGATTTCAATCAGGAGGCATTTCCTTCATTGTGTACGTTTTAAGTTAAAGTTGTGAATTCTGATTGTTTATTTCGAACCTTAGTGCACTGGAGCGAACGAAGTAATGATCGAATATTTAAAAGCTATAGAAAGAATACGGGTTCAACCGTATTCTTTCTTGGATTATAAATCCAGCTTCTTCTTGGATTATAAACCCAGAAAAATGATATCCGAAACCAATTGGATTTCACTGTGATATAATTTTGGATTTCAATAAGTGGAGGTCCAACATTTCATCGCTTTAATCTTCCACATCAGGTAAATCGTCTTCCTTCCACTATTTCTTTCCATTAACCTTGTAAATCCGGTCTTTCGGTGTCATAGGCAATGAATTATTAATTAAAAATCTGGAACCACACCCCGTTCACCGCAAAATTACCTGGGAACCAACTTAGAACCCGACCAGCATTGCGGGTAACTCGTGGGTACCCGATGAAGGGCTTTAAAGCATGGACATATAGTATGGGCATAACTATATTGCATGTATTCTATGGAAAATTTACTGGATGAAAACCCAGCATGGTCTTTTTCTGAGTGAAAACCCAGCAAAACTATGCTGAGTTTAATTAAGCAAAGTGGTGGTCAAGTTAGTCAGTCTCGCCCTAACTTGGCCACTGTATGAGAAACATTCATAAAATTTTTCTCCAGTACCGATGGTATTCAAACTCCTTGTTCCTATTAGTAACATTTTTGTTTTTAAGGTTTTTTTCTTTTACCTTCGTAATTTTTCAGCTGCCATCATTCATGCTCCCAAAGACCATCAGCAGAAGGGAAAATATTCATTTCGAGGAAGTGGCGTGATCACAATTCAGTAAGTCCGGGATTCCGTGATTCATTTCAGCTGGCATTAGCCCGTAAGTGAATTACTCTTATTTCGTGACTTCTTACTTTGAGTTAATGTACAAAGAAGCATAAATTCAAGGCCTTAGATAACCCCATAAGAACCTATTATGTTTATTTATTTAGCATTGTTGAAGTATGTTAAAAGAAATGTAAAATAAAATCTTATTTTCTTTATGCAGCTCACATCGGCCACAAATAAAAGAGCTGTATTATTCTCAACGCAAAATTGATGGAAACAAAGTTCGCAGCTACATACCGCAATGGATTACCTTAAGATATCCATCGGGGCATTTTAATACAGTTCCTGTATAGAAGGGTTTTTTTTTTTTTTTTTTTTTCTGTATAGTAACTGTTATTGGGCAAAGGCTTTTTCAGAGATTTTTTTCAGGCTTTTCATCCAAAAAAATACGCAAACCAGCCATAGAATGCAGACAATTTACAGTATCACACACTAACAAATCGTCGCGGCCTTAGTGGCTGACCTCAGCGAAAATTTTGAGTGGCTGTCCCAAACCATCCAGTAATATAGTGTTTATTATTATTCTTTTTTTGTGCCAAAGCAACTAAGGCAGCGAGGTGTTAGTGGATTATGCTTGTAAACTGCGCACATTTCATGATCGGTTTTATCTGTTTGCAGAATGAGCAACCAGATTTTGGGGGAAGGTAGGGGGTGGTGGCAGTACAACCCTTGTCCGAAACTGACTCAGCTGGGCTGTATAATAAAAGCTCAAATTCCTCACGTGCTGATAGATTCCAACCAAAGATTACAGCTACTACAATGAAACCACTGGGCATTTGAACCCAAGTATGAGAAATTTCGATTAAACACCGAGGAAACTTTAATGCTCTTTGGGTCTTGAAATTGCTTGAATTCTATTGGTTAGCCTGTATTACGTTATTAAAAGCCATAGTATCCATAGGGGTGGGATGCACTCAGAGATAGAGTAACTCGGTCTATGAAAAAAGCCCACCTTCGAGATGGGATTCCCACAAACACACATAGCTTTTCCATAAGAGTAGCCACTCAACTAGCTGCGTTGCTAGAACTATTATATAGTAACACCGTATGTTTTTGTATAGCAATGCTTTATACTGAACGTATGTTTACATATTAAGTATTTTTGAAAGCTATCGTACTGTGCGTAAAAACTTTACTAATCCCTTCATACTGAGAAGAATACGCACATGCTCATATGATTCAAATTCAATGGCTTCTAAAACCCTGAGAACTAATTTCAGTATAAAAACTATATCGAGCCCAAGCAGCAAAGTACTTGATCCGCTTTGCACCTTAATCCATATACACTCCTGGTGTATATGGATTAAGGTGCAAGTCCATTTATCCCTGGTGTATATGGACTTAGTTCCAAAGCTATTTGGAACTAAGTTATATTGTTTGCTTAGTTCACAAGCTATATTGCTTGTGTTTAATCGCTTCTTGATTAAGCACAAGCAATGCCATAATCAAAAACACCTAGCGAATTTTAGCAAATTTTAATTTCCAAGTCGGAAAATGATAGAATTTCTGGAGAAAATAAGTATTTCTTTCTGAAGAATTTTGCTACTGACTCTTAAACCGTGTATGTAGTTAGTTAATCCGCGCATGACGGCTACAGGCCTGAATTATAATCCTTATACTATGAAAGAAAAGGAAGATATTTCTTTAAGTGCTTAATTTTTTTTCCTGGAATACTGGTGTCTAAATATTATTAGGCAAAATTAAAAACAGAAAAGGCGATTGAGGTGGTTGCGATAATCACTCTGCTTCGTACAGGATTTCTTACAAAAATATCTGTTGGTGTGGAAGTCCAAAGTAGTCTGTATAAATTCAAAGAAGAACAAGGCAACTTATTGGATGAGATGAACAGGCGATTTTTTTTTTCCTTCTGTGGCTGATGCTTTATAAGCTTGCTTTCTTGCATCATTTCCGCTACTAATATATAATACTAATCTTAGCAATTATTCATTGAAACATATTTGAAGTTACTAGAAACAAAATTTACTCCGGCGTAATCATATTCATATTCCAATTGCCTTAAAACCCGCTCTGCTATAAAACAGCAGAACTGTGCAACACTTTATGAACAAAAAAGTTTATATTGCCTACTAGACGCATCTAAACGGTATAAACAAAGACGATCCCAGGAAAAATATAAAAAAATTGACAGAAATGTCTGAGGAATATACAAGTTTGAGACATGCGATATTCATGACATACAATCCTACGTGATCGTCCCCATCCATCAAATCTAACGTTGCTAACAGTTTGTCGACATGAGAGGATGAGGTGTACTTTAGCAGGAAAACATGATTTATATCCATATTACAATACAGAACATATTCTTATAGAAACGTTATGAGTAATGCCCTTCCTTAAATACTCCTGTCGCATTCAGATTACGATATAAAATCCATGACAGATGACCGGATTTAATAAGAGGCGTGATATATCAAAAACGTTTATGATATCCACGTCCGACTATCCGAAACTTCCAACAGAAATATCCAATTTATCTCTGCTACAGAATAACCATTCTGTGTCATATGATAGGCTAAAAATCATCAGTGGAAGTAGACCCTGTGATTACTACCGAGCTGTTTGGTAGTCTTTTAGGTCGTAATGCGAGAAGTTTGATGCATCAAAACTGCAGACACAGCTTACGTGACGTCAGATATAAAAGGAGAAAGAAGGTTGCAAAAGCAATGGAGCTTTACTTAAAATCAAAACTAAGCAATCCTTAATTGGAAACACCTTTTTAGATTTAATCATATGAACTAATAAAACATTCGCTAAATTGTTGAAATATCCGAGTTAAATAAAATAAATAAATTCGGTAACACTCAGAACTCACTTGAGATTTTGAGCCCAGAAAACTCTCAAAATATGAAAATTACCACTTCGAAATATCAATCAGAGTATATGCTAACGTTTTCAACGTCGCCTGTATTATTATTCATCTTAGAAGTTAAGAATTCTTCTTTTAAATTAGCTACATTACACATCAAATATTTAAGAATTTTTTTTTAAATTTATTTTATTAGGCGGTCCTTGCCAAACTTTTGCAACGCAGCTCTCTAATATACAGATAATTTACATAAATCTAATGCACTTCTTTCCCTGTCTGTTTTTGCCCAATTATGTGGTGGGAAAAACGAGACAACAAAATATACACATATTAAAGAGAAACAATTGATAAATTGTTTAAAAGTGCTTTCCGTATACCAATTTTTACCTTCTCTCTAGAAGCCGCGAAAGATTTCAACTGATCTTAATTTCTTACATATAATCTCTCTTTTTACAATCCAGAAGTGATGTAAACCATGATAAACCGTTGTGACCTATCAGCCGTAAGTTGGACACAGGAAATCTCTCTTTGTGATATATCTGTACTGCCATTCCTTAAATAACTGTGACCGGAATTCTATACAACCTGTAGCATACTATGATCATGGGGAAGAGCGTTAGAGGTGAGATATCTCAGAGTTCGGTGCTCGACCGCTCCTATTTCTGGTATTCTTTAAATGGCATTCACGAAGGAATACAAGACGTATTCCAAAGGATGCCGTCAAAACCGCTCCTTCAGGACAATTTGAACAGAGATGAGGGTGGGTCAGATACGTGGCAACCGGAAAATTTTGTTGCAATATGTGGTATGAAGTTTTACATACGGGAAATAACAACTCAAGCATAACAAAAACTTTTAATTCACTTGAAAGAACTGAAATAATAATAGTAAAAGAAGAAGAAAGGCATCTGTGGTTGATCCACGCATAAATTAAGTTTTTCTTGGAGTGCTGAGGAGCAGCAAGGAGGGCCCATGATGTCAATGGTTTATTGAATAATTTCTTATAGAGATAGGACGTGATGATTCCACTGTAAAAGGCAATTTTGGGGCCCCATCTGGAACACTGGGTGGTTTTTAGGAGCATTAGCAACTAAGGCAATATTGCTCCGAGGGGATATGCGATGGTCATTCCCTGACCTTTCTGCATCCTCCGTATTTGGTGGTCACGGGCTCGAACCCCGGTCTAATCAAGAAGCGTGTGCTACGCACTGCTGCTCCTGACCACTTGGCTACGGAGGCGCCTTGTTCGTGTTCGTGTATAGCGGCTGCACCTAAAAATAAAAGACACTGAGCTTCTTGAAGGTCAAAGATGAACAATACTCCTACTAATACATGAGAAAAAAGGGCGCACATACGAGGAGAGACTTTAAACATGTAGACCGAAATTCCTGGGAATCTGATCGAGGTTTATAACGCTGAGACGGAATAGTAAAAGGAATGAAGGTGAAATTTTCACGGAATTAAATGATGCTAGAACCACCTAACATAAAGTGAAAGGAGGAAGAATTATTACAGGATTGCAGAAGTTTTGGTCCACGTTGTCAATCACTGGAAAAAATTATCTACAGTATATGGGTAGTTAAGGCCAACGGGATGAAATGCCAGCTGGACGGGTACCTACTGGAGGAAGGAAGTATAGTAATACTGATAAATTATTAGTCTTGAAGCAAAGAAGCCTTTAGAGAAAATAATATTAATCAAAGTCATTTTATAATAATTTGGTAACATCACTAAATTTCATTGACTGTCAATTGTAGGCTAAGAGTGATGTAAGGGATCCGGTTCTAACTTGCAGTTCATCACTTATATATGCGGTCTGTGCTTTATAAAATTGATTAGTCAACCGAGATGTTCGGAATAGGTTTGGACTGTTCAAAATATGCGCAAATACAACTAAAACCCTCAAAACTATGCACCTTGCCAGATATCAGTTAATTCGTCCATAGTATGAAAAACCCATGTATTTCCTACCCTGACGGGGAATATTTCTACACTTAAGAGAACAACTGCGCTATCCATGTGCATCCCAAGAGGGCTCAGCGGTTCGAACCACAAATAAGAGCTTATTTTTGATAAACAAAGAGTTAAGGACTACAAATGCTGATCTGAAGGCTTCAAATGTTTAAGATTACAGTGCCGTTATAATTTCGCAGGTTATAACAGCTATTTGGATATAGTAAATAATGCGTAGATTGAAGCAAAATATCTAACCGAATTTCCTATCATCACTGATGTCGGTTGATGCGTCTAGCATGGGATTCGTATAAAAATATTGATCAAAAAACATTTATAAGTATTTTTCCCAGTTAAGTGCAGCAAATTCGTAAGCTGTTTGCTTATTTTGTTTCGTAATCGTTGTGCATCCGTAGAAAATATTCATATTTCAAGAATGCAAAAGCTAAAAATGCACCTCATTTTAAAATAAGATAAAATGTTAAAGTAGAGCCAGCTCTCCAACTTCCAGTTAGAGATAAAGAGAATGCTTTTTTTTTTTTTTGTTTAAATGCGAATAATGTTTTGAATTGCTTTATGAATTAAACATTCGAAGGTGAGGATAACAGCGAACCTAACAACAAAACTCGAATTTCGTGTAAGAATTCCATATTTTCTTCGCAGTTATGCAAGTGAGACATTTTTTCCTTAAGCCGCTCGAATGTTGGGAATATATTTCGCCGCATGCATATGTAATAACGTATGGGTAGAATTTTGCCAAGTGTGTGCATATTATAATAGACGCAGTTGTCATTATCATCAATCTTCCTCCGTCACCGTGGCCTGCATTGGAATCTATCGCTTAGCGATTCTGCGCGTTATATTTCTTAATTAAGGGAATTCATGTTTTTTTTTTCTGTTATTTTGCTCTTGATGAAATAACATTACTTGCAGATGGCATAACTAAATTGCAAAAATATTTTTTTACTTTAGGCTTTTTATGTTTAGTTCAGCGGCCTGACGTAGCCGAGTGGTCAGGAGCACGGGTGCAATAGCACCCGCTCTTTGACTGGCCAAGGTTTCAAGCCCGTGACTGCTAAATACGATTAACGTTTGTATTGATACTCTTTTGTAAACTCTACTGACCTGGTGGTCGTGTTGGAGGAAAAAACAAGAACATTTTTAATTATTAATAATCGTTTTCCTGATTATTCCCCATTAAACGCATATGCTGAGCGGCCTTCTTTTAATACAATATTATTTACTTGTTTTATTCTCTTCAGTAAGGCAAAAATCTATCTTCTCATTTACTGAAATGGTACAAATAACACTCGGTAGGTGGTGCTATCATAGCAGCTCTCTCTCCAATCACTGAAAGCAAACAAGCCAAATTTTTATTCATAATTACAAGTAACTCTAACATCCTTCCCAGTGGGAACAACGTTTGGCAGTATGCCATCTTCAACAAAAATAGCAATTTAACAACCTTTTGCAATTTAAGGCAATCTTTCTTCTTATTTCGGTTTCTATTACTGTCCATTATCGGAGGACCATTGAGCCTGATTACAAGTAACAAGAAATGGGAAAAGATCGCGGTTGAGTGTCCAGCATAAGAACTGAATTCTTAATACTCAGTGACAATCGGCACTAAAGGATGAACAGCAGAGACCTTCTTTCTGTCTTTCTACTTGCGATTTTTGGTTTTGATAACTCAAAAGAAATTATCAAAAATTTTCTAAAAATGCCACTTTGCAAATATTATAATAGAGTATTAATGAAACACTTTTTGCTATTATATAAAATAAATTATTTATTATTTATTTAACTATATACACACACTATAGGATAGCTGCTAGATGGACGTATCTGTTAGAATTTTCCAATTACCTGTACTTTGAAATTTTAACAATGAAATTTAAAAAAATTTAAAAATTACTCGCGCTTTGAATGAAAGCATTTATGATAGCTGATTTAGTGTAAAAATTAGTACTATGTATCATAGGTTAAAAAAAAAAAATGTTCATAGGATGTGTATATATCCCAAGACAACGGTAAGAGATACTCCAAAATTTCTTATCAAATATATATCATCGTATAACGACATGATTTGCAAAAATATTTCATTAAAATGGAGAGTTTGAAGCAGTTTATCATTAGAGCACAGCAAAATTTCAAATATGACTTGAAATTTTCTTCTTGTTTATATTCCGGCACGACCAGCAGGTCAGTGGAGTTTGCAATAAATCATCAATACAAATGTTAATCGTATTTAGCAGTCACGGTCTTGAACCTAGGTCGTGCGCTACCGCACTCCCGTTCCTGACCATTCGGCTACGTCAAGCCTTCCTATCAAGATGATGTTGTACTTGGAATTGGTAAGTGGTTATTAGTCATCGGGTTAATCAACCTCAAAAGCCAGAATTCGCATTCGAAGGTGCGTTTCTCGCATAAAGGAGAGAATCAGCACAAAAAATGAGGGGCGTAGAATATTACCGGATTAATGGAATTTATCAACATACTTACCTAAAATATTTTCGCATGAGATTCCGAGGAACTCCTCGTTTATGTTCCATATTAATGAGAAGTATTTATGTCTAAGACAATTGAAGCGAATGGGCGAAAGACAGATTGCTGTCCCAAATCGGGGATATCTGTTTTAAAATAACAGGGGAAAAAGTAATGTTGTGAAAGTTATCTGCGCGTTTTTAACCCTACTAATAGAGAGAGAGACCAATGAATAAGATGAATAAATATCTAAGAAAATACTTATAATAAGAATCTGAGAAGTGGCAACTGAAGTTTAACGTTGAAGGCCTTGAATGGTTTGAGCTTGCTCAATACTGATGGGATTCTTCGTCTTGCTCAGATTACAAACCTGAGGGGGCATAAACTCAAATTGAGGAAAGACAGTTGTATAATAGATGTGCGGAAATTTTCCTTTAACCAGTGAGTAGTTGATTGCTGGAGCAAACTTCCATCTGTCGTTGTGGAAGTTGATAGCTTAAATAAATTCAAGGAAGAAGTGGACAAACTTTTGGAGAGAATGGATGGGTGAAATGGGAAGTTTTTTTTTTTTTTTTTTTACGGTTTATGATGTTTGCTTTCTTGCAACATATGCCTCTGTTAATGCTAATTCTAAAGTAGAGTTCCGACGGCATCATTAGTATTTGGTGTCCTGATTCATATCCATTCTTCAGATAGTGTGGCCCAGCTGAGGGATTGAGATCAATTCATTTGCACATATCAAGAAGCTTGTATGCATTTGCAAAGAATGGATTCAAGGCAACATCAAAAATGTATCGCTGTGGGAATACCTCGGTCTTGTAACGTCCAAGGGTGGTCGAAGGGGTTATGTTACACAGTAGGTTTGTGTTTCCTGAAGAGCTAAGGAAAAATAGTTAATACGTTTTCCCGAATATTAAAATAGAATTAAAGAATGAGCACAAGGGAATTAACTGATAAGACAATCTGGTGTACAAATAAACGCATCTAATTGACATTCTGTGTAAGAGAATATAAAGTGCGTTTATAGTAGCTTTTTTTTTTTTTTTGTTATTTGTTGGCGCGTCAGCTTCTGTGGCCATAATGCACCTCCCAAGTTTTTGCACTACTCTAATCCAAGCCCGAGGCGGGATTCGAATCCGCGACCTTTGTTGCCAGGCAGGCACTTTACCCACCTGGCTAGCCCGGTCGGCTTAGTAGCTTGTATTGTCTAACAGTCTTGAATTCTACTTCAGTTAACAGATTCCTTTCAACATATCGTGTTTAAATAATAAAATAAGCACCGGTGTTTATTTATATAAATAAATGCAACTCTGTCACTTTTGTTCGCAGGAAATCAGAACGCTATGATTTGGAGATGTACCAAAATGGGCATTACCTTATCAGAACATCTTAATTTCATTCACCTTTATAATAAGAAATCACTATTTTTAAGTTCAAGATCCTGTAAGAACGGGAAAGAAGAAACACACAAAAGTTCGATTTGTAAAATGAAACTTAAGGAATGAAGGTAGCGAATGCACCACGGAAACAAATGTTTGTTATCCTTGGCTATTCCCCTCCCTGCGTTCATCGGATAAGGATATTTGGAAAATATCAAGTAAATGGATGTAAATGAACCGAACTACGATTTTTTTAAAAATTATCGTTTCATTTTCAGAATTTATTTTGCTTTTCTATTGCCCAAGCATCGTTTGAAAATAACTGCACCAGAAGTAAGGTTTCCTCAAAATATTCTCATCAACTGAACATGTTGGTCAAAGAAAGCTTGTAAAATCGTTGAGAATTATTTTTCAACAAGCATTTCAAGGATTCTTTTAGATGCACTTTTAATACTTATAGATTTAATATTTAATTTTATTTTTCTTTAATATTCATTGAACTTATTTATTTGTTTATGATTTAACTCATTTAATGATGGGGAGTTAAAATTAAATATTGAGATACTGTATTATGTTCAAGACTGGCTCTGTCTCATCAGGTGGCGAACCCTCCATATAGCTGCAGTGGGCCCCACCATGAAACTGTAATGCTGGGGTCCACATGCATCCCATTATGAAAGCTGTTGTTTTATACCACGATGAGAGATGGCGAATCAATGGTCCACGTAATAGGCACCGCAATATGGCAGTCTGATCAATGAATGTCTCGTGTTATCATTTAACTCCCTCCCCCATTTGCTGTAACCAATTTACAGTTGTCAGCTATTTACGCATGCGTGGGTTCTCTGTAGTATTGCATATTATGCTCACTGTCATTGAACTGTATATATTTTATTGCGCATTTTAATCGTAGTCTACTATTTTATGTTTATTGCTTTTGATCGTACATATTTTCGGTTTTAACTACGAGATAGTTCACCGTTTCAACATCCCGTATAATTAGTCCGCAGTTTTAATAAACTGTCAAGTCAGTGGAAGCAGTATATTATTAATATGTCTAATCCTGACGCCCAAGGCCTTTTCTCTAATATTCCCTTATTTATCTTTATTCAACTAACAAAACAATTAATGCTACTGAGTAACAGTAATCTGCATCGCTCTTTTTCGATTTTTGCGTTTACATGACAGCGCTCACTTTAATAAATTATCTACACTCGGTATGTCGAGTTCCAGAAAAAAAAGATACAACAAAAACCCTGCCTGATAACTCGGGAAAAAAATTCCTTATGAGGTCAAAATCTTTTTTTTTTTTTTTTTTTTTGTCCATGACAAAAAAGTTCAGCATTGCAACATAAATCGTTGCAAAAGGCATAGAAATGAGTAGACAAAATGTATCCAGATGTCCCAAAGTTTTTGCGTGCCTCGAAAAATAAATTACTTTTCTTGCAAATGCGCTATTCTCTTATATTTTATAATAATGGGAGGCAGTTTTTTTTTATTTAATTTATTTTTCGGTATATCATCTCTGTTTATGAGAAGACCGCCGAAAAATATTCAGATCCTTGAGATTTAATTCTTCTCTCTCTCTCTCCACATACAGCAAGGCGAGAGATGAATTCAACGGCTTGTTTTACTCGAATCCAAATATTCCGGAAAGTAAGAAATGAAATTTTGAACACACTGAAGTGACCAATAAAATGAAAATAGGGTTGACGGTTATCACATTATTGAAACATTAACGATTGATTATTACTTGGGTACCACCGAAGGCCAGACATTATGAAGCAGAAAACCATAAATTACGTTGAACGCTAAGCGCACAATTCATCGTAGTCATTAGTTAAAATTAATTAACGCAGAACAGTCTGTTAAAACTAATTTTCTGGCTTACATCCATTCACGTACTGTACAGTTAAGGTGAGGTTATTTAAGTTAAGGTGAGGTACAGTTTATGTTATTTTTTTTTCTTACTTACTGCCACGTTGTCTTTGTTGCAAATGTTCTTCACTTGTTAATATCTTTACATTGCTAAACTTCTTTACATTATTGCAATAGCGAATCTGTCCAGGCGGTTTCTTTCAACAGTACCTGGATCTGCGGTGATATTTTTGAACTTTATTTTTAAAAAAAAAAGAATCGCTCCATATTAAATATGAACGTTCATACGATGGTATTCATTATGATGACTAAATCACGCCCGATGACAGGAAACGAAAGTTATATCTTAAAAGAAAATCTTGGTTCGTTTTATTGGACACGTTATAAATAGGTTGATTTCGCGAGTTGAATTACTTATATGTTCATCAGTTGAAACAAAGGACATTGCATTTTCCTTAATATTTATTAAATTATTTTATCAGCCACTATTAAAGGAACAACTGTCAGCAAACAGTTACATCCGAATGAAGGCCATCGACGCATGCTGTGTCGAATAAGTTTCATAAAGAGTTAAAAAAGCGTAGTAAGAAAAGTTAACGTGATAAGAATATCTTAAAATGCCCAAGAATAAGACTATCCATGTGCAAATATAAAAGGGAGTACCCTCTTACTATACTTTGTTGGACTGTATCGAAATCTCGGCATCTGCAAAACAAAATCATAACTGCTGAAACGGTCCTCCATCATCTTACGTGACAACGCCAGCTGTAAAGCACACCTTGTGATCGATCTTTCGGCTCAGTACGGATGGAAAAGGTTCTTCATTCCAGCTCATACTGACTTGAGCTCTTCTCGATTCGATATCTTTTCTATTTTGAAAGAAACACTGGAAGAACCCGATCCAGTGATTTCAATAAACTGAGACAAGTGTGCACGTGTCACCAGCAACGGAACAGATAAGAAACCAATGCATTTTTTTTTTCTTTAAAAAAAGAAAAGAAAAGAAAAAAAGAATAGTCGAATTCCCCAATATATGCAGATTGCTTCCTTACAAAAAAAAAAAAAAACCCTAATTTTTATCTGTTTTTGCATAGCAGCACGCACATTAAAACCACAGTATTCTTGACAGTATTCAGAAGAGCTTTATTTTTTTCATGCATTTGTGGGAAAAGAAATCAATTATTTTCCAATCGCAAGTTTTGATTGGTGATCAAAGCATTAAGAAATAATTTCCTATTATTTTTAGTATATAAGTTTTCTTTTCTATTGGGATGCTCCTATTGTGATAATTCGCCTATTTCACCTAAATTATACGGCACTTATGGATGTTCTCATTAGAAATTCTCAACAGCAGAATATTCTAGCTTTCGCTTAAGGATAGCATACGAAGGAAATCGAAGAACATGAAAAACCAATTTCACATTCTTCCCTTATCAGAAACAATTAACTCCTTGCGTATAATCCACTGAGGTGCTCGTTTCTTGCTTACCAAATATAATCAGGCGTGCTTCATGAAGTTCCTCAAAAAGAAAAATATATATTTCAATTTACTTTTTGAGTACTAAGACAAGAAGCACATTTACAGGAGATCCCCGCCATTGGATTTCTAAGGAAGGAAGGTGCTACAACTCTGTTGGTGGATAGCAAAGAATCTGTTCCATTAATTCCACCTGCACAATGTAAAAAAAATCTCAGAAACCATCTTTTAGCAGTGAAATTAGTAGCAGGGAATGTGAAAAAATATGTCAGTCAAACACTCGACATGAACTACACTGAAGATGATTCATAAAACTGACAAAATCTTTAAAAAATACTACTTTATTAAAAAAATAATACTACTTAAAAATATTAAAAAATATATGCTAACCTTGTATTGAAGTCTGCTTCACCAACCATCATCAGTAGTTCCTTCTTAGTAAATTGTTCACTCATGCTTTTTATACGATAAAGCTTAACTGCTTTTCATAGGATATATATATATAAAATGAGAATAAAAAACAAAAATGAGTAGCCGAGTGGTCAGGGGCGTGGTGCAATAGCAGGCGCTCTTTGAGTGGACCGTGGTTCAGCCCGTTACTTCCAAATTCGATTAACATTTGTATCGATGATTTATTGTAAACTCCACTAACCTTATGGTCGTGCAGGAGTATAAACAAGAATTTTTTTTTTTTCAATCCTGGCATTTGGCACCCGATGAGAGGCTGATTTTTTTGTAAGTTGTGTGGCAGTATCCTTATTTTGTCAATTTTGTTATTATTTTATCAATTTTGAAATGATTTATTTCTTATTTTGTATATTTGTATATTTTATTAGTTATCTTCTCTCTTTCCCTTCTATCACTATCTCCCTCACTTTCTTTCCTTATTTTTTTCTCACTTTACTGTCCATATTCTGCTTAGGTTTAGCATGTTCTGCCTTTGACTGCTCTAGACTTCTTCTCCATTTTTCTATCTTCTTATTTCCACTTTCTTGATATTCCATTCAACACATATATACAACCAGCACAGCATATATAGCGAAGACACAATAGTACCTCTCAGTTCTTCAATATGAAGCCCGTGCAATGAACTACATTACTTGGTGAAAAGGAACGACCTGACGGGGTTTGAACTAGGAATGATTTGCAGAGCTAAGAAGTCGAAGCCAGCCCAGCATCTCAAAAACCGATTGTCTGCGTTTGAGGGCTACAGTAGTGAATGTGTGGCGAGAATGACACAAAGAGGGACACAAAACGGCCTCCATGGTAACAGACAGCTCACAATCCCTCAATTAACGGTAGAATACAACCAGGGCACATAGAGAAACGTTTTCGTGGGCACCATCTAACGGACGTTGTTGCGGATAGATGTAGGATTGGAGCATGTTCGGCGAAATGGGGACCCAATACGCTATTAGGTAGTTGGTTGTAATGTTTTGGCTTCCGAGTGTAAGATATTTATACATAATTTTAAAACTTATTGGCAATGTTTAGCCCACCATGTCATGGCGTCTTCCACCATTCATATTCTGATTAAGAAATATTACAGGGTGGAAAAGATTGCAAAAAACCTCGTAATGAGAATTATTATAAACATAGCCAAGGTAATGTTTAACTTGATTGCGTTTCATTAAGAAAAATTCCCCATTTAGTCCACATTTCAAAACGTATTTTATTTAGTTCTACTGATTAGTTTGCTTATGATACTAAGGGACTTCCTCTTTCTCTAGCGCCAATTGGGTATTCCTAGTCCAAGCGTTGTCCTCGATTGCAACACAAACTATGCCAGTAACTTTCTCCCCTATGTTTTCTCTATAACGAGTTACCTGCTAATAAAAGTAACTTTTTCTTTGGAATAAAAATGACTCCAGGAAGCCTGAAATACTTATAACGTTTCATAAAATTGAACCTAAATATTACCCGACCGTACTCGAACTCGAATGTTATCTGTGCTACTCGGTCCAACACCAGCCCGATTATGATTTGTGCTACCAAAACCTGGGCCAAGCCCGGGCAGACTTCTAATTCCCAAAGTTGTTATCAGTTTTTTTTTTTTGCTTTTATCAGATAAAAAGGAGACGCTGTCACGAAGTTTGATATTTTTAGATTATGAACACCCACCTTCTCCATTCAATCTCTCTAGTTTTAGTTCAATCCCGTGTGTGTGTGTGTGTGTGTGTGTGTGTGTGTGTGTGTGTGTGTGTGTGTGTGTGTGCAGGCGCAGAAACGTTCATTTCCCGCGCAACATGACTGCTAATGCCCACTCCACTTCAACTATATTTTCGACTATCAAGCAGGAAAGAACCATTATCATCGTCCTCCTAAATTGTCGTGTTTAAGAATACTTTGAACCAAATGGCTACCTAACTACATTATAAGACGAAGGTCGTCCGTCTCTGTCACATTTAAACATCGTTAGACTGGTTGGTGTGGGATGGAAGTTCAGCTTCCCACACATTAAACTGTTAAATTTTCATTATTGTACCTCGTGCGGGAGCCATCTTCTGCACACGCTGAATGAGAAATGGACCAAATATGCTGATATAGGTCAACATGCTTGATAGAGTACCCAGTAATTTTTATACTCTTTTAATCCAGAAAAGTTTTAAAGGGATGATTACGATACTTTAGTGTAAACAAATATCTAATATTGTATAAATCAAACAGGACCAAATGGCAACGTAATCCTTTAAGAAAAAGAAGAAAATACCTCTGTCAGATTGAGCATTATTACAATGGAATTTTAAGTCGGATTAATGGATTTAGAGAGCGTTCGAAGACGAATTACTAGAAAAATACCAAAAACATTCTGATTTTAATTGAATCTTTAGAATTCTAAATGCAGACTCTGCAAGCACGCCTGTCCGAAAAGAATCAGTACACATGTGCTCAAGGATTAGCATGTCATCTAATTCTAAACTGGATAAACCATTAATGTAGATTTTGAAACTTTGTTCGTCTACTGAGGATTGGCATCCTTTGTACGTACATTGTCTCCGTTGAATGATCGCTAAACCCCCTTTGTTTACTGTATATGATAAAATTTTATTCATGTTTACTTTAGACTTAAAATTAGATTGTTCAATAAAAAGCAAGATGCCAAAAATGAATTGAATAGTTTGACTCTGCAAAAATAACTTGTTGATTAAAGGCGATTTATCTTTGCTATTCAGGTAATACTTTAAAACTAAATTTAAAGCATTCCGCTTTACAAAGTTCGCATTTTCATGAGTAGCAAGTAAGACATCACTTCGGCGAAAAGAAAACAAAAAAAAAAAAAAAAAAAATGCGATAAACATCCAATATTGTTAAATCTAAGAAAAGCGAGGATTATGAAGATTTCTCAGCTGCCAAACGTGACTGAAAACGCATTTTACATAGTCACTACATACGATACTCATTAATTCTATGCAATTTGATACCTTAAGCCTCTCGATTCGCTTTTGGAATTAAGTAGGTTCTAAAAGGTCGACTCCATGCATCCCGACTGCTTTATTCAATAGTATCTCAATAGATGATGTGATCCCAATTTCCAGGACGATATTGTTCGTATTATTCTCCAAAAACTATTGTGGCACTTCTCACCAAAGCTGCAGATGGCGGTGTCCAAGCACCGAACACAACCCCAAGAGTCGGCGAAAACAGAGTTATTTTCTCTTGAAAGGAAAAAAAAATAGCTTTTATGTATTTATACCCGTCACGAAAACCGAATATTTTGAACCTAACAAATAGGCACACAAATCAAACCAATGCAATTTATGAGTACGATACATTCACGCATCACAACGTGGCCCAGCAAAAACATGCTCCAGCTGAAATCCTAAAATACCGAACCAATCCTATCTTTATCAATGTTAGGACAAGCTTATTTAGACTCTTCGTCTATTTTTCAATAATACATATCTTGCAGGCAATATATTCTCTGACCTACCTTTATTCTCAATGTGCATGCAAAACATTTGAAATATCAATTCATCTGTATCACGAGTGTGCCATGCTTCTAGCTCTAGAAAGCTAAACGGGAGCTGACAGTGATATACATCGCTATGGAAACTCATTTTGATCCGAATAATACTAGTCTATCTCCTAAAAATTACTTTTATATCAAGAAACATGATTCATTAAAGATCGTTTATCCGATAGAATTTTGTTCTCAGCGTACAGCTTCTAGACTGATCACTGCAGAATTACTCGGGATGATGTTTAAAGCGGGTATTGTTCCCTTTCTTCAAAAACGAGAAAATGCCATCTCTTACACGGTTGATCTAAACTACTGGGGTGGTAACTCAAGCACAATATCTGGATCAACCATAAGCTCAACGACCTGGAATTATAACTCCTTAATTGGGCTTCTGATTAACCAAGGAAAACCGGCCCAAATGATCTTCTTTCTCAACAACCAGTCCATAAGTCCAAGCTTTTCTTAATGGAACACTAATTCAAGTAGAAAAGTTCATACAGACATGGGAATCATATTTGATACTAACCTCGCTCGAAATTCTGGTAGATGCTATAAGTTGCCAAGCAATATCTATATCTGTTCCATGTGAGGGACGTGGCAGTCGTCAGTGGCAGCTTACTCGGCAAGATACGTCGCCTTCTCCACTCGTTTGGAGAGGTCTTGGATCAATTACCGTCAACCACGGAGGAATTTCTGAAGTCCCTTTATTAGCCGACCTCAGGAGGAGGGTCTTCTTCTGTAAATTATTCCCGGTTTTCTGCCCGTACAGCATGCAACTCGGCCCGCGAATGCAATTTTCTACAGACAAAATACACGTATACTGGGATGAGCAACAAGCTACACTGCTGTTAAAAATAATAACTTGAATTTGAAAAATCTGCCGAATACCGACTCTTATGCAGGGCTATCTACAAATATCACCATCTTCCCCACCAAAGGAAAACTGCAATGGCGATCTTATTAAACTTTGCACGATTACTCTCCCTAGTAATGGAAACACGACTTTTCCTAGCCGCCAAGCGATCGTCAGAATTACATCGGAGTCAGAGATTTGGGAGTTGTGCTTAATATGAACTGCTCGGTCTAGACTGAGGTCGGCACTCGCGTGAACGACCTTGCCCAACAGATTTGCCTATTGCGATCGTTTTCTATCTACAGATTTCCATAGCGATTGGAGCGACCTCTATAGGTTTTCGAGGAACATGAAATACTGAAGAAAGGCCTGCACAGCGTACATCCCACCAACTACCCTGTCTAAAATTAGTCGTAGATATGAGGTCATACAAATAGTTCTGGTCTGATATTTCACTCCTTTATACCCGTTGGATGATGGTCTGAAACAGATGGCTGTTTACCCTGACCATGTAAACCAGACTGGTAAACCGTGCTTTACATGGTCAGGGTAATCAGCCCTAGCGTGGAGGTTTCAGGCGCATCAGTGACATAGAGCATATTGTGCCGTATATGCTTATTTTGTCTGTAAATTGCGTGGGTGTGTGTTCTGTGGTCGATTTACCTGGATGCTCGACGATTTCAATATTTCTGCAATATTTCTTAGGCGGAAGACTCTTCTGCATCTGGAAGCCTTTGATTTGTAATGTGCTATGGTGTAGTGCCGAATTACCTAAAGTTCTGTGAAATCGTGGAGGCTTGAGTCTGCTATATCCACTGAAACTCCAGCTTCTTGTGCTGGCATTTCTATTCTCGGCAACCCCTGGCGCTGCTGGCTTTCCAACAGACTGTGAACAGATGTAGCTCTTTCCAATGAAGTTTGGACTTTGTCTGAAATTTAATTATATGTATATTTATTTTTTTATGTAATTTGATTTGTTTATTTTCAGTTTGTTCATATCAATCTTTTTTGGTCGTGGAAGGTTTTTTTCCCTCCCTGTTCTTGAGCAAACAGGTATATACGAGCACTGCTAAATTATGTGTAACTGACCGCCGGGTTGTCATTGGTTTGCCGGGACCGCTTTAACTAATAAATATCAATGTATGCAGGACGAAAAACCTGGCGGGAGAAAAAAAAAACATGCAAACTTCTCCAAAGACCGATGAACTCAGCTACTTCGGGAAAAGATCCCATAAGAAGAGAAATAATAGAAAGTGAGGACAAAACTTCTGTTCCAGTAATATTTAGTAATCTTCTCTTCTTTTTAGAGTGTAAATGACCCATGTACTTGTAAACAATGATTCAAATTACAATGTGAGTACCAAGTCAGATGCTTTCTTTAAAAATTAATCCCAAATCTAATAAGTACTTGTGTGTTTTCTTTTACATTATTCTGAAAAATTTGTAAATAAATTTTACAGCAGTTGTGTGTGTGTCCGTGTGAGAGAGAAAGAAAGAGAGAGCGAGAGGCAAAGTTCTAATAGCAATTTATTCAAGTGAACCAGTTTCAGAAATTCTTATGAATTCAGCCGTAATCACTTAATACGGGTGTGTCCAATATTCAACTTTTCTCTTTTCGCTAGAAGTTTACCGCAAGTATTTTGGTGTAGGAGAAAATTGAAAAGTTGTTGATGTTTGCAAGCCTAGGGAGTTTATTTAATGTATATTTCTGACCAGTGTTTTTTTTTTAAGCTGACTTATGGTGAATGGTAACTTTATCAAATTTTCACCAAGCAAGAATTTCAACATTCAAGTAATACTATTCAGAAACCGTTCAGGTTTTCCACACACACGTTCACAAAGATGTATTACCCAATACAAATTTCGTTCTCGCTTACCTAACGGTAGTTACTTTCAAAATTAGCGTTAGGTAAGCGAGAACGAAATTTGTGGATACACTCATCCATATTCTTAAGGACACACTTGCATATAAAGAATATGGACACATTTACTTTCATAAACCATCGTTTGGACTTTCTACGAACAAAGAAGTTACTGAATTACTTAGAATTTTCGATTAACGTGTGCCTTTTTCTCGGCACACGTTAATCGTTTCTTTGCTGTACTGAAGCGCGCGTTACACATTTTTCAATTTTCCTGTAGCTTCGTGGAGTCTGTAGTAGAATGCTTGTTGATATTGTTGTAGAATTTAGGTGCATCAGCAAGTGGTATGCTTGGTAAATCTCTCAAAAGTTACCTTAATGGCGATATAAAATTATTGGTATTTAGTCCAAACTCAACTTTATATAACTATAAATTCATTCAAAACACACACGCACATGCACGCACTTGGAAGTGCATTTCATAGCACTCTAACGATTTCACTAACATAGAGTGTTAGGAGAAAAGAAATTCTGCTTGAAATTTTCGCTTGGGAGCTTAGATTGATTTAAAAAAAAATTTAAATGAGGACACAGATCCTATACAACAGAAAATCACAATGCGTTAGCATTTGTCCGATTTTACGGATATTAACAGGTCTCGATTACACAAGTTGTACCATCAAATTTCGAGACAATAGGATTTTCCTTATGTTTTTTTTATATATATAATAACGTAGAGTGCGTGAATAATATGAAAACATTTACCATTAAAGTCGCCTAATATAAACGATTAATAACGTTAATAGAATTTCTAGAGTAATTACGACTCTTCAGGCAAATCCCATTGCCAGTTCTCACTTTCTTTCTATATGATAATCAAGTCGAGTTAATGAACGTAGTACATTACATTTCAGGCGCGTTAGATTTTTTTCTTAAATTTAATAACATTTTTTTTTTCTTTTTCTGTAATTAACAGAATTTAAAAATAAATATAGTTAGCTTCTTATCAATTAACTAAGATTATAATTTTATAGAACTCTACAGTTTTACGTTTTGTAAACTGGGCCGTTCAGTTTAATTACAACTGTATAATATTTGTTACTCTACACCATATACTCTTTTTTTTAAGTGTCTCGTGTCTCCATATACACGTATCTCTTCACCAGCAATATCACTTTCACGCGAAGCGTGCACGGGCTATCTAATGCTAACAATATTGCATTAAAACTACATTTAATCTATGAATTTATTTTTTTCCGCCCAAATTGTATGGAAAAAATAAATAATTATTGTATTTCTAATGAAATTTATAATGGTTCGACAAATGTGTTTAAAAGGACCAAATATAAAATTTCATGAAAATCTGTGCACTAGGAGTGGAGTTATTACATGCAGAAGGACTGACAGACAAACGGATATGGTCCTGTTTATTTTTTGATGTGTTTGTTGTGTGCTAAAGTGCCTATCTTTTAAACAGGGAAGAAAATCATTTTTCATCAGTATGAAAATCTCATTAACAAATATTTCGACGACGTTGGAAATGCGCTGTAACCATGAGGGTGGTGGAACATGCATTAATTATTTTCCCTAAGCAAGTTATCGAGACCTGAACGATAAAATTTGCGGTTTGTTTTCAAGACGGATAGTAGTTTGATGGAAATTCTGCTGACTGTATATACACTGTGCTGCCACTTTATTAGGTACACCGCTGTTGTGCACACAAATGATTTGTCCCACGACGTTGCAAGTCACATGACCACAGTGGATATAAATGCAACAGAACAATCTTTATAGTATCAGTTAAGCGTACAAACCGTAGCAAGAATGAAGAAAAAGAGTGATCTAACGGACTTCGAACATGGCATGGTAGTAGATGCAAGACGTGCTGGACAAAGCATCTCTGAAACTGTAGTTCTCCTGAACTTTTCACGCACTACAGTTTCAAGGGTGTATCGAGAATGTTGTAACGAACAGAAAACATACTCTCAACGGCACTCCTGTGGAAGAAAATCGCTTGTTGATGAGAGAGAGAGAGGTCAGAGGAGGATGGCTAGAATTGTGCAAGCAAACAGACGGGCCACAATGTCGCACGTCACGTCAGAATACAACCATGGTGCGCAGAACAAAATATCGCAACGGACCACTAGTCGCAATTTGTCGCGAATGGGCTACAACAGCCGATGACCACATCGCGTACCTTTGTTATCAACGAAGAACAAGAGAGCCCGCCTCCTGTGGGCACAGCAACCTCAGCACTGGACTATCGAGGATTGGAAAACAGTTGCTTGGTCTGACGAGTCGAAGTTCCTGGTGCATCATCTTGATGGAAGGCTCAGAATTTGGCGAAAGCAACATGAATCCATGGCCCCGTCATGTCTGACGACTACTGTGCAAGGTGGTGGGGGGCAGTGTTATGGTGTGGGGAATGTTTTCTTGGCACACGTTGGGTCCATTGATACCCATAGATTCACGTATGAATGCCACATCATACGTAAATATCGTTGCTGACAAAGGGCATCCGTTCATGTTGACAGTTTATCCTCAGTCAGATGGTTACTTTCAGCAGGATAATGCGCCGGTGCACAAAGCCCGAATCACTATGGAATGGTTCCAGAAACATGACGATTACTTTTCTTTGCTGCAGTGGCCCGCTCAGTCCATGGATCTCAATCCTATTGAACATCTTTGGGATGAGCTGGATAGGGCTGTTTGCTGCAGCCTACACCTCCGTCGAATCTCAAGGAACTGCGTGACACACTCTTGTCTGCATGTTACTCCATTCCTGCAATCCATGTCTAGACGAATTTAGGCTGTTTTGAAGGCTAAAGGAAGCTCAGCACGCTACTAGGTAAGTGCACCTAATAAAGTGGCAGCGCAGTGTATATCCGACACATTAATTCAAATTTGCTTACATTGTGATTGCATATGCAATGCTGTTCAGAAATATTATCGGAACTGTTGAATATGGAAATCAGAAGATAACAAATAAAAATGGGGTGTCTGCCTATAAGAAGGTATCGATATTTGCAGTTAAGTACCATTTAGACTACAATGCAACAATGATTTACTGAGAAAGCATCCTTGTGTGAAAATTAATACGGTTTGCATTACAGGACAATTGTATTTCAAGGAATTGATTTCAAGGATTATGCCAGACACAGAACATTTAATGAACTGCTAAAACGGGATGAAAAGGTAATCTTCGCTTTCCTACTTGCATTGCGGGTTGTTCGAGCATCAAATATCGTATTTAATAAGGAAGCCACAAGAAAGCAGGCGGCAGCCATAGCTTCATATAGTTATTTAACTGACAGATGATTTTCTTTGCGATTATTGGCAAGGTTATATTAACGCATAACCGACTGGACAAAAGAAATCCCCCAAGGAAATGAAGAAAGTTAATTAGCGGGCAAAAGCGTTGGAGAGCCATTATGGAAAAGCTTTTAGTACAACATACCATGTGGAAATATATCTAAAATCACTCATGTATGTTTAAAGCCTTCCCAACATTTATTCTTCTAACAGCACATACGGTGTGAGAAAAATCTTATTAGATTCACCGAGAGGGTAATATTTATCGTCACCGTCAATTATACAATTTTTCTAACCCGGCTAGTTTAATAAATTACAGATTCCTAAAACAGAACGTGCTCCTGTCAAAGCTGCTATAAATTATTCAGTTTTCGCTTGAAAGGACGAGAGTATTCTGTGCCAAGTTCAACAGTCGAAGAGAGACTCTAAGTCTCGCTCCCATTATTAACCATAAAAGAATCCGCTGGCTTGTAAAATAGCGAGTGAAATGCTAACTTTGCAAATGATAAATTTGATAATTTTTTATGGCCGCTTACTGAAATGTCAATAATTCGATCATTAAATCACCCCTTCAGGGCAACAAATAAAAAAAAAAAGAAGTACAGCTACAACTTCGGTGTTCGATGCTTATGTATAAGCTCCACACTCTTAAAACATCTTGGGAAAATTTTTGAATGGAACAGTATAAATGACTTTTTGAAACTCGCCTATCGATCTGTTTCTTCTGTACCTAAACTGCGAAGAAAACGATAAATCAACGGTCTTCTGTCAAAACTGTTTTAAAGACATACTTAGTACATCTCATTTTCAGTTTTTTTTTAACTCTTTTAAAGATGAAACCCATTCTTTTGTATGTTTTTCAAGATTAGGTTTTTCTTGTCCGGCGGAAAAAAATCCTTATCGACAACAGTTAATTCAAAGAGAAAAGAAGATTAACGATTGGCCATCCCTGCCTACTACAGAGCAATATTTCGATCTTTAAGCATTATAGAAGCATGCAAAGATTAAAGAAGAACATTTCCATTGTTTATATTCCTCTACTAGAGCACTTTTGTTACAAAAATATTGTTTGCAGTCTAACGGATATAAATAGTGGTGGTTTTTAACTTCCTTTTCGTTTTTAAATTCTTCTTCGAGTCCACCAGTCCTTTCAGAAACTGTCAAATGTTTTAAGATAAATTCTGTACCGCTGCTCTTTCAAAATAAACACTACTCTTAGGAACTTGAACAAATCATTTGCATATGCAGTTGAATTTTGGTTTCGCCGCACTGAAATCACTCATAATATTCTAATGCTGGAAACTGTATTGCTCGTCGACATGCAAATATTTCTTGGAAAGTAATTAGGCAGATGTCGTACGTTGTATGACGGCTGATCAAACAGTAACGATTGTGAATACGCAGAGGCAAATTCTATAAATGTCTCTTTAAATCGGGGATATTTAGTTGATACAGAAGCAGTTTACTTTTTTGATGACATTTTATCCTTTGATGAGTTTCTTTATTAAATTGGAACTTCAAGAAATCCATAAGAATTATATTGAGAACACAAATGGTTACTAATTTCATTTTACTTCTTGCGAAATAACTAACTGTATGTTTCACTTCATATCTGACTGAATCAATTTGGTTCTCCATTTTTATGACAAAACGATCTGCAGTAAAACCAAAAACCTTTACAAATCTGATGAAAATGCGAAGCATTCGGAATGACTTCAGATAGATCGTAAACTGAATCTTTATTTACACAGTGCAGTTTTAATACGATAGATTTAAAACGTCTTTCATGAACTGTAAGCGACTGTGCTGAAAAGCAATCTTTTTATCAATATGCTGTAAAATTAGAATGACAAACTCAACAAAGACCAAATATCGCCTCCCAATGAAATGGCTAACTGAATAAATTATTGTTTAAAGCATAGAAGTCTAATATTCTATTCATTTCAAACTACGGCAAGGAATAAAATGGATGAAATTTAAGGATAAAATTCGAAATTCACAGCAGTCTTTTAAACAATTTAAATTTTGATAAAGCAAAGCCAACAATCTTTAAAAAAATCTCCGTATTGAAATTAAATTAAATTTTCGATTTTTTTTTTTTTTTTTGAAATGCCACAGGATGTATTCTTTATATCGACTTAGGACATCACGAAAAACTATAGTTTTGTTAAGTGTTCTATAAAATTATATAATCTGAGTAATCGATTTATAAGGAGATAACTATATTTAATTTTCTCTTCTTCACAGAAAAATAAAAATAAAAATGATTTAATTTAAAAAAATCGAACGTGTCTGAAATGTAACCCACTGTGTACTTTAACTAACTTGTTTTTCTTTACATTTAATACAAGAGATTTACAGACAAGATACACTAACGCTCCACTAATGTCCTAAGCTGCAAGGAAAGATAATGAAAACTGAAATTTTGATGCAGAGTCCGAACACAGTTTTCAACCAGGTCAGGTTAGCAATAAAGAAAGGGAGAGTGTTATACCTGGTAGTGAAATGCAATGTTTCTGTCAGCGGAAGGGTTAATAATAAGTACCTGTGGTTGAAAAGAAGTCCCCCAACTTGATGATAAGGGAAGAATTCGTTTGTAGCAGACAGCTCGACAACATTAACGGGATTGAAATATCAGCGTTTTATTCTTGGTTGCACCATGACATGGCCTCGTCTTCCTAGTTGTTTCTTGAAGATCTATAAGGGTAGCTCAAATGAAACATACTTTTCATGAAAACAGGATATACACGGAACAAATGGCCGCACTTTCAGAATAGATAATGACGCCATTTAGAACCTGTGTATATGAATAGTTGGCGAACAGACAACGTAAGGAGGAGATATAGTTTGGGAGATATAATGCTATGAACGTGAAGCGTCCACATGTGTTCAGCGTGCAATGATATTAAGATGCTTTCGGCCAATGCTCATACCTACAGCCGAACATGGAGCAGTCTCAACGAACCATAAAACCAAAGCGATCAGGGAAGCTAAATAATTAGCGTAGTGTCCTTTCACGCCAACGCGATACTTCAAGCAGTCTTCAACACCCAGAATCGGCTTTAGAGATACAGAGGAGTGCTGCAACTGATGGCCTACGACTCTGATCTGTCGCACAGCGTTTACCACTTCTACAATCCCTGAAAAAGGAGTTTGAAGGTTGTCCGTTCTCAGATTACGAGGTGAGTGAAACCATCACATATCGATGTCATCAGCAGGCGGCGAGGCTCTACACTCAACATGCACCTAGTCATGGACATAATCGAAATATAGCCATATTCGATTATGAAATTCAATTAAAAAAATAAAAATGAATACCAGTGAACAGACTCGAACTGATGGTATTCTCACTCACACGCACACCATCACTTGCCTGACGAGATGATGGGACCGATGTGTCAAAATGCAGCTGTATTTTTAGCAAAGTGCAACCACAAATTCTTTATTTCAAAATTTTGTTTCATTTGAATAACCTATACATATATATATATATTGTTACGAGAAGCAAGGGGAATAATCGTTTTTCTGTCTATTATTATTATTATTATTATTTTCTGTTGGAGAACAAGAAAAGAGATTTCAACTCACTCCATGTGAATACAATAAATGATATTGCAGATATTCGCAACTCTTTCGCACATTACGTAAATTGTTTATTCCGCGATAAAAGTTCCTTCTATATATGTCTTCCCACTATAAAATTTAAAAAGAAAAAACCTCTCAAGGAGGGTTGCTAAACAATAAAAATCAATGGAAAAATTTTCCTTAGAAATATCATGTAGTCCTAATATGGTTGGGATGCGGTATGTGAATTGTGCTTTAATTTATTTATCCATTTTAAAAATAACAAAAAAAGAATCGTAAGTAGGTGCTCTAAAGATATAGACAATAAAGATAACACAGAAATGAGTATCTCTTTGTTTGAAATGACAACTGAGGAAAAATTCATGTTTTGAAATGGCTGTACCACCCAGAAATAGGCAGAACATTCTATATTAAGAAGGCAGTTATGTACGAATGGTATCTTTATTTTGAGAACGAGCATTCAATAAGCAAAATAATGCAGAAATATAAACTCTTTGCTTATTCCAGATTCTCCCTCTCTATCCATATAGCAAAATATAGGAAAGTAAATAATAATAAAAAAAAAAAAAAAAAAACACAATAACATTGCAATTCGCCTATTTCTTTGTTTATACATCACGAGTCTATAATGCATCGATATAAGCCACAAGGAAGACTGAAACATTGAGCTAATAGTCATAGAAGCTCACGAAGAAATAAACTAAAAAAAACACTGAAATTCTCTTTGTGTAGGCATGTTTAATGTATCTTATGCACAGAAGATAAATAAATTGCTTTTAAATGCCCGGCATGATCCCCACAGAGTCCAACCCTTCAGTTTAGTATAACTAAATTGAAGCATCGGCTATGAACACACTGAAATGAATCTCAAAAGGGAAAGGGATACCCCAAAGATCTTTGTCTTAATTACCATATATCAGTATTGCAAGAATTACATAAATACAACCAGTTAATATTAAATTTATATTTTTCTGTGTTTCGAACACTTTGTTTTGCCGTTCCATTCACTAAACACGTGTCGATTTTAGGTTCAGTTTACATATATTATTATTAAATTAAAAAATAAAATAAAGTTTCTGTTGAGCTTGAACTACACTCAACTCAAACGCATGTATTACCGTACCCTTTGGCTTGACAACTCGGCCATTTTACACAGTTGGGCATAAAATCGAGGTTTTTTTTTTTTTTTTTTTTTCTTTTTAGAGAATCACAACTAGGTGGCCAAAATAATATTTTATTGTAATACAAAAAAACAAAACAAAACACTGTTATAGAATTGAGATTATATGATATATCAAAGGCGTTCTATAGGTGGTCCACCCAGTTAATTTGTAACTTTAATTAACTATACTAGGAATAGTCGTTCTTTGTTCATAGTGACTCCCGACAGCAATGTCCTTGGTGGAAATCGTTCTAACAGACAGAAATATAAAAACTTCCTGAATTCATACGTTTCATGGCAGCGGATGGACAAAGAAATGATAATTTCCCGATTTCTATTAGTCCCAGTTTAATGAAAAATTGCGGTGGCTTTAAAAATCTTCCCAAAAGGCCCACATATAAGATTTCATGAAAATCTATCTACTAGGAGTTGAGTTATTACAAGGGCGGAAAAAAATAAATAACTGCTGGATTTTTATTGAAATTTGGAGTGTCTCGACAAATATTTTTAAAAGGCCTAAATATAAGAAATTCATGAAAATCCGTCCGTTGCGAATCCAGTTGTTACTTGTGGACGGACATGGTGAAGAAAAGAGGCGCATTATGCACGTATACCAACGCGTCAAAAAATGCGATTGTCCCTATGGGCCAACGTTTTTGAAGGAAGCACAAGCAACGAACAGTATGAACTTTAAAAGATAAAGAGAATGAAATTCTATATAATTCTAGAGAATAACAGAATAGGAGGATTATTAGTTGCGTCTGATGCATTTATTTCAAACCTGATGCATCAAATTAGAAAGGTGCCAGAAACAAATGTGACCGAAATGTGATGATATTGATTATAGTGCAGAAACTACAAACAGAGAAGGAACAGAAGAACAAACTAAGAAAGCGAAGTATGTTATTTAAATGCTAATAACTCTAATGATTAATTGTGGAAAAAATCATTAGTGCGCTCAGATCAGCAGTATGTCTCCAAAATTCTACAGTGCCTATGACGCTATAGAATTTTGGAGATATACAGGAGATATACAAATTTTGTGTACTATTACAAAAAAAGAGTCGCTTTGACATTTTGATTAAAGACTTTGATAAGATTGCGTCCAGACAGCGACCGGTTGGCATTTTAATGGTAATGTAAGTATTGAAAATAATATGACATGTTTTAAAACACTTCATATTTTCTCTTACACATTAATTTATTTCATTTTTTAATATAATAATATGATAATAAAATTTGGAAAAAAAAAACCAACAAAAAACAATTCAAATTTTGAGTTCACCCAAATATTGGGTTCCTAAGTACCTATGCGCAAATAATAAACAACATTTTTGGTAATGGCATACTGACAAAATTGTTTATTTTAATTATACTTGTCAAACTATAAGACGAAATTCTGAAAATTTCATAAAAACATGACCAAAGTCACAAATGAATACGTCCGGTTTAAGAAGCAAACGTTCCATTGTAGAATATCCAGTTCGAGATGTATCGCAGAGATTTCTTTAAATCGCGTAATCGTGTTAATCAGGGTTTGTCTTAAACGCGGAAATCACGTTGCACGTTGACAGCTTGGAAACGGCAGAACGTTGTAAACTCGTCGATTATTTTCATAAACAAGAGGAACTATTAAAGCTAAGTTATCTGGCAGCATCTGATGGCTTTACGCTTATTATTAATCTTTTACCCTGATGGGGGGAGAGAGAGAGAGATTTCCACCCTGTGACGAGTACTAGTATCAAGTGCACAGGGTGGTTGTTATGTCCAGCTATTGTTTCTATTAGTTGAGGAACCCTCTAGCTATCCTCCAGGTGTTCACGATTGCGACTTCCTGGAGTTCCTTGTAGGTATTCCAGGAAGAGTACCTGTCAAAGATCCTGTCTTTGGCGCCATGCCGGTTGTTGGCACGGTGATCGGGATGGTTTTTACTTGTTCCATGTGCCACATCTCTTTGACCACTTGTCTTAGGTCTGCGTACTTCCCGATCTTTCCTCGTGGGTTTCTAGAGGTTTCTAGTGTTGGGCACCGACATGTCGATCAGATAGGCAACCTTTTCCTTCTTGTCTACAAAAGTTATGTCCGATCTGTCGTGCAGGATCATCTTGTCTGTTATTATTATTGTTGTTATTGCTCTTATATTATTTCTGCCTGGTTGGGGGGTACCCAATACCTGATTGACGGGTATTTCTACCAAGTACACAGGTTGTTTGTTATTATTATTATTCGTTTATTATTCAAACATCCCTAAACAGAAATTTATCTAGGAGGATGATATGCTTACATCCACCAAAACTTAATAAAATGGACATAATTTTATACATAAATCTTTATCACTATTAGATGACTCACAAGAATTAAACCTATTATTATAAAGTCTTTCATAAATCTTTCAAGTCTTTTCAGAAACTAAAACTTTTAAACACATTAACCAATGTTCTGGAGGATGTACAGGAAAGTAGATTTTTTTTTTTTTTTTTTTTTTTCATTTTCCTTCATGGTTTCTTCATTAAATTCGTAGTTTGGTGTACCTTTTCTGCTGCTATATTCTGCTAGCAGCATCCTAACGTCCGTACATATATACAAACTTACAGTTATGACAGACCACCAGAAGGAAAATTGCCACGACAATGCTTCCATTGACACAATGAATGTAAAAAAAATAAAGTGAAGCCATCACTGGTCCCTTCTCTTGGCGTCTATTACTCCAAAGTAGACGCCTGGCTGTGAGCATTAAGACAGTCAAGATTGAAGAGATACCACGGGTAACAACCGGTGATGGACTGCCTCAATCTTTTCTATTTTTGTACATATTTCTCATGGTTTTGTAATTTATAGCTGTTTTGAAAAAATAATATCCTTTAATTCGGGACACTTCGGTATTGCATACTTTCAAGTATGTAAAATAATAAACACTGTAAACCCTGTACCTTTCGGGTTAAGCATACATGCTCCATGTAACCGCCGGACACATGTCCCTGCCTTAACCTCTGAATGTAAATATCACCCCTCTAGCTTACTGCTGTCCAGGAGGTGCTCTTGAGCAGAGCAATAAACAGATGTAATAAATAAATAAATACATGATTCCTGTAAGTCTTTGCATGGCGATACCTGTTCAGATCAATTTTTAAGTCTCTAAAACGCTCCATGTGTTACAGGGAATAGATGCCTTAAATCCCCTGTGTTATGGAGAACAGTATGTAAGCTGTGGGATAGTTATGCCTACCTTACGAACGTGGTTCGACCGCCACGTTGTCAATTTGAGGAGCTACTATGCCTGTCGCAATTTAACTTGAAATTTTGGAAATCAAGGATGGCGGTGTTCCCCTGAATCCAGCTGGCATATAATATAGCTTTTGATATTGCAACTGGGTTCTCAGCAATTCTATTCATCCACCGGAACACCCAGTATTACAGGCTGAGAAACTTCCTTAAACGGTATTTTGGAAGAGGATTAAATTGTTGAGGCATATAGAGAAACAGAAACTACACATTTTTGAATGTATTGGGTTACTAGCTGTTGTTTACGAATGATTGTTTTCTCCTGTTTTGCAGTCCATAAGGAAGCTAGACAAAGACTACATCCCCTTTTTATACGCACGCTGTAGCGTCTGAATAATGTGAAATCTTGGCTTTCTGGATTTTTGCTGCCGATATGATAATGTCTGGACTTACCCTTATTAGCTGACCGACTTAATTTTTATTTGTGACCTTAGGCACAGTCGTCTCTTTCAGTCATTTGATTTTTTTTTTCTTTTCAGTCTAGAAACAGATTAACCGATCTGTAAAAAGCGCAAGCACACCATTTATGTAAGAATATGAATGGCACTGGGGAGGGGAAGGGATGATACACTACAGAAATCTGTATGCATTTACTGAATCAACATAAACATCGAGAGCTATATGTAGTTGTTCGCGTTTGTGTACGTTTGGAAATGTATAGCCGATTGGTCAATGGAATCAACTATGGCCAAATGGCGGCCTTCAGGCCTCAAGCATCCCTGAAGAAATTTGTTAAAATCGCAGTGATATCGTTATATTCGAAGTTGATGTTTAATTTTTTTATTTATGCCCCTCCTATTCTGTAAGATCCTGCCCTAACCGTAAAATGAGGAAAAAACGCCGAGCAAGTTTTTCGCTGCTAAATACACTAAATGACATCAACCTACAAATATCACATGATTAAATGGATCTTTAATGAATTTTTTCCCTTATCTTATTCATTTTGTTCTTTGTCTTTGATCCACTGATTTGAAAATGTATCAACTCTGTACTTTCCTAAGGCAGGTAGAAGTTGCCACTCACGGCTTAAGACCCTATCATGCTACAAATAAACAGAAGGTACTGTGGCTAGAGGACAAATTATAATATTGGCTACTGAACGAGAAGTCTGTTTGACATGCGATCGGTAGCGCTCACAAACTGTCTCCCTTCCAGTTAGTGGCTCTTGATTAAAAATAAGTCCTGAAACTTTCAAAGTCTATGACCTGTTGGTTCAGCCCTTTGAAGAGCATGGAATATCGTTCAGATGTAACAAAAACCTAGTAATGATGAATATTCGTGTGTGAAAACGCATTCTCGATGAGAAACAGGGTAACAAAAAAATAACGTTCTTATAAATTACTTCCAGCGAAATCGTAAATAGCTTCTCGTGCCATCAGAGGGATGCATACAACGGAATGGCAGCGTTCCATACAAATTTTTCTGTGTAATTTCAGAAATCATAAATGCATGCGTGTACGCATAGTGAAAACAACATGGCTGAAACGAATAGAAGGGAATAACGAGTGATAGAAGGCAAGCTCCCGTACGAGTAACAAGTTTCACAAATTAGTATCGTTGATAGCGATACCATTGTAGTGTCTATTAATTATACATCGTCAGTGCCACATCGCGGAACAAGATCATAAATTTTAATTAATATCACGTCCGTCTCAGAAATTAAAGGGGCTGAATTTTCCATCAATAATGCATTCTCATTGTGCGTAACCTATTAATTTATTTTCGTACGAAGTCTGGCGCTGAAGGTGTTAAGAAAAATGCAAAAGTATATGCATAACAAGTCATTGAACAATTAATTCCCTTATTATCCGTGGCTAAATTTTTAAGTCACTGCCGAACTTAAATTGGTCTTACAATTAAAATTTAAAGTAATAAGTTAATGAAACAAACATAGGTCTTAAAATTACAAAAAAAAATTTTAAAATATTAGTGGACAATTTAATACGTATAAAACGCATGTAAAATCTGAACGTGCCTCTACGTGCACCGAAAATAGTTAAATATCGTGGAGATGCTTGATAGTGCAAAACTAGAGGATTGTATGCATGTCAATAAATCTGATTTACAAGTGATATTGCAGGTCGCATTTGGAAATGAGGAGCGGACTTAATAATAAAAAAATATATACTGAAATGAAAGCCCAGTATATTGAGTAGCCTACTTCTTCTTACAACGATTGCTCAATTTCCTCCAACTAAAAAGCCGAAGACCATTAATTTTTCCATATTTTTGGCACAGTATCAATATTTTGTTCGTTCCATTACTTATTGAAGCTGTGATTGGTAGAGAAAGTAAATACAAAACGTAACAAGGAAAAGGCAAAAAGAGATGATCTCTTCTGGCATTGAAGAAACGCTTAGTGTTCTAGTGAAACTTTGTTTACCAATGTAACAAGTTTTGGCATTGAGTGATACTACGACATGGCACCATAAAGGTAAACTGCAGCCATTATCAATCCATTGCAGGATGGAAGCCTCCTCAACGATTCATATTGAGTGAAATAGACCATAATCTGCCACGCTGGTCCAGTGCAGGTTGGCAGATCGACCATATTTACCAGTCAGGTGCTTTAATCTCGGTCTACTCAAAGAGCGTGTGCTACTGCACTCCTGCTTCCGACCACTCGGCTACGGAAGCCTTACATAGTACCATATGAAGATGTTATTTCTTGGCTTTGCTCCAAACGAGAAAATGAAATGCATTATTATTCAGACATGCTGCTGGATACATAAAGAATCTAGTAAGCGAATATGACGTCACGAAAAGTTAATTAGATTTACACACTTCCGTGTGTCATTCTAACGAACTTCTAATTCTTTCAATGAAATGTCAATAATTTCTTTTCTATCAACTACTATGCTAGTACCATTTTCACATTGTGAGATGTTGCTGCAAGGAAAACGGAATGCTAATTTTTGATCTCCAAACAGTACTGTTGTTTTGAAAACTTGTTTTTATCGGGCTACTACTGAGTAAAATGAGGATTAAGTATATAAGCTACCTAGAAAATCTTTCACAAATATTTATACGGCAATATATCACGATCAAAGATGCTGCAATATTCATGAATAAGTTCTTAATTATTCAATTTCATTCAAAAGAAATTATCGTGCTGACAAACGTTGGAATGTTAAGCAAATAAGTTATTTTAAACGATAGTTCACATTGTTGTTGTTGTATTGACTGATTAAAATTAGATGTTTTATTTGAATTTCTTATGCTTACACTTTGCCTGCACCTGGATGATAAAAGCGTCGATAATCGATCAACAGTAACAAATAAATATCTTGGCAATGTCAAACTTCACTCCCGTGACGACTGGTACCAGAGCTGAGGTTTGTGCAATAATTTTGGAGTCGCCTTTCAGCATCAACTTATATGCTCTCTATTGAAAAGTTCTTCAAGGGGAGAGCTGTTGGCTTTCCTTCACTCTCTGCTGATGAACAAAACCTTGAATCTGAATATGAGAAAGGACTAAACTACTTATGACACATTAATGTAGGCGTACCACAAAGTGGAGTACTATCTGGGTTCTTCTTCCCTGCTGTGTTAATTTCCATCGTAGTTGCAAGGGATGACCAAATCCTAGTGTATGCTAGCGACGTCCTGACAACTGTACTATCTATTTCTGATCATGCATGCATCTGAACTGTTGAAAGTTAAAGTTAGTGTATTGATTAAATATTTCCAACAGTTTGGGCTCCACCCGAAAGACGAAGGCTGTTTTATTTTCCCTAAAAGTAGCACCAATGCCAATACTAAAGATGATTTTGCCTCCACTCCCCCTCCTGAGGGAACCCAATTCCGATTGTCCAAAATTTACGTAGGAATAATTTTGATAGGAAACCTACTTCCATCGGCATCCTGAGATGTTGTTTAAACAGGTTGAAAATATACATTCAGTCTGTAATATATATTCGACGTATACTGTATACATCAGCAATTTGGGCGTAGGCAGCACCGCTCTAAAGGGAGCGTTCTGGCTGTTCAAGTGAATATCACATAAACACAATCTCTTCCCCTTTAGCGAACAACAGAAATGGCTTACGAAATACAAATACGAGACTTCCAAATTTGACTTACAGATGACGCTTGGTCCTTGAGGTCGTCACAGGCATTCTCTCAGATATAACAGACAAGTTGTACTTGCTACCTGGGAGTCTAAAACGCTGATGGAACTGATTTCGGGTGACACTCAAGTCAAGTAAACCCAATTTCGGCAAAGTCCTGACGGTCTGTGACAGCCAAATCCTCTGCTTGCACCTTCACGATGGTGGCACTGTTAGTAATCTTGGGTATAACCTCCATGCACAAGTACATGGTGAGGACCACCCAGGTGTAAACCAACATAAGCTAAGGTCCATGTGGTGCCCACACTACATGGAGGAATTCCGCCCTTCTATGTTACAAGACAGTACTAGGTGGTAGATAACTCTCATCAACCAGTGCAATACCCACACTTTGCTTATTGGAGGCTTGAAGTGGTGGAACCCATGTTTAGTCTCTAGAGCTAAGTTCCGGTCAACCCTTCCTTATCTCTTCCATCATGCAGTATGATTGATGACTTTTGGGGTTATGATGAACATCATGGCGCGATCCAATATTCCTTACATTTCGAGGGTACAGCTCTAAAACGGTGTTCGCAGGCCGGCCGCTAGTTAGTACACCGGACCGAACCTATTGGTAACTCTCTAGAAGGCTTCCAGATCAGCTAATGTATAATCTTGCTACCTCTACTATGCCAGATAGTGACTGCAGGGAGTCCGAGTACTATGTACGCGGGGAGCATTGTCGAGGCCACGTTATGTCAAGGATCTGGGTATATTCTTACCGTGTGTACGCCATATCCAAAAATTTCATTACTTCATACAGCATGTCCCACCCACTTTTTCTTACTATTGAATACACCATGAATTGTCAAACTAATAGAGTAAGCTTATCTGCGAAAAGATCTAAACCTCCAAAGCACTTCTTAATCCATTTCACAAATATACGTGGTCTCAATTCTTATCTCAACGATGTCCATTTCCACTTGCAGTCTTCCAAACCCCATGTACTTTTTCTGACAGAATCTCAGTTATCGGTTGATTCAACTACTGCTCATCTCAGATGGCAAAATTATTCGCTATATGATTCCTTTCGCCTCAAGGGTGGTACTTGTAAATATGTGTGTTCTAATATTCCCTGTCAGAGACTTGGCAATTTGGAATCTCCTCTCTTTGATCTTCTCTGGCTTAAAATCTCTCTACCTCATTGTGCAAATTCATCTGTTGTCTCTACCGTTCTTCCAACTCCACTAATCACTTGGAGCTCTTTGACTTCTTCTCTTTGCAACTGGACTTTCTCCAGTCCAACTTTCCTAACAGTGAGGTAATTTTCCTTGGTGATTTTAATGTTCACAACTACAGCTGGCTTCCGTTTTCTAGTCACACCGACCCAGCTGGTCGAGATGCTGAGGCTTTTACAATTACTAATGACCTTGCACAGATTGTTTATTTACCTACAAGAATACCGGAAATCCTAATCATACAGCCAATACGCTTGATCTTTTTCTCACAAACAACCCTTCTAAGTACACGGTCTAAGTGAGAGCTCCTTTAGGCACTTCAGATCACAACTTGGTGGTTGTCTCTTCTCCAATGGAAGCTTTATCTCATGGCTATTCCCAACCTCGTGTTGTTTGGCATTACAAGAATGCAAAATGGGATGACCTGCGAGACTTCTTTTCTTCTTTTCCTTGGTCGGATTACTGTTCAAAATTTCTGATGTCAATGTTTGCTCAGATCGTGTCAGCGAAATTATTCTTGCAGCAATGGAATCCTTTATCCCACACTCTACTTTAAAATCTCGTCCTTTATCTAAACCTTGGTTTTCCAATAAATGTGCTAAGGCTGTTCAAAAGAAGAATGTTGGATATCGTAATTGGCTTGTTTCTAATTCTCCAGTTCCATTTTCTGTCTACACCAAAGCTCGCAACAATTGTAAAGCAGTTATTAATCAATCTAAACTAGAGTTTGAACAGGCTACGAGTAGAAAACTTGCTTCTTGCCCTAATGGTAGCCGAGCATTATGGTCTCTTGCCAAAGCTATTGGCCGCAACTTTTATCCATCTCTGCTCCCAATTCTGTTCAACCAAGATGGTTCTGTTGTCACTTCAGCCAAGGATAAAGCTGACCTGCTAGCATCCCATTTTTCTTCCAACTCATGTATTAATGATATTGGTAAAACACCTCCCACCATTCCCAACACATTCTATTCAATGCCTCCTGTGGTCTTCCTTCAAAAGGATGTCAGAAGGATTTTGACGAATCTTTATGCTAAGAAAGCTCCAGGTCCTGATGGTATTTCTCCACTTGTTCTCAAAACCTGTGCTCCTGAACTTACTCCTATTCTTTGCCGCCTTTTTTCACTTTCTTATTCCAAAGGTGTTTTTCCTTCTGATTAGAAATTTGCTCATATCCAGCCAGTTCCTAAAAAGGGTGACAAATCCCTCCCATCCAATTATGGTCCCATTGCAATTACTTCTACTCCTTCTAAAGTAATGGAGAAATCAATTAACCGCCAACTCTTAAACTAACTAGAAACCTTCCGTCTGATCAACGATCGCCAGTATGGATTCCGTCAGTGTCGATCCACTGGTGATATTCTGGCTTATGTTACCCATTTATAGGCTAATTCAATGGAAAGGTTCGGTGAAACACAAGTAGTTGCTCTTGAAATCTCAAAGGCTTTCGGTCGTGTTTGGCACAAAGATCTTCTAAACAAGCTTCCATCTTATGGTTTGCCAACTGTTTTTAGTAATTGGCTATACAGTTTTCTCTCTGATCGCTCACTGAGTGTGATGGTAGATGGCTCTCTGTCTTCTAACCTCTCCACTAATGCCGGTGTTCCCCAAGGTTCTTTCTCCCCCCCCACTCTTTTCCTCTTGTATATTAATGACCTTCTTCCATTGACTGGAAATCCCATCCATAGTTTTGCCGATGATAGCACACTGCATTCCACTTTCCATTTTGAGAAACCTTGTCCTGCTCAATCAGCTTCAACTTCTCGAAAATCTGCTACCAATTCCATTCCTTAAATGCCGATCTTCAGGTAATTCTCCAGTGGGGCAAAGACAACTTCGTTGATTTCAACCCTTCTAAAATTCAGACTTGTCTTATATCTCGCAAAAAGGATTCTTCTGCTCCTATGCTTATCTTTAGTGACACTCAGATTTCTAGGCAAAATGATATATCTCTTTTGGGGATTACCCTGACTTCTAATCTCTCTTGGCACAAGCACATTACAAATATTGCTTCCTCTGCATCTAAAAAAACTTGGTTTTCTCTTTTGCTCTCGGCATTACTTTTCTTCCAAACAGCTGCTCATTCTGTATAAATCGCAAATCCGCCCTACCATGGAATATTGTTCTCACATTTGATGTGCTGCCCCAAAACCTCTCCCAGGCTTCTAGATTCCATTCAGAAGAAGGCAATTTGGTTAATTAATGGCTCATCTCTAATAGAGTCTCTCCACTCGCTGTCACATAGACGTGCTGTTTCTCCTGCATGCGTCTTCTACAGATATTTCCATGGGCACTGTTCTTCTGAATTGGCTTCTATAATTTCCACTCTCTCTTTCAAAACAGTTCGAACACGTGCCGCCACCAGCCAACATCCATTTACTGTCCAACTTAAAACTCACAAAACCAACTTCTCATCTTCCTCGTTTATTCATTCAACTGCCGTTTACTGGAACACCCTTCCTTCATACGTATTTCCTGAAAATTAGTCTACAGAAGTTCAAGTCCAATGTCAACAAATATCTTCTTTCGTCATCTCAATCTCCAACCCAAGCAAGGTACTAAGCACTATTGGTTCTAATACCTCTCGTGTTTGGGGTTTACATAATAGTAATAATAATAAAAAAAAAAAAAAAAAACGCTCACAGTTTTGAGTCTTCCCCCCCCCCTCACCTACAGTCCGTCGAGGTTCCAGGAGAGGGTTGTATTAATGTGGCATACCATAGCAAATGATGTATTAATTCTCCCAGTTTTAGTACACATAAACAAGATTTTCATCCAGAAAACAGGCAAATTAACACAAGAAAATCTGAAATTGCGTAGTTTTTCTTAATTTGCGTTAAGCACACTTATTATCACATTCAATTAAAAGGGACTTATTATCCCATTTAGTTTTGTTCTATGAACCCACGGTCCAAAGAACAAAACTAATAAAAGTGAGTAAAAGTGAAAAACTAACAATAAAAGTGTGTAATATATTCATATAGTGCAATCATTCCTGGTGGTAGATGACTCTTATTAACTGGTGGAATACCACCACTTTGCTTACTGGAGGATTGAAATGGTGAAACCTAAGTTTAGTCTCCAGAGCAAAGTTCCAGGCATCCTTCCCCTTCCTCCATCAACCCATGCACGCTACTAAGTACTGTAGGTTCTTATACCTTTCGTGTTTGGGATTTTCATAAAAAAAATAATGTCTATCGTTGAGCCCTTCGTGTTGCTCTATGTAGATTTACACAGGTTCGCGACAGATATTAGCATATACTTCAGATTCTACGATGTAATCACCTACTTCCATATTTCATAATATTACATTATATTTTGAACAAAGCTTGCCGATTTTTTATGAAGAAACTTCCTTTGCAAAGCACTGAGTAATGAAACAGCTTATAAAAAGACGAAGCTCTACATGATATAAGTTCTCATGCTGTGATTTAAGTCCGCAACATCATTCCAAATGGCAATCTGTCTGAGTGCTGTTACCTTAAATATCAATCCTGAGTATTACCGTATTAAGGAAAGCATGCTGTCTTGTTTAATCACTTCAATAAATAAAGAAATACAAATGAGAATACTTAAAGCAGCATATTCACAAATGAGAACGTTTAAGCACTATATACTACAGGGAGAGTTTAGAATCGCTACTTATTTTAAAACGTTTTTTTGTAGAGAGAAAAATTTAACTCCCATAAACACAGAATTGCGCAGAATTTTTATTCAAATTGAATCGATTAGAGAATTTTAAACCATTTAATATGCGCGCATTGTATTTTTATTTTTAATCTTATTTCATGCTGATTACATTACATCAAGTATGAGGGCGAGATGAAGGGAGAAAGAATGCAACACTGATCACAAAACCATTAAAAACGGCCACCAGAAATATACGACAACGGGATTTACTTAGAATACACTTTCAGTTAATACTTCGGGAAGACTACACGGTCAGAGGAGTTCACAAGTTAGAGAACACAAGCCACAGCGCATATTCAGCGTATTTAGTAGTCACGCGAACTTGAACCACGGTCACTCAAAGCTCGTGTACGTGCGTCACCCTCGAACTTGACCGCTTGGCTACAGCGCATTTCTGTGTAGTATGAGAATATTAAATAAATAAATAAATGCCCTCGTGAGTAACATACTTGGCAGAATTGCCGTCCTCCCCATATCGGTGGAAAATTCGAATCCCGTCGATGACGTCAGGAATTTTTATGGACCTTTTTCACAACGTCTCTGAGTTAGTCGGCCTCAGGCAAGGGTAGCATTTTTTTCCCTCCGAAACTCGGGGTGTTCGTCCAGGAAACAGATAATCGACCAGAGAACACATTCAATTTACAAACGATATACGAGGTGGTATCAAAAAGTGCGTACCCTTACCTAGAAATAATAGCCCTAGAAAGGTGAAAAAAGGTGAAACTTTAATCCTTTTCTATGTGCAGTACTCTCCATATATATAGTAACACATTTCTCCCATCTATGGATCAGTTGTTTAATGCCTGGAAGTCAAAGCTCCCACTGCTTTGACATGTCTTTAGTCTCCGGATCATACTGGTACACCCAGCATTTGTCATTTGTCAACAACTGATCAAAAACGTTCTCAACATCCGCATTACACAAATCCAATATTTGGCGAGAACATTGCATTCGACATTACTTCTGAAAAGGTGTCAGCAATCTTGGAACCCATCGTGCGGGGATCTTAGGCATGTACAGATGGTCATTTAAATGCTATGGGCAGACCCATTACTAATTCCCACTGCATGTGCGATGAAATTAATTGTCACAAGTTGAGCAGCACCACCTGCTCAACCTTTGCAACCGTCTCACTGGTTGTGGGTGTCTTTGGCCTTCCTTCTCTTGGCTCGTCAAAGACACTTGTACGACAACACTGGAACTCCCGTTTTCACTTTTTTAAAGTGTCATAGGATGGACGATTCTACCCATACACAGCTTTCATTTCTTCGAAAATTTCCTGAGCTTTCTTGTCCTGTAAATGCAGGAACTTGATCACTGCTCGATACTCCACTTTGTCAACCATAGCGTTCTTCCTAAGATTCCGGGCTCCACCTCTGGTGTTTGTTCACCTACGGGAATGAAATTTCATATGTTAGTTATTGAATATGCAGACAACTTATATTAAAAACAGCATCTTCCTACTGATGTTTTTTCTAGGTCCGGGTATGAACTTGATACGCCCTCGTATAAGTCGCTATATGATCTTAGTCGCTGAGGCGTCTAAAACTCTACGAAAAAAATAAAATAAATACTTTTTTTTTCTCCTTTTACTCCGTGTCAGTGGAGTTTATAAGGTAGAGAGAGAGAATAAAAGAATATCACTGTACGAGTATTTAGCAACATGTGTGCTAGAATCACGGTCAACTCTAAGACATGTATTACTGCGCCTTCACATTTTACCACCGCAGCAATGACGATCTTAAAGTGGTACTTGTCCCCATCCCCCAACAGAGTCTAAACCAATTCATTACAGAAAATTTTTAAACAAAACTAAAGTGGAAGCCATACTACTCGCAGGAAAAAGATCCAGAGGATTAGAATTCAAGAATCGAGTTTTCCGAAGTCATGTTTGTATGATGGAGGAATTTTCAAGATTTCTTGATGAGGATAATTGGATAAGACGAAGCGGTTTTTCACTTTGAATAGAAATAAATACTTCAGACTTCAAATTCTTGCTTTTCCTGAAGCCATCATTTGCTCAAAAGTGCATTTTTTCCAGTAATTCCAGTAATTTTATTTTATTTACGTTCCAGTAATTTTATTTACTACACTTCAGTAATCTTATTCGACACACCGGCTTGATACCAATTTCCCTAACAGATGGTTAGACAGAATTGAATATCATAGCTTCTCCCAGACCAACACAGTGTCCTGGGAGAAGCCATGATATTCAATAGAATTTTCTTTTGGGGTTGCACCAAAGGAAATGCTACCGAAGAGAGAGCCAAGAGCTGTTCATAAATTGGAGGAAATCATTAGAGAAGTGATTGAAAGTTCTCTGTTTATCTGTCAATCTGACAGACAAATTTTCCATTCAGTGGAAACTTTGGCTGTCAGATTGAGTAAGGTTGTTTACAATACCAGTACTTTAATGTGACTAACAAACAATACTTGATTAAATCTTTTATGTCCCACGGTACTTGAAAAATTCTTTCATCGATAGTGACATCCAAATCATCTTTATATATGCATCAGTTTCTCACGTATTTTCTTATGTATTGGTTTCTGAGAGAGAGCAAAACTTAATGAAAATTTTGCAATGGGAAGAACCCACAAATCGAAAAATGACGCAAAATATAATTATAAAGTTTAAAGTTGTTACAGGTTCCCTTTTACATTTTCATTGGGATTGGGGGTTGTTTTGAAATTAAGTGAGTTCTCTGTTTATTTCTCCAGAAAGAGAGGGCCCTTAGCCTTTTAAGATCCTCCATTATTTTACTTTTTGTGGAAGGATAAAAAACCCCAACTCTTATTTTCGATTACACTTTTCTTATTTTACTGATAATTTAGACAGTTTATCCATTTGCGTGATTAATCCGTTATTCTGCGTCACGCCACTTCATTTTCAGTCATTTTCTGGATTCAAAATCCTTAAAGCTCACTGATTAAATTCTCTGGTCTGAAATTCTAAACTATAGAGCTGAAGTACTTGAGAAGCATTAAGGCCTAAGTTTCCTGCAACTGAAAATAAACTTATTTTCAATATTCTCTAGAAAATAATATCCTGGAGGTAATTTATCAATGTCATTTTTAAAAATTTTTTTCGGATTTAACTTTGAAGCATGGAAGCCGCCTTGCTGATGCTTTTGTATTTAAAATAATGCAGGGAGAACTGTCTAAGTTTATCTTAAGAAAGAGCTTCTGCCTGCCTAGCCATGAGTACCTGTGAAATCGTTAACTTGGCTTTTATGTTTCTGTGGATAAACAGGACCTGCTGATATTTCGTTTGAGTTGTTTGAAATTACTGCTCACTTCTATTTCAGAAACGTCATGGAGCGAATTATATCTCCATCTTGGGTGACATATTAGTCTTTAATGTGGTTCTTCATCAGGATTTACCAGTCACGGTCTGTTAAACACATGAAATATTGGTAATTTAACCTAAGATGCCAATTTACATTCCAAAAAGTGAAGTGCAGTTCGCCCCTTAGGAATATTTACAAGATTAAAGTTAGTTTTTATAGATCGATTCGTTCATTCATAACACTGACGATAAAAAGCTTTGGAATATCTCTTTTGATGAAGTTGTACCTTAAAGGTGAAGAGTTACAATTACAACGAAGTGGTAGCCAGTAAAAGATTTCTTGTAAAATCATTCGGTGCTCTTTCAAATATCCTGGCGATAATTTATTACTGGTTGAATCAATTGTCACGGAGTCTACAGCGAACGTGGTGTGATGTGAAGGGGGGGGAGGGATCTTTAGAATCGAAGCTCCATTTATCAAGGAATTATTATAAATAATTTCCTTAACGTTCTTAAACGAAAGGTATTCGTCCCGAGTTCAACGCATCAAGTTACACAAGATTAAAACAAAATCTTACAGTATAGCACGTAAATTATTATCACCCTCACACGTAGTGCAGTAAATATACTGTGATCGCTGTCCCATATCTTCTGAAAAAAGGCTCGATTCGAACCCATCGAGGCAAATGAAATTTTAATAACTTTTTATTAACACCGTTGCCCACTTATTCGGTCTCGGGGGTTGCAAAGTTTATCCCACACAAATTGGGATTTTTCTTCCAGCGAAAAGGCAAACCGACTGTAGAATACACACAGTTATAAACACAATAAATTGGGTCCCCAGGGCCTAATTTGCTATGCCACTTACGCACTCAACGCATGATAATTATTTAAAACTACAGTATTATATTCTCTGAAGAATTTGCAACGCAATTTATAACTATGTATTCTCCGAAGAATCTGCAAATAAGGATCACGTTAAAGGATCTATACCAGTTTTTGATGCATTTTACTGTTTATCCGTTTACTGTAACCATGAGATTTTCCATGAAAATTTACAGTGACAGTCTTCTGTTTACCATGAAAAGGTGTTGCTAAGCAGTGGTTGAACTGCAGCTTGCTGTAGAGTAAATTAAGCTTTAAGATTCAGATGTATCGTTAAATTGATAAAATAGCAAGAAAAAAAAAAAAGAGTTAAAAAATTGAGGTTTTCGGAAGCTGCACAAAAATAATAATAATAATAAATAAGAAAGAAACACTCACTGCTAAAATTTCTAAAAGTACGACAAAATAATTTAATATCAAGAAGGGACAAAAAACATTGTTACTAAAGAAGAAAAAAAAATCGCAACGTTGTTAGCTCTTGATTCAAAAGTAAAACCCGAAGACAAATCGAAAAGCTATCAAATTATGCTATGAAACAAAACCAAGGTGACACAGCAGAGACAAAATACAAATCGGTATTTATATTTCTGAACGAAAGCTGAAGCAAAATTAATTTGGAATTTTCAACAGAACTGGTTGCAGACTATGAAAACGCTGTCCGCAATGTTGTATTAATAAACTGGCCGAATTCATTAATAACTGGTTGTAGACTTCATCTGGGCCATCATGGTTTAAGAAAACAGAAAATCTAGGACTGACATTAATATCTAGGTCGGCATAGAAATAGACGGCGAAGCTAGAAAATGGATGCGTTGTTTGCTTCGTTAAGCTTTATTTTTTTTATTTCACACGAAGTTGGAGACTGTTTTGTCTTTGATTTCTGTAGTATTCATCCGCACGGTTAAGCTATAAACGAAACTGCATTATTTAATTGAAAATTATATAGGAGAAAATGCCAACTTTTCTTCCTATTATATGGAAGAAGAAAGTGCTTCAACAGAATAGGCAATAAATGCATTCGCGATTTAATATCTTTTCAATACAATGCATACATCTTTTTGTATGTTTCTGTAAATGAATAAAAATTCCCAGACTAACAGACATATACACTCAGTGATCAGTGCATTATGACCACTCCATCCGTAATGGATTATGCCACATAGTTCGCAGTATAAAAAGCCGAACAGCTTCACTACGTTAGAGCAGTGGTAATTTGCATATTGTCGTGCAAGTCAAACTGATATAAAGTAGCAAGGACATCACGGAGTTTCAAAAGGGCATGATTGTGGGGGCACGTGTGTCGGATGCTTCCATATCGGAAACGGCATGTCTCGGCTGCTCACTGCGGCTAATATGTACAAAGAATGGTGTCGAACGGTCAAACCAGCTCCCGCCGACACAACGATAAAGGGTTACGCAGCGTTGATGTTCTTAGTGAGCGAAAGGTGCAGCGCGTTGTACGAGCTCAACGTACTTAACTGTGCGATAGTTGACATCGCAATAACGATATCCTAAATGACAATGCACAGCACACTCAGACGTATGGGATTTCACAGCGGACGACCCAAGAGACAATCTCTCTCCTCAGCAGAGAGGAGAGACACCCTCTTCTCACTGCTGATCACTGTCGAAGGGGAATACTATGGTGCCAACAACACGCCTGTTGGACACTGCAGGATCAGAAACGAACGTGCTCAGTCCAAATACCTGGTGCAACACGCCGACGGACGCCGTCGTGTGTGGCACAAGCAACACGAGTACATGGACCTATCGTGCACGAAACCCACTTACCCAGGCGGTGTTGCTTGATATGGGGCATGTTTTGCTGGCAAGAACTAGGACACCGCTGTTGCGTATGGTCCCACATTTTACTGGTCAGGTCTACCAGTAGATCTTAGGAGACAGTGTGTATCCTATCAAGTTGCATTTTTTGCCGGATTTTTGTCGTCTTGGAGAAACTGGTTTTTCTAAGACGATAATGCGCCGTGTCATCGGGCCCGCACCGTGCACGAGTGGTTCGAGGAACACTGTGAAGATATCACTCGTCTTGATTGGCCTCCAAATTCACCTGACCTCAATCCAACTGAACACCTGTGGAAAGTTTTGGAACCGGAAGTGAGGCATTTGGACATTCAACGTCATCTGTTCCGACACTGTATGGTGCCTTGCAGGCAGCATGGCTGCACATCCTTGTGGACGTTTTCGGACATCTAGTGGAATCAATGCCTAGGCGAATAACGGCTGTTATTCGTGAGAACGGTAACCCGTTATGATATTAGGTAGGTGGTCTTAATTCAGCGATCACTCATGTGTGCATCAGAAAAACTTTGTCGCATGAAGTTGTTCGATAAAATTTGACACGAACAACTTGTAATTATACGAAAAGGTTAATCACTAGATTTAAATTTCTTCAAACCATATTAAATTTTATAGATTTAAATAATTGAATGCGCATATTTGAATTTTTTAGTAGGTTATTTATATATCGAGATTTTGATTGTAAATTTGTAGGTAATTTATATACAATACTGCTGTTCGCAAAACAAATTATTACTAACTGTATTAATAAATGAGAAAAAAAATCATTTTTACATTTTCATTCATTTAATTCATTTTAAATATAATTCTTCTTCCATCGTTGATTTTTTTTCGAACTGCATCTATTTAAATTAGTCTACATATATTAATAATACACGAGTAAATTAGTATTTTTTTATATTTAACTAAAAATATATATAATTGCAATGGCCCACCAGATTTCTTAATGTCCGCAGAGCGGCCCACACCTAAAGGCGGCTTTCCCAGAATCATCTTACCAACCTTTCTTGTGCTGCATCGCATAAGAGTTAATTTAGAGATAACTTTACAGCGTCCATACGGTATCAGTGATGGGGCCGTGATTTTGGTATTGTCCAATGTATTTTCAATGCTCGCGTTTACACATATCTGAGACAGCGCCGGCACAGTAGCATCCGATGACAGACATTATTCGCGCCGTATTTTCAGGTGGCCAAAAGATATTTTTAAGTTTTCACTCTTGCCGTGCTGCAGTGTCAGCGCGAGCACTCCACGGAGGCGGAACTTGCGTATGATGTCCGCAGCAATTTATGGTTGAACACTTGGATTTCGTTATTTGATTACATAATTTTTCAGTTAAATTATTCCATTTTTTTTAAATTCTAATTAACGGATGACGATAAATTCAGTGATTTATAGAATCGTAAATAATTTGATACCTTGAAAGTCTGTTTTCTGCTTTCATAGATCCTTTTCTAGTTCATTTAGAAGAACGTTTGGGCTATGCTGTAGTATTTGTAGAATTTGTTTCTCACCAGCGAGTTCTTTAAAAATTGTCACCTATTTACCTTCTCTCTCACAATTTTTCCACGATTCATAGACCCAAATTCTCTTCCTTTTGTAGCCTGGCTCACCTCCCAGTAGTGGTGGCGGGCAACGTGGGCCCTGTGGCCAAGCAGCCAGAGAGATACAACAACAAAACATGACACTGCTCTGACAGAAACCAGACATTACACTTTTTCTGGCTTTTACAGAGTCCTGTACTTCTTCACAAAGTACCACTGAAAATGTGGTCATTTTAAATCTGAGCGCAAAAGATACCAGTAATGCATGAGAGTGCAGAACTACGGACATTGCGAGAATATGCCTCAGTCAACTCGTGCGTTTCAGAAATAATGGGAAGCACTAATACGGTATGGACTCTGTAAGGCAATGGGTGAATACCCATGTCGGAGAGATCATGGAAGGCGTGGTATGGTGCGGGCATTGTACGGATATGTGGAACGATCTTTAGAACATCCACGTGTAACCGAAGGAAATATAAAGTGTACAAACATGTACAGAGTAATGTATACTTCACAAGAGTACTTATGGCGCAGTTGTGGGGAACCGGCGATAGCGTCCCCTTCCCAAACACTATGTACCTCTCCAAATGAGTGAGAGACAGGGATGTATCGTACACACTGAGATGCTATGAAGGTCCTCCCGGTGTCAGTCTTCAATAAATGAAACTATGGCCTTTAGCCATGTTAAACAATCTACGCAAATTCGGAATTTGTTCAATGATGTGTACGTTACCAGCAAAGTGTAAAATCCAGGCATTGAATAGAACTTTTTATTCGTGTTATACACTGTTATACACTGTTATGTACTTAGATATATTTATTCATTTTAATGTCGAGATTTAGTGGGGTTAAGGGCACACAGGCCCTTGTATGAAATTCGGGAACCGTGATTGTCTTCCATAGCTGATACGTTATGTGAGTGAATGACAGTTCCCGAATTTTATACACATGACCTCCCCTCCATATTCCGTTGTTAAAATTAATATTTTATGAACTGGGAGTAGTATTTATACCATATGCTGTTGTATAAAACTATATCATTCACTTACATAACAGTATCAGTTATGTAAATTAGCCACAGTTGCCTAAGTTAATATAAGGGCGTACGGGGGGGGGGGGGTGTAGAAGAACAACACACACCCCTGTTCAAAATATAGATTCAATTAAATTGTCATTTCATATCCTTTCCGATTCCTGTAGAGGGGAACAGTAGTTTCGCTCCATTGTATAAAAGCTGGGAACTGTAATTCATTTTAAAAAAGTGTCATAGGGCGATAGGGAAAAAAAAAAGTCGTTTCATACTTTGCAAGTAAAACACATTTATACTAATTTTTATTTACTTAATTTTTTGTTTTTAAAAATTCGTAAAAATGACCTAATGTGGGAGGTATGTGGACAATAAAGGAGGCTATTTTGGAGAACTGTTTTGTTAAACCAAAGGAGTATTCTATTTCCATATTCAGAACTTATTTGTCACAGCCACTAAAGTGGCACGGATATTTTTATTTTTTAAGCAGAAAGGATTTGGTGGGGATTTCAACAGTGGCTCATGGAGTAAAAGGTACATCTGGCATTTCAACAACTATAATTAACAAACTACGCATAATTACAAGCATCTGCCACAAACAAAAGTTTACTTCCCCATTGAACCAACAAAAGTTTCGTGCTACGATGTGCTTAGCCATTGAATTTAATTTCTCTTTTCAACAGATTTTGATCGTTGTAACTGAGCACGCAAAAAAGGAAATCGCATCTTCACTGTAGTTCATATTGCGTTGTTGTTGCTGATCTGCATGAGGATCTTTGGTATTCTTTACCGCTTCTAGCGTTTTTTTTTTTTTTTTTTTTTGTGGAAGATATGGGCGATTGAGTTGACCAGGCAGACGCTTTAGATCCTCCTCGTGTTCCTTACGCTACTTTTTCGAACTTTCGAAGCGGTATGTCGTTGCATCATCACCTTGAAAATACCATTATCCATGGGGGTAAACATGTAGCATTGCCGAGTGCACCTGATCCAAAAATAATGATGTTCGCGGTGGGTAAACCACAGGGTATATCCGAAGTGGGATCAGGGGTCCAAGACTTTGAAAAACGAAACAGCATTTGGTGCCTGAACGTCACACGTTGTCAATACTCAGACAGTGCGAAAAATCATGCAAACAATATACTACGGAAGAAGTGGAAACATGACCCACATCTTCCAGCAGCTTGTACTGCCGATTCACAGAACTGTTTCCAGCGCTTCGTGTGATTTTCTCTATATGTGCACTTTATAGTTTTCTCCAAAACAACTGATATACCCACGTAGTGCATTCTTTGTAGGTTTCTTTGCATGGTGCAAGTATTAATGTTTTGTGATGTTCCCGCAATAAATGCAGGATAATTGTTCATCGTTTGGCGACGATTACACTTGATAATCCTTGATAATCTGGAATCGATGTTCCAGACGTTGAATGCCTCGCTCCATTACCTTATACTTTCGTTTCGCATATTAGTATGTATAGAATTATCCATGCTGTTCTCTTACGGCGCTGTTCAAGCTCAGTGGTTTTAATAAAGTAACTATGCAGTGCATAACTTGCAGTTTCCATACTATAATCTGTATAATAACAGATTACTATTGTAATCTGTTATAATAGTGTAATCATTAGGTTCTTCAGAAAGATATGTATGATCTTCGACAACAGTGCTTCAGAATGCTTATAGAATAATGACTAACACTGATTAAATTTTAGTTTATTGTCCAGAATTAACCCCGGTCTCTGTAGTGTACTCGCCATTGACGTAGCCGAGTGGTCAAGAGCGAGAGTGCATAGCACGTGTTCCTTGAGTGGACCGGGGTTCAAGCCTGTGGCTGCTAAATACGATAAGTATTTGCATTGACGAATTATTGTAAACTCTACTGACTTGGTTGTCGTGCCAGAGTATAAACAGTAAACTTAATTTAAATTTAAACCAGTGCTACAGCAGAACAACACGTGCAGGCGCACAATTATCAGCTGATGTTAAAGCTATACATGTGGACATCGTTTGCTACAATTATTGCTGAGTTCGCTGTAAAAGTATCAGCTTACCTCTACGTTGATAATGACATTCCTTATAATGGCTAAGAACTGCGAGAATCAACAAGTCTCACTACTCACGACATTTCTGGAAATTGTCCATATAGCATCCATGCACAACGGAAGTTTGGAAGCTACTTCATGTTTATCTTCTAAGGAACATAGACATCTAAGCATTTAACCACTTAATAACTTGACACCACGTGATTAACATCACATAGCGTCAAGGGCATAAGAAATGCTTGTAGTCCATTACTACCCTTCTTGCAAAATTGCCTCGTTTTACGCTACTGTTCGTACTGATCGTCTTATTGTCCACTGCAATAAAGGATTTGCTTCCTGAAGGCTAGTGTTTTTCGAGAGTTCAAAGCTCGTCCTTTCAGCAACGCATATTTTTATACGGTGCTTCTCTCAAGTACTAATGCCAGATTTTGCTAGTCTGCGGTCCTGGCAGAGATGTGTTTAGAGGCCTTAAAAATAGGGTTGTGAGGTTTCTGCGCCCTCACGACCAGAGGGTAATCGCATTATTAAGGGTAATCCTCGAAACTGAAGCAATTACTCTATTATAAGTAAATCAGGCCATACATACATTTAAGATCAACATAGAACAGATATTCAAGATTCAAAACCATCTCAGCAGTGATTTCAAAGTATGGCCTGAAGACTCCCTCGGCTTACGAAAGGGATTCTAGACGTTCTGCAAATGTTTCCTTATTTTTTTATCATTGAGTTTTTACTTAATCGATACACGTGTATTACCGTTTTTAATTAAAAAAAACAATGAAAAGCCCTGATTTGAAAGCTGTCCACTACCAATCTAACACTGCAATAATTAATGTGTTAGGTTGTTAGCAGACATCTTTCAAGTTGTATTATGCTAATTGTACAATCCTGATAAGTTTGTTTTTTTTTTTTTGTTACTGAAAGACAATTTTTTTGTCTTTTCTTTGAATTATTCTTTTCCCTGAGCTGGAAATCTCATGGCATGTATGTCTAAAATAGTAGAAATAAAGACAGTCTAGGGAGTAATCACAATACAGTTTGTTCCGGCTGACGACTCAACACATCGCCATTGAATGGCATCCTGCTTAGTTTGCCATTGGTGGTTATGATAGTTCAAGGAAACCTCAAGCAAAACAGTAAATTCTCCTCATACAAATATATCAGTGATAGCATAGCTTAAATAACACATTGTCAGATGAAATGCCTCGTTACAACGGGACTACAATATCTACAATGAAGTGTTGCGTCTTCCTCCAGTCAAATATTGCGTGGGTGGCCGTGCTGAAAATCAGATGATACGCATAATTGATTTCTATTAAACTTCGAAGTAAATCCTGTCGAAACGGATTCAGTTGTGCTGTCGAGTAAACTTGCGGACACATCTTTGATATCTGTTGCTAAAAGTAATGACCACGAATTCCGAACGAGCCTCACAGAGACTTTCCCGTTTAGGTTCAAAGTATTTCCGCCGAACCTATCTTAAATTGTTTGCTTTTCTCTTTCTCCAGGGATCGAAAGATAAAATGAAGCATTGTTTTACCTTATCTAAGTGAAAAATTACAAATCAATAACTCACTGTATGAAGTTGTTGCTGAAAGCTGAATACCTTCGAAATGGCATTTCTTTTCAGAGGCACTGACGCGCAGAATCTCGGAAATTTTACTCATTTCACTCTGTCCATAACTTTTACGGATAAAAAAAGGGATTTGTGTGTTGTCCGATTTAATGTAACGATATCAGCTTTTCTGTGAATTAAGCCGATACTAATGACCGCATTCCGGAAGTCTATCGACGGACTAATGCATCGTTACAGCAATGAACTCGCTTTGTTAAACTTATCCACCGACATATGATATGAGACGAAATTAATTGCCTTCTCTCTCTCTCTCTCTCTCTCTCCCTCTCGTTGTGTGTGTTTGTATGTGATGTGCGTGGTGTGCCAGCATCCTGCACATACTCTTTGGTAGTATTGTGCATAATCGGACAGAGGAGAATATCGCATGTTATTCATTATCCCAAGTATTTTGCTGCTTTGAAAAATATAAAACAGTATATATATATATATATATGTGTGTGTAAAACGAGCAAAAAAAAAAAAAAAAAAAACTTCGATAATCTTAATATCAAAAGCTGTTCATTTATGAGCTAATTATACAACATAAAGTGCATTGAAACCAAAGAAAAATTTGTTTCTTATCATACAAATGAACAAGAATCAGAAATTAATATTTTTCAAATGAAAGTAATAAAGTAAAAATTAAGTCCTCCTCGAAAGCATAGCACAACTGCTAGGGTGGAATCTATTATACTAAAGGAATTCTGAAAGGTCTCTTTAACTGGAGCTATAATAATCCATTTTAGGGCGAGAGAGAATAAGTCATTCCGCTCCTCATCTGAAGTTGTCCAAAATTTTTCATTGTCCAAATCTGCTCCTGAATACAGACTTGAAAGACTTAATACATACAAATATACACTATAGGAACGCACGCAAAACCTCCAAAACAGCAAAATTGTCTTTTTGTCTTTAACTTTGTTTGTCACTGCCTGAATTGGACTGTATAATTATCCGACTAAGATAATCGGATAATTTTTTTTATATAAAGATATTTTCGATCATGACTAACAGCTTTCACATTCTAATTTTCATTATCCACTGTTTAAATAATAAATAAAAACCTCCAAACATGATTCATCGCTGAAGTTCATAACGGCATGGATCGAAATTCATTTTCTGACATTTCACTGACAGATTTGTTCCTACTAAAAAGACTATGAGAAGATTACAGTTTAAGAAATATTTAATTTGTATTTTGAATGGAACAATCAGGAAAGGTCTATTATTACGCCCTCTGAACCAAATTCTTTGAGACTGTAATAGCAAAATTTGGCAGCTTGTAAAAATTAAACGAGAAACCTTAAAATATAATCTTTGGTAAGAGTAATTCAAATAATAATGCTTTATTGGTGCCTCGAATTATCGAATTATTAAAATAATTCGATAATCCTAACCTTTCTTCTTTAAATTTATTGATAATGCCCACTTGCCAATCACAAGTACACGTTTATTGTAACAGTCAACTACTGCCTGGATGAAAAAGTTAGCACGTCTATCCTGCAACCATCCATTTTCAATTTAACTTTATATAACCCCTAATGTTTCATTCAAGAACAAGTAAGGATGCTAACAGCACTTAATTCACTCAATCCACTGAAAGCCTTAAACACTTCAATCGGGTCTCCTTGCACTAGTTTCCAGACGCTGCAATTTGCAGGACTGAAGTCTTTCTTGCTAAGAGTGCTCTAATTTAGTGCCCCTGACTAATCTTGTTTCTTTTCCCTGCACTCGTTCCAAATATACCTACATCTTTCCTAAAATGAAGCTTACTAACCTGTATGCAAGTACTCAAAATGTAGCCCTTGCTTTATACGCCTAGAGGGATTCTTTCCCTACTAATCCCCTCTTTCTCCTTGCTGGTGACTAGCCGAGATAGAGAAATGAAACTATCCAGCCTAAGGTCATTTATTTCGAATAAAAGAGATTTTATCCGATAATCTTATTTCACAGTCAGTTGAATTAGTGGGAGTCGCCGAGAGGGATTTTTACCCTACTCGGAAAGAAATATTTCTCTTACGGCGCTGTTCAACTTCCCTAGCGATTTGTAAATCCTTATATAACATTGTCCCCCCTCCCATTTCGAGAATTCCATCATTCGAGCAGGTCTGCGCATGTTGTTTGCTCCGTATTAGGTTGATTGTGCACGAGAGCCAATTTATGCTTCTTAATAGGCTATTCGGCCAAGTTTTATACAGCGATATATTGCATCTGAGATAACGTATAGTATGCAGTTGTATTGTTGGCATGCAATAGCTGCGAAATCCCCACTTCCAGAATGTCTGTTAATCAAAGAATTTTATTTAGCCCTTCTTCCACCAGCAGTGAATTACATATTTATGGCTCAGGCAACCGAAACGCAATACGAAATCTCATTTGATTGTTTATGGATAATATATATCATTCCATTGACTTATTTAATGCGCCATTCAAAATTTTGCAGCCAAAATGAAAGAGCTAATTTCTCTGATTTTGGCAGCCACACACAATTCTTATAAAACCACATTGGCGCTAACACTGTACACCACCGCATGAGGAAGATCAATCCAGACTGTTCATTATCAAAGCCATAATGAACGATTTATGTTATTATATTCGAGTATTTTCATTCTACAAAATTCGCTATAATTTTTATAATTACTTATTAACGGTACAGTTATTATAATTACATGAATATTTATGATAATACAATAATTAATGCATTTTAATTGCTGATATTTGGACCCAATTTTGTAAACTGGGAGAAATGGAACAGCTGTGTGACCTACAGAAGATTTTAATAAAATTAGCCACTATCTTCAAAATAGCACCCGCATAGTGTTTTAGTGCACTTGGATGCAGTGGGCTGCATTGGTTGTCTGCGATTGGTGTCCAGAAGTAGAATGAATTCTAGCAGTAGCTGAAATAGTAGAATCATGGATGAGATGTGGCTCGGTCTAACATAACACAGGAAAATACCCTGCAAAAGATTTTTATTGAATCTATTTTAGAATTTCCTTAATAAGAACGCGTATACCTTAAATGTCATCTTCGAGCCAAATCTTGTTTATTACTTTGCCAAAGGCTAAATTGGTATAAGGGACCTCAATTAACTCCACTCACAAATAAGCGGGAATACCCGCGCTGAAGATACTATTGAAATATTGTCGAAACACGAGTTGTGGAAATTGTATGTACAAAAAAAGATCAATTAACTGCGAAAGATATCCCACTGACAAGAAAGTCCTTAAGAAGGAAAGGCCCCGAGGTCGGTGAATGGTCAACGCGAGAGAGTGTACAAATATACACGCGTTTGAACGGATGGTGATTCAATCTCGAGTGACTGCTCGAGATTGAATCACCAATAAATGTAATAAATGATTACATTTATTGTCAAAAGAATAATTAACTGACCTAGTGGTCGTGCCGGAATATAAACAAGAAGAATTAATATAAAAAAATAATTTCAATTTGGTTTTATAATAAATTAATTAAAATATTCATATATCAATTATTGGGATGTGTCATCCTTCACTATTAATGTTATACACATGAAATTAACATTTAAAATTGGATAGATACACATAGCAGATGTGTGGGATTTAATAGCATCTTTCGGTATAAAACTGTATTGGTCTTCAGAAGGGCGCATTTATTGTACAATTTATACTGCTATAATCTTCCATTCAGTTATGGAGGGTAGAACAATTTCATTTTGGTGACTTCATTCTCGTTTAAATTAAATTTAATTAAAACGAGGTGGAGAAAGGCGCCACCACGGTAAGTTGGATAAGCGCTCAAAGTAAGTAAGGAATCCTCCACCTATATTTTTCTTAGAAGTCTGAAAGTTTGTAGCGGATATCCAATGTAGGAAAACATTAAGGGTTATTGTAAGGGTAGTTTGTGCTAATATGTTGCCTTTGGATATAATGAGTCTAATTAAAATATACTTAAAGGGTAACTATATATAAGATACTTAAGATAAGTAAATCAAAAGTGAACTTAAATTATTTGTCTTTTGTTTCGTTAAAAGTCCATTAAACCAAGGCTTACTTTTGTTACTTGCGACAGTCCATTATTAAGAAAACAGCCCTCATTACTCATATGTACACAATTTACATGTTACCTTTGTTCGTATTTCTATTGTGCACATATTGCTCAAATAAGTTTTACTTTGGGATAGTCTTTATTCAAAAGTTTAGTAGTTCCAATCAATATGATATCGAAAACCACGTGCGTGATTAAAACAAACAAAAAGACAAAGAAAAAGGACTCATAAACAGTAAAATGAAGACCAGAAGAATTTTTTTTTTTTTTTTTTTTTTGTTATGTAAACCGCAAACACAAGAGGTATTACAAGAACCTATAGTACTTAGTACCGTGCTAGGGTCAAGAAGACGAAAGAAGATATTTGTTGACATTGGACTTGAACTTCTGTAGACTGTAATTTTCAGGAAATACGTATGAAGGAAGGTTGTTCCAGAAAACGGCAGTTGAATGAATAAACGATGAAGATGAAAAGTTGGTTCTGTGGGTTTGAAGTTGGACAGTAAATGGATGTTGGCTGGTGGCGGCACGTGTTCGGACTGTTTTGAAAGAGAGCGGGAATTATAGAAGCCAATTCAGAAGAACAGTGCCCATGAAAGTATCTGTAGAAGATGCATGCAGCAGAAACAGTACGTCTATGAGACAGCGAGTGGAGAGACTCTGTTAGAGATGAATCATTAATTAACCTAACTGCCCTCTTCTGAATGGAATCAAGAAGCTTGAGAGAGGTTTTGGGGGCACCACCCCAGATATGGAAACAATATTCTATGGCAGGGCGGATTTCCGATTCATACAGAGCGAGCAGCTGTTTGGAAGAAAAGTAACGCCGAGAGCGAAAGAGAAAACCAAG